>NC_087094.1:640000-1265000 GCF_963855985.1 Ostrinia nubilalis | reverse complement strand
ACCAAATGGCGCATGTAAGCAAGCCCCGAAGTCTCACCATATTATCATTTAAGACGTCGTCAACTTATACTCCAGCCTATCTAGACCTCGACACATTGCTGCAATCTACCTGCATTAAAAACCTGGACCCTAGGATGACATGGATGGTCTATAAATATAAATAAAACAGATCTGAACATAAATTATGGCATCTAACTTTGGTCGACCGACAGTCAGCTAATCCATCGTTAACTGTAACATCATTAACAGCCAAACCTGCTATCCAATTATCAAAGTATCTATGATCAAAAGAGCTAATTTACTAGGGTAAACCACTGTTCCCCAACTCTACCCCAACCAACTGCAAATCACCTGATTAGTCTTGACGACACATACTAAAAAAGCAGATTTAAAAAAGAATACCTAATGAATAAAGGTCAAACAAGGTCACGCCGCCGACGCCGCCGCCGCCGAAGTCAAAAAGTCGGCGCGCCGCCGCCGGCCATTTAAATATCGGCGCCCACCTCTACTCGTGATACAAGCATATTTAGCTTAGTACGAGGGGCTAATGGGACTAATAGTATTTGTGTTATAACAAATTACTAATAATCTTTAAAAAAAAAACTTCTAGATACCAACATCAGCCTATTTTTTTATGAAATAGCTCTTATCTCAACTACATACGTTACTGTATTTACCTTCACACACGTAGTAATAAAATCTTAGCCCACATTTACCGGGCATTACTTGCCAGTCCATTCATACAGGCTCATTGTTGCGGTAATGGGCTGCGGCGTGGGTGATGACTTGCGGTCCGTAATCCTTCCGCGGTCAAGCCATAACTCGTGGTAGAACAGCCAGCACGTTCAAGGTAGAGTCAGTTCATTGTATGTGGTAGTTATTGAAACATTAAAAAAATCGATTACATATATGAAACCCACGGGAAAGTATTTAAAAAATAATTTCAGATGTGTGTTAAATGTAAATGCAATGCAATTCTAAAAAATGTTATATATAATAATTGTGTGTAAAGGTGCTGTTCCCTAATAAAAAAATTGGTATCGAATGTACCTTTAACCATAAGTACCTATCAGCTTTGCATTAGAATAATATAAGCACAGATAGATTTGTAAAAAAACATAAGCATATTTTTTTCAGCCGTGCAATTAGATAAGTACAGGCAATAAAAAATTTATCGAACCTGTCAAATTATTGCATCCCACGTGTAACGTGTATTATTTGGCTGTTATTTCTGAGCTGTGGTCACGTAGAGGAGAAATTGGAGTTATGGTTATTAGTGACCCTTTGTAAGACGATGGTTTTATTGTGAATCGTTAGCGGGAATTAGAGTTGACTTTTGGTTCTAATTATGGCTATGAGTGACAGGATTGAAACGGTCTGAAAATACCCCAAGTTAGTAGGTAGGAGTACTTAGCAACATGAACCGAACAGATTATAGAGTTGTAAGTAATTTTGAAACGTACCTAAATCGTTCGGCTTTTTCAACTAAATGCCTTCCACTGCTGGACAAAGGCCTCCCCACGGATTTCCATAGCGACCTTATTAACATCGTTTGGTTCAATCCAATGACGTCCACTGCTGGACAAAGGCATCCCCCATGGATTCCATAACGACCGGTCTTGCGTTGCACTTCCTGCGACCTTGACCAGGTCATCAGTCCACCTAGTGGGGATTATTGTCACATATACTCATGAAAACTACTTATTAAACATAGAAATGAGTTTCGCCAATAAGTTTATCGTCATCATCATCAGATCATTTAATCTACTGTAGGATCATCAGTGTCCTAATTTTTAGGCTCTACCAGAGGCAAATGGATTCCCCAATAACTTATCATAATGTATATTAAATTCGAAACATCAACAAAATTATAATACGAATCTCTTAAACATCATCCCGCTCATTCTCTAAGAAAACAGAACAAAAACTTAACTGCTTAAAATAATCCGATTTGGCTAAAAATACACGCGTGTTCCTTACATGCGTAGGCGCCATTATGAAAAGTATCATTCGATTTTAAACTTTAACACTATACTGTTAAGGTTGAAAATGGTTTGTGAAGTAAAACGATATATTAAATCACTAGCACTATGCGGCTTTGTTGATCTTGCGGTTAAATCCCCCCATATGTGGTCAATATCTTGGAATATGTGCTATAAAGAGCATAAACTGTCAAGTTACGTACTTTTATTCTTTTCAACTTTATCTGGATTGTGGACCGTATTAATAAAACGCTCGTACTTTTTGCTGGGTCTTGAGTGATTTTAGTATTTTTATAAAATGTTCAATATTATTTCAAAAGAGTATAGAGGCGACTTAGTACCTACACATCAAATAGAGAACGGGCAGCAGCGCTCTCTAAAAAACATCAATCTTTTTAACTGTGATCTCCAACCCGCCTGCCAAGCGTGGGGATTATGGCAAAACCCGCCACTATAGTGGAGGAGGCTCATAGTCCAGCAGTGGACTGTAAAGGGCTGTTGATGATGATGATGATTGTCTTCAATATCGCTACAACCATCTAATGGTTCATACACAATGTAACTATGATGGGACGTGTAAAAGCATAATATAATTTGAGTAATTTTAGCAAAAAAAAAAATGTGCATGCAAGCCAGCCAAGAAAATATAAAAATTATTGAAAATGGTCTTCGATATTACAGCTGTGCGTCGATCACACGTTGTTTCCTTGATCATCAACATAATGAGTCATTGTATGTCAGAATATACCTTATTCGAAGAACACACTCGTAGGTCACAAATACCTCGTCATTTTTGAGGTTATGGATTGGATCACTTTCATAAAATAAAAATCCAAATTCAAAACCGGTTTAGCGATACGGCCCTAAGATGTCTTTTAGATCTGTTAATAAAGTTCTTTCGCATGAATGCATGAATAAGGATTATTCTAGTAAAACGCTTTTATACGAAATAAGCTGGACCCTGATTTTCTTGTTACAAAAGCAATCCTGAGATACATTTACGACTGTAATAATAATATCTGAGAACATTATGTCCAAACTAAGGCATATAAGGAAAAGGAAACATAAAAATATAGTGTATTACATACATTCTGAATGTTACATTTCTGATTTTCTTTATAAATGCCCTAATATTATTAAAAGCCAATTTGTAAGTAATAGCTAATTAATTTATGTGAACTTGTTTTGGGATAGATAATTTTGCAAGTCTGATGTAATTCACTTAATAATACTCTAATTGTTACAGTGGCGACCACGGACCGGAGGATGTAGTGTGAGCAACTGAGCACTAAGCAGGATTGACTTGGTGGACTGACGATCCGTAGGCCTAGGATGCGCGCCGTAGCTTTTATCACGTCATTTTATCGATTTGACGCGATAAGCCCATACTTGTGTCGTTTAAATCATCGATATGATTTTATCACGGCGCGCATCCTAGCCCGGCTGGTGAATGTCGCGAGAAGCCCTTGAAACGCAGGACCGATCGTTTTGAAACCGTATTGGTTAAAACGAAAACGAGAGAAAAGAAAAGAAAATGTCTTGATAAATGTAAAATTATGGAACGACTACGCTGTGATTTTCACAACTTTTTCAGAACTAAAATTACCGGCCCGCCTTTTCAGACCGCAGCCGCCTTAATCTGACTCCGAACACGTCAGCCATATTTATTCCCTGCGAAAATAATCTACACCTGTACCCGTCACATCCTGCGACGGGTTTCCATTTCCGCTCGGAGTATTCCACACTTCCTTTGGGGCGGGCGTAGTTCGGGAGCCCGTGGGTGCATATGTTCGATATTTACTATTCCTTTTTTGAAGTCAAAAATTAGAAAAATACTGTAGGGATAAATCGAAAGCATGTAGTTTGTGGCTAGTATTCTACATTTATGACGTTAATTTTAAATACAATCGGTTTTGGACTAAGGTCGAATAGCTTCATTTTGGTTAGGTAAGCTTAAAGTAAGCTGGTTGATATCTTTATGAAGCTTTTTCAAATTAGTATTAAGTCACAGAACTCACTGTAGTCTCACAAAAGTCAGTCAGTCACTTCAATTTCAACTGATTAAGTGGATACATCATCAATGAAGAACTGGAATATCTCAATAGCGTAACGCTTTTCAAGAAATCCCACGATTTCACGTAAACGCCGTTTTTCGGTCACCGCCTCCCGCACTAAAGTCAATCCGGGCGATCCTCAAAGACATGACTGAACGAGTAATGAAGCCGTATTGTTGTGTTAATGGGCCGTTCACCTACTCACTCATTCACTCACTCACTCATTCACTCGCTAAGGAAAACTGTACTATTTGGTTACGGAGACGGCGGGGGCTGTTGCGAAGCGGAAATCCGAGGTTAGATGATCTTTTATCTTTTCAGAAAACAATAAAGAGAAATTAAAAAGGTTTGCCTTCATGGAAACAAGAAAAAATAAATTATAACAGACTCATACCGATCGTCCTTGTCCCTAAGTGAATAAATCTTGGTGATAAGGTAAACCTACTAAGTGATGTAAATACATGCAACAGTAGACATGGTTTTAAACAGAATTTTTAAATCTTTTTTTTTTTTTTTTTTTCAAATAAGATATTGTCATTAACTCTTACTCGATCTCGTAAGGAAACACCAAGCATAGCCCACTACATAGCAAGCTATGGAATTTTGAGCTTATTTAAAGCCTATAGTGAGAGGTCACGTTTCTGAACCGTATGTCAGCACTGGCAACACACACTGATTTTAGACTTTCTTATAGTTTAATTTGGCGACTGTGCTTTTTGTACTGCTATTGCTGAAACTTGTTAGTACGACCTAAACACCATTTAACCACACACACTGCCGCGATATATTTTACATATTTTTGTATTGTAAAATGCGTATGAAAATATTTAATTTAAAGTCTTGAGAAAGTTCTCATTTAATCAACTCGTTTGCTTAAAAATATGCTCTTTCAAAAACAAAGAACCTCAACTATCCAGCCATCGCGTCTATAAACCAAAATAAATAAAAAAGTACACGCAAAAATTCCATATACACACATTTCAAGCGGGTTGAATTTGCATTTTAATAGAGATTCACGCGTACGTAACAAGTTTAACTAATAACCGTGAAATAAGTAGGGGGGAGTGGGGAGACCTGCGTCGAAAAAGTTGTAAATTAAAAAGGTCTGTCTTCCCTATTTTATCTTGAATTAAAACGGTTTAGACGACGATAAAGTTGATAATATGGAGCAGTTAGGCTAATTGATGGTGCCAGGTGATGTTTAAGCTCGAAAATATTGTTGTTATTTGTGTTTGTACAGCGTTTTTATTATGAGAACTTTGTACGCGTGATTCCCGTAAAATCCTTTCTCAGCTTGATACCTACGTCATAACATCTACCTGCATGCCAAATTTCAGCGTGATCCGTCCAGTAGTGTGGGCTGTGCGTTGATAGATCACTATGTCAGTCAGTCACCTTTGAGTTATTATTTTAGATGTATATTTGGTTTTGGCATGGTATTCCATAAGTTGGAATTTAACCTAATGTCAAATGCCGATAGCGGCTGCTAGACAAATTCTACCGCAAGGGTTGTTATCTAGTTGAAGCTCTATACTAGATTACTTATTGGCTCTACGCACGGTGTTGTCAGCGTTAATTTTGTCGCCATTGTTGTTTCTCAGTCTTTTATCCCAAGAACCTCCTCCTAATTGTCATTGTAGTATTTCTTAGGCTGGGTTGGACCATCTTACTTGAACTTTAACAAACGTCAAAAATCTGTCAAACTCCATACAAAAAAACACCGGTTAACGCTATAGTTACGGTCAAAGTTAGGTGGTGCAACTGAGCCTTAATCTTTAAAACATTTAACAAAAAATTTCTAAACTGCTCGATCACAGATCTCAAGCTCAAAGCCGTGTCAGGATAAAGATTCTTCCAAAACAGCTATTTATAATTTGATCGCCTGACTCACTCAACCATGCATTCCAGTGTGCTTACCATGAGTTTACGTTAGGTGTGCTCGCTAGCGACTGCGTAAAAAAATTACATTTAAATGTATGACATATTGTGCAGCGCCCCTAGCGGTTACTTTCAAGAAATTAAATCTTCATAGAATTTTTTGACGTATTCGCTAGTGAGCTCACCTAACGTAAACTCATGGTAAGCACACAGAATCCATGTTACTAGTTCAGTAGAAGCCCCGTTTTGTTGTGCAAGCTGTACAGCAGCTCCTTTTGCCTAATAAACAGCGCTTGGCTGTACAAGCGTGACACCAGCATGCACTATGCGTCATGCAGACGCATAAAACTGTCGCGCGCGCCGCATGATAAGTGCGCGCCTTTGTTGGCCGAGTTTCTGTCTTCTGCAGTGCACAATTTGTGCAATTTGCGTGATATAAAAGTATATGGGGCATGTGTGTCGTTTTGGTTTATTTAACCCGGCGAGGCTGTGGTGGGGTGTGACATACCCCACGCTTTACTTCAACGATCGTTTTGTTTTAAATTTTTGCTGTAAGGGTGTGTCTCGCCGCATAGCTGGAGCTAAAGAGCTGCGGGAGGGGATAGTGGCGTGATCGCAGTGTTGCGCTAACCGGCGCTTGAGATATACGTGCGCAAACTCCTGTTGGGTACATAATACCCCGCTACATAGTTGGTGTGTGGTTATTTCGGTAAAATTGAAAATTGTTTTTTTTAGTTTATTTGCTTATTATTTGTTTTTTGTTTTAGTTTTTGAACGAAAATGAGTTTCGAAAGAGATCAAAGGCATCTTGAGTTCATGATAGAGGAGGTTTTTCAAGAATGTTCGGACGAGTCAAGCTCCGAACCCGAATCTGATCATTGCAGCGAACATAGCCTAGGATCTGAGACAGAACAGGAGATTAGCGATCGAGAACAAGAGGTCAGTGAACTTGCACTAGATTTTAATGATTCTGACGAAGATATCCCGCTGTCAGTTTTGAGAAATCGACGTTGTTCTTCTGTTCAAGTTCCTTATTATGAGTCCAAAGATGGTCAGAAATGGCTCAAAAAACCACCGCCGACTAATTTACGTACTCGCAGTGAGAACATAATTTTCGAACGGCCTGGCGTAAAAGGAATTGCAAAGTTAGCTAAAACGGAAGTTGAATGTTGGAATGTAAACATAAAGCGAACAGAGTTTATCCGTAATCTAGGGTTAGCTCTGGTGTATGAACATTTACGATTGCGGAAAGACCAAAAAAACATTCCAGTCTATATTCGGAAGAGGATAATTATGTTCGCAAATTGATGAAGAACCAAGTCGTTCACTCTAAAATACTACTGGGCGTTATACGAGATGTGCTGATTGTCCAAGGAAAAAAGATTGAAAGACAAAGAACTCTTGCTCAACATGTGGGAAGGCCATAATTATGTATAGAGCATGCAATATTTTCCTGCAAAAATTGTTGTGATGATGACCCTAGTTCCTAAGCTGTTCCAAAGTATTATGATAGTTTTTTATTTCTAATTCAAAGACTGATGTTTTTTACTTAATTTAGTAGTTGTTTTTTAAAGTAAAATTTTGTTTTTGTTTATTTTAGAGGTTTGTGAAGATAATGCCTATTTTTGTTTAAAAAAAACTCAGTTTCTTTTATTTTCCTAAATAATAATAAAAAAATATTAAAATATTAAAGTTTTTTCATTAAAAGCTGTTTATTGTTTATATTAATATCACAAAACATAAGATTAGAACTTAATTTATCGATATTATGATCTTTATGGCCAATTTGATAAGTGGGTATGTGACACCCCACCACATACTCATTGTTACATTTTGCCACCACAGCCTCGCCGGGTTAACTTATACTTTACATACTCAAAACTAAATTTATACAATCAATAGTACTCTCGTACTACCTTGTATGTAGGTACGTAACACATGAACTTATCAAAATATGGGGTGTTTCGCAGATAGAGCAAGTCCGATGGTTAATGGACGCAAAGTTACCTTCGGCCTGATCATCACTTACCATCAGGTGGGTGAGGCCAAGAGCTTCCTCATTGTGAAAAAAAAAAGTTTTTTTAATGGGACAGGAGGCAAATGAGCAGACCATAATCCGGGCCTTTTCAAGGCGAGAATAAATAGGCACTTACAGGGTAGATATGTACCATCTTAGACTGAATTTCACTTAAAATCACGTGCGATTGCGGTCAAATACTACCTTGTTCTGCAATAAAAAAAAAAGATGAATCCATATATTCGCGCACTGCTCAGTCCAGGGGGAGTTAAAGATTACATATAGTTGTTAAGATTTTTTTACTTATTTCAAAATACTCATCCTCAAAACTGAGTCGTAACACAAGTGTCCCAGTTAAACGGTTAATACCCACTTTATCGCTTCAATAAATAACGCTTACAAAACGGCAAGTACGTCGCATAAACAAGCGAGATTTAAATGACTCACATACAACACAAAGGCTAATTGTATATTCGTATTAGAGGCATCTCTGTTGGTGTTTATGGGCGACCGGCGTTGTTGTGACTGTAATTTTAGATTTTTATTCACTTTAAAGCTGCTTTTTCAATCGTTAGTATCTTTTAACTGAAGAATAAACTTGTTATTTTTACATATTTTCCATACTGAAAATGTCAATGTGCCAAACTTATTCTTCAGAAAAAAGTTATCAGCCGATTGAAAAAGCAGCTTAAATCATAACTTCAAATAGCTTTCCGTTTTTACCAGGTTTTCTATTTATTTTTTAGTGATATTTTTTAATGATAGACTTCAATCTATTTTTTAGTGATCATAAAATACAACTAAGTATTTAGACTAAAACCTTAAAAACGTAAGACGTTGCTAAAACAAGTAGAGCTGAAAAAAACATTGTAAAGGTACGAATAGCCTTTCTAGTTCAAATTTGACCAGGCATGTGAATGTTTATTTTGTAAGCTTTTGGAGTAAATATAAATATCACTTTGTACAAAAGATACAGAAGGATAAAAGACTAAATTCACCTTTTTACCTACATTTTCATTGTACTGGAAGTTATTTTTACACCCTCACTTGCGAAACTATCTCTCAATATAAGTGAAACCGCAATCAAAGGCTTGTGCATTCTACGCCCACGCGTCCACGTGTGGTCAAAAGGATTTATTGTGCGCGTACGCCGCACAATAGCCTGTCAGCGGCTCAGCCTTTAGACAGTGCCTTATTGCTTTAATGTAGACTTATATGCTCACCTATAGTAGGTATTGCAGTTTGAAGAATTTTCAGTGTACTTACTTATTTTAGCGATATTTTTCCAAATGATTTAATTTTGATGGAATCCGCGTCGTTTTAATACTATTTTATTTCAAAATCGTTGAAGATACATTATATTCGTTCAAAATTTAATAATAATGTGACTTTTCATCACTGCTTTTTGATCTCATCATAATTATTTTAGCCTAAGGACGTGTATCTACTTATTGCTGAAAATAGGCACAACATAGGTCTCTCCCAATGATTTCAAGTTGGTAGCAACCTGCAAGCCTGCATCTAGAGCTACTCGTCGTCTTTCCACCTTGTGGGTGGACGTTCCACGCTGCGCTTTTCGCTACTACGAATATCTCGGTATAATTTTTTACTCAATGTTTACTCGTATAAACATGAAAGGTATAATTACTTATAATATCGTAGATACTCTTTCGAGTACAAAGTAAACGAGAAAATAATCATTAAAAGCAACATTACTCAAACAATTCACGTTCCGCCCACACCGCGTACGAATGTAGTCTTAAAATATCTGACCTCTCTGAACTTGAACTTATAATGAGCAAAAACTATAGAGAAAATATTCAACTGTCCATTTGTATGTTTATTTTAATGCTGGCAATACAAAGAATGCATTCACCCTCCCCTTCAAAGTTTTTACGACCCCTACTTGATAGAAAGCAGATGGCTTAGACAAATAAGACAATTATGTGACTATCCAGACAAAGAAAGACAAAACTAGTTTTGTTTCTAGATTCTAATATCAACGGGCCCATTATTTTAGAAATTTTCTCTAATAAAAACTTTAAATAATAGTTGTGTTGGCATAAAATAAAGTCTGTGCCCTGGAATGGTGTAAAGAAAAGAACTATTTATTTAACTGCTACAAAATACTGTTAGAATAACAATACAATTCTAGATTAGGATGAGTTTTGACTCACAAGAGATTGCAGTGAAACTTCGTTTTATTAAGAAAAGACAAAAGAAAAATAAAATGTAATAATAAGCATGTCATTTTGAAGTCTTCATAGACTAATCTCGTCTGACTTGTTTTTTAAAATATATTTTGACAGTATATTCACAGCATATTTGTATATTTAGTAGCGCAGGACCGTGCATTGTGGAAAACCTTGGAGGAGGCCTTTGTCCAGCAGTGGACGTCATTTGGCTGAAACAACAACAACAACAACAACAAAGTGTATTCACGAGAGCAAAATGATAATTACAATGATGAACTCGCGGTCCCAAAATATCAAGTACTTATACGTTTAAACTCTACCAACCATCTGTCAATCCATATAAATAGGTTAATAGGGTCATTTCATGACCTCTACCAATAAAAGATCTCTTTATGAAACAGATTCCTTAAATGACCTCGTTCATCATTAGGTCCTCAGTAAGATGACCTTATTAGTGCCGACGTTTTCGCGGGCCGACCAGGGCGACCGCAGTAAGCTTAAAGTACCTCGATGTTTGTTTACTGTACCACACGCAGACGAATAGGCAAGGAGATAGGATGCAACAGTTATTTTTGTAGAAGTCGTTTAAAAAATATTTACAGTGGTTAAATAAATTAAATTAATAATGTTTACATTATGGTGGTTAAATGAAAAAAGCAGAATATCATGCTTTGTAGTGGATATTAGAGTCTTACGTCTAGCATGGATAGTCATAATAGGCTGTATTAAAGATAATGATGATTTATTATTTTTATTGGAGAGGACAAAACTTGGAGATTACAATATCGCTGTCTCTACCAGAATTATCATTCTGAATATAGCGTAACGTACAGTTGTAATGATCTTAGGTTATGTTCTAAAACACGTCTTAGAAGTGTCAAGTCAAAATCAACTAATTATTGAATTAGTAAAAAAAGTTTTGAATTCTGCTAATAATAAGAAATTGAAAAACAGTTTATTATCAGCATTCCTTAATACTTCATTTATTTTTTTAAATGCCAACTGTAAAACTAGTAAATAAGAAAAAACATAATCCAGCTCTCTGCCTAAAGCCCCACTGACTCACATCCCAAGGTCGTGGGATTAAACAAAGCTAAACAGAATCCAGATTTACGTCTCCCGGCTTTAACGTCGCCACATGCCACTTATGAGGTCATACGTTTAAACCTCTGGGTTTAGTACAGTTATCTATTTTAAATGTAATTGTCCTTAGTAAATACATCTTTTATTCACATTTTCACTTCGTAAAGGTCATAGCTCAATCCTTGTTAATTAGATATTTTTGGTATGTGGAGGTGCTGGGTTATGCTCTAGCTAAAGTCCGATTTTTAATTCGACGGAATTCTGACAGCTGTCATTTTTTGACAATTGAGAAGTATTAAGCCTTTTTTGCTTTGAATTATTAATAAATAATATGAAATGAAATTTCATCAAGTACAATTTACAAGAATGAACTATTGTTTGTTTTGTGAATTCAATGTACACTAATTATCATGTACGTTTTAGAGATTAAATAGAAAAAAAACCTGTTTTTAACACAGTAAAACAACATATTATCATAAACGAAAATATGTATTGATCGTCAATCATCATTATCGTCATCATAATCAACTTGGATTATAAAATTGGCATCTTGTTAAATTGGTTATTTTATGAAGCTAAGATTTTATTTACAAAAGGATTTTCATAAAAAAGGTTTGTAACCCATGGATTATTGACCAGGGAGTCCAGTGATAGAAAAATAATTTCCCAATTTTTTTTGTAACTTCAAAAATTTGATTATAAAAATTCTAATAACCATTTTGAAATGATCAGTACATTTTTAAGCCTTAGTTTTTTAAGTGAAACCTTAAATTCAAGAAAGGATTATTTTTTAATTTGTGAAAATTTTCTCTATTCATAATGGGAATGTTTCAATATTGGCAACACTTCTGAAATGTCAAAATTCCGTCGAATTAAAAATCAGAGTATAGTCTTATACTTCAACCACACTCCAACGCGTGCAGATCGCCATCGCCGGCGCGATCAAAGGCCAATGACAGGTCGCGCGACTTATGACAGTTCACGCGACCTGTCATTTTCCTTGGATCGCACCGGCGATGGCGGTCTGCATGCGTTGGTGTGGTTGAAGCTTTAGAGAGTAGTCTATTAGTATCTGTTCATACAAACAAAACTTTAAGGGACCTCATAGGCAGAGTTTGCAGAAAATTTTTGCGTCAAAGATCATACTCAGTCAGACAAAGGCCTGCACTACAAGCAACGTTTGAAACTAGAGTCAAACTCAAACATAGATTCAATCCTCTGATTCGAACTTGTCACAAAATTGATTCCCTTCTCGAGTGTTGAATCAAATCCGACCAATACGATATATTAAATACCAAAAGAACCCTGATACTACACGTTCCATTAAAGAATACGCGGAATCAGCTCTGTCCAGATCAAAGAACATCTCAGGTTTCTACCTAAAAAGAACAACACCTGTCCCGTTCTGTCTCATTACAAAAATATTACATCTCTCTCTTTCGTCACAGAGTATCGTTTACGCAGACGTGTCGTAAAACGTAACGAGAGGAATCCGATAGTTTTGTGGATTTTGTTTTGCTTTCACGTTTGTTACCGATACGATGACCGCGTGTCCTACTTAAATCCGAAATTGATATCCTGCTGTGAAGGTTAATAAATTTTATTGTTTTTATCTGGACTAAAGATAGTAGAATAAAGATACATCTCTGTATTAAGATTGGGAGACAGAAAATGGCATGATGTTACAAAAAAGTCTGTATTGATTTAAACAAATCATGAACTTATAACTTTTACAGTAATTTAACGTTATACCTCTTTTGCTTAAAAATAAGACATTGATTGAAAATACATTTCAAGGTTTTCCGATGTCAGACGATGATCACAAATCTGATTAATTCAAATTATTTTATTGCACCATGTAGTATTTGTTAAGGTGTTAAGATAACTGCACTGTCAAATGTTGACAGATGATTAATCTACCGTTAATTCAGTCACTTTCTGACTATTGGGCACTGGCTGAAAACACAAGAAAAAAAAAATCTTTCACAACCTATAAAACTCTTCAAATCAAACAGGTGGTAACCCGATCAGTGTTGCCCGTTTTGAACCGTTGTAAATCGACACCAACCAATTACACTGACGAAGACATCGTGAACATATCTGTCTGTCAAACATATCGGATTCGATATCCAGTACAGTCGAGTTTATATAACGAGATGATATATCATTTGAAAATACTGCTTCAGGCGAGAAGAAAACCCATGACTTTTGGTCAGCAATCTTATGGCTCTTTATTCTTCAGAGACATCGATTGTGAATTTAAACTAATGCTACCTGTTAAAAGTAACATTCAGTTTCGCTTCACTATCTTTTTTGATTCTAAATAAGTTCCTGCGTTCCTTCATAAGACTGCATCCCACTTAACATCAGGTGCGATAATCGCACCTGATGTTAAGTGGGATCATTGTGGTCAAATAACTGCCTTTTTATGCATAAAAAAATATGTATTCTCCAAGTGATATATCGTATTTTTAACTTGTCTAGGCTTTTATCGAACCAAATTGTAAGAGGTACCTATTTGAGAAAAACATAGAATGAAGCGAAACATGATGCTAAATTAGTAAGAGAGACTCACTCTAGACATCCTCTTAGTCATAGAACAGGAATACCTTCCTGTTACCATCATACTTGCATAATTTTAAATAAATAAATAATAAATAAATCTTTGGACAATTTCACACAGCGCCAGCTAGCCCCAAAGTAAGCAACTTAATGCTTGTGTTATGGGTGCTAGCTTAACGGATATACTACTTATATACTTTTTTTTTTAAATACATAAATATTATACATAGTCACACCCAGACCCGTCACAGAAATTAAAATTCATCATTTCAATTTCTGCCCGGCCGGGAATCGAACCCGGGACCTCTCGGCATAGTAGTCCGTTCTGAACCACTACACCAAACGGCCGACAAATAATTGACTGTACCTATTGTATTTTGTGTATTACAATGAAGAATGTTCACTAATTTTGTTTTTTAGCTTTCTGTATTCTCTGTTAAAAATAAAAAATATACGTGAAAGAATTATTTCGATACGTCAATTAGTTTCCAAGATATTGAATTTTAAAAGTGCGGGCGGCGGCCGGCCCGCCATTTTATGCGCGTGACGTCATATTACAGTGACTGGCTCATATTTGTATGGGTGGAATCTTGCAAGCTGAATTAAGACCCACTTCCAGGCAACCGATTAAGCTGAAATTTCGCAAACACATGTGATTTGGATGACCATGCAATATTATGATGACATGGAGCTGATCTGATGATGGAGCTGGAAGGTGGCCATAGGAACTCTATAATAAAACGACTTAAATCCATCGAGTTTGGGTTCGTTCGTTTTGTATTGACGAGTACTTTAATTCTATATAGTAATCAGGGTCTAATGATGGAGCTGGAAGGTAATTCGCAATAAAACGACACAATCGCATCAAATTTGGGTTTGGTTCAATTTTAATTTCTGTGATGGGTCTGGGTGTTAATATGTATAATAAGTTTGTATTTACAAAAAAAAATGTATTTAAGTATGTTTATATCCGTTTTCTAGTAAGCGGATACTGTGAATGTACGTCACGCGTGGTCACGTGACCGTCGGCGGCACTCAATATTTAAGCGAACTTTGAATGCCTATAAAATCATAACTACTGGGTATTTTTGAATGAAATAAAAACTAATGTATTTGTAAATGTAAAAGCCTAACTGTAACATAGGTTTCAAGTGATTTTACATACCTAGTAACATTCTCAATTTTGTTTTTTAGACAAATGATAAATATTTACGAAGTTAACTGTACAAAAAACTGGGTTAACACGCGTCGACGGCTCCGTCACCGAATGTTGTTCAAAAATTAATTCTGACATTGTTTGCGGCCGTATTTTGTTTATACCAGTGCCCGGCAGGAAACGTACGTCCGATGTAGTATAAAAAAGAAAATAATGTATACATTTGGTGCGATTCTTTACATAGGAAATATATAACTGACCAACTCATTATAGGTAACATAAATTTTGTTCATTTTTGAATAAAAATGTTTGGGCACTTAAGCAGGCATTTGACTACTAGGTATATCAAAGAGCTTTAATAATCCAGATTCAGCAAAAACATGCGGAGACTTATTATTCAGTAGAGGGAAACGGTGAAAGTAGAGGGAAACACCTGAATACGGGCAAAGCAGAACCGGTGCGGCCGTTGTGAGAATCCTTAGGGAAGACCTTTGTTTAGCAATGAACAATGAACATCTTTTGGTTGATTCGAACAAGATGGAAAAATACTTTAATTCTCATCCCTAGATAAGTCTTTAGGTAAGTCGTTATTTTAAATGTAATTTTTTTTATTCACAACGAGGAAGCTCTTGGCCTGTATCTCACCTGATGGTAAGTGACGATCAGGCCGAAGGTGGAAGCGAGCTTCACCCGGAATCCTCAACCACGGAGGAACTGGCTATCTGTCGGAACACAACAATGCTGTTAACATTGTTGTTATGACAACAGACTTAGGTAAGATGGTGGTAGTTAGCCAGGCGGACTTAGAACAAGCCCTACCACCAACCAAACCGAACAGAAAAATCCGCCCCCACTGGGAATCGAACCTGGGACCTCTGTGTTTGAAGCAGGTGGTCTTACCACTAGACCACATAGGCGGTTAATTATAAATATTATTATTGTCTCTACCAAAACTAGGACCCATATTTCCCTATATTCCAGCTAAGCAAATCTTTGCAAATTCCAAACTTACTCTTCTCTCGAATGTAATATTAAGTGCTTCCCTAAAAGCTGCAGCACTCCCGTGTTTATTTATCGGCACCCTCAAAATTCAATAAAACCTCAAACCAGTAAAACCGAAAGCCACGCGATAAATTATATCGACAGCGGCGTCTTATTTCACCACATTTCAAAATTAGCGACCGCCATGCAGCAGTAAAACATGGTCATCTATAAAACAAGATTTATGTTACTACGAAATTTTATGAACGACGGATTCGGAGTGTCTTTGGATGTAAAACAGGAAAGAGCAGAAGAACTGGAGAAATCAATGAAGTTTATCCAGCTATGTGAACAGTACATACTGACTTTGCGATAAGTCATTGACAGAAGCTGGATCAAACTATAAATCACTAGGGGAGGACAGTCAGCAGTGGACGTCCTGTAGCCAAAATGATGATGATGATGATGAGAAGCTAGATGCGACAAGTTGCAAATAGGCTACAATGACGCATATTGGGAGAGAGTTCTTTTTCCAGCAGTGAACTGCTATAGGCTGATGATGACGATGAATTTTTTTGAGGTCCAACGGCAGTAAAATTTTCGTCTGAACTAACTTAGTCATTACAAAATTGTCCTTCATTAAAAGTTAAGCTGTAGAACCTGACCCTGACCAGGAAGGCTTCATCATCTCAGCGATAGGACGTCCACAGCTGAACATAGGCCTCCCCTAATGCTTTCCATGTTGCCCGGTTGGTAGCGGTCTGCGTCCATAAACCAACGACATCATAAAGGTAGCAGGAAGGCGCTGGACCAGGAAGACTTGCTGTAGTTTATTACAGATTGCATTTACTGAGTCTTTCTGTGTTGTGCTTGAAAGTTTTTATGGCAGGTCTGTGTGAGTGCCCATTCAGCAACTTTAACCTTCAATATCAAGAGGTACAAAAGCATTTTGGAGGGAAATCTACATAAAGGTGCAGGATCTAGGCTCTCAAACAACCTGCTTCTTTACACAATGTTTTGGCATTATAAGTTAGTGAATACCTTATACCTACATTTTAAGCAAAATGTTAACATAAATTCAGTAGGATACCTACATATTTTTTACTAGTAAAAATCTAAAGGTGAGTTGCACCACCTTATTTTAACCGTGACTATAACCATACCGGTGTTTTTTGTATGGAGTTTGATATACTTAAATTTTGACGTTTGTTAAAGCTAAAGTAAGATGGTGCAACCCAGCCTAAGTGTCTTACAATATGACTATTTCAAAGATTTTTCTTAAATATTGCTACAAAACAATGTAAATTAACAAATTTTCAACGTCAAGCCATAACAAGTTCATCACACGCATACATTGTATGTCCTAATCACCTGCAATGTAACCATCAAAACCTTTTTTTTCATCCCCTACCCAATTTAACCCCTTTAAGCCCCTCTATCATAACACCCCGAGGTGTTAATAGCCTGCGGGATAGACGCACACGTTATCCCCGAGCCCCCAGTCTCCTCTGGAACGCCATAACTAACATTTTTGCATACAACCATTCCAAAACGAAAAGCGCGCGTTGCTAGAAAACTTAACACAGTTTTACAGGCTGAACTTGTGTGCAGGGTTGCGAGTTTAAAAATTTTCTCTTTTGTTTGGTAAAAAAACATTTTTGGGCTGATTGAGAGAACATTTACTATTGTTTACTTCTCTCAATGTGCAAAATTCTCATTACATTTACGTATTTGGTAGTAAACGTTACGCCTACGCCGCGGCTCAATCTGCCTACGCGATTTATTATTAGTACTAAACATTAATATAACCTAATTATACTTTGAAGGCCAAGATTCGTCCCAATTTACGAGATATTCCAAATCACATTAACGTTATGTCTTTCTAAAACGTTATGTAGTTAGAATGTATTCTACTTTACTACAGGTCTACTTTTTAATTCCAATTCTAAAGCGTATCACTGACTGTCCTGATCTTTTCAGACCTGGTAATAATTATGATCTGCTTTGTTACTTATTGACAAACGCAAAACTAAACTTTTCAAGCCACGATAGCCGAACGGTGAAAGAGTCGGACTGGCCTCGAGATCCGAGAAACGCGGATTCGAATGCCGCTTCACTATTGTGGTGAGCTCACTCGTAACACAAGCATATTTAGCTTACCATGAGGGGCTAACGGGACAATTAGTAGATAATTTGTGAAATACAAATCTAAACATAATATATAACTCATAGGTGACTGACTGACTGACTGACTGACATAGTGATCTATCAACGCACAGCCCAAACCACTGGATGGATCGGGCTGAAATTTGGCATGCAAGTAGATGTTATGACGTAGGCATCCGCTAAGAAAGGATTTTACGAAACTCCATCCCTAAGGGGGTAAAACGGGATCCAAGCGTACGAAGTCGCGGGCGGCCGCAAGTGAATAAATAATTTGATTATCAGCAATATTTTTTTAGCATAGTTATTTAATTTTTAGCGTTAAGAGTCGTTGGTTCAATTCCCGCCTTAGGCAGTTCGATTTTTTCAAGATGTTTATAATTTTCAATTTTTTTTAGCAACTGGCAACCCTCCCCGTACGCGGTATTCGCGATATTTATAACCCGTAGTTGCTGCAAAGTTTGTACAAAAGAGGAAAGTTGCAGCTGCAAACTACAGTTAGGCAGCGGCAGCAAAAAAGTCGCGGGAATTAAAGTGTCGCTATTTATTGAGTGTTGTTGTAAACATGATTGTGTTGCTGCGGACACATGTTGCACTACGGTTGTTAGAATCTTTCCGAGACCCAAACATTACTATGAGGTCTCACAGTGCCCGAGGACGCACAGGATGACACACGAACCAATAACAGAGCGATTCAACGCTGTGCGTTCGATTTGCTGCTTCACTTAAGCAAGTATCGTTTGTGAATATGAGCGTATAATCAACTCTTACATTTTGGTTCGAAGCTGTGCCACATGTGTGGTTGAAACCTTTTTTAGAATACAGTTAATATGTAAAATAAATAAATAATCATTGCAATGAAATTGTCAAATTGTTTATTTTTTTATCCAGGGAATTTAAGCAGGTTCCTAGACTTTGAAGACTAAAGTAACTGAAACAGAAAGTATTAAAAAATATTTTTCCTGATAATTTTATCAAATATAAAAGTATATTCGTATCAATAATCATTTCCTATCAAACTAAGAACCACGAAAGCGTTAAAGGTAACTATTAAATAGATAGTATGATACATTCAACAACCAACTGCTATCAAAACCAAAAGGGCACTTTTCAAATATAACATAATAGCATCATTATCATGCATTACAGTTTTCAAATCTAATTTAAACACTTACTTGTATAATTAAGTTATTATACGTTCATTATCCCCGACACCAGGGCATAAATTTGATGAGATCATATCAATTTGATGACCATAACTTTACTATTTAACAGTGGGGTCATTCAAAACGCGATGGTCAACAGATGACACCTGTCAATAACTTTTTAACATAGCATAGTTTATGGCAATAAGGATTGACGCTTTTATGAACGTTATACAAGACAGAGTTTTGAGAAAATCAAAACTTATCATTAACAACTTTTGTAGTCTAGAGGTGAAAGTATCTGTCTCAGTCTTGGGTTCGATTCCCATGGGAGCCAATATTTTCTGCTGGGTTTGGTTGGTAGTAGTATAGGTAGCTCTTGTTCTAAGTCTGTCTGGCTAGCTATACTTACCATCAAACCTGTAGCCATTATTGTGTTTCAGTTGGCGTTAAGATACCTGGTTCCTCTATCATTGGATTTCTTTTTCTGATCACTTTCCATTAGATGAGATTCAGGCCAAGAGTTTTCCCGTTGAATTAAAACAATAATCTTTTTTTTTTGTTTATTATAAAAACATTTATTATTTCATTATAATAAGGACATGTTTAAACATTTCTTGTCATAAGCGAGCGGTTTCTTAATTCGAAATGAAAGAGAATAGGAAGCCATTTATTCGGACATTTTGTCTCTATCATCCGCTACTAAGTGAAAGAGATAGGTGTAATGTTAAGTAATGCGGTGTCATAGTTAATTATTGTCAGTTACTTTTAAGGGGAAGACTGATGTTAAATGTAAAATGTAATTTTACTTATTTATTGCTTTTCTGTTGGTTTATAAATTATTTAATCAATTTTTTTAAAGAATAAAGTTGATTTTGTTTAATCTTTAAAATTGTGTTTTCTTTCTTTCATTAGGTTATCTCTAAATAGGTACCCTTCATAAATACAGTCGAAAGTGTACTTTGAAATATTTTATGATAAAATTTTCTTGTTTAACAATTGCATTTTTTATTTTACTTTAAAGTCTACTATTAACTTTATATTACTTAGACAATATTTCCATTAAAATTTATAAAAAAACTTGTTAGTTATGCTAGGTGTCGATAAACATTTAAAGCAATTTGCCAGGGTTAAGCCTTCAGTAAATAAAAGTAACTAAATAAGTGTGTTTTAATTTTTAGGTTATTTAATGCGTTGGGTTAATTTATGAGTTACCACTAAACTATCTATGTGACTTCACCTGAAGGTTTGGGAGATAAGGACATAAAAGGGAAACAACGACCAGTTCACGTATTGGCGTGTAATCCACTAAAAAAGACAGCGGCGGGCGCAGCCGCCGCAACGCACACATACAACTAAGTTCAGGCACGGTGTAGGCACACATACACGCCGGTAGTCCTCTAATTACACTAGCTAGGCAAACTATGTACCTAGGTGTAATGTGTCCCTACATAATTATTTGTAATAAAACAAATCTTTCAATATCCTACCCTTAAATAAAGCTCCTTCACACGACACGGGAGAGATTCACCGCCACCGTTACGCTTTCGTTTTTTCCACAAAATAGTTTTAATTGCGGCCACATGTCGCTGCTATCGCCCAGATCTCGATCTAAGATTGCCTTTACAACGCCCAGTCTTTCTGGTAATTGGCCATAATTGATTGTTTTAAAATCCTCTAAAGAGCAGCCAGTTATTTATCTGTGTTTTAATGAGCTTACATTTGTTATAAAGTCGCTTGCGCATGATGGATAACGTTTTTTGTTGATGGAAACAGTCGTGAACTAGTGCGACCGAGATTAAATTAAAACTCATAAATATTGTTACAGATGGTAAGAAAATAAAATTCTGTTCATTTTTGTTACACCTGAAAATAATTGGCATATTAGAACTTTAACGCTCGTATTCACAAACGAGGCTTGCTTAAGTAAAGCAGCAAATCGAACGCACAGCGTTGAATAGAGCTCTGTGATAGGTTAGCGTGTCACCCTGTGCGTCCACGCGCACTATGAGACCTTTTAGTAATGTTTGTTTGTACGGACGTAAGTATTTAACAATCAAGTATCACATCTATAAATATTAACCTCATAGTATCCCTTATCGACCCAATTGTCAGCTTTATAAAGGACTTGTAGACTGACGTAGGCAGCTTAATAATATATTTAAAGCTTTACTAAACAAGCACTAATAAAAGTTTACCGACATTTTATCCAGAACAACCAATTATTCCGATAACAATCTAAAACCTATCACACTGTCACGTGAAATGCTTGTACAATACAAACAACTTAGAATTTGTTACTAGCTTTTTGATTGTAAATATAGTGCAAAATGCAGTTCAATTATATAATAAGCAATTAATAATACGGCAACGTCGACAAGATTGATACAATTGCCCGACAATTATTCAAAGCTAGCGTGTTATTAGAACTAATAATATAATGAACCCCACCTAGCAATTTCGTGAAATACCGGGGTTCTGTCTGTGTATTAGGTACATTATTTGTTCCACAATTTCTGCGTACACTTTTAGACACGAGAATATCGTATTAGATGGCTAGATGGACTGGTGGTTTGCTTATTACTTACAAGTACAGTTGTGGGTTCAAATCTTGGTATGAACAGTCGTGTCAGAGTCATCACCTAGTTGCTTTTCAGTGCAGGACGTAAGAAAAGCCAAAGATAACGTTTTTAAAAACATATTTTATTTGTTATTTAGTGTGGTATCTTTATTATTAATTAACTTTATAATAATAGCTCTGTAATCCTGTATGTAGTACCTTTTTAGCTATCGTCATGAAACCATTGGTTCAGGTCCAACAGTGGACTGCAGTTGGCTGAAATGAATATTAAATAAACCAAAACGTTTAAAATGGGCTAAAGGGCCAGTGACCTACAGTTTTCACTTTTAATGAAAACTGTAGGCTTGTCACAATTAATATATTTTTATGTGTCAGCGAATTTATGAGCCGTTGTTTTCGAAGTAAAATGAAATAAATTGAATGCAAGATATATCTTACACAACTTAACAAGCAATTACTTAACAGAACTCCTGATACTACAGCCGTACAAAAGCATTGTCAAACGAGAGGTTTCACAGCCACTGCATTAAAATCGACAACTCATTTGTCAAGTGAAAACCAACTTTAATTCCTATCGAGCAGGATTCGAATTTATTTATGAATAAAACAGTTGTCGGTCAGTCAAAATTTACGAGAACCGCTCCGGTCACAGATAATTAAAAAACAAAAGAATCCAAATAAAAAAGGCCCGTTGATTTATTTAGTGTCGACGCAGTATGTGGGAGCTTTACGCGGAAAGTTCGTGTATTGGTTTTGTAATTACTCAATTAAGGCAAGGATAATGCGTTTTTTTCGGTTTATGCGCATATTATTAGGGGTTAATGTGATGTTTTTCGTTAATTAATGATGATTACAGGCCAATTGACCAAAACTGTTTGGGGGAGTTGGTGAAAAATACGACGTGAAGATTGAAAAAGGATGACGTTCAAATGTAATTTTATAGTCATTTTATTTATTCTACCTACTTTGTTAAGCCTATTATAAGATAGTATAGCTAAGAGATGCGTATTGTATGCATACGATTTCATAACTATTCAGCCTTTCAAAATCTATTCATTATAATAAGGCGATGTCTCAACTGAATCTGGTTTAAAGTCGAATATAGTACGTTGTTTCTGAAACGATCCTTAAATTAAAATACTCGATCATTACGTTCTGTATACAATGTCTATATTTATTAACGTTTTAAATTAAATTGGTCGGTCCGTAATAACGTTAAATCCGTAAACAATGCGGTCGGTTAAGTATCGTACTCTCAATTGACCGAAACTCTATCATAAGTGGCCTTTACAATCACAAGTTATAAGCGACAGCGGAAGTGTTATTTGGGAAATCATAAGCGGTTGCGGGAGCGAACATTGTTCGCTCTGGGATGAGTAGTTGAAAAACACTTTAAACACTACATTAGTGCAGTGTAAACGTAGTATCATGCATTTTAGTACAAAAATAACAGTGACTCATTCTCTCTGGACACTGTTTGTACTAATATAGAAATAGAAAAGACTTTTATCCTACAATTTCTTCAAAATATTTTTGTACTGTCAGATCGAAGTATGAGTAATTACTTACGCAGTCAGATACAACTTTATATTATCGTCGATTCATAATAGAAAGACCAAAGCTGCATTTACTGAAATATGACGTAAATTAGACTACATTGACCTTTGTAATTCTACGTGAAAAGTTAAACATCGCTTGTAACTTAAACCGGTATTGTTCAAATTATTTGCTATCACCGTGACTGCTCACAGGTAATACACCGCAGGATTTAAATGCTGAATTAATTTGATGATGCTCAATAATTATTATCTGTACCAGTTTTAATTTGTACAATTTTTAAACAGATTATTGAAATTAATTGCATTTATTAAACAGAATATTATTTTTCACTTATAAAATCAAATGCCATAGGTAAGACTTTTTTTCCACGTCCACTTGCCAAGTGGCAAAAACCTAAACAATACATCCTACACTTTTCTTTCTTTCAAAACTCATTCATAGTCCATAATAAAGTTAACAAAATAAATACTTACTAAAGTCTCTCACAAAAGTCATCATTAGCATCATCATCATTTCAGCCATAGGACGTCCACTGCTGAACATAGGCCTCCCCCAATGCTTTCCATGTTGCCCGGTTGGTAGCGGCCTGCGTCCAGCGCCTTCCTCCTACCTTTTGTCGTAAAAAAGTACTCCAGGTAAAAACCTAGCCCTATGCAAAGCTCCGTATCACAGCAAAAGTGCTGGTCATTAGGCCTCTACGAGAGCATTAGTCTTTAAGGCACGTGAGAACAGGTTTTTTCTGGTTTTTATTGAATATGTTTCATGTCTCTAGGGCACGTGACGTGGTGAACAGGTTTTTTCTGGTTTTTACTGAATATGTTTCATGAAACTAGGAATTTCAATGTAATTTAAAGCATTTACTTAGAGCAAGTATAATTTCAGTTATTAGGTATGACTAGTTTATATCACAATGTTCCAAAAGAATTGTCGATGTAAAGATGGCTACGAAACGTTTCTTTTTTCGACGCTATAAAACGTTTAAACTAAATACATGTATTTGAATACATTAATTGGTTATTGTTTTAAGTCTGTAAATGATATTTCTTCAATCTTATATTTACAATGAAGATAATTATTCTTTGTAATAAAAAATCAAGTTTTATTTACATAGTATTTTATATTTTATCGGAATTGAAACATTTGAATCAAAGTTTGAGAGTTTTGTTTACATCCTCCACTTTTTCCCATTCAAACACAAAACCCTCAAAAGCACCTCAGGCAAAAAGAGGTTGAATGCCAACCCCCGAACGTAGCTTAAACGCCGGCCATTAGGCTTCTATGACCCTATTAGTCTGTGCACGTGACGCGTCACATGCCGAACTGGATGTATCTGGATTGGACCAGTTTTGTGACATGTGATTTTCTTTTAAACTTTTTCTGACAGCCAAAATATTTTTTCTGTCATTTCCTTAGACAGATGGATAGTCGTAATAAAAAGTTCTTCGTCTAAAGATCTATTATGTCATCCAATGTCAATGTCATCTTACATACGTCATTCGTGTTTGACTTTGTTAACTTTCAGAATATGGTATGGAAATATCTAAGCCAGTGATCTAGCTTGGAGTGCCTCACTTTTCTTGGGCTTAACTATCCACGTTTTACTTTATCAATCTATGGTCATTTCATACAGATCAAATTATTATTATTTTAAATTACGAATTACAATGCCTTTCAGTTCATTCATATTTTATTTTAAACGCCAAATTAAGTGAATGAATACCATTTCACGTTTAAATTTCTAATTCAATTATCCAATATTACCTAGAAATGGGACCTCCATAGCCTACATTTTGTCGCAAAGATCTTAAAGAGGTGAAATAGGGATGAAGATTCGTTTATAGAAAGTTCTGTCGAAAGTCTTCTAGATTTAATTCTGACAATGAATAAAAATTATACTTCTAGTCGTTGAATTGCATAGATGACGTCATATCAAGCTAAACACAGTGAAACCTTATGAAAGTTAAAATAGGTGCTATATTTGCAACAAAATTGTATAGTCTGACGTGATTTTGTCTATGCGAAAAAGATTTAAGATGTGACAGAAAAACCACCCGGGTTAGTAAAAGCAAGTATGCTATAAAGAATTCAGAGCTAATAAATGTCTAAAACCAAGTTAACTCCAAAAAACGTTACATTCTAACATTTCTAACGTAAATTATTGTGAGGTAACGAAGATTAATTCGACACGTGCTAACGAGCTGGTTTAACGAATAAAGCTTAATTTGATTTAATTTTTGTAAGACACTATAAATCTGTGAGTACAAGTGGCGACAAAAGTGTTAATTTGAAAATATTGATTAATATTCTAAATGGATGTTCATAACTTTTCATGACATCATAAGCAGATAATTTTTCTCATGTTGTCTCAGTATAGTTTAATAATAATAATAATAATAATAATAATATAAGCCTTTATTCAGACATACAGAGTTTAAAATTGATTGAGTTTAATATTATTCTAATTGACACTTGTCTGTGTGCCTTTTTTGGCAAAGGCCTCCTCCAACTGTTTCCACTCTCCTCTATCTCCTGCAACTGTTGCCCATCCACCTCCAGCTGTGGCCTTTATTTCATCTACCCATCTTCTTGGTGGCCTTCCCCGTTTTCGCTTAAAATGCCTTGTGAACCAGTTCATTGTAGATTTAGACCATTTCTCTTTTCCTCTAATTGTGTGTCCTGTCCATCTCCATTTCAACTTTCTGATAGTTACTGTTACATCTTTTGTTCTTGTACAATTCTTTATGGTGGTGGTTCTTACTCTATCAGAAAGTCTTTTCCCCATCATGCTTCGTTCCATTGCGTTTTGGCATGTTTCAAGTTTATGGATATGAGTTTTATTCAGCGCCCAGGTTTGGCAGCCATATGTAAGGACAGGCAGTACACAAGTATCGAAAAGTTTTCGTTTGACAGTCATGCTCATTACAGGGTTTTTCATCACTTCTTTTAAACTCCAGTATTGTTTCCATGCATTACCTATTCGCCTGTTGATTTCCTTAGATGTAAGATCCATTGGCGAGATTGTTTGACCGAGATAGATGTATTCGTCTACATAATCAATTATGTTGTTGTTCACGTTGATAGGTTCCTGGTTCCCGTTTGTCATGGCCTTAGTTTTTTCTGTATTCATGATTAATCCAACTTTACGACTCTCTGTATCCAAATCATTCAGCATAGTCTGTAACCCTGCCCCTGATTGCGAGATGATAATCAAATCATCTGCAAATCTCAAGTGCGACAGGTATTCACCATTGATATTCAGTCCACATTTCTCCCAATCTAATTTTGGAACACCTCTTCTAGAACAGCAGTGAACAGTTTAGGTGATACTGGGTCGCCCTGACGTACACCTCTTTCTATTCTTATTTCCTTACCTTGCTTTTCTAGCTTGATTTTGGCTTTGCTGTTTTCATAAATGTGTTTAAGAATTCTGATGTATTTACATTCTACCCCTTGGTTTTTAAGTGCTTGCCAAATCGCTTCGTGTTCCAATGAATCAAAGGCTTTGCTGTAATCTACAAAGCAGCAGTAGAATGTTAAGTTAAATTCTCTGCCCTTTTCAAATAATTGCTTTACTACATAGATGTGGTCCAGTGTCGAGTATCCACTCCTGAATCCGGCCTGCTCTCTCGGTTGGTTGTCATCTAATGTTCGGGTTATTCTATTGAGAAGTATCTTGGCGAATACCTTGTAGATATTCGACATTAGGCTGATAGGTCTGTAGTTGTTTATGTTGTTTTTGTCTCCTTTTTTGTGTAGTAGTGTTATGGTTGATGTTGACCATTGCTCGGGTATTGTCTCACTGTGTAGAACTTCGTTGAAAATGTCCGTAAGGGATGGTACAAGGTGTTCTATATTTGCTATGAGGAATTCATTATTGATACCGTCTGACCCGGGAGCTTTGTCTTTCTTTTGAGACATAATAGCTTTTTTCACCTCTGCGTTTAATATGTCTGGTACTTCTTCTCCCCCTGCTAGTGTTTTTGGTTTATTATAGTTTTTCTTTGAGTATAAGTCTCGGAAAAAGTTAGTGGCTATTGACATAATTTCTGGGCGTCTTGTTTTATGTTTCATATTTTTGTCATAGAGATTAGGTATCCAGTCTGTTTTTTCTTTTAGTTGTTTGATTGCTCTTTTGGTGCCTCCAGTTTTCTGAATACATCTTTCCAGTATTTCGAATCTGTATCTTTGCCTGTCTTTCCTCATGTGTAATTTTATACTTTTGCTGATGTCCCTTATTTTAGTTCTAATTATCCTTGTCTTTCCAGTCATAGATATTAGTTCATCTCTGGTTTTTAACATTTCTTTAGTTTCGTCTGTTAGCCATGTTACTTATGGAAAAATCATCTATTAATATAAACTAAAACAAAGAAATTGAAGATTGTATGAAAATATTCAACCCAGCCTGTTCATATTTAACACAGTTCTGTTTCAAATTAATTTTAAGGAAAAAACTATACAAAATATTTTTCTTTAGTTTCATAGAGCATAGAGTAGAAAATATATATATTGCTGTAAGTAGACTAAACAATTAATGCTACGGGATGCTAATATTAATCTCCAAAAAAGTACAAAACCATTTTCAAGTATTTGCCCGTTTACAAACTGTCACATAGCTTGACATTTTGACATTCACCTGTCCACCTGACTGTACACATCCAAATTTACAGCTCTGTTCACATCGCTTCAAAGTCTAGCCAGTTAGAAAGAACTTTACGGCCGTCATATAACTAATTGAAACGTTACTCCGTCATTTTTACTGTCGGAGCCTCTTGAGAAGCGGTTTATGGGCGTGAGTGTACATTTGTTACGTTTTTGTTTTGTATTAGAAACTTTTTATTTGTTGATTGTAAACAACTGTTGTGGAATATTATGCCTACCTACTCTTCAGTTTTTACTGAATGGTGATTCGATAATGAATTATTTATTTAGAAGTACCTATTTGGCAAACGAAGTATCTCATAACTCTCATATGAATTGAGTCTAATATACTCATAATAGTTAATTAAGCATCATAAATTACACTTTAAGTGGAAATATTAACGTTTAACATTTAAATAGGTTTGATGGCAAACCTTTTTATTTTGCATAATTTAACTCAAAATTCTAAACATTTCTCAAAAAGCTGTCCCGATTTAAAACCCCGGTCCTCATTTTACCTGTTTACATTTTCCCTAAAAATATTTCGAAAAAGAGGGCAAAAAACATGGAGGTCCTCTGAAATCCAATTTAGTACTACCACAGAATAATAATAAGTACTACGTACAGAAGTTTTACTTCGCGAAGGTATTTAAAAAAATGTATGCTCAATGTCATTAACAATATGGTGTAATTTTGCCTGTCTCAAGAGTCAAGCACCATTTTGTTGACAAACGTCAGTGATCGGTACTGCGCCGAAGCTATAGGGCTGACTTCGGTAAAATGATGTGACGTGAGGTGCCAAACTGCGGAAAATGGCGGAGGAAATACACGATTTAGCATGAATTATCATGAATAATATTAACTACTTATTTACCTCTCAGTGTCTTGAGGCAACTTAAAAAAGTACAATCTGTGTTTTTATTATTATTTAGGCACTTAAATACTGCACAGTATTTAGTACACCATTTTCTTTATTTTCTTCCATCATACACAAGAATACGCGTGCGTGAGTCAATGTTCGCTCGTATGTGAGGCCTTGTCGAATAGTATCCTGTAGGTGGGCCATCGTGCGTGTTTTGTTTTCGATGTAAACTCGCGGAGATGAACAGGCCTGGTACTACTACAAACAATACAATTTCGCCTGTACTTTCTTATTAGTCAAACAAACGGAGTTAATTCGGTGCCTACAGGTGACCCGTGCTGTTATAAACTAATTATGCGAAGGCTAAAGTCGTAATGGAAGTGGGTAAAGCAGGTTCTGGAGTGGAATTGTGTAAAGCAATCGTAATCATTTGACAGTTCATAACGTACGATACAAAGAGTTTGACAGAATAATCTTCTAATAGAATAATTAACTGTCAAATGATAACGATTGCTTTACACAATTCCACCTCAGATCGTAACAATAAATGTTTTAGGACTAGCGAAAAAAACCCTCTTCATCAGGAAAATTCATTGAGTTGAATACCCATAGGTATAGTAGAAAGCGAGTGAGCTTTACATGTGTGGTGGCTCGCTACTGTTCGTTTTCCTAAAGTTTTGACAGACATTACACTATCGTTATATGCATTTACACGTACACACAAGTGAAGCTCACTCGCCTTCGTGAGTTGCAAGAACTATATTACTAATGATAAGGTTTCTTGATCGTTTTTGTATTCACTTACCATTAGAAACCATGAGAACTTTTTTTTTAATATTATAAAGAATAACTCAGTATCATTAATATTGTATAACAAGTAGGTGTTACAGAACTGTTGCTGTTGCTACCTTTTGATTTAATATTATTATTTTAAATTAACCCCTTTATGTTTACTATAGACTTGTGTCATGGGTAGGGTCAATACTTAACAAAAACTGACTCTACATTACAAAGAAAAAAGTATTAGCTGCCGAATGACACAACCTTGACTCTACCTCATTTTAAAGAAAAATAGTGTTAGCTGCCGAATGCAGCCAGGGAATTAATCAAATGAAGAATTTATATTTTGATTTACTGAGACAGAATTAAATGTGAGTTAAGCAAGCATAAAAAGATTCTACTAACCAATCTTATCTTATGTCAATGTTTCTCATTCCCTGGCCCGTTCATCGGGCTTGTTTTTTTAATTTGACGCTTTATAAAATTCATTAAAAAAATCACAAATAGGTACCGCTTTAATGAATCCGTCATAAAAAGCAACGGCCGGGCCTAATGAGGGTATGTCATTAAAAAAGTAATCAATTCGACGACAAAGACGAGCGAGTGGAAAATTAATTCGCAATTTTTCTTAAGTGTAATGAGATGGATTGTTTATGTTTTTAAAAGTTTGAGAAATTTAAGTCTAGATAATTTATTTAAATAAGAGTTTTTGAGAAGCACATTTTGCACTTAAGCTAAATGAAATGTATACTAATCTAAGGATCACAGGCATTAAAGGTATATAATTATTATTACACCTATAAAAAGTAATTTTGATTGAGTGAGACATATTTAAGAAATTCAAGTCTGTGTCCACATGCGTTGAAATCACATCCGGTGTACCGCAGGGTTCGATTCTTGGGCCACTTTTATTCGTACTTTTCATTAATGACATATATAAATGTTTTCACAATAGTAAATTTCTTCTGTATGCAGATGACTTAAAAATATATAGGACTATTAATAATTCAAATGATCATACCAAACTACAAAACGACTTAGATAGACTATCTTTATACTGCGATGTTAATAAACTTGGACTAAGTACTAATAAATGCAAATCTATAACGTTTACAAAAAAGAAAAAAATTAGTAATTACTCGTACTCACTCTGCGGTACTACCCTTGGGAAGGAAAATAGTATTAAGGATCTTGGGATCACTCTTGACAGTAAACTACACTTTGATATACATATTAATAATATTGTCAACAAGGCTTTCAAAATGTATGGCTTTGTCATCAGATCTGGTGTAAAGTTTAAACAGAGCTCAACGTTCAGATACCTTTTTGTGTCTTTAATTCGCTGTCAACTAGAATATGCTGTAACAATATGGAATCCTTTATACGAAAAATACAATCTTGTACTTGAAAGAATACAAAAGAAATACCTTCGATACATTCATTACAAATGTCACCATAAACGTTTATCGTACAAACTGTTACTTAACAAATATAAATTAACTGACTTTCGATCCAGACGTATACAACTTGAAACTATGTTGCTACATGATATTATACACAATAGATATGATTGCACAGAAATTACTAATAAATTAAGATATAGTGTACCCACAAGATCGTTAATGAGATCTTCGCGAATGCATAAATTGTTTGCAATCAAGCCTTGCCGAACCAATGCAGGTATTCGGTCACCAATTAACAGAATGCTAAAATTATATAATGAAAACTTCAACGATCTGGATATCTTTTCACTAAGGCATGATAAGTTTCGAGGGCTTGCTGTTGATATGCTCAGTTCAGCCCCGTAAGTTCCACATGTAATTGATATCACACGCCTGCTCTGTAGATGCACCCACTCGCGAGAAATGCCTCTGAACCCAAGGTTTCACTTCGATCACCGTAGGGCGGACAGGTGTGTGGTATCTCTTGCACATCGCCAACCAACATGCACGGTTGGGTTGTTGAAATTATGTAGGTACAAAATATTGCTTTGTATAAGTTATTTTACATGCATACTTAGTTAAAATTATGTAAAAGACGAACTCCACCTTAACACTAGTTGATAAGTAAACTGAGACCAGCGCTGTTGGATTCATAATAATAATGTACATTATTTTATACTATCTTCTTTATATAAATTCTGATTGTGAATCTGTTTATGGTCCTATGAAAATAAATGGAAAAAAAAGTCTACATTGGATGTAGGCGATTATTAAGAACCGTTGTTTATTCAAACTTAATCAAAATTTTCTTAAACTTCTCTTATAGCGAACATATTAATTTGCAAACGTGATAATTGGTAAGTAGCTACAAGAATCAGTAATTATCTACCTTACGTGTTTCGTGGAATTTTCCAGACGCTTCGAAGATATTCCAGAAGCTTCTCCGATTGTAGGCTTACCTGTAACAATAGCATCATTTTCTCAGTCAGTCATTTCTTCAGAAGATGAAAGTTATTTTTCGTCGAATCTCTACTTACTTTACAAAAATACGTATTTTACTAACTAATCAGTGTTGTTTTAGGCATAATAGGCCTACCTTATTTATTAGTGATTTGGATTGAGTCTTAGGCTGAGTTGCACCACCTAACTTTAACGGTAACTATAACGATAACCGGTGCGTTTTGTATGGAGTTTGACAGATTTTTGACGTTTGTCAAAGTTAAAGTAAGATGGTGCAACTCAGCCTTAGTCTTTTGATTTTAACTATGTTTGTTTTAGTATATTATTTATTTAAAAAAGAGCACTTTAAGGTTTAATGTATTGTTTATTCAAAAAGAGCACTGAAAATTTTTATGTGATTTAGCTATTATGGAGCCTTTACTTGTCTCATGATTGTTTGCCCAATCAGCATACCAGTTATAGCTCAATACAAAAATCTGTTATGTTTGTTATACACAAGAGCGCTCTAGAACTCAATATTTTTACATAAAACTTTTCACCGTATTACAATTTCACAATACCCAAAGAGTTTAAGAAGAATTTACCTACAAAATGATAATCAAACGACATCTTAAGTGAATAAGTAAAGACAGACGACCCATTCAAAACATTTTCTGCCCCTAAGCAGTGCTTGGAGACGTTTGGTTGAAGAGGTCTGCCATCAGAACATCCATTTTTAGGCTGTTTGGAATACTTGAGTGAAATCTTAGGCAACACTTTCTTAAGTTTCATTCATTTTACATCTTAAAATTTTAAAGTAACAAGTACATACCTATGTATTATTATTCGTATTATTTTAAAATAATACGAATACTTATAACCTCGACTGCATCAAAGTCAAAGTCAAAATTTCTTTATTTGTATAGACTATTATATAGTGCTTACAAATCGTCAAATATTTTGCTTTTAAGGAGCCTCTACATGTCTCATAATCTTTTTACCCTACCAGCGCTTCGAGACCAACATTTGGCAAGTGCTGAGAAGAAGCGCCGCAACAAACTCAGTCATCACTGTCTGCCGGTTAATATAAATAAATAGAAAAAGCTTAATCACACACACATCCCACTTAACACCAGGTGCGATTATGATCAAATGCCTGCCTTGATACACCTGAATAAGATAATGGACACGTTCATAGCGTGCTATAAATGTAACATGTATGTTTACCCTGAACCTAGTGGTATTCGAATGTCGTAGCAATAGAAGGCAGCGTTTTGAATCACACTAGAAACGTAGTTTATTTCGTAAGACAGTTAGAGATGCATATTATTAAGAGCTGTACCTATTTTATACATAAACAATTCACTCACTTACAATTGGCGCGCACTAGCAAAGCGTTCAGTTCGTTCAAGCCGTAAGAGACGCATGTAGATTATTTGATGCTGTATTTTATACACCAAAAACTATAACAATCCAGGTCTGATACATACCATCCTTTGTCTTTCACCTAAATACAGGGTCGCGGGTCAACCGCCGCGGGCGATGCTCCGGCGCATTGATAACGCTGTACTGGCGGTTTATTAAACCGTGTTAGAAATTATGATTTAGGACTTGTATAATAATAAATCGTTACAAGACTTTCACACCACTTCGGGAACATACAGTAAGATGCAGACCAAGAGTTTCCCAAAGAAAGAGAGAAAGTGATGATCAGGCCGGGCAGAAGCGAGTTACACCCGGAATCCTCAACAAAAAATGAACTGGGTATAAACTCTAACTGCCGGAACACAGCAAAGCTGTTAACATTGATGTTATGACGACCGACTTGAACCACTTTTGATAATCTATAGGGGAGACCGAGGTGAGTTGTAACAGAGGAGAGTTGTGACACTGTAGATTTTTTGGAACTTATTAACTACTAGCGAGCTCATAATAGTGGACGTTTTTTAGTTCAAGTCTCGAACTAACAAATGCGAGTTGTTGAAAGCTTGCTGATAGTTAACCCTAGATAGCTAACGTTCGTCAAAATGACGACCACGTAACAAATATCATCCTGTATCTTTCTAATTATTGTGCGTACGGTTTTGTGCTTTCGCGCCAACTTAGCGACCGCTAGACTGCGCCGTGTGATGCTCGTGTTTAGCCGGTAAGTAATTTTGTTTACGAGATACATATTGGGTGCATGCTCGTCATTTTGACGAATAGTTAGCTTTTATGTAACTTTTGTTTCTTTGTTATGTTTTATGCTGTGCTTTGATTTTGCTTTTATTTCTTTTAGTTTTTACATAAATTGTGAAAAATGGCTACGAGGTTGATTATCACTGACGAAGAAATAATCGTGCATTAGAAAATGATTATTGTGGTGAGGATTGTTCTTCTGGAAGTGAAAATGAAGACGACTAATTGGTCGACGACGTGCAGAGTGATATTCACGATGAACCTTCTGACAATGATGAAGTACATGAAAGATCACCTTCAGAAGTTCTTCCAGTTGGCGAGTCTCATGAAGATTCTACTTTATCAGATTCTAACCTTATTATAAACTTGACTCAAGCTAACATTCGAGGCAAAAATTGTCATGTGTGGTCAGCATGGCCTTTATGGCCATGCTTCTTCTCGAACCTCTGCAATAAATACCTATCGTCCGCACGACTAGAGGGCCAGGTCGTTCACTCAAAAATATTACAAGCCCTTTAGATATATTCCGTTCCTTTATGACTGATGAAATTTGTGAGGAAATTTTGAAAAGAGCGCGGTGAAGGTCAAGGTGAAGGTCTAGTTGCAACCCCATCAGGTTCTGGAAGTTCTCTGACAGTTGAAAATATCACTGTAAGGAAAAGAAAAAGCTGCAGTTTGTGTTCCTATAAAAAAGGCGTATGACAAAGAACCAATGTAACAGTTGCAAAGCTCCTATTTTTGGGGAGCATTCGGTTGACTTTTGCCCAACTTGCGCCAAAAAAATTTAAGTCATTTGTCATTTATTACTAATCTTGATATGTGTTCTTGAAATTAACCCCAAAAAAAATATGTTTTCTACTTAAAAGTTCCTAATTTAGTCTTTGTAAGTTTAAGTGCCTCATTATTATAGGTGTCATTTAAAATTAGTGATTTATAAGATTAAAACTTTAGTAAATATTATTTTTCAAATAATATTTTTTAATTTATACCCTAAAGTTAAAATAAAACCAATAAAACTAATTAAAGTATAAACCCATTTTAATAAAATAAGCAAATAAAATATACTCGTCAAAAAGTCGAATGGTTAGCTTTTCATGGTAGTCTATGAACGTTAGCTATCTAGGGTTAATCATCATCATCATCTCAACCATGGGACGTCGGTCAACCGGACCTCTGTTACAACTCTCCTTAGTCTCCTCTACCTTTGAGTAACTAAGATTGTGAACTTTTATCACGAGTAACCTGCCCCTCTTCCCCCTTATCCTAGGCAAAGTAACATTCGTGACGGCTTGAGTTCTAATTCAGGGCTGTTATCATATTTTTTTGTGTCTGATGTTGTCAAAATAAATCATAACACATATATAAATAACCTTATTTGCAAACGCTCCACAAAATCGACGCATACGAGCGATGCGCGTATTATTGCAACAAGTTAATTTATGCGTCGGACAAGTATCGATCCATCGGCGCTTGCGCTCGCGCAGTCCGCGATCCACTTGCGAATGGTCTGTTAGATATTCATATTATACTGTAGTGTACGGTTGGTGTAATGTAACTACGACCTTTTTTTTCGTAGGGAAATGCTTTGCGCATACCTACTGGTCTATGGGGACGGCCTGTGGGTAATGTGGGACTCTCCCCGCCTACCCACTAAAGGCGGGACCTACCCACTAAAACCCGACGGTTTCCACCAGAGCCCAAAGAAACGGAACCGCGAGTTATTGTCCTGGTTGGACATTCGTCCGCAGCTCCACCTCAGGCTAGAGGCTCGCTCACGAGCGAGCCTCTCTGGCTTCGAGGGAACCCCCAATCCCCTCCTCCAGTTGTTTTTATAGAGGTTTTCTCCTCGCGGCCCTGGTTCAACAGGACCCCCGGCCCGCCGTTTATTTATAACATAATGTCGTTACCTATAGAAAATTTGATAGAGCGCGTTTCTAAAAACACGAAACGAAATGCAAAACAAAACAAACTTAATCTACCAATAAAAATTGTTCCGCGAAATCCAATCAAAACTTGCCAAATCATGTCTAATGGTGTACCTGGAGATAACCAGAGAAAAATTAGAATACACCCCCCGAAACCAAATACTCGAAATTAAGGAGCCAATCTAAGTTATCCCATACAATTACCGGGCACTTACCGCGCCCTGCCGCGGAGGGTGGACGGTGATCATAAAAAAACGTCAAGCGTGAATCGGTATTTCGTTCAAGAGGATCTCTACATTGTAGAGATGTTCCTGTATAAGTTATTTAGATTTTTCGAGATTCGTTATCTATAAGCAATGCAACATTTACAATGATTTCGATTCGTTGAAATGAATGTAAGTTGCAATCACGAAAAATTAAATATAGAAAATGTACAACAGGATTCTTTTGGCAACACTTTCACATAGGTAGAACTAAGACGAAAAATGTTATAAGCATTTATTCGTCAATATGCTTAGGTAACAAGTAAATGGTAGGTAGATCATCATCATTTCAGCCATTGGACGTCCACTGCTGAACATAGGCCTCCCCTACTGATTTCCACAACGGTCTTTATAAAGTCGTCGGTCCACTTTCTTGGTGATCGTCCTATGCTGCCTATGCTGAGCTTTTCGGTAAGTGTCTTCAACTCAGAACCTTATGTAGGTAGGTACATGCTACTATGAAATTACATTTTATCCAAATTATTTTAAAACACTTTTTTTTTTTCAAAAAGTTATTGTTGAGATCTCTTGAATTTCAGCTCAACTCTTATCCAAAGGAACCCCAATAAAACGTAGGTGAAGAAGACATCACGTATCATTTGAGTGTCCGATCCCACGGGAGGGGTGCAAGTGCAGGCTGCAGCCACTCCCGACACGTTAACGGGAGTGTTCCCGCAAATTAGATGGGAAGATAGCTGGGGGTGTATTTTAAGGAGAGATTACGGCACCGAATGCGACTACGTTAAGTTGTGGAAGCCTATTCATGAATACCTTATTTTTTTTCGATGTAAATGTGACGCTTCTGCTCCAAGGGTAAGAGAGTGACACTGTCAAATTATAAAGAAAACATATCACCACTCCTTTGCTTCACGCAGTCGGCTAAAAACACTATAATACACGTTCGCGCTAAGTTTGCCGGTCCGTGGAATGCGCGTCCCCTCCCCCAACCGCGATTAAACGCAATTAGTTAGTGATTAAATGCAATTAATGTGTCTTATTTTACGCAAATATACTATTTTTATCAATATTTTTTTTTATATAGTTTGATAAATTTAAGGACGCTTCCCTTCGACTGACGTCATATCGCCAGCGGCAAACTTAAAACGAACGGATAGTACCTACTGCAATTTTTCCTAATTGGTTAGGAAGCCTGAATATTCAAAGTCAAAGTCAAAATTTCTTTATTTGTTTAGACTAATAAATAGTTCTTACAAATCGTCATTTTGCTCTTAAGGAGCCTCTACATGTCTCATAATCTTTTTACCCTACCAGCGCTTCGAGACCAACATTTGGCAAGTGCTGAGAAGAAGCGCCGCAACAAACTCAGTCACCACTGTCTGCCGGTTAATATAAATAAATAGAAATAGCAGTAGTAGGTACATTCGATCCAGGAGCAGTTCACCGAATCCACCATGCATTCTTGTATAGTGTATCTTATAAGAATGGGTATACAAAATTGCGTGGCATATTAAACAAGGTAGTGACGTGCTAATATCTAGACTTACAGATTACATACTCAAATACTAGTAGAAATGACTCGCATACATAAGTTGGAATAACTTGGATTGACCAGTCCCCGAAAGCAGCGCCTGTTCACAGACATGACGAGTGAACCAGCCATCGCTTCACTCGACCATATTAGAGGGAATGTAACGACCCGCCTCACTACGCCACCACCCCAGAGACATTTTAGTGAGAATGACAATACCAAGTTATTTCTTAGAGAAAAAAAAAAACTAATAATAAAGCTAAGTAACAGTCCAGATTGAGAAGCATGACACTATAACATTTTAGAAAATTAGATTAGTTTATACATTACTTTTCATAGCACGATTTTAATTCTTTTTAGTGCGAGCATGAGAGGACCATAATCCTACTCCCAGGATGACTTATCATTAAGAAAATCTCGAGTTGTATAATAGGCTTTTTTAAGCATGTGATCTTTAACTATACCTTTAAATTTATTGTACGGTAGCTCTTTATATTTATCAGGGACTTTGTTATAAAAATGGATACCTTGTCCCATAAAGGTGGCAAACACTTTATTAAGTCTAAAAGCGGGTATAGCCAATTTATTTTTATTTCTAGTATTGATTTGGTGAATATCACTTTTCTTTTTGAAATCATTAATATTTTGTTGAATAAATAGAATACAGTTTAAGATGTATTGTGAAGCGGCCGTGAGAATGCCAATTTCTTTAAACAATTCTCTAAGGGACGCTCTTGCTTTCATTTTATACAAGTATCTTATGGCACGTTTTTGCAGAATAAATATTGTTTCAAAATCTGCAGCTTTGCCCCATAGCATGATTCCATATGACATTAGGCTATGAAAGTAGCTAAAGTAGACTAAGCGAGCTGTTGAAACATCGGTTAATGACCGTATCCTTTTTATTGCAAAAGCCGCTGAGCTGAGCTTTCCCGCCAGAGTTTCTATATGGGAGCCCCACTGGAGTTTTGAATCCAGGGTAATTCCCAGAAATACAGTAGATTCTACCAGATCGATTGCATTATTATTAAGTTCTATTTGGGTACTAACTGTTTTTACGTTAGGCAAAGAGAATTTTATACATTTTGTTTTCTTTGCATTCAGTTGTAGATTATTTGTAGTGAACCAACTTAAAACTCTTGTTAGTGCATTATTTACATCGTCAAAGTTATTTTTACTTCTATCAATATTAAAAATCAAAGATGTGTCATCAGCAAATAACACGATTTCGCAAGAGTCTTTAACAAAATATGGTAGATCATTAATGTATATAAGAAACAAGAATGGACCCAGAATGGACCCCTGCGGAACTCCCATTTTCACAGGTGACCCAGAAGACAAAACACCATTTATGTCGACTTTTTGAACTCTAAAGTTTAAATAGGATTGTATTAAATCCAAAGCCGAGTCCTTTACCCCATAATAGTGCAGTTTGCGAATTAGCGTTTGATGTTCTACGCAGTCAAAAGCTTTTGAGAGATCACAGAAGACCCCTAGTGCATTTTGAGAATTTTCCCAAGCCTCGAAGATATGTTTAAGTAGTGCAACCCCGGCATCGGTGGTGGAACGACCCTTGGTAAAACCATATTGTTCACTATGAAATAGTTTATTAGAGCCAAAGTGAATCATAAGTTGCTCCTGTATGATTTTTTCAAAAATCTTGCTCAAGGCGGGCAAGATAGAAATGGGTCTATAATTGCCAGGGTCGGTTTTGCTACCAGACTTAAATAATGGCATTAGTCTACTGTGTTTCATGAGGTCGGGGAAGATTCCCTTCTCTATGCAATTATTGAATATTATCGCTAACTGTGGGGAAATTATATCAATAATGTGTTTGACTATCTTGACAGAGATGCCCCAGATATCAGTTGTACTCTTTACATTTAAAAGATTAAAAGTTTTAGTGATATCTAATGGAGTAATATGTTTAAAAGAGAAGTGCGAGTCACAGGGTGTCACGTGGGTTTTCAATATTTCTTCAGCCTCGGAGGGAGATGACTTTAAGTTGGCAGTTGTTGCTGAAGCTATATTAACAAAAAATTTGTTAAAAGCTTCTGCTACATCTTTATCTGCAGATATCAAATTATCGTGAACTTTGAGAGAAAAGTCATTATCTCTTGGTTTTAGTTTACCAGTCTCTCGGTTGATAACATTCCAAGTTTCTTTTATTTTATTACTGGCGTTTCCTATCTTGTCCCGAATATAAAAAGACTTAGCCATGAAGCAAACTTTCTTAAAAATTTTTGAATACTTTTTCACATGCTCAAGAAAAGATATACTATTATTATACTTTTTCATGCCATAAAGCTCATATAACGTATTTCGACTTTTGTATATTCCCTTAGTAGCCCAGTCACTAAACTTAGATTTGGTATTTGGTTTTAATGGCTTTACAGTAAAAACTTTGTCATGTTCGGTTTTAATACATTCGAAAAGGTTATTGTAAAGAGCATCTGGGTCTCCCTGCACGTACGGCACTAAATGCAATTTATTTCCAAGATTATTCTTAAAACGTTCTAGACGACTAATGGTTACAGGTCTACATACGGCATTTTTGTTACTTGTATTATTAGAATTATTAAAAATAAATTCTACTTTAATACCACAGTGATCTGACGTAAGATTGTGTATGACAGCTTTTTTGTCAGGGACACAGCTAGAGAAAATATTATCTAGACAAGTAGCTGTGGTTTCCGTAATTCTAGTTGGCTCCTTAAATTGACTAAACAAATTAAATGACTTAAAAAGGGAAAGTAGTCTTACAGAATATGATGATGAGCTATCTAGTAAATTGACGTTAAAATCTCCACAAACTAAGACCTTTTTGTTGCTGTTACAAGTTTTATTAAGAGCATCCTCAATAGCCGCTTCAAAAATACCAAAGTCCCCAGAAGGGGGTCTATACACACATACAATGATGTAACTCTCAAGCTCGACACAGGAAATTTCGATAACACGCTCAACTGATAGCCCTACTACATCTTTGCGTTCTTTACATTTAATATTATTATTGACAAATATTAAGGAGCCTCCGTGAATGGCAGACTTCCTGTAAAACGCGCTACATAACTGATAATTATCTATGTAAAGAGAGCTTTCATATTTCTTAAGCCAGTGTTCAGTAATACACATTACATTAATGTCAAAACTTTTTAAGAAAAGCTCTAATTCTAAAACTTTGCTGGTCAAGCCTTGAATATTTTGATGAACAATCTTGAATGTTCCAGACTTGGCCTTTGTCGAGTGCCTCAGTTTAAACAACTAGTAGTAGGTACAGTCTTAATATTATTACTATTTACATAGTGAGAAATCAAATTATTAGTACCCTGATTATGATTATTTTTATGAATATGATTACATTTAATATTGAATGCAATCAAAGAGGCTAATTTATTCTTTAATTTTTTAGAGAGATACATTGTATCTACAGTCAACTTAAAGCAAGAAATAAATTTATTTATGTCAAAAAGTAAAAGTGCGTCGCTATGACGATAAGTCAGGTTATACATTAGTATATTTAAATCAAATATTTTCTTGTTGATCTTATTGAAATTATACCCTGAATTTACATAGGGTAAAGCACACAAAATTATCTTAAATTTTAATCTATTTTGCAAATCCAAGAGTTGGTCAATATTCTGAATTATACTCTTTTTATCTACTAAGTAACTATTACCATACATTATGATAACATTGGAGTTCTCATCCAATTTTTGGTTTTTACTAATTTCGTAAATTATCTCTGTAAGAAACCTACCCGGGTAGCAATAGTTCAATACTTGTGTATTCAAGTGCTCCCTGAGCGTAGAACCTAACCCTTGACCAAGTTGATCAGAATAAATAAAAGTTTTCCTTTCATTACAGGTAGCACTAATTTTTTTAGGCAAATCAGTTACATTAGTTTGGGATTTAGTGAATGTGTCCTGCCCCGTCTCAGATTGAGTAGACTTTGGTATTATAGTGGGCTGAAGGCCATTAATACAGTTACAAGAATGTTTATTTGATAAGGACTCAAAACGCTCAGTTTTATAATTACATAGGTCAACAAGTTCGGAAGTGGCCAGTACATGTTCATTGATTTGTTTCTGTGCCATTTCATACCGAGATTGGATCTGTTTAAGATAAACTTCCAAGTCATCGATTTTCTCATGTAAGATTAAAGTATTGTCATCATACAACTTTTTGTTTTGTTCTATTATTAAGTTGTATGATTTAAGCTTTTCTTTTAAAAGATTTTTCTCTTTCATTAGAATTGACTGTTTAGGTATACTACGTTGAAATTTAATTAATTTTTTGGTTTTCTTGATAAATTTCTTGATTTTAATATATTTTTTAAGTTTATTATTACTATTAAATTGATACTTTACTGCTGGACCGGAACAAGACACATCACATGTCAAGTCTATTATAGGTATAGTTGGATTCTTCAATTCGTGATCACTGTTAATCAATTCATTATACAGGCTCACGGTTGAGTTCAATTCTTGAACCTGTTTTTCCTCCTCCATAGATTTTATGGTTTTATGTGACTCACATAGGCTCTTTTCAAGGTCATGGATGCGATCCAAAGCCTGCTCATGAGTGTTGTTGCATTCACTGAACGAATTCACTGTTTGTTGCAACTTCAAACATTGCTCCGCTAAGTCTAGATATTTGCCATGAAGCTCGGCAAGCTCATTCTTCAGTTGTGAGTTCCTGTTTACAACTTTTTGGATCTCCTGTTCACTGTCTTCACGTTCCCGGAGCAGCTGGTCGCTGACCTCTCGTGAAGCTTTGAGGTCCAGGAGAGCCTGCCTCAACTTAACTTCCATGTCCTTCATGGTGGCCTTACGGGTCAACATCCCTGAAGCTTGTTGCAGTGAAGTTTACCAATGGAAATAGGATTTTGTGTAGCGATCCCGATCGAAGAACCGAGAAAAAAAATTAAAAAAAGGGTTTTAGTGATTTTGGCAATAATAGTAGGTGATAGACTATTAGGGATCTGTATTTTAATACTATCTTATTAGCATTTAAGAGTCTTAGTACAGAAAATAACCAATTTATAAAGTAAAGCTAAGTTATGTGGGTAGGAATTTTTTGTTAAAATAACTGGTAAATAATTTGTCTACTTATTTTCACTTATAATAAAGGATCTTTTACACGTATTGTATTATTTTACAGAATAAAGTTTAAAATTGAGGAATTCTAAGGCAAAAATAAGACTATTTACATGAAAATATAACCTCAACGTTGGGAATGTACTGTTATAATTTCAGTGTATAATGAAAAATACATGTAATTTACCCATAGATATTACTTAATTAATGAATAAAAACAATACTCCCCTGTTATTTTGTTCCGTAAATTTGAATTTATGATGATTTTTCGTTGACAGCTGACGAAATTTTGTCTTCACTTTTTTGTCTTAAATATTATGTAGTTTCGTCGTATAACATTCGTATACATTATTTATACGATATACACTTGATTTCAGTATAATTTATCACAATATTACACGAAATTATAGTAAAAAAACATTAAAAATTTGTCCCGTTAAAATTACGCGTCTGACAGCTAGGGATGCCAGCGCAAAAAAAAAAAAAAAAAAAAAAAAATATATTGACAATGATGTCCAAAAAACTAACTAAGACTCAGCTTTACGACAGACTCGTTGTGTCAATACTGTCAATCCGTTTGAGTCATATCAAACGGTTCATAATATCTGTATGTAGTTTACACTAGGGTTGTTCTGTTCTGACTTGCTATATCCCATGGCATTCATGTCCGAAATAATTCTGACTACTATGTAAAACCTAAAGTTTTAGACTACCGAAACGCCCTGCTATCAACCATATTTCACGAGCACACCTAATGTGTAAATTTAAAAATATGAAAGCATAAATAGGGTCTCTTTTCAGGAAGATGCCGGATAAATAGGCCGAAAGGGGGGTGAAAGGGCCCCATAAATTTGGGTGAAAGGGAATCTTGCTCACGTCAGTTCCGAGTGAAGTTGTTGGAGCCTTGAGTTTTATGAAGGTGAGTTAACAACAGCTTCGCAATATTTCCTTAACGTTATTTTTGAAGTGAACGACTTGATGTAGGTGTACGAAGACGAAAGAAGATGTTATAATATAAAAGTGACACTGAATAGTGCCTTAGTAATAAAGAATTAGAGTTTTTCTTACTTTACAAAGTAAAATGTATCTTGACTGACTGTGATCATAAACAGCGTATATGTTAAACATACCTAAGATGAAGACTAAAGTGGTTGTCTCAAATCGCTTAAAGCAAAAAATAAATATAAAATTTATGTTTGAGCCACAACTGTGTCAATAGGCTCCGCTCAGCATTTATCATGACATGCTCGTAAGGACATAAAATATGTCAGACAAAAATATCATTGACAAATTTTGCGTTAAAACTTATTTATTTTAATAATACGTGCCTACTGTAACTTACTCCATTCCGATTTATTGTTCAGAGGCTGCCATTCCTCAATTCCCCCCAACTTTTTGCCCTGTTCAAACAAGTTCAGACCGTGTACCTCTATATTCAGGCCCCCGTATCTCACGCGACATGCTGGTGTCGCCATCTATAGCACTACACAGGGAACACCGGGCTGCTGTCAAAGCGTTGTTTATTGGGCTACATGATTTAGATCATTCGATATTCACACTTGTCTATTCAGGAAATACAGAAGTTGTTTAAAATATTTCAACTTTCATATTGTGTCAACACTCGACCAGTCATGATATTATATTTGAATCTATTCTTGAGTTTTGAATGTTTTTAGATATTGTAGGTAAGTACATTTACATTTTTGCTCACCCCTTTTGAGAGATATCGAACTCGAGTCGATGTCTCTACGAAGGGATGCGCGAAGCCACAACAAGGGCTCTCGCGGAAGATCAGTTTCTTGACAATATGTATTTATTTTGTTCAGGAACTAAATCCGGAACAAATTAACAGAAGACGTAGCAAGTTTATGTTGCTATGGAATGATGAAAGGTAGTAAATGGGTTCCCAAATTGAGACTGTGACTTGGTACTCTTAGCGTAATCTAATTCCACTCCCAAATCGATGTACAGACGACAGCACATGAGACTGTATATTTTTGTTGTAATCTAGCTTCTATTACATCTGTATAAGACCCCACAATGTTTAGCTTGCCGTGTTTCTATCTATACCTATGACCTCAAGAAGAGAGCTAGCAGTAGCTGGATGAAATAAGCGAGAGAGTATCCTGATTGGCGTGATTTAGTGACGAAACAAAACTTGCCCTTCGAAACACTACAAATTAGAAAAAATATCCTACTAAAGCTTTCAAAGGCAATCATGTTTCATGTCACTAATTTATCGTCATTTCACAACTCTTTAATATACATAAAGTGACAAATCACTTCAACAGCTCTATTACTTTCCCACAGAAACCCGATGATAAATTATTTACTTATAATATATCCTTCGACCATCCTTACATAAGACCGTACTACCCGAACCATACAATGGATACTTAACTAAAAAAATAAGTAAGCAAGACTCAGTAGGTCTACTTTTTCTATGCAGAGTTTTTAGTATTAATAATGTGATATGACGAGCCTCTATGGTCTTTAATTCTTGATCGATTCTTTCGATCCAGGGTTCAGTTCTCAAGGCTCATTTAGAGATTTCACAATTTGATGATCAACCTAATGTTTGAAATGAATATAATTTTGGACTTCTTAACTTTTTCCAGGACTTATTCTAGTTCAAGTTAGGCTGGTCTTATCAGAGATACCAGCAAGAGAAAATCAATGCATTTGGTACTCCTAGTTTACCTACAATTTACACGGTGTCAAAAAACGTACTCCTACTCGTACAGTCAGCGTCAAATAGTTGTGACACCCAAAATGGCAAAAACGTTCGCAAGACGTCATTGCTACATTGGAATAAGATTGCGTCATCATGTTGAATCATCATGAACTATTTGATGCTGACTGTACGTGTTTGTGACTAGCACAGAGTAGACTTACTTTACCTCACTACATTATGCTACAGTGGGGACTTAAAGAAAAAAACGACAAATAATATGTCTTTGAGAATTTAAACACAATCTAACATAATCGGATCACTCGTTTCTTTGCGCCAACACACATTTACTGATACCAAACAATATTTGTGCCTTAAACTCTACAAAACAAAGTCGAATATGCCTTGGAAAATGTTGTCGCTGTGGCAGAATTTATATTGGTTTCTTATAAGCCGGGTTGACAAAATGAGACCTTCTTATACTTCATTAATAAAAGGGACAATACAGTACGGACATGTTAGGATCTTTAAAAATCCCTTGACAAAACGTTTTGAGTCAATAACCATTTTGGTAGGGATGTCACTGACATGTTTTGGCGCTTTGTTAGTTTATTTTGATCTTTAGGACTTGAACTTTGAAATTCAAATGACGAATTTTCGAAGACTTACGGCTGTATTTATTAAAAAGTTAAACACGTGTTGAATGCTTTTGGAATTCGATTTCGTGTCTCTGGAGGAAATACTGAACACACGATTATTTTTAATTTTTATGATAAGGGTTTTAGGGTTTAGGGTCATTCATAAAAATATAACCCATTTCCACATAAATTCTCAAAACAAATTTTGATTTAGATTGAACATAATTATGGTGGAATGTAAACAAAAAAACAGGAGTTATTCCATTTCCGGTTCAAATAATATGTTTTTTTTGCTCTCTGTAAAAACTTTTGCCAAACGGTCTCTCACACTTTTTATAGCGCAATTCATTGACAACCTCAAGCAATGATCCTCACAAATCGCCCCCGGTACAATTGCCTCAAAAATATCCAACGTTATTCGATTTAAAACCTTCTTCCCTTCAAGTTACGGACTTAAGTTTTTACGGTCGATTGTATTCGTTTCATGCTCCACTGACGTTCAGTGCACCGAGGGTGTATTCTAAATTTCTCAATGTCAACACCGTCGACTTGGCAATTATTATTTTGCAAATTCCTCGGAATCGCTATTGAGGTTTTTTAATCGAAAGTAAAAATAGGGTTAGCTGTTGAGAATACTTTTGAAAGAGGGAAGCTTCAATTTTTTTAAGACTTTACAATTTGAGTCTTTTGTTGAAAAAACTAAAGTGCTGGTGACTCATAAGTTAAAGTTCAAATTTAAACTTTAATAGGTAGTTACCGTCACTAAATCTATTAACAGTCCAGAAGTCAATTGGTCAAAGGGTTAGCATCAATGAGGTGATCTATCTACTATTGTTTTACAAACTCAACCTCTTTATATGGGGTGAGATAAACACCTATTTATTTTTATTAATGCTATTTTGCAACAAAAATCTATGTTTAATAAATATTTTGTTAACTCTACAATATACAAAACGATGCCCTGTCTCGTTAAGGGACAAAAAAACTAAACGAAACAATCTGAAACATTGTACAATAAACAGTCTAATGCCACCTACTAGACGAGCCTTTAATAATATTATTTCCCACCAAACTGATTTTCTTCTAAACCAACTGGTCAGTCTTATTAAGTAACAAAAACCTAGATAAAACAATCTGAAACGTTGTACAAGAAACAGTCTAATACCACCTACCAGACAAAAGCCTTGAGTAAAATTATTTCCCACCGAACTGTTTTTCTTCCAAACCAAACAGCAGTCCATCGAAAGCTTATTAAACAATTTAGACTGTAGAGCATCAGCCAAGGAAATAAAATATCATTGGAAGGAATTCAACAAATCCTCAGTACCGGCTGGTAATTGCCGGGACGGTCTGCAAAAACGCGTAGACTGAAAATACCGATCGGGACTCAGGCCAGATGTGAGGTACGGATAGCAGAAGCGTTGACGTATTTATTTAGTCAATAGAAAAATAAGCTCAACAGAAAAGAAACTAAATTGATAAGCCAAGTCGCTGAAAAAGAAAAGTTTTCTTTTTTCTCTAGTAAAAGCATTAGTGTTAGGACATATCAAAACTATATTCGTTTTGGGTTAGGAAGACTATAAGCCAACAATAATGAATACACATTACCAATTTTAGATAGAGATTATAGATGGCTTTGAGTTAAAACTCAATGGGTACAACTACCTAGGGGTAGTTTTAATTTCCAGGTCCAGAACCCTCTTATTCTATTTCCATTTGTTTTCACTTCCATCCAAATTATTTATTAGTTTGTAGGTCCTTTTTAGGTCACATAAACACTTCCTAAATACAGCTTGCTCTACCACCATTTTGAGACAACATATCGACGATTATGTTGCGAAGAAGTGGCGACAGAAACCCATTCACAATTTTACTAGTAATATAATCAAACAGATCCATGATAAGATTGTTCACAAGCCAACACATTTCACCGCAATTTTCACTTCCCTTCCCGACCGTACCTAAGTGTTTTCATTTAAAACGTCATTAGCGCGTCAGTCTAATACTTCGTTAATCGACGCGCGCGCAAAAACGCAAGACGTAGCGCCCCGTGATGCGTCTGCACTTAGCAACATTCTTAACTGACGTTAGCAACTTTGCAATTAGTTAGGATATCCTGGGTTATTATTTTTAACTTTAGCACAAAGTGCTCGTTCGTTCGTTTCAACTAAATGACGTCCAGTGCTGGACAAAGGCCGATCCTGTGCTATCCGCATCCAGGACTTCCCGCGACCTTCACCAGATCGTAAGTCCATCTAGTGGGAGGCCTGCCCACACTAGGTCTTCCGGCCCCAACGGCCTAAAATTTTACGTGCAATAAGAATAGAAGAAGAAGAATTTAAGACTTTTATCATACGAGATTTGGTATCAAACACAAAAACGATTTAAATAACACCAAAGCCAAAGAAACACAACCAAACCATCAGGATAAGGGTGAAATCAATATTTACTTTTTACGACCATGATAAAGAAATATAAACTCGAGGCAGTAAAGGCCGAAATATAAGGGATTTACTTAAATTTATACAGCATTGCATTACCAATGATTTACAGCTACGATATGAACATGCTCCCACTAGTTGTAAAACTATATTTCTGTCACAGAATAAGAAAATATCAGATGGCTAACTCCGATATTATTTGAAATCTTAAGAAAATTTTAAGTTAAAAAAAACTATAAAGATATTTAGGAATTACAAAAAAAATTCAAGAAATTAATTGATCCATTTAGTATCTTTAATTAAATGAATTGTCTAAACTAATCTACAAGAGGCGTATATTATACAATGGCGATCAGTTTTGAGAATTCTTAGTTTTGATTATTCACACCCAAGTGTTTAACATAATGAACATGTAACATCTATTAATTTTTATAATAATAAACAAATCTGACGGCTGAGTATGACCTAATCTGTTGTATTTTTTACGTCATCCATGTGGGAATCAAAATAAGACTATTGTTTATATGAAGCAGCGCACCATCATATAAAAACAAAACGAATTCGTTACACATACCAGTGAATGTACTACCAGCCTTAACTTCAAAAATACATACAATGATCGCGTATCAAGCTAAACAATGTTTTATTAAGAGCAGAACTTTTGGAAACAGTCACATTAATACCTATGATGTTACGACCTTCAATGGACCTGGGCGTTTGTTCACTTTAACACAGGTTTTTTTTTGGGGCGGAGTTTTGGACTGTCACTAAACATATAGGTTTGTTGTAGACACGACAAGAAGAAGAACATGTTCCAAAAAATTCTCACCTCTGCATGTTTCTACTCTGTGACGTAATATTGAATCATAGCCTAACTTTTAATGGAGCGCTATAGAGTCGACATTCGTCGACCCCGATAAGATATTACAAAGTTTAATGCATCTTTATCAGAACAAAATCTGTGCCTTAAAGAACATTTTGACGGCATAATTTTAAGTTACTTAGCTGTAAAACTGTTGTTTCAATTTTGTTTTTATGGCGGCACAGTAGTTAAGATTATGTGACTCGCTGACACAATATTCGTGGATTAAGTAGTGTTAAATCACACAAAAAAATTAGAGCAAAGTAAATAATATTTATCAGCAATAAAACATTTATTAAAAACATAGATAATCTTCTGCATAAAACCTTCTTTTAGAACTCAAGCTTTCAAAGTATAGATGAAGGGTAATTTGAAATAATAAACCTACTCAATTCACTTGCTCTATGGGCTATATTAATTTTATGTTCAATAAATAGCACTAGGGCAGATTATTTTAAGTAAATGTGGATGTAAAACGCATTATTTTTTAATTTATCGTTTGTAACAGTATTATAAAACTAGAGCAGTTTTTGGAATTTAAAAAATCCCGATAACTACAGTCATAATAATGCGTTAGTTTGATAAGTACGCATTGCTTCCCTATGTTCCCAAAGAAAAGGCAGACTTATCCAAATGGAAATTAATGATTGTAGAATACTTAGTACGATGTCCCTGATAGTTAAAAGGGCGCATCTAATACCAAGTCAAAACGGTGATAAAAAAATGACAAAATAATTTAAATGGGTAATTCTTTGCTGTCATTGAGTTTAACTCATAACCGAAAAACAATGCGCCTTTTCAACTACCGAGGACAGTACATTGTCGAAAAAACCCTAAAACAATCATAATCTCACGTACTAGTTACCTAATAATTTTCAAAAACTAGCTTTCCGCCCGTGGCTTCGCCCGCGTGGAATTTTATCTGCCACAGAAAAACTTTATCGCACGCGTCACTATTTAAAAAACCTGGATAAAAACTATCCTATGTCCTTTCCCGGGATTCAAACTATCTCTATGCCAAATTTAAAAAAAAATCGGTTCAGTGGTTTAGGCGTTAAAGCAAGACAGACAGACAGTTACTTTCGCATTTATAATATTAATAGTAGGTAGTATAGACATAGATTAGTACCATGAACAACAAAACGCCATTAGCGATTAAAACAAACTTTGTAAAAACCTAAAGCGGTTCTTCAATCAACTTTGCCCGACCGAATTCGAACCCGGACCCCTCGGTCACAAATCAGGAACCTAAGCTACCGTACCAAAGGTTTTAATTAGGGATTATGTCCTTTCGGGATACTTAGATCCGAGGTGAACTGGTCGAGCAATTAGTTGGGCGATTTTAAAGGACATTGGACATTGAAAGCTATAATACTGATGTTTAAAAAAAATACTGATTTAGTAGTAAATGAAAAATTGTAACGACATAAAAGGACTTGTCGTAAAGCCAATATAGACGTAAAATGCTGACCAGATCGCCCTTGTAACTTGTAATACGAAATTACGATTCCAGTGCAGCTGTCACGCTTGATAAGCCATCGAATGTTTGACATGGAAATGGAGTAAAATCTCACTGTAACGTTAAGCAATTACGTACTTTTAATGCAACTTTTATCTTATCCAACTTGTGATAGATATTTTTTAACAACAACTTAGAAGTAAATATTTTATCTGGACTTTTTTTGTGAAAACAGCGATACTTATACTTAATTAATTTAGGCACTTCTATGTCACTTAGCTTCCAGTGGAACCCTAATAGGTGTCACCTTTATCGTATTTTTGACGTAATTTACGGCCGCCTGAGATCGTGACGCACCGGTTTTGGCGAATTTTTAATTTTCTTGAGCCCTTCCCGCTGGTGTGTGTGTGGCGAAAGCGCGTGGCGAATGGCGATGACGTCACACATTTTGCCATGGAATAAATTTCGCAGCATCGATCCGGCGTGATTCATTTGTTTTATTGAGAACAATTAACATTTATCGTGAAATTCTGCTGATTATATTAAAAATCAAGACTAAATTGAATTGTAAATAATGCACTTGACACAAGAATATGCAATGCTGCTAATTATTTTTAAAATTCAAGCCATAAATTCATATAATAATGGAGTTGACACTGGTTATAGATGTCAATTGACATACTTTTCATGAACAGTTAAAATGTGATTTTAACGTCTTTAAAAACAACTTATAACGTCACTACCAGGTGAAACTGCTTTCTAAATACTTAACTATTCAGCAATACAAAGTCGCTTTCATCCAAGCAGAACCGATTCGTTCTCGCATTAGCACAAAACGTATAACTTACCAGAAACCCAGCCTTGTATCACGACTCAGGGCAAAGTTGAAAGAACATAGTTCTTATTTAGGAACAATGGTAAGTACTAGATCGCAAATGCCTGCAAAGTGGACTTTCCCATCATTATCCTAACTTCGTCATCGCGGGCTTTCACTGACAACGGACTTGGAGGTGGGAAGCGTGGATGTGGTATGTAAGGTTCGCTCAAGCTTCTTATTTCTCAATGGACGGATTAGGTCACGAAGAAGGATGGTGGGAGTGGAGAGGTGAAAAATGTGATAGATCGTGCGCTTTGGAATGGTGGTTTATGTAGACTGAAATTGGCTATACTGATAATTTATGATACTGTAAAGCATTAAGCGACTGGGCGCCGCCATTTGTCGCCCAAAGTGCGCTGTCGCTAACGTCAGATGTCTTTAAAAATGCATATTATAAATTGGGTTACTAGAGCTAATCACACTGAGATGACAATGTTCTGTTCAGCTTTACTACTGTTAGATTAGAGTGCATTGTTTTTTAGGGCAGGTGGCACACGACCATGCTATCCTCTGAATGCCATAAATAATAATGCGTATTATGTAGTATATTTTACGCAGGTTGTTAATTGAACAAGGAGGCAGATGGGTATACTTAACAGTTTCAGATGAGAAAATATTCGTTTTATTAAGCGTATTTTTTGCTGCTTTTGTTGACCATTTTAGCAGTCCTGCTTTTACTACTACTAACTACTCAATCAGAATACCACATCCACCCTTCCCACGTCCCGTAACCCGCTTTATTCTGACCCGGGCCGGTGCAGGCGCAATAAGTCAGCTTCGGCTGCAATTCCGGCCACTTTGGCTGCATTACCGCAACGAGCGCAGCCTCTTAAGGAAACCTAGTACCTGCGATGTGAGGAATGAGGACTTTTCGGATGTTTAGGAATGATGTAGACATTTCTTTTTAAACGCTGTGATTATTCTTTTCAATACTGGTTTAGGTTAGATCTATCCAAAACATGTTCACATATACATCCTTGAACGTCTACTATTCAAACTTAGTTTGTATGTAGGCATAAGCAGTAGCTCAAAAGTCAAAGCAATCGGCAAGCGAAGGATTGTGGGTTCGATTCCCGCCTTAGGGAATTCGATTTTTGCATATTATTAAAAATGTGATGATTTAGTTAGAATCTATGAAAGGGTTCTTGAATGGAAGCTACTTACGTGTCGGCAAATTTAGTGGGCTGTAGGCTGCTCTAGACTAGACTTCAAGAATACAGTTAGAGGAGTGTTTAGGAGAGGAGAGGTTAAATGACAAAAGTGGGAGATTGTGCTTTGTGACGCTCCTTAGGCGAAACGAAGGTCCAGCAATGGACTACTATAGGTTAAGAAGATGATGATGATGACAAACTAAATCACGAAGTGCTGACTTTGACACTTAAATATGGCATGAAATAGGTGTTACATGGAAATATACGATTTTCATTTCTTGAAAGCTAATCTTACTCAAATGCGATACTTGAAAAAAAGCGCTGCGGCTCTCAAACTGTAGTTAGTGCGGAATTTCGCACTAAACGGGGATTTTGCACTAAACGGGGATTTTGAGACGGCGATTATCCTCGCTGCAATAGTCCATTATCATTTAAAACTGTTGCTCCATTTTTGCCGCTATTTTCACACTCAGACAGGACGATTTTTTGCAAATGGATATTAAAGAGTTGTTTACTAGTTGAAAAGTGGACGCAAGTTATGTTACATTAACTATCCAAAAATAAAAAGTAAATAAGAATTGACTTTGTGGACTTTGATAATTCAACTTAATTTTCTAATTTAACTAAATTTTCCTTGTGTATGAGATCTAAAGAATTCATTAGTGCGCCTAACTTTGAACTATCATATTATGCTTTATGTACCTTCAGTTTTAATTATAGGTATATTAAGCAAGTAAATAAATATGGACTAACAATTATTATCAAACACCTACCTAGTACGTTAATAATAATAATGCGTTATTGCGATCTTTTGTTTAAAATGACAGTAGCGTTTGATGTAAATATTTCCTTTTTCTATGTATAATAATAATTATGTTAAAACAAAATAATATGCTGGAAAGACAATATTCTTGAATAATAATATTTAATGTAAAAGGTCAGTTAATTTCATGGTCTAAATTGATTCGATGCTCGCACATGCATAAAATTAATATTGAATTCTGTCTCATTTTATTTATTTTGATATTCAGTTGAAATTGGCTTACGGGTTAGCTATTGTTTAGTATTGTTACATTGCCTAATTGTATAATAATTTAATTTTACCTGGAAGATAATTTACCTTTTTAGAACATCTATCTACTAGATGTTCTAAGTAGTTGCACAATTTGATCAAATCAGTATTAAGATAATTTTTCCCTTATAATAATCGTGTTACATTATCTGTCACTGTATTTGGCACTTTATTGTTAATAATAAGGGCATTTATTTATTTATTTATTACGGTATACCAACAACATTACATACAAAGTTATTACATGAAAATGGGCATGAACACATACTAACACTGACTCTTCACCCGTGTAGAGCCTTTAGTTCCTATCTTAAATTCGAGTCATCACTCACCGGCACAGTGGTTGTAAGGCCGTGTTCACATGTCGCGGTGAGCCGTGTCCGAGCTGTCGAGATTGTTAATGAGATAACGCCCATGTCATAACGGACTGATGCGCACACAGCCTTATAGAGAAAAAAGTACGGTTGGAATAAAAACGAATGACGAAAATTTTCTTCTTATAAACAATCATCATTATCATAAAACTCTTCAGCCTAGCAGCAGTATTGTTGCTCTCTCGCGTTTTTTAAACAAAAATAATACAGCATCGATTAGGTATATTAAAATAATTATGATTTTAAATATTTTGGCTAGCTTTAATTAAACAATTGACTAACTTCGTGCGATTCTTACAACTGAATTTGCGTATTTTAAAAAACCAAACTGCGATACGAGAAAATACGAGGTACTTACCTAGGTAAGCTGAAAAAATAATGTCGGTCAAAAATGTTTTTCGGCAAATAAAATACCAAGTACTTACATAATTATTTATGACTATAAATTTTTACACATTTAAAGGCAGGTAGCTACTGAAAAAATAACATTCATACATCGGTCAAAAATGTTTTTCTGCAAAAAAAATACCTACCTAACTATTTATGATCATCTTATTTATCACATCTTATACATTATTTGATCGTATCTAAGGATTTTATTGCTCTACATAGGTAAATTATGTATTTTCATGCTGTCGCTACCATAGGTCATCACTTGTCTTTTCCCGTATTTTTATTTCGCCTCGCCCATTAGTTTCTTAATTAATAATCCAGCGTTCGCTCGAATCAATCATAATTGCAGCCTTAAGACTTCATTTTTAAAATGCTAAACAAGCTGAACCTTATGTCGTTTGAATAGGGTTGATTTTACAACAGCAATATGTAACCTTACTTACTGGCGACTATATGGTTTGATGCTAAACAAGCTGAACCTTATGTCGTTTGAGTAAGGTTGATTTTACAACAGAAATGTGTTACTTATTGGCGACTATATGAGGACTGACATGACTATTACCAACCTATGTGCAGCTCAATTATGTTCTAAAACGCTTCAACTGATGACAGGGGTTGTACATTTAATTGGTTTCATTAGTTAATAAAACTTTTTGTGCGAGTTGGTGATTGTCACTTGAGATTGGAAGGTAGTTAAATTTAAATATATGCACTATGGGATATCCTTTAAGCTGATGGCGTTGTAGTCCAGCCCTTCTAGACAAAGTGGCAGTTAGTTTCAAAATCGCTTCGCTTCGATTTTTTTTGTATGTAGGTACTCGTAGGTACGTAAGTATTTCGTTCCATGAAGTGATTGACAAATTGAATCTGTAACTAATATTCGTTACAGATTAACAAACTAAATAACAAAAAAAAAACTATTTTTCTTCCTTACTTTGTCTAGAACAGCAGTTCGCAAAGTATTGCGACCGTCAAAAACATTCATGATTCACACAAATCAACTTGTTTATTTTAGTATCAATGGACGTATCGCTGTCTTTGTAGTCCATAACGCGACCTATGCGGTCTTCAAACTTCATGTTCTACCCAGAAAATGAAGAAAAAACTACCTCAAAAGTAGTCAAAAGTACGTCAGCCTCTTAAATTTGGTTGCAAATTAGTTCCTATTTAAACTACATAAGAACCTAAAGTGTTTCCCTTCATCTGCCGTTCTACCTTACATCAAAGTTCTAAACCGCAAATACAACCGCTCTATAACCCAATAAGATCCATTATCAATTTTTTGCCCAAGATTACGTATCCATCTAATCGCAGTGATTCACGCAAAGCTGTCAAGTGTGTTCATCCATCAACCTGACATACAGACAGATCCCTCGCACTATGCATATTAATTAACACTGATTCACATTTAAAACATACCTAACTATATTAATTCGCGGAATCGGTAATGAGTTATGCTGTGAAATGAGGAAAGGTATGGTAAATAAATGTATTGTACCTAAATATGTATAAAAAAAATCTACTAAAATAAAGACTACTAGACAAGTTGTCCTGAATTGCGCGAAATACATTTAGGCGTTAGACACTTGAGCGAACAAGCACGAAAATAAGCCACTTGCATACAACCTAATTTTCGCGCATGGACACTTAACACCACGTGCGTTGTGGTCAAATACCTGCCTTGTTATGCATAAAAAAAACCTGCGCGAAAATACATTAGCTGCAAATGGGCGTTTGCGCGAAAAGGCACTAGCGGGAAAAACAAGTGCAAACGGCGTTATAGCAAACGACATTTTCAGGTTATCAAATAATATAACGTGTATTTAGGTACCACAAACGCTTACCGTCTATTTCATCGTCATTTTTCATTTCCCACACATGCTTGAGTTATCAAAAAATCCTTCAACAAAATCCATCCACCGTTAATCACTCACAACAAACGCTTGCACAAGTCGGGCGAAATTACGTAAATGCGTTTAAATAAATGATTAATTACGCAACGCTGTTTGAACTGACATTAATCAGGGAGGCCGCAAAGCGCGCTAAATTTCGCGGGGACAGTAACTCGTGTGAATTAAACAAAAACATTTTGCAAATTGCAAGAACGGGATGCGACATCAAATTTTCACTTTTGCACTCACGTTGTGTAGCGTTTTTGTGGTTGCACTAAAATTGAATGCATATCTAGGTTGTGGGTGACGGGCATAAGTATTGGATTTAAATTCACATTTTGAGGTTTACATTGATGTCAAAACATAGTAGTATCATTTTACTTTAAAAAGACTAACTTGTTTTACCGTCTCTATCACAAGTAAGATTTCTCAGAAACTGATAGTATTGTATTGCAATACAAGACAGAACATTTCTACTGTAGGTATTCAAAATAGGATTAGGGCACGCGTTGTATCGTTGATACTTTTATTTATAAGCTTTGTTTTCTGAGTAATTTTGACAGTGTGTTAATAATCATCCACAGCACTAATTATAGGTAAGAAATCTCACACTAAAATTAAATGTCCTTCAAAGTTTTAATAGATAGGCAGTTAAGTACTGTCGTATAACTACAGTTAATTTTAACTCTCTACTCAGCTTATTAGCCCCAATCAGCTTTATAACCAATATACCTAACACATCGCGGTTGTACTAATTAATGCGAGCGACAAGGACGGCAGACAATTAATCATTAACTAGCGCCACCTGTGGTGTGGCAACGTAATTTGCGAACGTGTGGGAAAATGTCGTAAATAGGTTTTAAGTAACATCTTTATGTACCTATGTATTATCCGCGGGATGGTAAAAAAAACTTTGTGGCTTCGTGTTGCATAAGTCGGGCGTTTAAAGCATCTTTAAAAGGGTTTGAATGCGATTTCTTTAAGGGTTTGAATTGAGATTATGTTCTAGAAATGTGTAGTCTCAGTAAAGCAAATGATCAACTACGAGTCTATTAGAGATATTAACAAGTAAAGGTGGTAAATCATCTACTGAATCAAAATCTCACTCATAAAAAACTGATAAAATCCATTTATATTTGCAAATAGGCTTTTAAAAAGCACTTTTAACACGTCCCAGTATTAACCCTACCACTGCTTCGGGACAATAAATGGGCCTGTGGTGAAGAAGAAACGCAAGAAACTCAGTCACAATGAGGGCTATCGTTTTAGCGCTCACCAGTTAGCGCCACTGTAGAGTAAGGTCCTGTCACTTGCTAGTAGCGAAGACAGTGGCGCTAACTGGTGAGCGCTAAAGTGGTAGGAGGACTATCGCAATTGCACTCATCAAGAAGGCGCCACTGTAGAGTAAGGTCCTGTCAATCGCCAGGGGTGCCAACTGTTAAGTAAAAAAACGATAGCCCTCATTGATTTTTGCATTTTGCAAATTGATTTGTTGTTAAGAATTAATAATTATTATGTTATTCATTAGCATCTTAAGTTGACTTTAGAGTGAAAGTTATTGGTAGGCATTGATGAGTGCGTTAAATAAATGTAATAAGCATCTGTTAGTCACATGACTGGAATCTTAGCATCATACGAGTAAGTTAGTCACATGACGGGAATGTTAATAGAAAAGATTGAGTCATAATAAGTAGGTACACTTTTTACCTACCTGTTCATGTGAATTTAAATGATCTCACGATGTTCATTAACTAATCAAAGCAATCACTCGAGAGGTCGACAGGGTTGATTGATGGTCCGATGCATCGAGCCAAATCGACGCCATTCTTAGAATTGCTAGCTCTGAATAACTTTACTTAACTATGTCATAGTATTACATTAATAATGTCGAAACAAATGATTGATGATTGGGTTGATGTCGAAAGTATTAATATAGGCAACAAAAACTATAGTAGGTATCACACGGTTGGTAGCGGCCTGCATCCAGCGCCTTCCTGCTACCTTTATCAGGTCGTAGGTCCACCTTGTGGGTGGACCAACCGTTCGATGTAGAAGTCATTGGGGGAGGCCTATGTTCAGCAGTGGACGTCCTGTGGTTGAAATGATGATGATGGTGATGATGACTATGAGTATCTTTCAAGAGTTGAGATCATTCACAGAGATTATTCCTGGGATTAAATAAAAATTACAACACTGACAGTTGTTGTCAAAATGTCTTCATACTGAACTAAAAGATAATTAAAATCCCTTTATCAACAAACAATAAATCAAATCAAATCAAATAAGTTTATTTGCAGAACAAAATGTCATGATAATACAGGTATACAGTATCTGAGTCAGTTCCAATTATGTTCTACCGGGGATTGTACCGGTGTGCAAATGTAATACAATAATAATTGACTGATTAAATTAATTAAGAATATAAAAATTACTACAATTATGATCACAATGTCAAATTTTAATACCTACTCAAATAATAAATGTCAAATAATCGCTAATTATCATTAAAATACTCGTCAATACTGTAATAACATTTGTCAAGAAGTCATTTATTTATAATATTAGTATTGTTTAAATAATTACGTCAGCAAAGTTACTATCACTACAACAATCTAGACGCAATCGGGAATCGACCTCAGAACTCTGAGAACGAGCCAGGTTTTTAAAGTCATAAATCTATCAAAACAATTTCCGTCGCTGAAAAGATATTTTAATTTCAATCAAGTCTCAATTTAATTCAACAATAATCTTAATAACTATCAGAAAAAGATAATTAAAAGGTCAACATTAAAAGCCTGCCCACTGCTTGTTGTTTTAAAATTACTCCGCTGTTACATTAATTAATCGTTAATTACGTTCCTATCCAAAAATATGAAACGACGTGTTTCTCAGAAACGATGAAGATACTGTGAAGGCAAAAAAAAGAAATTTTCAATAAACACAGGTCCGTATTGTCATCATGGTTATTACGCCACTTACAAGACATTTCGTGCTTCCAACGATCGCTAAAAAACTTCAAAAGCGAGGTATTTACATCGAGTGCAATTAGGTGCATTTAAGTATGCATTTTGAATCAAGCTGTGACCGCCAAATAACATGTCGGACAAGCATTCACCTAAAATTGTTACGGTAGCATCGCGATGAGTGTAAACGCCCGAAAATTATGACTCGATTGCGTGTGCATACTGTTTGTTTTCGAATTTGACTCGAAATATTTTCACAAGTATGAGTAACTTAGTTACAGGCAGGTGTTTGAACGAAATCTTGCCTGAAATTTTTGGGGTTAATTTTTGAATAAAGAAGAAAATTATATTTTTGAATAAAGAAGCCTCCGGAAAACTTAACAGCAGCCAATAGACTCAATTTTCACATGTTGAGGCAGGCCGAACTTTCACTTTCGCCATTTAAACCTTGTAATGGCTCAATAGAGGTAAATAGCGCTTTGGAGTGATACCTAAAACTAATCAGACCAGCCGACAAAATCTTGTCGATGATTTTCGACGACAACTATATGGATTCATTGCATAGAATCGATAAAATAACGTGATAAAAGCTTATCGCAGCACGCATCCTTAGCTTACAGGTCAAATTGATGACAAAGATTTTCAAATTTTTAGACCCTTTCATTACAATTATTCACAACAAACCACCACAATCGAGTAACCAAAGTAGTCCTCAAAAATTTATTCAAAGCGGATCGAAGGACGTTAATTCACGTTATTACCCCTTCCGCCATCTTGGCAAATGGCCGTGCGCCGGCGCAGCCGTTACGGTCACCTGTCGTTTGATAATGGGGGTGTTCTTTGTTCTGATCGCTGTCAATCGCTTCCTTATTGCTGTAATTAGATGCTTAGTAAGGACGACAGTTTGCATCTACTGCTTTGAAATATAATTCTGTAGACATGGATAGATAACTTTTTTAGATTATAGTAGGAGCATTTTAACATGGCACGTTTTGACGTCACTAAGGGCCCTTGCCTACGGTGATTTTTCGGTGATAGCATCGCTACTAACGCGCGTTAGTCGCATTTGCAATGCACTACAGAAGTGATGCCAACGCGCTACTATCGAGCTACAGCAGCGCGACTGCATCGCTACAAAAAGTCGCCGTGGGCGATGGCCCTAAGGCTGAATTGCACCATCTTATTTTAACTGTAACAAACGTAAAAAATCTGTCAAACTCCATACGGTTAAAGTTAGGTGGTGTCACTCAGCTTAAGCTTGCATGTGCCCGTGTTTCCTAGAAGTGTCGCAGCGATTCATGAGCGATTATTATTGTTCAATATTTAAAGAAAATACTTTTAAAGTTTATGAGAGAAATGAAAAACGAAGAAAAAGTATGAAAAGAAAATTTTCCAAGGCGATCAATTCCACGGATCTATTCTTTTCTTTTCGCTAATTTAATATATCGGAAAACGCAGCATAAAGGTAGCAGGGAAGCGCTGGACGCAGGCCGCTACCAATCGATCAACATGGAAAGCATTGGGGGAGGCCTATGTCCAGCAGTGGACGTACTATGGCTGAAATTGTGACGATGATGTTGAATTTAATATAAAATAATGACACGATTAAGAGACTCATGTTTGAGACTTCACGTGTTCTACCAATTACTTTAAAATAATGGCACTTACGTAAAGAACCTAAAGCACTAACATTAAGTATCAAAATATGAGCTCACAATAAACTGGCTCAAAGAATTTGTAATTAAGTTTTTATGTGCCTGACATAAAAGCACTAAGGTCTATCTACCTAAGCATTTGGGCGGCCATTACTCTGCACTGGGGCGTTAATAGGCCATAAAAGTGAGGTTATGTATGATTTACTAACTTTCTTAAACACTAGCCTAGATTGAGGCCAAGTTTGGAACCGTAATACGACGTAAGATCTAAAGGAAAATATCAAGCTATAAATACAATCCTACTAGGAGGTCTTATTATGGTAAGTTAAAGCCTAAAGGAAACAAAATAGTATTTATTAAAAGTATAGAATTAAGAGATTAAGAATAATACAAATAATTAACCTACATAGACTAAATATTTACAAATAAAAAATCTTACTATAAATATAAATACAATACAAAGTCTCCACATAACTTTCATCAATCTTACTTACAATAATTCTAATGGCTGGTTTAGAAAGGTAATGGTTGCTATAAACTGAAACTATTTGATACTTAGCTAAGACATAATAACAAAAGTTTGAGTTTATCTAAAAGATGTGTTTATTTATTTTATTTATTTATTTTTATTTTTCTTTATTCAGAAAACCACAGTTCTAATAAGAGATACTCTATTACATTAAACAAACTAAATTGACGACAGACCGACGACTTCATGAAGGTATCTGGATGCATCATGCGCATCATCATCATCATTGTAGGAGGCCTATGTTCAGCAGTGGACGTCCTGTGGCTGAAATGATGACTAAGATGAAATTAACAAAAGTTATGTATTAGTTTAGCTACTCCTACAATGATTACATCTAAATAAATCATTGACTTGAAAAATATCTACCAGTAACAACTGATTTAGATTTCTCATCCAATTCATTTAAATTTTAAAGCAATCCAATCGAAACATTTCAAATCAAACGTTTGTATTCCAACGTCCAGCTATTGGCTATTGGCTCAATTCTGGCACGGTGTTCACACGGCCATCCGTCAACGTCGGGACAGTTACGGGCTGTCACAGCTGACGCATCGATGTTGGAGTGGCACCGAATCTGATTCCATGTATCTGTGTTAAGGTCAGTTCGGACAGAAAACAAGTACCTGTGAGGTATATGTAAAAATGTGCAGTCAGCGTCAAGTAGTACGTGACACCCAAAGTGGCCAAAAAGTTCACGCGCGACACCTTTGTCATTTAGAATAAGGTTGTGTAGTCAAATTTTGGCCACTTTGGGTATCACGAACTATTTGATGATGACTGTACCTAGTACAAAAACCTACCTACCTACTTATGAGTGTACGATTATTATAATTATAGTAAACGTCTGTGTGGAACAATGTACATGAGAGAGAAATTATCTCGACTTAGGTTCTGCTGGGATACATACCCGAAACGAAAAATAGTGACTGAGTTTCTTGCGCTGCTTCTTCTCAGCACTGCACTGGCCCATTTATTGTCCCGAAGCAGTGGTAGGGTTAATATTGGGACGTGTAAAAGTGCTTTCTAAAAGCCTATTTGCAAAAATAAATGAATTTTATGCATTTTTAATTTTAATTTTTAAACCTACCTACTTATTATGTAACTTTCATCCACACGTAATATAAATAATTCACTTTTTGGTTAGCCAGGCCGCTACCAACCGGGCAACATGGAACATGGGCAACATGGAAAGCATTGGGGGAGGCCTATGTTCAGCAGTGGACGTCCTATGGCTGTAATGATGAAATCTCTTCATGGATCAGTTTGAAAGTAAGACTCTACAAACTCGTAGGGTCTAGGTTAGGTTCCCCACAGGTAACTAGCAAGTAGAGCCTGACCTGACACTATAGGGCTATGGTCTCAGTTATGAACCGATTGAAGGAGAAAAAGACATCACTTTCAAATATTCTCACCATTATTGAGGTTGCAGTTGTTACAGCCCCGTTAATAGATGATGACGTCATATATTTTAGGCGTTTAAATACTTTTAAGAGCCTGAAGATCTCCAAATTAAATTAAATAAACACATGCACTCACATTACACAACGACATCGAAACCACATGAAGCTTCCACATTACACAACTAACGCGTTCACAACGCAGAAACCACCAAAGCCGTTTCTCGACATTAAATTTCCAGAAGCTCCGTTTAAGTAACAACTGCACAGTTTACAGCGAAAATAATTAATTTAAAGTTATTCCGTCGAAACGGAGTGTCTTGTGTGCAGCGGCTCATAATTGCACGGAAAATATGTGCCAGCCGAGCTTTCATTATGTCTGCCGGCGTTTGCTTGGGCTCGTGACGTTTTAGAACGCCGAATTTGGTGGTTGACATTGCAGTGCTAGTTGTCATAAAACTACCAGGCAATAGTTTTTTAAAGGGCTAAATATACCCAATTCAGCGCAAATTATGCGCCTGAAAAATAGTATTTTGTTGTGCATATTTATTTCTTGTTATGTAAGTAATCTAGCAAGATTAAGATATTAATGTATATTTATTTACCTGCTAGTTAATAATAATAAATAATAAATATCCTTGGACATTTTACACTGCGCTTCTAGTCCCAAACTAAGCAAAGCTTGTACTATGGGTACTAGACAACGGATATAAACATACTTATATACTTTTTTTTTGTAAATACATACATATTACACATAGAAAAAACCCAGTCCAATACAAACAAATATGTTCATGCACACAAATGTTTGTACTGTGCGGGAATCGAACCCGCAACCTCCGGAATAGTAGTCCGTTTCGAACCACTACACCAAACGGCCGACCGGAGTTGATTAACTCGTTTAATCAACCAGCAGATTTTTTTAGGCCTTGGTTCGAATTTACAGGCAATTCTTCAATAACAAATATTGTGGTAGTTTCGTAATTATTACTAATTCTTGTTCTGAAGTATCAATTACATTTCATTTAATTCAACATCATTACAGCCACAGGACTACCTATGCTGAACATAGGCCTCCCCCAGTGATATCATCCACTTGGTAGCGGCCTGCATCCAGCGCCATTACAAGGTGGACCGACGACGTTCATTTAAAACTAATAATTAATAGACGGTTTGGAATCAAATTAAGTCGATGTATTTGGCAAACAAGATAAGTTTAGATTTTTATTGTGCATCAAAAAATACCTACATGGGAGAAAAGTTCCGTATCGTGATTATTTCCTTATTGTTAATATTTTATGACGACGTTAATGACCTTCATCCCGTACTCCTTAATCTGAGTAAGCCTCTTGCATCTAAGATCTAGGGAGCGAAAATGGAAGTACCTTACCATGTAGAGTCAAAGTTTTATAACACTACGATTTAAACAATTTCCCTTAATATTAAATTAAGTATTGGTAACATTCAAAATCTGTTCCACTCTCCGAACGTTTATAATTATAAATATCAGTCAATAAATTCGTCGTAACAAGCCCGCACTCCTTTCGCGTGTTTAACTCGCGTGACGGCCTACCAACGCCGCTTTTATGCGTTTTCATACTGTAAGCATAGTTGTACTGTACACAAATCAATGTGCACCATTGTGTGCTTTATGCCTACAAAATAAGAGACATATTAACGTTAGGTAGTGGCATTTGTGCTGCTATTTGTACCCCTTAACCTATATAGAGTGGATGGAAGCATTTCTTGACGAAAGAGGTTTTAAAGTAATGCATCGGCCCTTCAATCGACCTATAAACGGGAACGGGGAAACTTAAATACACATTTACCCGTTATTGTGATTACGTTGTCTGTTTTTAATCTTAAAACTTGAAAAAGTAGGTATAAAGTGTTAAACTATTAAATAAATTGTAATGTATTATTTTGTGTAATAACTCTGTAGAGTTTTTAAAGTTTAGTTTTTCAGTAACTTCATCGTTAACCAGCAAATAATTGAGCATTTTTATTATGTTTTATGTTATTTTGAATTCTTTGATTATATTTAAACTACTGTGCTTACTGGCATGACTCTATAATCACTCAAAATATGATTGTCGACAGAAAAATTGAAAATCTTTAAAAGCTTAGCAAGCACGGAAGTTTTTAAGAAAAAATGGGTTGGATCAATAAAACATGAGCTTTTACTCTAGTGACCTAAAATGGTTGTTTTATATAGTGGTACTTATAAAACTTACTAAAGATGCCTCACTACCAGTTACTTCGCTAGTTGTCATTTAAAAACAATGTAACCGAAATATTTGTAGAACCGCAGCAAAACCGTTCTTTTTGCGTTCGTTCGATTGAACGCATTGAACAGTTTCACATTCCACTTCTTTTCAAATTCAAATTTTGAATTCGCAACGGACAACAACGAACGACAACACGGCCGTTTGAATAGTGACGCGAATCGAACTCTCTGAATCGATTATTCGAATGAGCTGTCTATCTGATTGTACCAGATATGCTGTCCCATTCCGAGTTGAATGAAGGATCGAAACGTACGGTTGTGCGAGTGAATGATGCTTTGTTTCATTGAAGGAGTTTTGCAGACTTTTCCCGTTGAGTTTTCGGATAGCGGATTAGCTTTTCGGTTTTTGTGTTATTGATACTAGCTAAAACTGAAAGGCGAATGCTTTTACACGTTCATGTTCAGAATATCGGAAGAAATGTGTATTTCTGTGTGTGCGATATTTTAACAATGATGGATGAAAACTCTTTTAAGTCTTTGCCATACTTTTTACTTCACCAATGTGTCTATACGCTGTTTCGTTGACTAATGAGAAACAAGTTTTATTAGGTCATTTAGAATAGTTAGGATTGTAGTAACTTTTACTAGGCCTACCTTAATTATTATCACTCCAATTACGCGAGGCGCTGGTAGGGAAAAAAGATCAAGAGACACGTTGTAAATGTTTGTTATTATAATGGCTTTTTTATTATAGGTTTTTTTTCTTTAAATATTTGACATTTGTAAGCACTGTCTAAAGATATGTATTTATGAATTTGACTTCGAAAACCTCGTGTTTAGACTAATCGATTGATCAAAATCAAAACATCAATCACTTCATTTATTTCATTGCAACTGCACCAGATGAGTTGAATTGTCTTTATTTAAAACATCGCATTAGCAACAGTGGTCTCCATCAAACGGCGAGATCCCATTAGGATAATGGTCGGCTGTAGTTGACTAATGGCCGCGTTCTCGTTCATTCACTCATTCACCATTCAGCCGTTCACTCATGTGCTTTAGAGATTGAAATAGATTGTAAATGGGGCTATTTTCACGTTCATGTTCTTTGTTTTGTTTTTTTTTTAAACCAGAGGCATGTTACGTCAACATTGGAATGAAATTTACAGCAAACTTGTATCTGTATACTTAGCTACATACAGCTCTATCATTATGTATTTTTATTTAAAACCATTTCTGAGAATTTATAAAACAAGTGTTAAGTAACTTATTACCTACTAGCGGCCGCCCGCGACTTCGTACGCGTGGATCCCGTTTTACCCCCTTCATCTATCTTACGCGGTTTAGATTTTTTCATACAAATGTTTTTCCCGCTAACTCCCGTTCCCGTGCGAATTTAGCAATATCCTGTTGTAACTAAGCTTTAAGTTTACTAAGGTACCTGCATGCCAAATTTCAAGCGTCTAACTTGAGCGGTTTAGATTTTTCACAAAAGGATTTTCCCGCTAATTCCCGTTCCCGTGAGAATTCCTAAGTATACTATAACCTGCCCAGGAGTATGAAGAATAAATTGTGCCAAGTTTCGTTAAAATCCGTTGAGTAGTTTTTGTTTCTATAAGGAACATACAGACAGACAGACAGAGAGACAAAAATTTTACTGATTGCATTTTTAGCATCAGTATCGATCACTAATCACCCCCTGATAGTTATTTTGAAAATATATGTCATGTACAGAATTGACCTCTCTACAGATTTATTATAAGTATAGATAATATTTTCTATTAAGTTCACGTGAAAGATACATGGGATGAAACATTTCTATGTTTTGAAATTAGACATAGTAAATTGACAATTAATAACCTATCTACAGCAATTCGATCTACAAACGATCTTCGTTAAAACAACTCCAAATACATCAAGTGAATTGTATGAAATAGGAGCAATGTTTTGGTAGAACATTTCACTAACCTTAGCAAAAGTAATATGATTCCGAATTTAGAACTGTCCAACATTAGCTTAAACTATTGCCGCCAACCATCAAATTAGATCCATAAACGGGCCACTGTAAGCCCACAATACGTAGTTACTAATATCGCCGGCGATGCCTCCAACAATGCATTCTACCAGACTCGTATTAGGATCGATTATGGCCTGCAATTCCGAACTCGAATCGGCCGTAAATTTGAAGAGGCACTTGCCTTTTCAAAACCGAATCGGAATGCCCGGGAGTGGCGTTCAAATTTAGAAATCGCTCGGACGAAATATGGCGGCGCTAGAGTTGTGCCCTGCGCGACGCCTTGTTGGTATGAGCATACGGTTCAGAATGGAAATTTCATTTTCGCTTTAAACTGATCTTATATTTTTTTACTTTTGCTGCATGGCTTTTTGCCGGCCGAGCTGTGCTTTAGTGCTTTCATGCATCTAAGCTAATATTTGGATTTTACATTTTGCGGATACTTTTGGGTGGGCGTAAGGCGCGCCGGCCGATCGCCGGACAGGTTTTAGTCGTGTTTCCCTTTTAGGTGTAAAAAGTGGAAATTCTTTGGTGGAACAGTAGCAGCTTTTTCATGAGCGTGAATTACGTCGCCTTTCACAAGATAGGTGACTGAACTACTTAATGTATGGTATGTATTACACTTTAATGTGAAATTATTCCATACTGTGGAAAATAATGAAAAGCTTATGTTATTATCACTAACATTAGATTAGCGGGTAGAGAATTCCACATGGCATTAAGTTCGCCTTTTTGTACCGCTTTTTTGTGTGTTTAAATAAAAATTAAAAAAGTTACCTCATTTTATATGACTAATATGTTTTTAGTCATGGATGTTGATGATAACATAAAGAAGTTAATTTAAAAAATGACCGAGTATCAGTTAGTTTTTAGTACGAGTACTTGTCTACTAATTAACTTACGGTTAAATGTTGTGTGCCGGAAAATAAAATTACCTGAAACAAAAACAATCTCATTTAATTCTCATATTCTTACAAATGATTCATATAAAAGTAATAGCATACTAATTGCCGACTTAACCCTGGCAATACCACCTACGATTCTCCTCGCGACATTGTTATCATTATGAGTAATTTCGCCCGCGTTTATGTTGTTATTACCGCCATAAGTTCCCCATAACGCTGCGCGTTTTATTATACAAGTAATGTCTTTATTAAGTCCACAGCATTTGTCTTCTATGATATCTTATCGCTTACCCCCATTTTCTTGCTTTGCTCTGACTTAATCTTCCTCACCTCTACCATTATCGTCGCTTTAGCGAGCATTTCCACAGACATTGTTTTCATTGCTGAGTTTGTACGGTTAGTAGGTTAAGTTACACAAATGAAAGCAGTAAGGATTGTGTTCGAGAAATTCAGTCCATTGTCCAGGGTCCTCTCGTTGGCAAACATTATTACAGTCGAGTGTCGCACTGTTTTAACTTAACACATCGTTGAGAAATAGTTGGTTTTAGTTTTAAAGGAGATGGCCTTTTATGTTTAGTTGTTTTATTTGAGTTACTTGAATAGGCTTTAACTGTTCGTTTCTCGTTGGAAATGCTAACGTAAAATGAAATAAGCTTTTTAATACCACTCAGGTCGCATGAATGTGTTTGTTGAAAGTTGTAGGAGATTTTTATTATCGTAAGCTTACTTCATGAGCTTTCAAAAGCGATTTCCCCAAACTACTTTTTGTGAAAAGAAAATCTATAAAACTTCTATTTACTAGTTTCAGATCACCTAAAATCGAATGTGAAAAGCTTCTTTAAAAAGCCAGGAAGACAATTATGTACTTGCATTTTCCTTTTTATTTTATCAAATTTTGTACCTAGGTACATAATCCCGACGTTAAAATACATAGACATAGAACTGACTTATTAGACAGTTGAAGTTGGGTGATAAATAAATTGGAGTGAACCCGGTTAAGTGGGTCAAGGCATCAGCAGTGTCAGTTGTGGAACTGCTGTAGTAATAAATAGTGCAAAGCGAGCCAATGTTGCTCTGCTCTATTAATATACATACTGGTGGGTGAAGGAGTTTCTGAACCGAGTTAGGTGTTTAGGTCACAGACAGACAGGTGTATTGTGGCTTTAATTTAAAAGTTTTGAGAGTTGGTATAGAGAATGGTTTGATTTAAAAAATCAATTTCTAGGTGGCTATGCAGCTATGTTACGACAAGAGTGGATTTTACATGCCTAGCTCTTGTTAAATGTATTTGCTGTATCTAACAAGATTTCTTATTTATTGTCGTCAGAATATGATAGTGTGACTGTGAGGAAAAAAAATATGAGTGTGACTATGTGTTGGTGAGGCTGGTGTGACAAAATGGTGTGACAACGAGTTGGGAGGGACTTATTGACTGTATTTCTTTCGTCACTGTTTCTCAGCACCTGCTGAGAAGTCCCGAAATGATGTAGTATCCGCTGTTATTATTTTACGAAGGTTATAAATGCCCTGAAAAGAGTCTTATCTTATCGTCATCTCACACTGCACCCTAGTTAGAGCACTCCCCAAGCGAAAAGTTGTAGAAAAAGTCATCAGAGTCCTCTTTTCTCAAGTGACAAATAGGTAGGTGTTATTTTAATATTTTCAAGTATAAAACGGTGTACAGTTGTAACCATAATACAAAGTAGGAAACATATCTGCGCAGCATGATCGCTTACAACGTTATTCCGATCCGGAGGCGCGGGGTCGCGCATGCGTCGTGAATTACCTCCGACGGCCCGTGAACTGACTATCTGACGAAGTACGAATGGTCTACAGAACTTGGTGCTGCGAAAGGCTGGTGGATACGACAAGAATATTAGGTATCTAATTTTAAAGATAACCATCTATGATCATGTGAAATGAGTGATTTTAAAACAGAGAGAAAATCGCATCAGTTCAGGAATGGCAATTCAGTTCCAAGGTAGCAGGAAAGCGCTGGACGCAAGCCGCTATCAACCGGGTGACATGGAAAGCATTGGGGGAGGCCAATGTTCAGCAGTGGACGTCCTATGGCTGAGATGATGATGAATTCATTTCCCAGATGGTTTTGCTGGTGGTTTAATCAATCTGATTGTCCCAAGACTCCAGCTAACCCAAACGTTAGATGTGACTTTATTTTAATTTATGGTCATTTCGGACATACTGCAAATTATAGTCAAGATCAATGGTTTATGAGAACAATTCCTACAGCTACCTAAAGTTAACAATGATGTTATATTGATTAGCTTTTCAAGTAAAGTATTTTTGTAGTAAAGTGCCCTCATTCTGCTTAAAGAAATTGCCACACTGGATGCGTTCTTGTCAAAGTGAATGAGGCAGATTTACATGTTACGAACACTGACAGATTGTATTGCCGACAATGTTGTTCATTCATACATGATTCAAGCTGCGTTCCAGTGTGGCAAATCTTTAGGAATTCATCGACTAAGACTCAAACGCCCGTATTCACAAACATTACTATGAGTCCTCGAAGTGCTCGTGGACACACAGGGTGACACATTAACCAATCACAGAGCTCTATTCAACGCTGTGCGTTCGATTTGCTGCTTCACTTAAGCAAGCATCGTTTGTGAATACGGGTGAAAGTGGTCGAAAGCAACGTCATCAACTTTTTCAAGTTTACCTCATCCACCCTCCTTCACACCTCCGCCTCAATAAGAAACAAAGCACAGACACAGCGAACGCATAAATCCGCGCTGCCCAAAGCGCCCGAGGCTCACCGGGGCATCGAACCGGCACCAGATTGACGAGCTGACCTGCACCGATGCAGGGATATGGGTGGGAAATAACTATTTCACAAGTTCAATTCAATTATCATTGAATATGCTTAGAGATGGAACTGGCGAGTAACGGTATCTAAATATTGCATAGGCATAAATTATCCAACCAGCGCGGGGAGTGCAGGCAAATCCCCCATTTGCCTCTTTAGATGAGAAAGGGTCATGTTCCTGCAGTGGCGAACTAAATGAATTGATGACGAAAAGAGTTTCTGATACAATATAATGCATTTGTTATCCAATTTCATATCATATTTTTTTCGGTGACTGGGTTTTATTGAGTGTTACAAAAATTATTATTAAAGCAAGAATTGAATTTCCTAAGTAGAAAGTGTATAATATCCTACCCACCTTATGAACACAAAATTATGCAAGATATACAAGAGATACAGTACCTACGTAACTGACCGTTTTGAAGTATAGAAACATGCGTTTGTAAAAGAAATATTTGATGTTAGTTTCAACTAAATGACGTCTATTGCTCGACAAAGGGGCGGCCCAAAATTTTGCAAATAAATATTAGAATTTGAATTTGTCGAGCAGTTCAGGGATTTCCACAACGACCGGTCCTGACCTGCTGTCCAAGTATTTCCCGGGACCTTCACCAGATCGTCGGTCTACTTAGTGGGAGGCCTTACCTCACTACGTCTTCCCATTTGATGCTAGATGAAAAATTATATTTTTAGTTTCAGTAATTTTAAAATTAAAATTCTTACTGACACACGCTACACAAATTCAGAGATCTCACAACAAACTTCACTTAAACCGTACTTAGAACAAATTACCTCAGTGTATCCGAAATCAGGCACATTTCTAAGCGGAGCTAGTACGAATAAACGTATTAGGCTCGCACACTAGGTCTATCTCAGTACAATAACAATTTTGAACTAAACCACACAATACTGAACCTTAAGATCTTGATAATAAGGAGATGGGGATGCATTTAGTGCGGTCACGTGTTCCCGTCCCCCTGAAAGGCCCGAGGGTCCTATTTAGGAAGATTTAAAAATTTATCAAATGCGGCGGCAAAGAAAATATCGAGTGCAGAGTCTAAGGGACTGATTGTATTTAAATTCCAACTTAAATAAAATGTTATAACTTTCATGATACAAATAAAGAAGTAATAATGTAATGTAATAACAAAATCATTTATCGTATATAATGCATGCTTGTGTTGTACAAACGACAACTTATCAAACCTCTATGGCGTGTATAAATATGCTAAATTCTTCATAATAAATTGAGCTTATGTATTTTGATTGCAACCTTGTAATAAACTGCTTATGCATTGATTGTTACCTGATTCAGTCTACTGAATCCAAGCCAAAGAAAATAATTGAAGTGCGAATGACGTAATGAATTACCAAAAAAATTGAGAATTGTTCTATTATCAACACATAAAGTTTTAATACACTGTCTCCTATACTACAGTGAGTCCAAATATAGCTATACATTGCCCTCTAAAACACTCCTGTTTCAGCTGGTCAAGATTTAGAGCTCTTCAAGTGGGCCTAATAGACGTATATTGCACCGCGGTCCAATTTATTGACTATATTTCTTTTGTTTTCAACAATTTATCGCCCGCAGGTATTCAATGGATAGCTTTTAGTACTTTTAAGGCACGTTTAAGTTTTTTATGGGCGTGCGAATGGGTTTACATCAGTTGTCAGAAAAACGGAGTATGTGTCAGTGTTAACTGTAGATGAAAAGTATGTTTTTTTTTGGAAATGCATGAAATTGCATACCCACTGGCTTGGGTTACCAGTGGGTTATGTGAGGCTCTCCCTGCCAAATGAGCAGGGCCAGATGAAAAGTATGCTTATGTTACAATAGTCAAGAATGAAACTCAAGCACCTACTTGTTTATAGTAAGGCTGGGTTGCACCATCTTATTTTAACTTTGACAAACGTCAAAAATATGTCAAACTCCATACAAAAAATACCGGTTATCGTCAAAGTTACGGTCTTTAGGTAGTGCAACTCAGCCTAAGAGTTGGTCTATCTGTAATCTAGGCAGATATAAAAGTTAATCCCAAATAGGTCTCAAAAAGAAAAGAAAATACCTTTCAGTATAGTAAGCATATTGCAGGGTTAGTTTACATTTCCAAAGAAATAGTAAGTAGATCACCATTCTTCTGCCCAGATAAATTTTGCTCAAAAGCCCGTTTATATTCATAAGTGACAATATCCCTAACGCCAAACCCAACCAAATAAATCATGCATGTATTTTTTACACTATCAACACGATAATGTGTGCCCCAATTACTGACTACCTACCGCACCGCGCACTTATAAAGACATTAAAACACCGACTCAAGCGCATCCAACCGTTTTTGAAATGATACAAGTATTTTTTTCATTAAAAAGTGATTTAGTAAGGCGTGCGAGCCGAAACATAATTATTTGTCTTGAGATTTGTCACTGACGTGTCACATCTGTGTAAAGTTGAGGGGTCGGGGAGCAGAACCTGGTAAGTCAATTTTTACGAAAAACGATGATGCGTTTTTCAGCTTGATTTAAGATTTAAGCTTTTACCCTACTAATATATAAAAAATGCTAAAGTTTGTATGGATGTTTGGATGTTTACATGTTTGTTACTTTTTCACGCAAAAACTACTGTACTGTGTGATTTTGATGAAACTACAGTATTATTGTTTATAATCCATATAGGCTATAATTTATAACGATCTGTGACAAACTCAAATTTACGCGGGTGAAGCCGCAGGCAAAAGCTAGTCTTACGTAAAAGAATCATAATTTACTTACATTAGTGACAGTAGGTGTTACGAACGGCCTCTTTTGATAGCGTTTATGGTTTATGCTTTTATATTTTTCTATATGTCACTTGTCATCGGTCTGTCTCTTCTATACCCTGTATCCTGTATCTTCCTTTATTCCTCTTTTTATTATATCGCTTTCCCTTCCTTGAGCCTGAGTATCATTTTCACTCCTTTTTATCCCAATTCCTAACATTTTTGGTCCTTCTTTCCGGCATTATTTGTTGAAAATATTTCAAAATTTTTCTTCTTCATTTTTTCGCTTACCAGCTATGATAACTCGGGCTCAAAGAAAAGCACAAAGCCAGTCGGGTATGGCCGACGCTACGCAGCCCATACGGGGCTCCCCTCACGCTGCCGCACCCGACCCCGCACCAGTCGCGACCGCCTCCGCGGCGGCCGCCGACGCGGCATCTGTTACAGGATTGTCATCCCGTTCATTGGCCACCGTTCGAGCACGCATCCTCGCCGTGCAAGCTAAGTTCGCTCGCAGAGCTGCCGACGCAGAGCGAGCGCGCGTGGAAGCGGAACGCGTGCGTGCCGCTGAAGAAAGAGCGCGGTTAGAAGCTGCCGAAGCCGTGGCGAGTGAGCTTGAGCTGCAAGCGGAACTTGCCCATATAGAAGCCAGCTTCAGCCGATCTCGCTCCAGTCGTCACAGCAGCCGCAATCTTACGGAGTGGTTGGAGGATACGGCGCCTTCAAATCAGGCATCGTCTACCAGCAGGTTTGCCTCTCTGGGCGCGCCTATCTCTGCGTGCCCAGGTAAATCTGCCCTTGCTAACGTGCCTATTTCAGGACAACCTGGAGCTGCCACCGGGGATGCGCCTACCTCTGCGCATCCCGGCCGTTCCGTTTCTATGGTTGCCGCGCCCCTTGACCCAACCCTCCTGCCCGCCGGTCCCAGTGTCTCGAAGTGGTTGGAGGATACGGCGCCTTCAAATCAGGCATCGTCTACCAGCAGGTTTGCCTCTCCGGGTGCGCCTATCTCTGCGTGCCCAGGTAAATCTGCCCTTGCTAACGTGCCTATTTTAGGACAACCTGGAGCTGCCACCGGGGATGCGCCTACCTCTGCGCATCCCGGCCGTTCCGTTTCTATGGTTCCCGCGCCCCTTGACCCAACCCTCCTGCTCGCCGGTCACAGTGTCCCGCAGGAACACGTGTTACCTGTCCGCACTTTATCTGAACGGCCCATAAACAAATCGTTGTGCACCACAGCCATCGGTTCTTCGCCATCTGTAAATTATAATCATCCATCACAATCTGTAATTCTGTAATTATTAAACCAAATTGTAATTATTGTCAACAACAACATTTGATTGACAACTGTCATAAATTTCGTCATCTAGACATTATGTCAAAATTGAATTGGGTCCGTAAGGAAAAAGTTTGCACTCGGTGCTTGAAAAAAGGTTTTCATACTTATAAGTCGTATAATCCAAATACTTTATGTCAAGTCTCCGGTTGCAAATACAGACATCGACATAGACATCGTGAAAAATTACGCGCTGTCGACGTCCCTTGTGCTCCTTCCAGTCTTAATTCTCCTCCATTATCTGGCCCAGGTCTGCTATCTTCGCACGATGATTTAATTTTCCGAGTTCGAGAGGATAGAGATTCCTGTTCAATTGCCATCAGGAGAGTTAAGATTGGATCTCAGGGCAAGGACGCGCGACACTTTTTATGCCGCGATCTTTCCTATTTACCAATTCGATCATCTTTAGTAGGTACTGCATAAGGTGCAAAAGCGAGCGCATTTAAAGGGCATTTGGGTCTCGATTATTCCGGAGGCCCCCGCTCCTGTGCCTTCTGAGCTCAAGTTTGTAGGTAGTAATTATGTAGATAGAAGTAATCTTTAGCCAAGCGTACGAGCTTTTGGTTTTATCCAGTATCCCATACCTTATCAGTAGGATTTCAATATTTCTCTTTGGTTACTAAGGTCAACCAACACATTATCCCACTTCCAATTTAATTTCGTGTATGTGTTATGGCTTAGTACACTTGTCTCCATTAATATTAGAAACATTGTTATTTTTTGTTTCATTTAGAAAGACATTAAAGAATTAGTCTTCATATTTATTTAGTTCTCTCTTTTTTGTTGGAAGTCGAAGAGGTTTCGCCATTAGCAACTTCCATTTGTATATTATCGGTATTTAAACCATTATTTTCCATTATCTCACCTATATTTTTTTTTTGTACGGATCCGTTCCGTTTCAGCCAATGGCTGCATTTTTTCGTTTCAATAACGATCGCGCATCAGTTCATCAGGCGCTTGTAAGGTAGAGCTAATGTGTGTAAACCTTGCACGCTCCTGGCATTTCAAACTGTGCAATCCTAAGTTTAAATTTATTTTTAATCTTTAACTTTGGCTACTCTAGTTTTTTTATTTGTCTTAACTTTTGCAAAGTAAAATTTCGACGTGTGGTTCTGATTTAATACCAAGATGGTTATTGTGGCTCTCGGTAGTATCTAACTGCTTTTGAAAATTGGATGGACCCTTCTGTCGTCTTGAGTGGAAGTCTTGGGTGGAACGCATCGAGCTAGTGGATTGCAGACGTGTCATGACCACCAACGCCTTGCTCACGGCATACCAATATGGTCGTTGATGAGACTTTGGATACTGAAGCTCCATCGGATTTACGGCTCGCCATCTTCAATTTCGTCGTATCCAGAAAGGGACCGCTCGTAGCCTGTTGAAGCCAATGGCAGCCGCTGCAGCGTTAACACTCCGAAATGGTTGGAGAATACGGCGCCTTCAAGTCGGGCATCACATATCTACAGCTCTGCCTCTCCGGGCGCGCCTATCTCTGCGTGCCCAGGTGGAGCTGCCGCAGGTTTCCCTCTCCGGGCGCGCCTATCTCTGTGTGCCCAGGTAGACCTGCTTCTTCAAGTGTACCCGATTTGCAATCTGGAGCTGCCACCGAGGATGCGCCTACCTCTGTGCATCCCGGCCGTTCCTTATCTAAGGTTGTTGCTGCGCCTCTTCCTTCAACTCTGCTGGACGCTGCTTTATCTACGGTTGCCACGCCTCTTCCTTTCTGCACGACGTCTCTTCCTTACTGCACGACGCCTCTTCTGTTCACCTGACTGCAAGACTCCACCACCCCCTGACCCGAAGCCAGCACATTTTGAACCACCACGTCACGTCACATAGTTAAATGAACTTTTAACTCTTTTGGTAGCCCACCTTAAGGCCGGTCGTATCAATCTCTCCCGCTCTCTCTCTTTTTTCTTGATATTCGTATTCTATCATTGTTGAGAGAGAGGGAGAGATGTTACGAACGGCCTCTTTTGATAGCGTTTATGGTTTATGCTTTTATATTTTTCTATATGTCACTTGTCATCGGTCTGTCTCTTCTATACCCTGTATCCTGTATCTTCCTTTATTCCTCTTTTTATTATATCGCTTTCCCTTCCTTGAGCCTGAGTATCATTTTCACTCCTTTTTATCCCAATTCCTAACAGTAGGTATTGTATTTTCAATAGTTTCAATATTTTTTATCTTTTGGATACTGTTCCTTCCAAGTAGCTCTATCAAGTTAGCAGTTACATGAAAATAATTACCAAATGAGAAAATAAACTTAAGTGTGAAAAAGTAAAGAAATTTTTCAAGACAGACTTTTTTTTATCAAAATGACGGCTTAAGAAACGTAAATGTTCTACTTACGCCTTTCTACCCGTTAAAGTATCATTTTAATCTGTCCCGCAGGGCTGCATAAATATTTATTTAAGCTTTAATCTCTCCTCCAGTTTATTTGGATATTTCTGGCGCCATGAGAAGTTCTTGTTATGTTTTACAACTCTCTACATCTGGTATTTACATACAGGATTTGAAGAAAAAGTTTGAGTTACGACAAAAATGTTATTTGAGTTTGAGACGTAATATGAAATAAAACTGACACTTTTTCAGATTCAAACCCAAGCATAGAGTTAGTGAGTGAAGGAAAAGCTATTATAAAAGCAATATGATATGTTTGTCAAAAACGGCAATATAATAATGGCAACATTCAAAGAACAGAAATAAACTGGCCACTTCTACATACAGAACAACGAAAAGTTCAATGGCCACCTTGGGCTGCAAGTGAAAAATCGTAAACTTAAACATCAACTGTCAATTATTTATTTATTACTCGTAGATCGTTTCATCCACGAAGACACGCCCCACCACTTTTTGGTCGAGGGAAGCGCGGGTTGCGGGGAGTTTGATCCGAGCAATCCGAGCGTCAGTATTATAGTGTGCGTGTGCACTCGTGGATAATCCATGAAAATCAGTAAAATCGCCATCGCCATCGCCATTTTGCACGCAGGCTGCACGCGTTGGTTTGGTCGAACCTTTAGCCATACAACTTCCGTTTCAGCGCTTCTTCATTACCACAGACGTGACCTTGCCAAAATCAATCGCTAGCAAACCATATCTTCCACAATGGTCCTGTCACGCGACGCAGATAAATCACTATAAATGAAGTCATAGCCGGCTCCACACTATGTACTCGTTGCCTCGAGATTTACGCAACAGATACGTCCAACCCTTCCACTCGTTTTATGTTCCTAATTCTGTTACAGCCGGGTAAGGGCGCTTTACACTTGCTGCATGTATTGCTTGCTGCTAAGTAGATTTGAACCGACGGACAGTGACTCAGTTTGATGCGGAGCTTCTTCTTAGCACTTGTCAAATAGTGGTCTCGAAGCGTTGGTAGGGCAAAAAGATTATGAGACATGTAAAAGCTCCTTAAGAGCCCCAATTTCAGTTTTTTTAATTAGTCTTTTATTTTATTTTTCTTTAAATATTTGACGATTGGTAAGCACTATTTAATAGTCTAAATAAAAAAAATACTTTGACAGCACATCAAGCTACTCGTAAACACTGTGGCAGCTTTTCTCCTTGTAATACGGGCTATTTGGCAACAAAAATGCACACACGTACAATATTTCACACGTCAGTAATGGTGTAAGTGTAACAGTTCCTTAAGAAGACAACACATCGCTCGAGCTACTCGATCTGGAAGACCTTTCTATATCAAATACCAATCGGGCTCCGGGCAAACTTTTGTATTCCTCCCCTTTGGCTTTACACTGATAGTTTTACGGTTCACAATCGCTTGCACTCTGTGTCAGGTCAGGAAGTGCCTGCAATAGTTTGTAGATGCGTTCAAAAGTTTGATGGCTGGCTCTACCATTTTTCCTCCCTACAAGTATGTATGAGATCGGTGAAACATTCTCTTGAATATACAAGTTGCAACAATATGAATAATGCATTAGAGACAGCCTGTATGTGGGCTTTGGCCCAGTAAAAAGTTTACGCGTGGCCAAAAAGCGGTAATTTTATTTCGGGAATTTTGAGGCGTACAAAGTTTTCGAATACTTTTTTCGGAGTTTTTTTAAGAAAAAAGGTTTGAGTCTAGGTTCATTTTTGGGGACAGGATTTTCGGATTAACTTTTCAGTGACAATATTTTTGTTTCTAGCGTTTTCAAAGGTTTTTTTGATGAACGTTAGTTCGACACATTAGTTTTAAAACACCACCGAAATCTAGTATCTGAACGTAGGTATTATAGTTTTTGTTAATCCCCATATTTAAATTGAAAAAGTTTGATGGACCTAATACAAATTCAGTAAATAAATGAGTAAAGTTTAATCGAAGTACATTATTGTAAGTCTTTGATTTAACCTTCACAATACTAAATGAGGCAACGGCCTGAAATACATAAAGTTTGCAGTTACTAACTCAATGGACACAGATAGACTTGGTTCATGTAGGGAATTAACAGTGTATTATTGCCGAAAGTGTGAAATAAGAGTTAAGAGTTCTTATTGTATACACCCATATTGATATTGCATACAGCATACTTATTAAATGGTCCTTTTCCAAATCCAGGTACTATGATCATCCGACAAAAATGAAAGGGAGAAAATTTTAAAATTAATTTAATATTTAAGTGCGCACTGGTCCAGTTAAGCCATGGCAGCTTATAAAGTTTAACACCAGAGTATGCACACAGTAATTAATAAGTCAAAAATTTGCCAGGTCTATTTATCATCTTTGGTCAGACTGCTGCTAAAAGTTATTTTTCCAGTGACTCAAATTCGAACGATTGCTCGTATAAAAAACTAACAAATCAATCGATTTATATAAATCACAAAAGCTGTTCATGAACATTACAAACAGACACTCGAAACGCGTCATTATCAGAGTTCGTTGTAAAAATCCTCGATCATCGGCTAAGGGCCCTCATCTCCATTATCCAGTGCAAACAATGCAGTAATTATTGCCAGTCTGATGAGTGTTGGAACAGGTTAAATTGTTACGGCTGCGACACAAGTGAAGCTTAATGCAACAAACCTGCCGTGTGAATGAATTTAAGAAACTTACTTTTATTTTATTTTTCTATAGATAGGTAATAATTACAAAGGAAGAGAGTAAGTTTTTTTTTATGTGACAGGAGGCAAACGAGCAGACGGATCACCTGTGTGTGGTAAGTGATTACCGTCGCCCATAGACACCCGCAGACCCAGGGGCGTTACAGGTGCGTTGCCGGCCTTTAAGGTGAAGATACGCTCTCCTCTTGAAAGCTTGTAGGTCGTATCCGTCCGGAAACACCGCAGACGACAGTCCATTCCACAGTTTTGGTTGTAATGAGGAAGTATACTAAGGAATAATACCAAACTAATAATCCTGACAAATATTTCAGCCCTTTTTGAACAACTTAATAATTTTTTGGACGTTGATAATAAGCACTGTTTATCATCATTTTACGCAGATCCGATATAAAGGGCAACGTCATAATTATTATGAATATTAAAAACACAATAAAACTCATTTGTACATAAACATATTTTCACAAGTTAGCTTACTATTCGCCTTTTACTGTGGCTCAATACCTACCCTCTTCACCGCAAAAAGGCAGTAACAATGCAATTGATGCAATTGGTCTGGCGCAACGTTCAGATGCAAAATAGGTAATTGAATAAATTGATACGACGCATCGCTGGATCAATTTATAAACAGTTTCTTTTCCAAGTAGGATTCATGATTGGTATAATTAACGATGGATGCGCGAAAGTTAATCATGAATTCTTCAATATGAAACATTATTAGAGTTTGATAGATACCGATATTTGCGCAGACGGAAACGCGAATACTCGTAGTGGCTAGATGTGGCAATCAACAAATTTACTTGAGGCTGAAATCGAACGGCCAACATCTCAGTCATCAATCTCACACATCTCGTCCAATGATCACCCTGAGCCTTCCTAATTGGCGCCATCCCTCACGCGGCGGCGGCCAAACATCTGTCAATGGCATTAGCCGTTCTACAAGAGATGTCACACAGTAAGCTCGTACGTTTATTGCAGCTAAATGACGTCCACTGCTGGCCAAAGTCTACTAAGATTTCCATAACGATAAGTGCTACGCTCCCCGCATCCATGTGATTCGCCAGATCTTCGGTCCAGTGGGAGGCCTGCCCACACTATGTCTTTCGACTCGAGAATTTTTTTGCCCTAACGGCCATCAGCTCTATAAGCTATGTTCCCAACCTACTGCCACTCAAGTTTGGCAATTCTGTGGGCTATTGGTTACTCTAGTTACGCTCATTCTATGGAAGTATTTTCACTTCTTGTTCCCTCTCGTGCAACTCCTGTCACTGTGTAGCCAGGATATACAGCTGAATAGCAAACACATCTATTAATGGTATTAGCCGTTCCACAAAAGATATCATACAGTAAGCTCATGCTACAGGACTATTCCTACCTGTCGTTTCCACTGATGCAACACCTGCGTAACTAGGAGCTACAGCTTAATAATCTACAAAAACCCAACCAAGACAAGTTAGAAAGACAAGTTTTCAAAGAATAAAACTATCATTTCATTCACCAAATACCACTGAATTTCATTTTTATACTTCATAAAGCATAAATCAATTCTACATTACTAATAGTTGACACGATTCATGACGACGTTTTACTTTTTTCACTTCAAAAGATTTGACTGTAAAACTGATTGAAAAAACTGTATCAGAATACTTTCTTCAGTAGTCAGCAAGCACCTACTGCCTCATCAATACCCCGATTTTTTGTGTACCAAGCACCTCAGAAGTGGCTTCCCTCTCGTTGCAGGGGTGACCAGACATCTGTCATTGGCAACACCGATTCTGCCAAACGTTACTTACGTGTATACCGCGGTTGGGGCGTCAGGGACCGCCTTAAATCAGTTTTACTAATTGATGAATGACTGCAGTGAAAAATAAAGACAAGACGTAGTGGTGCAATGAATGGTTTTTGTAGAGAAGACTTTGACTGGATTTTTTTGTTAAGTTAGTGTAACTTTAGGAACAAGGAGTCTTGGGATCGATTCTCGGGCAGACCAATTTGGCAATCTATGTTATAAAAGAACTGTTTTTATTAAATCAAAACGACGAAGTTTTGCCTAAACAATTTTTTGAGTCAAACAAAAAATAAGTTCCAAAGCAGAAGCCCCTAATGAAAATTAGCTTAAAATATTTAGTCAAACCGAATTTCACTGACAAATAATTACCATAATCGCTAATTAAAGTATCACCCATTATGGACTCATTACTTGAAATTTATAAACAGCCATTATCCTGCGCAGTAGTATAATAAAGTACCAACCTAATAATACAAAATGTTCAGTAAATCGGCGGTCGGCTGGACCAATTCGAGTTAACCCTTCCACCCCCGCGCGAGGATAACCGTTATCCCAAGCCCGGGGGGTCTATAATGACCCGAATGGGGTCAGAATTAATTGGTCGTCGACCACGGGCCCTATTGGTCCCAATCGGATTGAATATTGATGCGGCAGATGGCGGTACATTCGGCACATAATTAATTTCTCAATCGGCCACGACCGGGGCCTGACTGACCCAAAGCGGAGTATTTACATATTCGCCGGCTCGTGGGGGTTATTGTTTTGTTGCTGTGTGCCTTTTTAGGTACAGATTTTATGACTTTTTAAAATATGTCCAGTTTTCAGTACCAACTGAAAGGCAGATCAGACAGTCAATACATAATAATACAAAATATCTGTAAGACATCGCCACTGATATTTGTTGCAAAAATGCCAAAAATAGCTGAACTTTCCAAATCAGTAATATTTATAATGGTAGCAGGAAGGCGCTGGATGCAGGCCGCTACCAACTGACCTTTGTGGAAATCATTGGGGGAGGCTATGTTCAGCAGTGGACGTCCTATGACTGAAATTATTATGATGATGATGAATATTGTATGTTACAAGACATAAAACCTTGTAACCATGTAATTTATGTGTTTTTCTTAAACAATGCTTTTGGTTTAGCAAATACAATTTTAAATATTTACGTTTGAGCTGTCAAACTATACTTAGGTTCGATTTACGACCTAAGAATTAGAATAATCCTGTTGACCTCTAGTAAGCGACCTAGCCCCATAAATACAGCGATGGGGAGTGCTTCATTCCATTTGATGGGAAACGAACGCCGGGCCTATCATTAGTACAAATTATACGCCATCGGCCCAATCAGCAAAATGAGGTCTCGAGTTCGATTCCGGGCGTAGGCAGAATTTATGCGTTTTATCGTTCTGAGGGCTATAAAATGTAAGTGCGACGACTGGGGTCTAGAAATCGCCATTAATTATAGATATATTTTATTATAATGATCTGTGTCGTGGAAATATATGTATTTGGATTGCATCATTAACTAATTTTATTGACGTGCCCAATATGAAAGAGATTAGAACTAATAAAATGACCATAATCTTGAAAAGGTAGTGACTGACTGACGCAAAACAGATTTGTATCAATCCGCAATCACATGATTCTTTCATCATTATTCTATTTATCTTTTAAATTCGTTCCAATTTCACTATAGATATCAATGTAGTTAGGTACCTATCTTACCAACTCTTTTTGTAAAACAGTGATTCACGTGGTCGTTCTACAATCACCGAACGATTTCGTCTATTATACCCTACATACTAATGCGAGCAAGAACAATGACTAACCGAACCGACTGACTAACTCGGACCTCTATTCTGGAGACGATATCGACGTGCACAACTGTATCCATCTCATTTACGTGTAAGTAAATACAGATGCGAGTGAACGGGACAAATTATGCGCTGCACACCTGTAGTTTAATTCGAATAACAGAATAGGGATCCCGCAAAACAGTCTCGAGCTATTCCGCTGAGCTGTCTCGTTTCTTCACACAGAATTGTCGATACGAGAGAAAGAGAGAGATGGAGTGGTAGTTTCGAATGTGCTTTGTAGACAACGTGACGCTCAATTGTTTGACAATTAGCTCCGTGTTTACCGACGCTTGCTGTGAGTCACTGGGAGAGGTCACTGCATACGATTGACTTCTGTCGAAGTTAGATGACTGTGCAATTGGTATCTTAAATATGATTGCGATGTTGCAATCAGAGAAGATTTAGGCATTTGAGTAATAAGAATAAGAACACAAATCTATATAAAACCGAAAGGTTACTGACTGACTGACTGACTCACTCACTCACTCATCACGAAATCTCAGAAACTACAAGTGCTAGGAGTCTTTTTTATCCTCAACGTGGAAGTTCTTGCCTGTATCTCACCTGATGATGGTAAGTGACGATCAGACCGAAGGTGGAAGCGAGCTTCACCCGGAATCCTCAACAACAGAGAGAAAATCTCAAACTTTTAGAACGTAAGTGCTCACTAAGAACGGTTTTTACGAAACTCCACCCCTAAGAAGGTAAAGGGAGATCCACGCCTACGAAGTCGCGGGCGGCCGCTAGTACAGAATACAGGCAAAACTGTCGCTTAAAAGATTCTAGCTTCAGTCCTTTAGCTTATCACAGATCGTTATCAATATCCGTTCGGTAGATTTTGCGTGAAATATACATCCACACATACTTTCGCATTTATATTAGCTGGATCATAGACGCTATTAATGCAAACTTACATTTATTTGACGGTGATTCATTCCAAATCATTACTAACTCTGTCACATGTGTAGGTACCTATTTAAATAAACTTTACCGCAATGTGATGCTTAACAATTCTGGAGACAACGTGCGGTATTTACCGATAGGTTTCCGTGGAACTATTGTTCTGTCTGAGTAATGATGTCACTTTCTACAAGGAAAATGTTAAAACCTAAGGTCATGATAGCATTGTGTCAGATGAGTCATTGATTCACATAGAAACCAAATTATCAGCTATTCACTAATCAACGTGGTCGTTGCTCCAAAGAAATAGGCCAGAGAGTTTACGAAGCACACTCATACATTCAAAGTGTTTGAAGTAACAATTATGCATTCGTTGCTTCAGAAAATGAGTCTAAAACTATAACGCTAGGTTACTGGTTACCGGTCATTGTCATAGTTACGGTCAAAGTTAGGTGGTGCAACTCAGCTTAAGCCTGCCGTTTGAGTGACTATAAGTCGAAATAGAAAGAATTATAAGTCAAAGTAGAATAAGACCATTCTTCCAATAGATGTCTTAAGAGGCGACTAAGGGACATCAGCATTCAATCCCACCCGTGACGCATGGGGAATGTAGACCAAATCCACCATTTGCTTCTAGTAAATCAAAGAGGGTCAATTACACGCAGTGGAGACCAATTTATTGACCAAAATTTAGTCAATAAATAGTACAAAATAATTTCAACATTAAATGTTGATGACAATGAAATTACAAAAGTGACATGTGGTGACATTCCGGTTATAAAAATTATTACTTTTCTTTAATTTCAGATGAATTGATCAGTGATGGACTTATATTAGCTGTGTTCATTTTAATTGTGTCGTAAGAATATACTAATTCAACGTACAAAATTCCATCGCATCGCAGACAGATTAGTTCCAAAACTTACAACCAACCCACGGGACCTGCACATTCCCAAACACTGTCACACACCATAGTCTTGTCACTCCTAATAGTCCATGACTAGCCCTTAACCACTGACGTGTCATTTTGTTACACTAACACTGACGTACGTACGGCATACGTACGTAACTTTGAAGACCTCCTGATGTATCAATAGAGAGTAACTTTGGTGAAATTTTAATTTAAATTAATTACACATGTTTATATTAAACAGAGATAGTAAAAAAACATAGTAACATTAATAGAATAGTATAATATTAGTGAAATCCTCCAGATGTAATAAAAGTTAGACTGGCATTTTTTAAAAATCAACACAAAAATATTCGATAACACTAGGAACTTATATTTTGGCCATATTAAAGATTGATAACAGTTTTAATCAGGAAAATATCATAATAGCAATAATTCACAAATTAAGTCACTTTTTAATACATTTCATTTAGGAAGGCTATTTTCTAAAGTCTTTCTTTGTTTGATGACCTGGTCACCAGTTTGCCGTGCTTCAAAATAGCTAGGAAATATGAAAATATGGTATAAAATCTTCAGAAGTAGTTAAATCCAAAGCCACGAACTAAAGCTCCTTCACCATCATGATGATTGTCCTCGAAAACCGCAACTAATATAAAAATTATCATCCACCGGATTTTTTGCTAATTTCTTCGTCATTTGTAATATTTTTTGACGTAAATAAGGTTTTTTATATATAGCCAACCAATTAAATAAATTAGACTGCTAACAATTAATTTTATCTATGGACCAACATACAAAAGCGATGTTGAAAAAGTTACACTAACACTGACGTTACGTACCACATACGTCGGGTGGTCTAGCATTCCTACTTAGGGACGTGCTACCCATTTATTTTCTCCCGTCGTACACGCATCTCTGGCCACTAGGAAACTACCAAAAAGGACACGCAAAAATTCTCGCACAAAATGAAGTTTTGAAGGAAAAACCGTTTGACCGACGTACCACGTACGTACGTCAGTGGTTAAGGGCTAGACTACCCAAATTGTAATTAGATGCCACCCCTTGCCCTAAGACAATGCCATCAAACTGCAGACTGACACCCCTGCGAGTATAGGTAAATAAGTTGCATACCCATGCATATTGCATGAGGATCATCTCCGTGAACGGCCGGTGTTAAGGAGCTTGCATACTGGCGTTTATGTAATATTATATATAAAGTTATGAATAAAAAAAAAGTGTAACAAATTATCACTACCTAGGGTGATAGTGTATTTGATAGCGCTAGTAGTAATGATAATATTATAAGTAAAAAAGTGTATCAAGTTACGATCGCTTAGCTTGGTGATAGAGTATTACTAGATAACGACAGCTGCGGTGTCGAATTCGAACCCTGCAGGGGGCAAATTTAATGAGATGCTTATTATCAAATAATCTAATAAAGTACTCATGTCAAATTCTGCCAATGAACCTGTTACATTAGTCAAATAAAAATGGAGCAGCATTTTTTATAAACTAAGTTTATTTCGTAAGCCTAAATTAGGTATTATATACCAGTATGTTTTTTCATAGTTTATCACGCATTTTAAGTAGAATTTCGAAAAAGGGCCATATGAACGACTAACGTTTCTGCAGAATAATCATTATAATTTCTTACCAATCAACCAATACTCCTAACCAAGAGTCTGGCTCTAACATTTTTTCTTAATAATAAAAATAAACTCAGTTATGAACGTAACTTGTTTCAGATTTTTATCTCATTTTGGATTTGATCTTAGTTTCTGAATTTTGTCTTACCAACTTTTACACCGGAAGTGACACCTACTCATAGAAAAATGTAAACGCATGTGAAGTCGCCTTTAGAAGTAATATGCGTTAGGTCGGGAGACGCATCCGGTCATATTCGGTCGGCATTAAGAGTTATGACCGCATTTTTATTCATGGGACAATTTTCGAAATCCTTTCTTGGATTTTTTTTATTTCGCTGACCACCCCTGTTCGGCTTACAGTAATGTATGGAACATTTTGGTGCGCTGTTTAGTACCAAATAAAAGAAGTAGCATGATTTCTAGTGTAGTTTAAATTCTTAAGGCACAATATACACTTTATTTAGACCTGAAAATCCAATGGGTTCTCAATAAACTGTAAATTAGAAGTTTCTTAGTTATTTTGAAATTATAGTCCATTGAGTTAGCGAACAAGACATTTGAAGTGTTAAAGATCACTAAAATAACATTCCATAAAATTAATTTAAAATGTAAATTGCAGAGATGAAAGTCAAACTAAAAGGTAAATGGACTAAGTACGTATAGTATCTTATTTAGGTCGATATAACCAAAAATCGAACCTCAATCCGAACACGTCATAAATTAATTAACCCCACTAATCACCTATAAATCTTTATCCCAAACTCGAAGCAACACTCCACACAACCCTTCAGCGAACACGGCTCGAAACTTGGGGTCTAAAGTACCCCCATACCCCTGCCATGCATTATTACTTAGGTTAAACCGACGTATAACTCAATATGGGCCCTTCTAACCGATTTAAGATCAGTCGATGGCTCTGTTAAGTTAGGCATTGGGGGTTAGACGTAAAGCGTACATGATAGGGTTAAATGGAAGATAACCGTTTTATGCAATGGCCGAGAGAATGGAGTGTTAGAAATTGGTTTTAAATGTTCTCAGTTTAGGTCAAAACTAAATAAAGACATTATTTTCTGACAAAGTACATGGTTTTCTTTTCATTATTTTGTTGCAAGTCCAATAATATTTTTTTTTCCCTGGGATAAACTGGGCATTCAATGGTTAAGGTTCAAGCTGTAGAGGGTTGCAGCGGTTGAAACGAGAGGTGAATAGGCTTGCATAGTTTTTCACAGAGTTCATGTACTTACTGAAAACACCAACCTTCATCATTGTCGCGAAGTAATTTAGGATCAAAATTAATTGGACCGTGTAAAGAGGTTCTCAAAAGTAACTGGAAAAAATACATTATAGAAATGAAGACATGCAATACAGAAAAACTATCCAAAAATAATGTATTCCAGATCCTCTTTCACAATTACATTTCTACTTAAATTAACAGTGCGGTCGTTTTAAAACTGCTAACTGAATCAGTATACCGCTCACCCCAGCCGCTATGAATAAGTAACATGCGAGCCGTCACATGGCACATCTCGCCCAAACATGTGGGTCTACCATGCACATCGATTTGTGTATCCACGACTGGTTGTCTCACTCACTCTTGCCAAAAACTGCCGCGAGCGACTGTGACAGATGTAGAATGAATTGTAAAAACATGTTTTGGGTATTTAGCGTGCTTTTTGCATCACAATGTTGTACTTTCGACTATATCCATCGTTTTTAATCATGTCAGAATCTAGGAGGGGTGAAAGAGATAAATGAAAAAAAAAAATAAAACCGACTCCAAAAAACTAACACTAAAAAGTAGAACTCTACTTTTTAGTGTTAGTTTTTTGGAGTCGGTTTTATTTTTTTTTATAAAAATTAACTTATTTCTTGCTTTTTAGTTAACTAATTATTACCTTGATGTTACCACTGAAGGTAAGCAGTACATTGAGACTATATTCTTCATGTCAAGTGTAAAATAATATTCCCTACAAAATACAGGTTATCATATCGGCAACCTAAAAAGACCTTAAACCGTCAGCCTACCTTAAAAACATGAAATAATACCACTGTGGATCTAATTGTACCTATAATATTTAAAAAATTATCCTCCAACTCCTAAGCGTTAAGGAGTTGTACCTACCATGACCAGTTTCATCATGATGAGATGATGACTATCTGATGCAAACACTTGAATAAATTTAGAAACTATAGTTATCTATAAAATTAAAAGAATTATCCTCCAACTCCCAAGCATTAAGGAGTTGTACCTTCTATCATCAGCTCATCAATATGAGATGATGATTTCCAGGAGCAAATACTTGAATAAATTAAGAAAAAGTTTGAAAAACGATATACGTGCCTATAAAATTTGAGGGTTGCCCTCGATTTCCCTAGGATCCCATCATCAGATCCTGACTTGGTGACAATGGGACCACCTCAGAAGTGTACCCTATCGAACAAAAAAAGAATTTTGAAAATCGGTCCACAATTGACGGAGTAATCGGTGAACATACATAGAAAAAAAAAAAAAACATACATACAGTCGAACATATAACCTCCTCCTTTTTTGAAGTCGGTTAAAAAGAGAATTTTGTCGTGTTTAAGAATAGAGCCTTATACGTCGGTTAGACGAACATGTTGATGAAATGCGAGAGCATTGTTAAAGTATTGATTAGATTAATTTTCTATGAGTAGGTTCATTGAATTATACGTCGAAATGTTGGTCACGAGATAAATACAGATGCAAATAAAATTCAAACTTAATTTTCATGTAAATTGTCACAACTGATAAAGGAGATTCGCATTTTATAGCCATTCTACATACCAGCCGAAATTATGACCCAAACATGGTGGTAGAGCAAGCTACATAGGTACTCTTAGGAGCCCTGGTACTCTATTATGAACAGTGACAGTGGTCTGACAATATGAGTCAGTAGTAGACGGCTCAACAAGCAGCTTTTAAAATAATACTTATTTTTGTATTTAACCTCTGGCGTGCTATTGAGCCGCGCAAAACTGCACCCCCCAACTGCTACGGTTTTCAAATGATGTTTCAAAATGACAAAGTAGTCTTGTCTTAGATCTGAGACATAGCAGTTGACAGAGGTTGCACAGATCTGAGACAAAGCATAGGAGAGGTTAAAAATCAATTTAAAGGATTGAGAGCCATACACTCGACATGTCATTTTTAATTTGACTGAAATTTCATTCGAAAAATTTAGTCCCAGACTTTGGTATCAGATAATTCCAATACTCCAACCTTACCATAATTATTAGAATGGTAGTCATTTAACATTTGCCAGTTCACTGTTCCATCAAATTAACAGATCAATTAACATTTACAATTCAACCAAACACCGGACGAGGGTTTTATTAATTAACAACGAGCCATTTTTGTTTGGAACCTGTGCAATTACCTAACATCAGCCGACCGCAATGTCAAATCCATATTAAATGCGTGTTTGCGGTTGCGACCGCATCCACCGGTCTAGCGATTGGACCGATTACCGATTAACTGTTCCGATCGTGGACAGATAACCTGATGTTATAATCGCTGTTAATAATCTAACTTGTGAAAGCAAAAATTAAATAAAACCAGGTAACGCTGAGGGTTTCATTTGACAGACTCGATTTTCCATGTGAGCATGTGGCTCGAATTTTCAACCACAAATGGCAGTTTAAAGGTAACTGGACGCTGATGTAATATGAAACTGTTAAATGAGAATATTCTCCACATATTGGTTTTAGTTTTAATTTGGTTTTTATAAAAATATTGTATCGGCAGTTGAAGGGAAATGTAGGAGGTAAATAATCGTATTTTACTGCACGCTGACAATAAGAGAGACAGATGACATTAGTTACATGAATCTAAATTATGCGGTGCCTTACATACTCATAGTGCCATTTTCTTTTACCCCTTTGTAGTTTCTGAGGCTATTCTGTAGCTATTTAACAAGCCATAAATTTATTCACTCATCATGAAATTACTCTCTTACCACAATTTTATACTTCTTCCTAAATTCAGCTAAAGAGAATCCAAGCCCCAAAAATATTCCATGTCCAACAAGACAATACAACACCCTTTTACTGCCAAGGCCAAACGAATATCTTCTTTATATTTAATCCGCAAACAAACATTAAAACAGTTACCAACATCTCAAGTTCCAACTCCCCACGCACATTTTTTCTGCGTACTGGTTAAAATTCCAAGCGAGAACAAACCAGTGGTTCTCAGACGCCGAACGCTGGGCGTCGAACGAATTTTAAATATGGTCGCAGGGCAGCGACTCTCAAACTTTCGTAGGCCAAGCGGTGTGCCCTAAAAGGTTCTAAAAGACAGCAATAGCAAAGGCCCGGTTTCCACTAAGAGCGCTTTCACATTTAGGCGATTTAGCAGCGCGACAAACGCGCGACAGACGCGCTGCCTAAAATTTCATACTATGTGACAGCTGATGCCTCCCTTCACATTACAAAAACGCCGTTGCCGCGCTTCTGACACGCTACTAACGCCCTAAATGAAAGCGCTCTAAAGCAGAGCGGAGCGGAGAAATGTCGGACCGTCCATTTTTTTTTATAGATTTTGACAGCGGCAGTGCAGCGCGGATTTTCTTGCTATAAATGAGGGTCATCATCATTGTTAGGCCATTTGGTATCTACTGCAGGACCATAATGTTCTCTAATGTACCAGAGACAAATGGAGGATATGGCTTATAATCCCCAAGTTGGCCAGACAGATTCGTAATGTTCGTATTTTAATTTTATCCTTAGTCACCTCTACGGCGTGTATGAGAAGGTCCTATTTCTGCCAGAACCACATGGTCAATTAATGAATGAGTTTCATCATATTATTATTATGTTTAGGTAAGCCAGCCACTGAAAAACTATGTGCGGGGCATCAAGGGTTCATGATCCCTATGTTGGGAACCACAGTTGAAGTAGATTCACGACCTCAAGGATGAGGGACGATGTTTGGTCCGGTCACCCTTTTCGTTTCATGTTACAGATTTTTTGGAATGTTTTGCAAAATGGGGTGCATAAAAAGTAGCGAATAAACTAAGTAAAGATCTCTATGGTTCTACGTGTAACACACAAAACATTACTTCAAAAAAGTCAACTGAACATCTCTTTACTTACATTAAAATATTCGAACTAAATCTTACACCTGATCAAACACTTATTTTAACAAAAGCCTCATAAACCTTATTTTAAATACATGTAGGCATGTGTCTTGTTTGGTAATAAACATCTAATTATCAGATATACCAAACTTCTAAAACTATAGCGGAATCTTTAACCCATCTCCATTCACAGCTTGCAACAGAAAACTATAACCAGCACACTGTCATGTTTCACAATCACACCACACAGTAGTCGTTTGCCATCAAACGAATGTTCCTAAACGAAAAGATTAACGCCGTCTGACAAAGGTTAAAGCAAAAAATAAACAATCCAGATAAAGCTCGGCCGACCCTATTAATTCTGGAGTCACACGGGTTAAAAATTGTCTTTGCCGCGTGATATACGCCCGCTTCCTACTGCCCGATGCGCACGCGTCGCCTTTGATTAAGAATTCAGACTTATTTTCGGATTCACGATTTGTGACGCGGTGATGGTTTACGATCTTAGCGATTTATCATCCGATAGCTTTTGAGAATTTTATTGTGTAAAAGTCTAATACAGGGATGAAAATGTACTGAAACAGATACTGAGAAAGTTGATTAGTAAAGACACCATTGTCTCATTTTGCAATCAGTCACGTCCTAAATAAAGCTTGCTCTATCATCACTTCCAGACAACATAGAAACCTATCGGCTGGGGCTAGAAAATGGTGGAAGAAACTCAGTTACCTTCCGTTAGTTGACAGTAGTAGTTAGGGACAAACTTGACCTTCATTAAAACTCATTAAAACCCATTTATTTCTGTAAATAGGCTTAAAAAAAGCACTTTTACACGTCCCAGTAATAATCCTACCAATTGTTTGGGTTTTATGGCGGTCAAGCTGTAGATCCTGGCTACACAGGAGTTTCGGCGGTGGGAATAGTCCCGTACCTTCCGTCAGTCTCTTATTTATTAGAGGAAATACCATTTACAAGACGTTAAGTATGTATAAGTGCGAGATAAGAAAGTAAAGTCCCTATTGATTTGCAAGTTAGCCTAAGACCTGTAACTAAAGTGACCTACAATGGTGTGATATAACTTCACTCATCAATGAAAACTGAACCAACTGTCACCGCCATACCTTTTCAACCGTAAAGCAAACAAACAAAGTCAAGCCCCAGAATCCGGTACAGTCAGCAAAAGTCGGGGGCAAAACGCGTGAAAGTGCCCTTAGTGTCGGTCCTGAGCAATTAATAAGTTGGGCGGCCCGAGGCCGGACGTCCGCCACGCAGTTGTCAGCGTTGTCACATTGTAAGTACGGTCAGCAGACAAATCAGCCCGTAGGAATTGGTTGAGTTGACATGACAAAATGTTAAGGAAATTAATTGTTTTGCAACGCTTTGACAGCTGCTGTGAATTGAGGATTTGGATAATTGTTTCTACGTGGTTCTGGGTACTATCTATTCAGTAAGGATTTAGGTTTGAGTAAACTTGAAAACTAATAAATAAAAATAATTTAATCTAGCCTCAATTTTATTGGTTCCCACTGAGTTAAATGTATAAATAAGCCAAATTGACCGTATACTTCTGGTAAATTAGTTATCGTGCTACTGCAATAAAGACTAACTTATGTGATCTTTCTTTTTTCTTTTTCCATTTCCACTCTTTCAAAACCACGCTTATAGTCACGTGAGCACGTTAGTTTTTTATTTTACTTTGTTTCTTTATCTTGTCGCGACCAGACAGGTGTGTTAAATAGTAGAAACAATGTTCAGATTGGTATTATAAATAGCAAAAATCGATATTTGTACTATTATTATCCACATCTGCTATCGGTGGAACACAGGCGAGTGCCAAAGACAGAATGGGCAACGGCCTTTGCCGGTCGGATTGATGCAAAAATTTGCTCTTGGACTTCACCCTTGAGAAAAGATGCTTGTTGGGAAGCCAAAAACGCGCGGGAGGAGACGTGTGGGTGGCGTACGATGACTAACGTCACCTCGGGCTGACAGCGTCATCATCGGCGGCGCTCGGCTCAGACACTCGCCTTGGGACACCACCGTCGACGCATGATTACGGCGTATCTTGACTTGACTGGCGCTCTCATATCAATGCCATGTGTGTTAGAGTCAGAAGGCTGATATACATCTTCAAGCAACTTAGACACTCTGCAGACTCTTCCACTCTGAAGCTTGGTTTATCTCAGTCTTTGTCAGTCAATTTTGACCTACTGCATCCCTGCATGGGGCGGAACATACAAAACAATCGTGCTGCAATTGGAGAGAGCGCAAAGAGCTATCCTGAAGGTTATGCGCTTCAAACGAAGGGACTACCCCACCTCCCTCCTATATCAGGAGTCCCAAGTACTCACTGTTAGGCAGCTCTTCGTCCTCAGAACTGTCCTTTGTCGACATAATAGGACGGTTTTTGATCCAACAACATCCTTAAGACGCCGGGTAAATCCGATTCATCCCATACCTTCCTGTCGTACTGCACTTGCAGGGCGACAATTCAATATTCTATCCGCTCGCCTATACAACAGACTCAATCGCGAACTTAATTTGTACTCATTGACTAAATATAAAGTCAAACATAAACTTACAAACTGGTTGCAGAGATTGTCTTACGAGGAAACCGAAAACATACTCAAATCAACATCTTAAAAGTTAGGTACTACTCATACTCTGCAGTAGGTTTTTACATCACACCCATTCACATAACACTCAATCACAAACACACACTCTACACACAATTACACTTACATTCACCCACACTAATTAGTTATAATATTTCTGTAATATTCCCTGTGGTCCGTAATATTTTGGATTTTTTAAATTTATTTATTGCAAGCTTGGACGACAAGGATTTTTTTATTTAATTTAATGCAATTCAATTCATTCCATTTAATTTATATCAATTCAATTTAATTTATACCAATTCGATTTAATTTTATATCAATTCAATTTTATTTATATCAACTCAATTTAATTTATATTATTCCAATTTTGTTTAATATTCAATTCAATTTAATTTATATCTGATAATACAATTTAAATTGATATAATTTTTAATATCGAATTTTGGTTAGATTATCATTTCTCTTGTAGAAATTGTTTAATCTATTAGTATTTTAAAATGTTCTCGCCTTTGCTAGCTATACTTGCTCAAATCCGTGGTGGTGGGGGCCCGGTGACCTGTAACACAGGTATTCATTTACCTAGCTCAGGCTCCGGTCTCACACAATCATTAATGAGTTTTCTTTAATGTATTGTATATTGTATCCTGTATTTTTGTGTGAGAAATAAATAAATCTTATTATTAAAAAAAAAAAAATCTTATTATTATTATTATTATCTTGACATTTTTTTGTAATTAGGCTGGCAAGAATTACAGCACCTATTTTTTATACAGTCCTCTATTTTATTTTATACTAATATTCGTTAAGACCCTAACAATGCATGCATAGTGTACTCGACGGCACATTTAAGCTGTAGAAATAATAGCTCTTTTGCTATCGGTCCAAAACACAGGCGAGTGCCAAAGACAGAGTGGGCAGCGCCGCCCCGGGCGAGCACACAACCAACTTCGCGCGGCCGAATGTCAGCGGTCGGAACTTGGTCGGTCGGGCTGATGCAAAAATTTACACTTGGACCGATGTCCTGGGATAGCTTTTCTAATTAAGCATTGATTTACAAGGCAGAGAGAAGATATTGAGCGTTGCGCAAGCTCGGTGGCACTTCAAGTCTAACAGTAACGTGGAAAAGTGTAATGCGTCGGTTACCATATTAAAATGATTATTTAGATTGAGACTAAATGTAAATGTGTAAAATATCCGAGTATCTTAATTCAATTTAACAGGTACAAAAATTACATCATCATCATCATCATCATCATTATTTCAGCCACAGGACATCCACTGCTGAACATATACCTCCCCTAATAATTTCTATAATGACCGGTTGGTAGCGGCCTGTATCAAGTGTCTTCCTGCTACCTTTATGAATTAGTAAAATTCAGCAAAAATTTAAACAGGCAACTGCTGATAATTGATTTCAAGTATTTATGGGCTGAACTTGTTTCGCAATTTCGTATAACGTTACCAAATCTGTACCAAAACAAAATACTACAACACACACACTCCATTTGACTATGAACACATTCCATTTAGTAAATAATAGCGCGTTAAAATAATCACAACATTGCAAACACTTCCCAACCCTTGCATGATGCATAAACGTAAAGTAATTACAATGTACGACACATGTCCTCACAAATCATCCTACTACAATTCACACCACACCAGCTGATGTAAACCAAATCCTACTAACTGGTGATATGGTTCAATTTGGAGCGGATACAGTGATAGTGCTTTACATTAGTTGACTGACATCTGAACACACCTTGTTAAATAAGCCCGCAAATCAATGTAAAAACAGTCATTATCGTTTTAACAGTTTTAACATCGTGTTACATGCGGGTAATTGGACTACGGGTTTAATGTGGACACGCGAGGACACTTTATAAGTAATAACTTTGATTTTGTACACCTTGTTAATGCACGTCGACACGGTTGTAACTGATAGTTGTGAATTCGAGTAGAAATACACATGTGCATAACTTTGTGTAGGTATGCGAAAATTCACAAATCAAAGGAAATGGGGGAAGATGAATAGTTAAGTACATAAGGAGTACGTTCGTCTTCTACGCATCTCAATTGACATACCAAGGGCCTTATTTCAAATGATATACAATTAATTTCAATACAATACTTATATTCTTTGTGGAAATCCTTAGGGGAGGCCTTTGTCCAGCAGTGGACGTCTTTCGGCTGAAACGAACGAACGAACGAACTTAGGTATATTCACAATATAAGTACAATAAAAAAAAAGTATATAAGTAGTATATCCGTTAAGCTAGCACCCATAACACAAGCATATTAATTGCTTACTTTGGGGCTAGATGGCGCTGTGTGAGATTGTCCAAAGACAATATTTTTTTTTACAATCGCCAACAAAAATATCTAAAAATTTGGAACTTTGGCATCACTAAACGTATAGAAACGTCAAGTCCTAATTACGCAATATTTGTAGGAACAAGAATTTGAAATATCTCATGCAAATCTTAAACACTTGCTTACAGCAAAGATCAATGAAATCAATATTAAGATAAGAAGTTTTACGCAAGTAAAAAGTTCTTACTAAACTACATATAATCAGATCAATCCCAAACAAATTGCTGTACAAACAACACCCGATACAAACTGCGTACATAAATCAGGTCTAATCTAGAAGCAAATTTTTCCGGCAAATAAAATCCATAATTCATATAAGACTGATAATCATCCGGCTACCGAGTTTCTTAGCAATCGCCGGCGGCTGCCCGATAGGATGGCAGAAATAGTAGTTCAATTTTATCGTACGACAGGACCCAATGAAGGTCTATCGGAAACTCTCTTTCAAATTACAGAGGTAGTGTAAGTTTTTATCTTTGCCCCGGGGCTATGGACCCTTGCAATCAATGAACTGGCTATCTAACGGGGAAGGGTGAAAGTCAAAAAGTTGGATAAATTGTTGCTGCTATCGCGGCGGTTACATCATTCGCGTTTAATTGTCTTTTGGATACTTTTGCGGTGATATATTTGTGTTATTTTCAATTTGGCCCAAAAATTCTTAGGATATTGAACCAATAAGTACTAAGTTTGTGTAAGTAGTAATTTAAATTTAAAATATTTTGTAACTAAAATAATAAGCCTTTGAGAATATCACAAACTATGTTCTATTGTCAGTGAAAATTTTGTTTCAGAGAGTTTGTCACTTGATTTTTATAATACTTAGGATAATCTGCATTTTATACGATGCGAAATTTTCTTATGGAACAATTTATTCGAAGAACTAGACTAGAGGACTTGGGAACTTAGATTCTGATATTACAACTTACAACAAAGTTGACATTACAGAAATTAAAGGTGATCTAGAACACGATTCAGGTGGTCTTGTCGCTATGAGCGAATATTAAAATACCAGACGACCGTAAAATTCTAGGCGACCTTCATACAGCCAACATTGTAAATCTTTACAAAGCTAATCTACTAACGAATGCTCAAAACAAAGTAAATTGTAACAATGCCCACGTTTAGCTCGCACATTAGTAGTTATCTGGACCGTCATGCGCACGAAACATTTTGACCAGAATTGGGCTATCGCTCCCACAATGCGGCGCCGGCCCGCTCTGATCTGATAGGCTCTCCGCCAGGCGACTTGGCTAGCGAATATGACTGGAGAGCTCGGGTGACCAACTGCGGTAATAAAACCAGGCCAGTTCAGGTCAGCCGGGTTAATTGTCAGATAAACATTTTGACTGTAGATTAAAGTTGATTTAGATATTTAAAACACTTGTGGGGAAATGCCAAAGAGGACAGTAAATAGGTTAAGTAATATAAAGATAATGTTTGCCAACCCCTTTTGGGACCGTTTCATAGACCAAAGACGACCAGTTTATGGACCAAGAGAGCTTGCTGATGTCCCTTGGGCGAAGTTTACCTATACAGCAGTAGACTGTCATTGACTGTGACGATGATGATAACATTATTACATTCCACAAAAATAATGGATAAAAGGGGACTCATTATGTCAAGAGTAAGAGAGATACACAATTTGATATTTATTTATATTTTGATTGAGAATGCTTTTGTTTATTTATTTATTGACACCAACAAGACATAGGTACACTGTTTTAGAAAATAATTTATGCATGCTTAATTTTTTTTACTTCACGACTTTTTTATCCAGTCACGCGCTCTAAAGACTATTTTTCCACGTATAAGAAACAGTTCTTAATGCTATTTTTAACATTTCTTTCAAAATATAACCAATTTGGGTTCCAAAGCCATGGTCACCACACACGTATAGACTGTACAACGGCTCATTCTTTTAACGATCCGTTTTTACGTCCCGCTATTAAATACGTAGTAAGACGCTCTGCCAAATTGGATCATAGCATCGGAACTGTGGCTTTAATCTTGCACTCTTGCGCACTTTTACGAAAATAAAACTCTTCGTTTGCTGATCTAATATCAGCCTTTTTAAAATCTGTCCTAAAAAAGGAAATTTAAGGTATAAAACTGTGTGTGTTGTTTAATTATTTTAGTACTGCGTAATGCTATTCGGCTATTCTGAAAATCATTGAGAGATGCCTACGTTCAACGGGGAATGTTCCGTGGCTGAAATGATGATAATGATGAGGTACTGTGGTCATTCTTGCTAACGGATAATTTGTTTAATTTACGAAACATGTTTTAGTCGGTAAAATTATAGCAATAAATAATATAAAATGGTGTCATAACAAGAAGATTAACAACATCTAGTTATCTTACTCGTATGGTCATCATTTTTTCAGCCACGATGCCCATTATACTCTACTTCACAGAACAAAAAACTCCATATTCTACGAATCTTTCAATCCACATTGAATTCGCCAGATTTCTTAATATAATACCAATACGTCAAACAAAGACGTGACCCACTCAATATTCATCGTGCGGGCCTCCAGATATTTGTGTCAAAGATCGTACATGTAATGCGTGTAATGAAGTCGAAACCCCATAAATAATAATTCCCCATTGTTTCCAGCGACAATGGACGTGGTACATACCGCGCTATTAACTAATAAAGGGGCCAGAGACTATATAATGGGCGTGGAGAGGATATCCATGGTCTACGAAATTGTTTGTGAAGGATAATACCGCACTATTTTTTCGCATGGCATAAAGGTCACAATTAGAGTTGAAGCCTTTGGCCTTGTGGTCTTGTCTGGTATCTCAGACTGAGTTCCAGAGAGTGAGTCATCAGTAGAGGCATTTAACAGCATTGGAGGTAAGATAGTGAACTTCCTGTGGTTTTCTGGGAAAGCTCACTTCCACATCCGGCACACATCAACATTTTGCATCAGACGTGATGGGGACCAAGAGCTTGCCGGTTGTCTTTAAAATCAAACGATACAATGAAGTGACTGAGTGTTTTAAGTGGAAAGTGCATAGATCTTCCTTTAAATGATGTATGATAATTATACTGAAGTTGGTTTACTGATATGAAAAATATCTTCTATTGTCGCTTGTTTATTTCCCCAAATTGGTAAAGGAATCAGTTTGGGACACGTTCCTCCTCTGCTCAGTGCCCTCAAACTAAGAATTTGAATTTAGATGCGTGCGATGCCTTTTACATTGAAGCTTTATACCGCTTTTACTAATTTCTCCCTCAGGACTCCACCGAATCACACATGGCTGGGATATTTCACGAGTGAGTGTAACGGCACCTTGCCCATTGTTCCGGGCTTAATGAATTTTACACTTGTCCGAAAGACTATTTCACTAATAAAGCCTGTTGTTATTTACAGCGTGTCCCGATAAAGGCTTTCGGTGGAATTATTGGGGCCATGAATGGAATAAGCGATGTGGAATGACAAAGGTTTAAGTTTCTGACGTGCATTGAGAGTTAATGTTTAAATAAACAATTCCATGTGTGGGCTGCTTCTATAAATCATAAGTTTTTAAAATTATTTATTTAATTTGAAAAACAAAAAACGTTAGGTATATTAAATAGATTTGAATATGAAATCATTGAAGATTCATCTCACACCTGTTGTATTGGCTGAAATACAGCATTTATGGTAGAAGTTTGGTCAAAAGTTAAACCATATCGGTATGCGCGCCGCGATAAGCAGATATCACGTCATTTTATCAATTTTTCCTATACATTTTGACGTCCATAAAGTATACCACGGTGCGCATCCTAGCCTGGCAGGACACGAGTACCTAAAATTGTTATGAGTTTTTAGACATCACACACTTTAAATTCACAAATCGCTGATGATTGTCACTGTCTTATTTTCTATTCAACTCTACACATACAATCTTCGAGGAACACTATAAACTGTGATAGAATCTTAATTCAATACCATCTATGAACCATAACACAATATTTTAAAAAGCGTATTCGTATTAAACCGACGCAGTCTATAGAGTCTATTAATTCACAGTTTTAACTGTGTCCTTTCAGATTTACAGATAGCAGCCGTGTAACTCTGCAGCGCACCTGTGCAGCCGTCTGGTGTCGAGTACTTACGCGGGCTCGTTCAAACCACTTGTTTATTTGAATATATATTATTTAATGCCACGTAAATACACACAAACATACAGCGAAGGGTATGGACATGCAAAAATAACTTCTTTGCATTACATGCTGCTTGCATGTTAAACTTGTGTGTCTGCTGATTCTTTCGCCCGTATTCACAAACGATGCTTGCTTAAGTAAAACAGCAATTGGAATGCACAGCGTTGAATAGAGCTCTGTGATTGGTTCGTGTGTCACCCTGTGCGTCCACGTGCACTGTGAGACCTCATAGTAATGTATGTGAATACAGGCGTTTATGTCGATACGAGATTTTGTAACTTCGTTACGTCTCCGAGTTTCGATGTAATTTGTAGATAACATTCATCGAATTACATCTTTTACGGATTTGTATTGATCATACAAATTCGTAAAAGATGTAGGTAATTCGATTAATCAGTAGTTTTTAAATTAGACTGCGTGAGTTGTGCAAACTGATTGCAAACATCAAATCTCTCCAAACCATCTGGCCAGCGTCAAGAATGTAGCCCAAACCCTTAATTTGCTTCTAGTTAATTAGAAAGAATTGTGTTCTTTCAGTAGGGACTAAAATAATGACCTGATGATAATTAACAAATAGAACACAACTGGCTTAAAAAAGTAAAATTTCTATAACATTCCAGTCCACTCTCCCGACTGAGCAGCCCGCAGTATCCGCGTATGTAGAGACTAAATAATGATGATACTAAAAAACGAAATAGAACGAAAATGGCTTCAAAAAAGTAAAATCCCTATTACATTCCAGTCCACTCTCCCGTCTGAATGGACCATAGGAACCGCGTCTCGTCACTCAGAGGCTCTCAATAATGCATGCGGCTCCGAGCCACGGCCTACGATCCGCCTCCGTGATACACGGAAAAAATGCAACCGCACTCCTCTGTAGGACTTTTGAGTGATTGGACGTGGTCACTCGCTGTTTGACTGACGGAATGTGTCAGCGGTTTTGGATATGGCTACCTGTGTTGTATTATAGCTGTTTGTTTTCCTAATAAAGAAAATAAAATAAATAAAATATTGCTGGTGTTCCTTTTGGTTTATTGACATAGACGTAGAGAAGAGTCTAAGTCAAAGTCAAAATGTGTTTATTGCATTTCATGAATAATTACAAGATATGTAATACATATTATGTATTATCCAGTACATCATGTTGCCCGTTTAGGCTTAGCAAAAGCGAATAGTTCTACAAGAACAGTATCTATAAAAGAAAATCTAATACTGGTCATTCACTTCGAACTCCTCCTATGTTCTTCTGATTAATTTCGTTACGGGTCCAATGACAGTTAAACTATCCCCCGGGACAAACTTGACCTTCACTGGTTGGGTTTTTATTAACGGTCAAGCTGTAGATCCTGGTTACACAGGCGTTGCAGCGGTGGGAACGAGAGGTCCAAAAAAGCATTGAAACTATTGAACGGGACTATTCCCAGCTCTCGTTCCCACCAGTGCAACTCCTTTGTAGCCAGGATCTACAGCTTGACCGCCAATAAAAACCCAACCAGTGAAACTATTGAAGTCAAAGTTACCCACTTATTTATAAACATATTCAATTTTCCCATTCCTGAATCATGTTCACTCAAACCCTGTAAAGTTCGATTCAGACATATCAGTGAAGCCACAGTTCCGTCACAGTGTCCGCTCAGTTCAGTATCAGTGCTACAGTGTTGTGTCAGTGAAATATTTTGAATATTTTAAAATGTCAGAGAGCTGTTTCAATATTCTTGTTCAGAAACTATGAAGTAAGTTATTTTGTTTTTGATGCCGCGGCGGCGTCAGTGATCCGACAAAAAATCTGTACCCCCAGTGAAAAGGGATCTAACTCGACTTAGATCAAAATTGACTTTATAACATAATGTGAATCTCTGAAAAATTAGCTATTTTTGTATCTAATCGGTATGTTTCTACGACGTATAGAAAAGAAAATAATTTTGTGCCAAATGATACAAGTAAGGCTTTGTGAACCAATTTTGAGTTTTCTTTCGTGTATATTGATACATGTCTACTTTTAACAAAGTGTACCGGAGGCTTCTTTCAATTTTTTATTGTGTCAAGAGGTACGACTCGTGTTACTACTTTTTACACGATTGAAGTTGTTCAGATTGAATTTGTGATTAACAATATAAGATGACTCATATTAATATACACAATAAAAACTATGTATTGTTGGTTGGTGAAAAAGAATGTAACTTAATTTATATCACAAAAAGTAAAAGACAAATGATTATTTATTTTGTGTATAATGATTCAATTAGACTAATACCATTAACCACAAAAGTTTCGTACATGTGTAAAATGTTATCAGTTACTTAGATCAAAAACATTTGAAAATCGCAACTAATGATTTGGTTAGTTATTTGGTGTAAAATGATATAACTTAGCCCAATTGTCAGATTAAAGGAAAACATAATGCGTAGTTTATAAATCAAAGAACTTTAGTTAATAGTTTTAATAAATAATGGTTAACATCTACTAGTAAAACATATAATTGAATTCATAGTGCCTAACGTTGTCAATAAAAGTACTTAATAAGTGCATTATAGAATTTACAAGAGCTCCAACTACCAGAACTCTTTATAAACAAAACTCATCACCTTAGACAATAAATTGAACTGGGCGAGTCATGTCGAGAACAAAATAAAAATGGCCTGTATAGCATTCCATCAGTGCAAGAGACTCATTGGTAGTAGATGAGGTCTCAACCCAAAGATAACACTGGCTCTACACGTCGGTTATATGGCCCTCTTACACAAAATATTATAGATCACTTGTGTGGTGGCACAGAACACAACTATCAACAGCAAGATCAAAACTCCAAAGCCTGCAACGCCTAGTAAGCATAGCGGCCACTAGTTGTATGAGAACCACTCCATCGACATCACTTGAGTACCTTCTGAATCGCAGATCTTTAGACCTCATCATTCAGGAGGAAGCGCAAGCAGCCGCTCTAAGACTTAAAGGTAAGAACGGCATATAGAAGCAAAACAAGGAGACAGGACATTCCACGATCCTGCACAAAACCCTAATAAAAGAAATACCTCTCACCGAGGCACCTATCGACGGAATTCCCTGTGTTCACTCTTCGACTGAAGATATAATATCCAGCTTACAGCGGAAACGCAAGATTGCTCTGGAATCAATGAAGTTAGGATATTACACTGACGGCTCCAAAACCCAAAAAGGTACGGGAGCTGGTGTCTTCTCGAATTACCTAAATATACTAAGAATATCAACAACACTTGATAAACACAATACAATTTTCCAAGCAGATTGCAATCAGAGCAGCACAGGCGGTTGCAACCATAGACATCCGAGGTCTGAATATAAAAATAATCTCAGATAGTGCAAGCAATACAAAGCAACTTAATATACTACATTATAATACTTATATTGGAATGCCATGACGCGCTCCTAAGTCATTGCAGATGCAAATGGCGTTACCCTGCACTCCTGAAGTGGATCAAAGGACACAGTAACTCCTTGGGCAACGACGCAGCAGATGAACTGGCCAGAAGGGGATCGTACACGACGGTATTTGGTCCGGAACAATTATAATGCCGATACCATAAGCACAGATCAAGACCTGGCTGCGCTCCAAAATAGAAAAATAACACCACACAGAATGGAAAGATTGTGAAAGATGTAGGCAAACAAAAGATGCAGTTGTGGATATTATATCGAAAAAGTTAAAGACTCATAAGACTTAACAGGGACAACATCCGCAAGGTCCTAAGTGTAATAACAGGTATGTTAAACAAACACCTACACAGTATAGCTGTACAGACAGCCTGATGTGCAGAAGATGCATGGAGGCAGAAGAAAAACCACAGCACGTGCACAAGGAGTGCAGAAGCGTAGCAGATCAACAGGCTCAAATTCTCCAATCACCAGGGTCGCTGCAGAAGGCCTGTAGAGACCTAGATAGGCTGCTGCTACCTGGGGGGATCTGGAGCGGTTGGAATAGGAAGATCAAATAGCGCACAATGGTCTAATCAAAAGGTTAAGTGCAATATTCGATTGCCCTGCAAAACTAACTACGTAAGTCCTTATGAATGGATACTATGTATAAAGTAAATAATTATGTAAATGGCATGTGTTGCTGGACTTTATCTGCTTAGCTCGCAAGTATAACATGTCTTGTTAATCATGTTTCTATTGATTTAAGAAGATTCCCGTCTTAGGCAGTTCGATTTTTTCAAGTTATTTATGATTTAAGAAGAGGCTGACAAGGGTGGCTAAATATCTTGCGCTGCTTCTTCTCAGCACTGACCTATTTATGTCCCAAAATAAAAGTAGGGTTCAAGTGATACTAGGACGTGTTAAAGGGCTTTTTAAAAGCCTCTTTGTTGAAAACAAATGCATTTTATGACTTTACTTTTATATTATCCTTCTGTAGCCAAAAAGCAATCAATATAGCTTGACATCATCATCTCTGGTCCAGAATTTGATTCCCAATAAGGTAATTGTAGAAAACAAACTTTTCTCTGTCTCCTGTCTAATTAGTTGATGTGAAACCATTGTTGTTTCTGGTCTTTATTACCCAATTGCTTCAACTAATACTTACTTTAAAATAGGAGATAATGTATGTGATTTAGGCCGATATCATTCATGGTATATGGTGTAATAATTAATAAAATAGTAGTTTCAGATCAGAATAAACATTTAAGGAGTAAATAATTAGAATCCACTCTAAAATTCTAGCCTTATTCCTTTACAATCGCCACTTATATCACTTTACACATAATTATTAGGATACTTAGATCGCTATTATGTTAGTTAGATCAGTTTACACATTTTTTTTCTCATCACAAAATTGGTGTATATTGATATAAGTAGAAATTTTTGGACGATTTACCCTAAATAACCTGAAATAATGATTCCTCATAGTGTAATTACTAATGTTTGTTTTACAACTTTTTCTAAAATTAAAGAAACAAAAAAATATCAACAGAAATGGCGTAAAATGTATCACTTTACACTTGTTAGCGGGTGGTCAATTCAGTGTGGTGTAAAATGATTTATGTCCCATTACATCACTTTACACGAATGTAAAGTTGCCGTGCATGGCGATATAACTGGGTTTTTATTTAATTACGAAAAAACTACATGCTATATTTCCCAAACTGGCACACTGCCTAATTATATCTAACATTACCTTTCACCTAAAAAATATTTCACCAAGTTATCTCTAATAGCGACGAAGCAGGATTTTTTTTAACTTCAAATGCGATTTCCCAAAAATCACCATTTTCGACTTAACTCCGTTTTCACTGGGGGTACAGAAATATCGTCGTCAACGAATACGTCCGTGATTGCCGGTGTCGGCACTGACACTGAGAGCACTGACATTGACAGGTGGGGATGCGAATAAAAATATGAATCATAGAAACTGTATGAAAGAATATTTCGCACTGTGCCGGTACTGAGCCTGAACTGTGGCTTCACTGATATGTGTGAATCGGCCTTAAATTCTATTTATACACAGACATACATAACATCTACAATATAACAGTACAACCTTGAACCTCTCGGGTACTTTTAACACCCACCCCGAGTCTCGAGTGGTCTGGGTCCGTAGTTAGGGTTAGCAGACAGGGCTATACAGGGTGTCGGGAGGAAGGTAATAAATTAGTTGCGAATTAAAAATTTTATGCTTAGTTAAGTTTCAGTTAGCTAAGTACCTATAACCAGTTGAGATTCAGTAAAAAGATTCTAGAGTTAAAAATAATAATCACACCTCATTTTTTTAATTACATAATGTTGTTTCAAAGAAAATGTAATGCTAAAAAAAAGTTTGACTAAGGAAATGGAGGATGGAAAATGGAGTTTACATTTCTAACCTTATGTACCTCGATCAATGCAACATCGAGTAACAAATAGACCAAATTGTGATATTAAATAGAACAAACTGCTCGCAGTTACTAGGGTACAATGAGGAAATCTTAAAATGTATAAGAAGAGAAAGAAAATTACCACAAACCAGGAAATAATTAGGATTAAATATAATCAAGAATTAGGGATCCGACTTTCCTATTTTTTTCCAACCTGTCCTTTACACCCTATATTACAGCTCCATGATTAATTTATTTTTAAGTAAAATTAAACAGTAATTATCCCAGTTTGAGTAAAGGTTATGTAATTATGCTTGCTGCTTTTAGCATTGGGTCTATAGGTTCATATTTACATACTTACGACTAACAAAATTAAATATGAAGGATATAAGAGGTTGTTTATAATATTCCAGATTGTTTTCATTTGTGTTGTTTTGTGACTGGTGCTTTGTATAATATGATGTAAATGCCATCTAGGTTAGCGCGCTTGAATCCTACTGGGTACAATTTTTTCTGTGGCTCTATACTTATCGTGCGTAGTATAGGAAAGGGTACATTATAATTTATTTTATAGTTAAACTTGAATACCTAGTTCTTGTAGATCCTTCGATTAATTTGATAGCCCCACTGCTGCACATAGATTCTAAATCATGTCACAAAGCTTTTAGGCCATCGTTTACTCTTCTTTAGTTTGCTATAGTTTTGGGTAGTTGAAGTTCATTTCATATTAATCAATACTTATGAACGCATCAAAAAAATGTTCAGTTACTATCGTCAATTTCCCAAAGGCCTGTAGTTAAAAAATACTAATATAAAATGAGCTATGGTTATTAATATATAATTCCCCAGTAACTCTTGCCACGATTACCCGGCACTACGGCCAGACTAGAACCGCTTTGGTTGATTTCACACAATTCCAGCCGATATATTGTCACAATTAGAGGGTGGATATAGGATCGGGGATACTGAAAGATGTCAGATAGGTTAATTAAGTTGATAGCTTGACCATGACAATAAAAACGAGACAGTTAATTTTGACCTGAAGGCTAGTGCAACTAAACTAGTACACGAGTTAAAATTTCTACAATTTTAGCTTTGTTGAACGTGTGGTGCACTCCCCGAGTACACGTAACACCTACGAAATGGTTTAATGCACTTTCTTGCATTGACATCATTTCAGGTGATAATCACATAAGATTAATTTTAACAGAAAAATAAAACCGACTCCAAAAAACATGCACTAAAAAGTAGAAAAATAATACTGATTACCTACTTAATTATTAGGACGAATTAATATAAACCATTATTGGCACTTTTGGAGTCGGTGCCAAGATTATGAAACGTATGAAATTTGCCGGCTCATAATTGATTGAAAAAAGCTGTTCCCCCAACAAAAAAAACATTCGCTCGAATTTTTTGAAGTCGGTTAAAAAACAATAAACGCTTTTTGGCCATGTTGGATACTTAAGTATACCACCAAGCTTACACGATTAAGACTCTAGAATTAGACTCTATTAACTTCATAGTAAATTATGTAAATCACGCATCAAGCAGCCTCGCTTGCACTACTCCACACGGCCATTCATGAATGCGGACTGCAAACTGGATATTTAAGGGGGTGTCTGCCCAGGTGTGGGGGCGCAATCAGGCGCTGATCACGTCCTACCCTTACGGAGGGTAAGCGGACGGAAGCCGGCCTTTTGTACCTAGTATACTTCGGATTTGATACCTATTGCAATTGATGGATCAATTAGGTATGAAGGATTTGGGCAGTTGGACGTGTTGGGATTACGCGTGTTGATGTGTTGATGGGAATAGATTATAGGGTGTAAGAAATATGAATAGCATTATTAGAAACACGGTCTTAAGGATTTTTTCATTTTTAGGAAGTGACAATAAAGATAAGTACTTTTAAAAATTAAGACTTAAAAAACGCACTTAATTTTAAACACTCTAATTGTGCAGTACCTATAGGGGGCGTAGTGTGAGTTTACGTCAAACGCATTCGATATTGACTGCGTAAAAAAGTGACATTATATTAAGCGATTTTGTGAAAAAAAAAAATTGGCAGGTACGTAGTTGCTAATTGTTCATAAGATAGGCCCCCTTAATTGATATTTATTGTCCGAGGTGCATAATCTTTCCTTAAAGGTTTTAAACCTTTGTTTGTCACCTGTCATCCGCTTTGCAATGGAGGGAAGTCGAACCTTAATTTCGAACTTCTCCTATGTTCTTCTGATTAATTTCGTTGCGGGTCCAATGACAGTTTAACTTTCCCCCGGGACAAACATGACCTTCATTGGTTGGGTTTTTGTGGCGGTCAAGCTGTAGATCCTGGCTACACAGGAGTTGCAGTGGTGGGAACGAGAGGTGGGAATAGTCCCGAAATTATAATAAGTACAGCGCCCCTAGCGGGAACTTTCAAAAACTAAAGTCTTCATTTTTTTAACGCAAATGCCTTTGATATAAACTCATACTACGCCCCAAGGTTTCTTATTAAATAACTTATCACTGATTAGAACATAAGAATCTACATAAAAATTTTATACTTGACTGATTACAAGTAAATTCATTTATAATGACTTACCTTGTGTATAGTGCATACTATTATTCACTTTTCTCCATCAAACCTCCTCAGTTATCACAACCAAACATCACTAACCTGGAACAAACAGAAAACATCATTTTAATATACGTACTTATCTCATTTTCATTGAAAGAATTGTAGTTTTTCAGCCTGATTGAACCAAATAAAAAAAGTGATTCTTGCTTTGGATAATTCGTTAATTCTGTAATTAGTTTAAAATAGTTCGTTCGTTCGTTTCAGCCGAAAGACGTCCACTGCTGGACAAAGGCCTCCCCCAAGGATTTCCACAAAGACCGGTCCTGCGCCGCTCGCATCCAGGCGCCTCCCGCGACCTTCACCAGATCGTCGATCCACCTAGTGGGAAGCCTGCCTACGTAATTTAATTAAAATAGTAAAAATAACTAATTCAATTCTTAGATCATTATTTGAGTTTGAAAGAAGATGGAGATCGTTTCAGAATAGGTACGGGTGGGTAGAAAAGGTAAAACCTTTTTAAAAACGGCAGAAACCCGTTTAACGTTAAAAAATACTTGCACTAAAGGCCAGACATAACAATATTACCAAAAAAATAAGGTAAAAGTACAATTTTGGTACATTTTTACCTAGCCAATGAATGTCCCGGTGCAACGAAATATAAATATTTAAGCTAACAATTTAAAGTAACATTAAACCTTATGCAATCGTTGCAAAGTCCGGGGGAAGCCGGGGCGAAATATTAGGTCAGAATGGTCATTACTCGCTAAGCTTCGGTTTGTTGATGTTGCGCTGCGAAAACATAGTGATGGGGATACGCTTTATCGATGATACAGATGTAACTAAATTAATGCATAAATTAAAGTTTTTATTTTTTTCCGTAAAAGCAAGGAGAATGGTTTGCTTTTTATAATGGATTTCATTCTTTGTGAAAATTTATTATTCTTAAAAATATTACATTAAATTTTAATTTGTAACATATAATAAGGTATCAAGTATAATAAATAAGTAAACGTTATTAACGTTCGCAATAAAAATTAGTAAAATAACGAATTTAAAGCATCATTGATAATAATGACTATTATAATCATTCAAAATGGCAAAATATGTTTTAACAAAGCTAATAGTTAAGTGCCCGCATAAAGAACGTTGGCTCTTCTGTACAACTAATAAAATATAACTGTATAAGCTACATCGAATCAAGGAGTGCATCCCTTTTGTTGAAAAAGTTCCGCAAATCCACTAGCTTACGTAACCAGCTCAGTGACTTTCCCGCTTTGCATCCGACTATTCCTGTGACCTGTTTTTTGTGTCGCCTCTTGGCTCAAAATAACAATTGACAAGACAAATCCCTATCCAAAAGCCGGCTGGCACGCACACACACAGACAGGTGTTCCGGAGCCAAGTGGAACGCATAAATATGGCAAAACACAAAGTTATCGATGCTGCTAAGCTGCTTTTATTGACTGCCGCGCACATCACTAGAGAAGAGACTTAACCGCGCGCATTGTTGTTCCGTTCTGAGCTCAATATCAGGGTGTTATGGTTGAATTTGGGCTGTTGTTTTTGCGGGTATATTCGCTAAGCCCGCATCAAGTTTGGTTTTGCAATAATGACACCATGACAGGCAGGGTGTGTGCATAGTATGCGTTTTATATCGTTAATCGATACGGTGAATCGAGCCTGAATACAAAGTGCTTTTAAGTGCTGGCCTAACAGTGATTTGCTGTGGCTATGACCTTTCATTTTTGCGGACTGTTAACTGGACAATACAAGGAAGTTACAACAGTTAAGTAACGGATATTTTCCGTCAGGTTAAAGCAGGTAAGTAGTTTTTGACAATGATACCTGTGTAGGCACCGTGTAAACCTGACATATTAAAATAAAGTTTAGAAATACAGAAAGTACTGGTGAGCTTATCTCTATGAAGTTTTTTTTATGATGTGACAGGAGGCAAACGAGCAGACGGATCACCTGATGGTAAGTGATTACCGTCGCCCATAGACAACCGCAGTCCCAGGGGCGTTATAGATAGGTGCGTTGCCGGCCTTTAAGGTGAAAATGAAGAGAAGAGAGCGTCTTCTTGTAAGATTCTTACTCTAGCGATCTATGCTAAAACATGATACATCATATTTTTTCATGTTGCCCGGTTGGTAGCGGCCTGCGTCCAGCGCCTTCCTGCTACCTTTATGATGTCGTCAGTCCACCTTGCAGGCCGCTACCAACCGGGCAACATGGAAAGCATTGGGGGAGGCCTTTGTTCAGCAGTGGACGTTCTATGGCTGAGATGATGATGATGATGAATATTTTTCTGGACTCAATTCACATTTTAAGTTATAATGAGATAAGTACCTCAGTCTATTATTTAATACCTACATATTATAATAGTTTTACATGAAATTGTTACGTACGATATCGTAACGGATCATGGACTGTATTTTCTTAATATTTTTGCATAATCGAGCTGAGTCTACATACTACTGTTTAACATATCAATCGATCTTAAAATGGCGGGCTAGAGCATGTTATTTTAGTTGAGTAGCTTATACTTACATAGTTATAAAATATGTACTATGTGTAAGTAGATTTTTCATACAAAAGGATTTTCTCGCTAATTCCCGTTCCCGTGGGAATTTCGGGAACACCTTTCTTAGTGCACCTCTACGGTACCTAAGCTACGTCCCTTCCAAATTTCAAGTGCCAACGTTTAGCCGTTTAGGGTGTGCGTTGATATGTCAGTCAGTCAGTCTGTTTCTCCTTTTATTTATATTTAGATACACAACATAGTTAGATATAACTATACGTCGTGAGTGAACTAATGGTAGACAGTTAAATATTTTTAGGAAAGGAATATTGTCAATATTTTTAGTTAAATATTTATATCTTCAGTCTCATTTCAATGAGACCTCTTTTAGAAAAGTATTCTTTTAAATGAAATGATAGTTCAAATAAAATTCACAAGATTTTAAACTTTCGCATTTCATCAACTAAAATACATACACACACACGTACTTAATGTAACTCATTAAGACCAGTGTCTTTCTATTCTAATAAATGTATTACAGCAATGTATTTTGTGACAAAGACTTCCAGTAATTATTTGTGTTCAGTTTGATATGCCTACTGAAAGTGACAGTCATTATTCATGTAATATTTCGATTTGTAGAAGGTTTTATGCACAATCAAACTATTCTACAATACTCTTACACCGTGTGAGTCAATAACCAAGTAATTTATTTCTCTCCCTGAAAAAACCATCAGATCTTTGGAGTCCATTTTACAGCCTTCCAGCGCAAATAATTATCTTCCAAAACAAAGCCCCAAAAGCGTCTGGATTTAGAAACAAGGCAAAGCCAGTAAACATCAGCTAACTTATCATTCTCAAGGAGACGATCTAATTTAACTTGTCCTCAGTCGAGCGGACTCGGCAAAAATTCATTATTAATACAACCAACTCCTTTTCATAGGGTCCCATTAAGAGCGGGGGTATGTAACTAGCTTTGAAAAGTAAGTAGAAACCTATCTAATAATTTAGGTAATTTAAATTAATGGAGGAGGCCTTTGTCCAGCAGTGGACGTCATTTGGCTGAAACGAACGAACGAACGAACGAAATTAATTTATTTTACAAGTAGGTATATAATAAACATTTCTTTTACACATGCCAGTATTACCCACTGATTCTGGACATCAAAAGTAATTATTCTTTATCATTGCAAACTCAAAGCTTGTAGCAAACGAACTTTTTGCTCCGCCATATTTTCATTTATTAATGGCGTATTTTTAACGTCTTAAAATATTTATAATAAAATTTAAAATCTCCATTTAGTTGTCAGAGTCTTATTGTGTCTTATCAGGGCTGGTTAGTCACAAAAGTTAGAAAATGGAGAGCCTAATGAATTCCCCGCTGCAAGTGCCAACCCGCCTTTTGCATTATAAGCGACGGGGCATCGCGCGGCGTTCCAGTAATCCTATTATAAAATACTGACTGCAACATATAATTATTTTATGGACAATCATACAAATGCATTTGTATTACATAAATTTTATGACCTTTAATTCGCTTGGTCATTCTTTTAATTTGCGTGGTCAATGATACAATACGAGTATCATGCACGTTAACGCGACCGATTGGCCACTGACATTACAAATCCGTTTGAATTGAGTAGTATTACATTATGATTAAAAATGATACCGTTTGATAGAGTTCGTGAAGCACTTTTAGGACAAGTAACCAGTTTTACGATATCTTGTATAGTTTTTAATATTGTATGAATGTACTAAATGTATGGAGGCTTCAAATAGTGAATTTTCGGACAGATCCAGTTTATTCTGTAACCTGTTAAAGATACCGAATGATAGATTTCGTTAAGCATTTTAGGACCAGTAACCAGTTTTACGATATCTCGTATAGTTTAGAAATAATCATGTGAGATCATTACAACGAATATCCCGAAAACTCGACTCGCTAATCCTAAATAGGAATTCAATTCAGTAAAATGAAACAGTCTCATAGAAAATACAGCAGTATTAGTATAAATAGTCAAAGGCCGCGGTTTCGAGTGCAGAGCAAACTTAAATTGTCGAGGCGCTAGATGGTTATCCAAATAACGGTAAGACGCCGGGCAATTCTCGGCTGGAGTTTATTTTGAATTATGGATTATTGTAATTGAAAGTGTATATTTAGAATTTCGTAAATTTTATAGCTGAAACGTTTGATTTTATTTAAATATGCATTATGGTGTTGTATTGTGGCTAACATGAAATTACAAATTGTTTAACGCCCGTATTTACAAATATGAGGTCTCATAGTGCATGTGGACGCACGCACAGGGTAGCACACGATTAACTAATCACATAGTTCTATTCAATTTGCTGCTTCACTTAAGCAAGCATCGTTTGTGAACTGATAAAACTACGTATTTTTACATCACAGCTCTGTTGTAAATGTAATATCACACTAGTGACGAAAAAAGTTTTGATAGTTCGTTCGTTACAACTTACAACCAAATGCCGTCCACTGCTGGACAAAGGCTACTCATTTCCACAACGATCACTCCTGCTGTTTGATAGTTGGCCTTTGAAACCAAAACAATGCTAAATAACAACAATAATTAGTGAATATAGTAGCACAATTATAACAGAGAGTAGACGTCACAGCGCTCCCGCGGGTGTGATCTGCGTGACGGATCGCCGCGGCCCTGAGAATCGAGTTTAGGCTAATATTGTTATGTTTGCTGAATTACCCTCCAATTGTTATGCTTGCATTTTATTTGGCTTACAATACAGATTGATTTGATGTAGAAATTCATATGAATTCCTTTGGATTTTGTTCAACAATGTGCAGAAACGGTTTATGAATAAAAAGCTAACATACTCGTATTAGTTATTATTTCGTTGCAAATTCACATTAAAACTATATATGTAAGATGCAGTGTTTTCTTGATGTGCCAGGATCATACATTCTGACATTTCTAATACTTCCCCACTAAAAATAGGTAAATATCTATACTAATCTGGTAAAACATTTACTGAATATTTAACCCTTAACTGGTATCGTAAATTGGACATACGTAACTGGTATCGTGGGGGCCGCGCGGCCCCCATACTATGTTTGCTTCTAGCAAGCATGTTTTACCTATATACTTGAATAAATGCTCATAAATGATATATATCAGGCTTTTTCTATGTAATCATTTAGTTTTTATTGTATTAAATCTTCTTACTTATATACTTCAAGACATTACATAATAGTAACAACTTTTTACGTAATATTTTTTTAACGTTACAAATATCTGTGAAACCTACGTTTAGACAGTTATAACCAAAAATATTATTATTTTAATTAATCCATAATAATGTGAACTTAATAATAAATAACATTTTAATGTAATGTTTAATAAAAATAATAAGCATTTTATAAAAATAAAAATATAAATATTATGTTGACAAACATTAGCAGGTACTGGTGGATTTTCAGACTACTTGTATTTATTTTTTCATAGTAGCTGGATTGACTAGGTCCTACAACATCTTCATTTACACTCTCTGAAGAAAAAACTAGAAAATCGGAATCAATATCCTCATTATCGACCGAATATTGGTTATTGGGTCTTCACAATGACCTATAATTTTATTATCACTATATCCTTCTTCTGACATGCTACTTATCACTAATTTGGAATCAAAAACTTCGTTCTAGGTATCTTCTATTGTTTTATCACTAATAAGACATCAATACTGCAAAAAAAAAAACAAATAATTATTGCCATGAAAAAAAAACTAACGTAACTGGTATTGTGGGGGCCGCGCGGACCCCAACACGTGCATATCTTCGTCCTGGTGAATGATACAGCGCTGAAACGCCTGCACCAGACGCGAGTAGCGCCGAAATGAGAATACCAAAAATGTTGGGTGCCCACGATGCGTAGCTTCTTAGAAATCAAAGAAAACGTCATGCGTGGGGGCCGCGCGGCCCCCACGATACCAGTTAAGGGTTAAATAACAATCTGAAAATGTTACGTAATATCAAAAACATTACTAATACGCAATTCAAAACAACATAACATTTACTTCATTGTAAAATTTTCCTCTCATTTCTGGAGTAAATCACAAACAACGCGAAGAAAAATAATTTTCATTATTCCTTACGTTTCCAATTTAATTATAATTAACGGAACACACGAACAAAAAACAAGAGATAAAAGAAATAAAACGCTAGGAAGCCGCACAAGCGTTTGACACGAGTAATGACAAGAATTCACTGACGATTGTATAGCTCAAGTAGCAGGGATATACGCTCACTGGAAATGATCCAAGAGAAGTAACAACAAAATGAGTTAAAAAATGTAAAAATAGACTGGCCAGCATCATCATAATATTTACATTATGTTCAATAACAATGTTACAGGACTATCCCCACATCTCGTTCCCACCGCTGCAACTCACTGTGTAGCCAGGATCTACAGCTTGACCATCAATAAAAACCCAACCAATGAATGTCAAGTTTGTCCGGGGGAAAGTTAGCTGTCAATAATTTATTTAGTTGCGGGTCCAATAACAACAATTAAGCATTGTTTCAGCTGTTGTTTCATCATTTTTATGTTTCAGCTGTTGTAGATAAGATATCCTGCTGTTCCTCTTGGTTAAGGATTCTTTTCTGAATGAGCTAGCTTCCATCTTCGGCCTGGTCATCACTTTCCATCAAGTTAGATGCAGATCAAGAGCTTCTCATATTATTATGTAGGTAAAACAATTTGATAGTCATTGAACAATGAAATTAAACACGCAACGTATTCCAGGAGTCGAAATCTTTTGATTTTAAAAATACACTACATCTTTGTGAAAGAAAAAACAATAATTGTTGTGTTACATTTACAGCACTATATTATTGCCTGCGTATACGTTTTAACCAAGCAGCCAAACTCTACCATCAAAGTACCTACCAGAAAGCACCAGTAAATAGACTTCATAAGAGCACGTTCGTTCTACACATAAAGACAACCATGATTGTCAATTTGAAGCCCTAGCGGAGACAATATCCCAAAGTTTCTCCCAGTCTGACTGCGAACGTAGCAGTGTCATATAATTTTATCTACGCCTGTTGTTAGGCTAAATTCAAACGCTTTATGGTCAGTGAGTTTCTAGTTCGTAAAAGCTGCCTAGAACTAGGAAGGGATGAGATGATCATTAACAAATTTTAAAGATATCAACAGCAGGAGTTATTAAAGCCTACATTGAAAAAAATATTTTGCTATGACAAGAAAGCTATAAATCAATCAAAATAGAGTTGACTGAAGACAGAACTTGTGATATCCACGAAACCAATTAATAACGACTAGCACAAGCACAACTCATCAATGAGAGTTAAAATCGGTCAGAGCCATCTCTTATTGACGAAGGTAACTCTTTGTTTTAGTCATACTTTATAGTATTAAATACTTTATGACAGACTGAAAACATTTGAGATATTAACAACCTTTATCGTCTGATTATTTAGATTGCATCTCACTTAACATCAGCCTGTGAGATTGCGGTCAAATACCTGCACTGTTCTATGTTAAAAAACCAACAAAATTATTAGGTTTCTATCAATGAAATAAACGGATAACCTGCCTCTTCCAGCGCATCTACCCCATTCGTTATAGATAGAGACGAAATAAAAGTGGCGACAGAGGCGTCTGGCTGCAGCTTACCGTTGAGAGGCTTCGGCGAGACATGGCTAATTGTCGGCTGAACCATTGTACTGGCGGCAGCACATCAGGCTTTACACTGTGACATCTTAGGCTATTGTAATAAGAGCGATTTTGCTGCAAAAATGTAAGGTCTCATGTGCTGATGCCCAAACCATTATAGGTACTGGTACATAGTGCGTGCCGGCTCAAGATGCGACTTGGGAATGGCCGCGACATTGTGTTTTATTAGATTTTCAGTGGCCAGTTGAGTTTCTAATAATTAGATCTTTTATTGGCTTCATATAACAAGTACTGGCTGGATTTGGATTCTCAGTAGAAGTTTAGGTGGTTGAAAAATTAAATCAAAGATAAAGTTCATAATAAAAGGCCAATGTATTAATGTTTGTTAAGCTGTGTATTTCGAAATAATTATACGAGTAAGTACCTATTAACATTTGGAACTTCAAAGAAAGAAACGAATTTAAAATATTTAAATAACTATTATGGAAATATTATTAATGACTGTTTTGTGAATATGGTTTGGAGGAAACGTTTATTCAAGGTATTCTTGAACGGTTCCAGTGCTTTACTTATTAAGATAACTTTACAAAATGTAGGCATGCAGAGAAGGCTTTTTTGTGCAATTAACATGCAATCAGATAATATCTAAAGCTTAGCTTCTTTACCTACTTTAATCCTTAACCTAGCCGCAGACCACAGTTGGGTCGGACTGTTAATCAGTAGACATTGGACATGACTGTATGAAAGTGCGCACATTATAGCCGATTCCTTACACAAATTAGAATGGGGCTCAACTATCGGCCGACTAAAATTCTGTAGTTTGCGAACAGTCTTAGTTAGCTGACTATATCAGTTGTTTTATATTCCCTCCTTCTCATTATCTTCTTCGACCTTTGTAATCCTTGCCTTTTACGTGCTTGGTTACAAAGACTGCCATCTGCTAACTGTATGAAGGTATCTCCCATCTACCCCGTCATTCAATATCGTCCTTCATGTAGCCGTCATTACAGGCATCCACTTCAGCGAGGCTTTATTTTACAGGCTGGTCTAGGCTGACTGTCACACAGTTTTGTAACATATTTTTGGAATTCATAGGTTAAAATTACAGTCATTTGTAGGTAATTACACAGTACATGTTTTGAAAGTGTTAATCGTTCCTATTTCATCAGGTGGCACGTGAAATGTTTGCGGGAAATTTAAAACCGTAAAAGTATTTTTGTAGTCAGTAACTTAAAGCTTTTGACTGTTGGGATTCATTAATTCATTCTCAGTTATGACACAAATAAAGTGATTTGACATAAATATTATTTAGTATGTATCACGCCAGTTGTCGACGATTGTTGGAGACACTAGGCTATGAAGGTTATGGCTAGGCTTATGAAGTTCTCCTCATAATGAGCTGGCCTTTTAAAATTAACGTGTAATATTTTCAACCGACTTCAAAAAAAGGAGGAGGTTCTCAATTCGACCCGTATGTTTTTTTTTTTTTTTTTTTTTTTTCTATGTTTGTTACGCGATAACTCCGCCAATTATGAACCGATTTGAACAAATCTTTTTTCAGCGTATAGGTTATACCTCAAGGGTGGTCCCATTTAAATTTAATAATAAAAAAAACAACCCCCAAGGGTGGAAAATTGGGGATGAACTTTTTTATACGCAATATCTCCGCCGATTATGAACCAATTTGAACGATTATTTTTTTGTTGAATAGGTATTATCAAAAGGGTGGTTTCATGCGAATTTGAAGAAAATATTTCACCCCCAAGGGTGGAAAATTGGGGATGAACTTTTTTATAATATACATTAAGAATATGGTCTCAATGTACTGCCTACCTTCAGTGGTAACATCAAGGTAATAATTAGTTAACTAAAAAGTAAGAAATAAGTAAAATTTTATAAAAAAAAAAAAAACCGACTCCAAAAAACCTACACTAAAAAGTAGAAAAATAATTACTAATTACCTACTTATTTATTAGGACGAATTATTAATATTTATGTAGGTATACCATGATTGATACTTTTGGAGTCGGTGCAGGCAAACTTTACATGTTTCATAATCTTGGCACCGACTCCAGAAGTATCAATCATGGTATACCTACATAAATATTAATAATTCGTCCTAATAAATAAGTAGGTAATTAGTAATTATTTTTCTACTTTTTAGTGTAGGTTTTTTGGAGTCGGTTTTATTTTTTTGGAAACTGTTATTAATTCAACGACCTTTTGTAAAACATTTAGACGACCTTTTATAATTTACTAAGCTAAAATGTGGAGGCAACAAAGTTCATTAAAATTTTTATGTGTTAGTTTAAAAAAAATTACAATAAATGTATGACGGATTGTACAGCGCCCCTAGCGGAAACTTTCAAGAAGTAAAATTTTCATACATTATTTAACGCGCTCACTAATGAGAACGTTTGACGTAAACTCAAACTCAGCCCTCTGTAACAATTAGTTGACTCTCCTTGATTCCGAGATACAAGTTCTTAAGAAACACATTTCACTTATTTAAACTTTTTTGACTATTCTTGTTACGCTCCGGTGTAACAGTCAACCACGGGGCTTATTACAAGACTATGCACCAAACACTTTGTGGGCCACTGTTTGCCTCTACCGCGTCCTGTGACGCACAAGTATTAGTTCGAGTGTTTGCTTCGATGACTCTTTTGTACGCTGTTTGACGGGAATTTGAATTTGTCAACAGTCTTCGGGCGGTAAAAGTAGAAAAAATGAGATAACACTTGTTAGGTGTAGTGTTTTACATAGCAGATAATAAACATCCGTGAGAGATATAATAACAGGTCTGGTTTTTGTAAAACAGAAATCTTTGGCAGACGCTTACTTTTTCAGATAATTAATGTAAAACCACAAAATCTCATTATTTGTAGATTACTATTTTTACGTTCCTAAAACATTGATAAATATTTTGTTCGTAGCACTAAATCCCGAAAATAGCTACAGTGGGTGTTATGCTGATTTGACGTAAATTCTGAAGTAAAAATCATAAATAGCACAATTTATATTAAAATTCAAGCGAATGGCAAGATATGCAAGACTGAAAGCCAAAAATAAAATTTTCTCCGAACAGTTTAATAAGATCATATTACGATATCTTTTATTAAGGTATTTAAATCAAATATGAATAACTACATAATTTAATATTACGACTCTATTAATACTATTACAGAGTCGTCACTCGTCATATTACAACCACTTATTTGAAAACGTAAGTGAGTATTCAGCTGATTTGACGTAAATTCTGAAGTACAAATCACGAATAGCACAAGTTTATATTAAAATTCATGCGAATGCAAAACCTAAAAGCAAAAGATAAAATCTTCTTCGAATACTTTAATAAATTCATATTACTATAAGTATCTTTTATTACAATATTTCAAGGAAATATAAAAAAAAACTATTTTTATGGTCGTAACATTAAAACCACTTTTCTGAAAACGTAAATGCGTATCCAATTCGACGTGTCGCAAAAGATTCGTATTTCATCTCCATAAGATGCCGATAGTATTATAACTGGGGAACAGTTCTCAAAACGCTCGCAACAAATGCCGGCGACAATTCTTTCTCACGGCATCCAGCTTGCAGCATCACAGCCTTATGCATTGGTGACGCCCAAGTGGTGGGAAACAGCGAGCGTTGTGTAAATCAGTAACTTTGGTAAACTTACTCCAAGACCAACATTGCTATTACGATTGAACTATTTATCTGCATAGGTACATATTTTTGAACATCCTGACAGCTCATATAAAATTGAGAACAGTGTTGATAACATATATTATTGTTGTATCAATATATGTATGTATCAGTGTTGATACTTTGCCTCAAACAATTTAATTATGCTTAATTTGACTGGTTGTATTAATATGAAATATTGAATAACAGATCTTTTTGGCTAGCTTAAACGCTTCGATCTATCTGACGCTGACTGTACTATAAGGCCGAGTTGCACCATACTTTAACTTTGACAAACGTAAAATATCTGTCAAACTCCATACAAAAAAGGTAAAAGTTAGGTGGTTAAATTCAGCCTAAGTGTAACATCTGTATCAATCAAATTGTTATCTATCTGAATACGAGACCACAGTTAGGTTTGTTAAGTTATCCATTTTCATGTTCATTCAGACAAAACCTCTTTCTTCCCATCCCTTAAGCCGCACCAAAGTACCCCGAGTAAAAGTTGCTATTTTTCCCATCTTAAAGGCTTCTAATATCGCAGTTCCCCGCCTCAGGCCCGTTGTCATTTGTCTGCTCGTAGGCAAACTTCGTCTCCGTGTTTGAAAGCACTACATTATATCCGTCCTTCTTTATCGTCTTCTTCTGTAACTAGGGATGGGGTGGTGTCGATGGATTTTGGGTTTATAGTTACTGATGGAATATGGTTGTGCGCTTGTGACACTGGATTCAAAATTATACGATTGACATTAGTCTTCTTATTTTTTTTATAATAAGATTAGGAAACTAGTAATTATTAACATCGACTCTATTGAAACATCTGTACTTTTATGTATTATTTTTTGTAAAAAGATGACTTGAGCTGGTCGACGCCTTTTACGTCATCTTAGTGTAAATGCTAGATGCAACATTATTTTTAAGTTTCTTGAAAACGAATAGAAGTTTAGCCCATTAAATTAATTAATTAATTCATTGTTTATCACTACTTTGTACCACATTTACCGCAATAAAGAAATTCTATTCTATTCTATTCTATTCTAAACCTCAAGCGGTCGCATAAGACCGCGTAACAATTAATTTTTATTGTCTTAAGCTGGGTTGCACCCTCAAAAATCCGTCAATCTCCATACAAAAAAGACCGGTTATAGTTATAGCTACTGTTAAAGTTAGGTGGTGCAACTCAGCCTTAGTCAAAAATAAATTTACTAACTGTTGCTCTACACAAGGTTCTATTTGTTCGTAAGTAAAGTACGGAGTATTTCTAAATCACACTCATTTTCAACGCAAATCTCCAATCATCTACAGCATCTACTAAACCAATGTCTAGTCTATCGATTCGCCCCCACCACTAGCCTGAAGCAGGACTCGGCACTTCCTTACACAGCTCGGATTTCTTTTTAATACCACACATTTAAACTCCCCATGTAGGAAGCAAGTTTGCCGCTCACCTACTTACTTATAATGTTAATATCCAACTTTTAGATAGCGCCTCTGTTTACCGTTTTGGACTTCATTTTTTACGGCTTCATGAAGGTAACTGAAGGAAAGCTTGTAATAAAGCTTGTATAAAGTGCGAAGTAGTGTCATGAACTTAAGATCTTGTATGTAATCAAACTGTGTTTATTTTTTCAGTTAAATTAAAAATTATATGTCGGCTTATTTCTCGATTTGCCTGAATTTAAATTAGGAAGGGCACAGTGGAACCCAAATGTGCTGATGATGATTCAATTGCTACAATTTTCACGACAAAAAAGGAAAAATGAAACATTCAAGTTGTAGGAAAACCTAATTTGTTGTATTTTATTAGCAACCGCCTCTGTGGTCTAGTAGTAAGACCACCTGCTTCCGACGTAGAGGTCCCGGGTTCGATTCCCAGTGGGGGCAGATTTTTCTGTTCGGTTTGGTTGATGGTAGGGCTTGTTCTAAGTCCGCCTGGCTAGCTACCACCATCTTACCTAAGTCTGTCGCCATAACAACAATGTTAACAGCATTGTTGTATTCCGGCAGTTAGAGGTAAGATAACCAGTTCCTCCGTGGTTGACGATTCCGGGTGATGCTCGCTTCCACTTTCGGCCTGATCATTTAATTTTACCATCAGGTGAGATACAGGCCAAGAGCTTCCTCGTTGTGGATAAAAAAAATTAAATAAATGCTACGGCAACATACTTTTGTGTCTTACATTACAATATTTTTACCAACTTTCCCACCGTATTTTTTATCTTTCCGGGAGATTTTCATCTCTCCCGTAAGTCCGACCGCTCTGTGACCGGCGCAAAAACAATAAGTATCATAAATCAGTCGCAACTTTAATAGGGCGCCACTTCACTGAACTCACTCTTGTGTATTTTGCAGTTTTGCTGAAGTGTTTTGAGGGCTAAAGAAAACTATAATAAGATTTTTGTGGTAGAGAAATGTAGGTATGATGATTGATTTGATTCGAACGCTGGGATAAAGTTTCTAGCTTTCTTTCATGATGAATTATTAAATGCAAATTTAAAAGTGTAACAGTTTCAATAGTTAATGCCTAAGTATTGGGTCAATCGTCAAAAGTATGTAATAAGAAAAAAAATGTGACAATGGGAGATAACAAAAGAATTAGACCTAATCGTAGATAAAGTAAAGTAGGCTATGTTCTTTCTTTTAGGGTTCCGTAGACATTTAACAAAAATGTGCATTTTATTAGAGCACTTACATAATGTGTTTTTTTTATATTGGACCAACTGTCAAGACAAAAGAACATGTTTAACAAATCAAAAGTAGAGATTATAGGCCCTTAGTTACACTTACAGGATAACTAACATTTTCATTTGAATAGAAAGATAGACTTAACACACTAAAAAGTAAAGTTGCATCATAAAAAATATAAGAAAACAGCAGGAGACAATGATAAGCATGCATAAAACAAAAGTAATGTGTACAATTGGCAAAATGATTTCTACGATAGAGTGATGTGTGTCACAGCGATGTAAAAAGCAAAGAGCACGCAAGAAGATTTAATTAAGGATACTGACAACGCCACTCTTGTGGCGGTTTTGGGCTGACGCTGTGTAAGTTTGTTGTCGACACGACAAGAAGAAGAAGTGAAGACATTGCTCTGAAAAGTGCTGAACACTGATTTTCAGCTCATACATGCACGAGAATATAAAGTATTCAAGAACTTACGTTATCTCAAAATTAAATTGAAAACCAGTTACCTAATACAACAGAACCAAGCACGCAGTTTAACTTGCACTTGCCAGGTTTTTTACCTCTGCCAAAGGAATTCTCGAGTTAATTCGCTAAAGAAAATGTACCAGGCACAGCGTCCTTGGCAACCCCTGGAGAGATCTTGAGACACCGCGATCTTATTTCTGAGAATTAAAAATTTCGTCTAAAGCAGAGCTTGGTTTACTTTTTAAAGCAGCTTATGGCAAGTGGCTAAAAAGCTGGGCTATAGCGTTTTAGAGAATAAAACGTGGGAGTTTTGTGTTTTTATTATGATTAATTAACCTGTGGAAGAGTGAAACATTTTAAGGATTCTTGTTGCACTATTTTATGTTTTTTTTTTTGTTGTTTTAACTCGGTTCTTATCGAATGCCTATTATTAAAATATTCATTTATTTAAAACCTTTATGCACATAAACCACGGTACCTACATAAGGCGAACTTAATGCCATTCGACATTCTCCTCCAGTTAAATTATGAAGGTGAACTGAAAATTTCAGTGCATAAAAGGTAATATTTCCAAGGAATTTGTAGCTAAACGCAATAAGGTCTTCTGTAAATAAGTATATCATATAACAGGCATTTCATTAAATCAATCTATGTCCGCAGTAAACTTAAAACAAAATGTTCGAGCTCGACATTAAACATCCTCCAAGTTTTGAGAGTTCAACTCCAAACTCTGAGACATGTACTCGTAGGTAGAAGATGTGAGGTGTGTTTAGCAATGTATATTTTATTCATAGAGTGACCTTTGCTGTTAATAAAATTCATAGTTTCTCTCTAGTTTATCATTAAAATAAACAAATTGTATTCGGTCTCGTATAAGAAACACATCATATCAGATATTAACATCAATACGTTGCTAAAAACCATTACTTTATGCCAAAAAATAGGTTTAAAGAACTTTATTCTCATAAGAAATTTACATTTCACTTATAATGAGATACTAAAATATTTAATAAATAAGTTACAAATTAGCCACTGGTACTAGTAGCTGCTAGCCTGCTATGTGTATCTTAAGTTTCTTTTTAAAAATATGTAAACTTTCACAATCCTTCAAGTCGTCAGGCAAACTGTTGAATAGCTGTGCTCCCTCAAACAGTACAGTTTTTGTTCCGTAATTGGTCCTTGGCGTTATTGTTTTGAGTTTAAATTTATTTCTTAAGTTATGTGTATTACTCTTTATGTTTATTTCTATATTAGTTTTAATAGTGTCAGTTATAATTTTTTTAATCAAAATGCATGTATTATATCTGTATAGCTGTGATAAATTAAATAATTTAGTTTTTACGTATAGTTCATTAGTGGGCGTGTGGAAAGGATAATGGAATAAGACTTTAACAATTTTATTTTGGGTTCTCTGTAATGGATGAATATTGGTTGGTGCAGCAGATCCCCAAATTTCAATAAGATAATCCAAATGAGATTTTACCAGGGAATTGTAGACAGTATGTTTAATTTGTTTCGGAATACAATGTGAAATCTTTCGAAGTGCTCCTAGTAATGATGTTAGTTTTGATTTAACATAGTCAATGTGCGGTCTCCAAGTTAATCTGTCATCTATAAGTAACCCTAAGTACTTTTCCTGGTAGGATCTTTTGATAGTTACGTTATTTATTCTCAGCGCATTATATTTGGGTATTACTTTATTTTTTGCAGATAAGATCATATATGACGTTTTTTGTGTATTAATTGTTAGCAAATTCTGCAGAAACCATTTATTTAGCAAGTCCAGGTCTTTTTGAGCGTCGGTGATGATTTCATGGATGGATTGACCAAAATAAAATAAGCATGTATCATCGGCGTATAGTGTGAGATAGCCGGTTAGGCCTATTTTATTGATGTTATTAACATATATCAGGAACAACAATGGCCCGAGTATGGATCCCTGGGGTATTCCAAATGAGATACCTTCAGAATTGCTCACGAAATCATCAAGTTTAACAATTTGACGCCTGTTTTGCAGATATGATTCAAATATATTTAGCGCTTTATTTCGGATACCTATGTCGTTTAGCTTTAGAAGTAGCTTTTGGTGACTTACAGTATCAAAAGCTTTTTTTAAATCAATAAATATACCTAACGCAATATTTCTTTTGTCAATATGAGTTTTAATTTTAGTTATTAGGTCTATGGCAGCTGTTAATGTACTTGATTTTGGGCGGAATCCGTATTGTTCGTCGATAAGAAAATGCTTTGAGGTAAGATAGTCATTAAGCCGATTGTACAAAAGTTTTTCAAATATTTTTGATATTACAGGTAACACTGATATCGGCCTGTAATTGCTGGGGTCAGTTTTTGGACCCGATTTATGTATAGGACTAACCTTAGCTAATTTAAGTGTATCAGGGAAAATACCTAGTCTAAGACAGGTGTTTATTGAAGATGCTAACTTTTCAACGATTAGACTCTTAATACATTTAATTGCTTTAGTGGAGATTCCATCTAAACCGGTGCTTGTGTTAGCATCCAAGTCATCTATTATCTTACAAAAATCCTCGTGAAGCCTAAAAACCACACTAACGTTCTTCGAAGAAGCATAAAATATTCAATGGATCGCATTATGCATTGGGTCTCTAAGTCGAAAAATCAATATAGCTTTTGTAGTAGCAAAGATTTTCTTAGCTCCTTGTCATAAATATTTAAAGAAGACCGAGTTTGGCCGTATTTCAGCGGAGAATGTACGAACGTATTGTGTGTTATTTTTTCATTATAGGATTATGTTAGGCCGACTGGTTCTGATCGTATAACAGCGGCTATTAAGTCGGGATGGTGGAAGGACCGAGCTATTTGGGCTGGTCATCTTTTGGATGGTTTTTTTATGTGTTGTTAGTTTATTGGAGACCTTTAAACAGACTTAACCATATAGTTTATGAATATGAATGAAATTATTGCACTTTAGTATGTACCGAATAAAGTTTGTAAATTTCAAGCCTGAAACTTTGAATTAATTCAAGTTTTGAAATTTCGTAGAAATATTGGTCGGTCACTAGTTCACTACATTATTTAGTTAGTCATTGGTATAAGGAATGAAGTAAGAATATATCGTCTGCGTCGGTCACGTGCTTGTGTATATTTGCTGTAACTACTACATAAAATATTTAGTCACTGGTACAAGGAATCAATAGGTAATTTAAATATATACCATCTAGACTGCATCCCACTTAACACCAGGTGCGATTGTAGTCGAATACCTGCCTTGTTATGCATAAAAAATAATGTGGGGCGCAACAGACATACCTAGACATTCTGTAACACATCGAAATAAAGATTTTCAGTTCCACTCAATAAAAATTAAAGTTCAACCGTGTCTGCAGTCACGCAGGTCTCTTTTTATAATTTTGAACCCACAAAAACTAGCTTTTCCAACACATTAACCCGACCGAACCGGTTCGATCTGGTCCCCTGACAGGGCCCCATAAATCCGTGTCGCCAGCCCTGACTGAACCGATCCTGATTTCCCAGCGGCTGCCAAGTTTATGGCCCATGTGTCTGCCCGACCTTGGGAACTGACCTTGAGGTCGAGCCTTACTTGACCTTGGGTACGATTGTGGGAATTTTCTTTAAAGTTTTGTTCAACTAGAAACATCTAATTTCATAGCTGCAGTATTTTGTTCTACACTATTTATTTACTATCGTAAAGCCGTTTTAAATACAATGTTACTGAACAATAAAAAGAATTTATAAATTGAAGGTAACAAGCATTCAAACAAATTAAAATAAATCATCATTAATTATCATCATTTCAGCCGTAGGACATCCATAGCTGAACATAGGCCTCCCCTAATAATTTCCACAATGGCCGGTTAGTGGTGGCGGCCTGCATACAGCGCCTTCCTGCTACCTTTATGAGGTCGTCGGTCCGCCTTCCGGTAAAATAAATCATAATGTGTCATTTTTTCATGCATTAGTAATTAGGTGCGATCGAAAAAAACAGATATTTTTCAATATTTATTACATGACTGCACCAGGGAAGTTAATGTTTTTCGAGTGTGTGCATGTATGTAGACGCCTCTCCCTATAAGAAACCATGATAGTAATGTATGGGATCAAGGCTCTCCCACTTACATAAACGGTTTTTCTTTGTAAAACTCCCTGTCAATTCAAACTTAACCGATACTCCGAACAAACTACCACAATAAAACTGAAGTGTACGTTAATCAACATCTCCAAATGTTGACAGCCAGCTAGTGACTTAATTAGAAAGTTGAAAACGAGTAAGTTCGCGGAGCGCAAACGTCGCTGCGAGCTTAGGCAATCCAAGTTAAAATATGTGTTGACGATCCCGAACGAAAACGTTGGTTCGTGGTTGGGGGAAGGACTTATTTTACAAGCAATCTTGTCATCATTACACTTGGCATCCTCGTTTCGAAAACCTACCACTTTCACAAATGCTGTACAAATTACGTAGAACTTGTACTATAACGTATCTACTAGAATGCGTGCCCACTAAAACCAGGTGGTTTCCACAGAATAGAATAGGACTATCCCCACTCTTCATGTTATAAAAGACGACTAAAGGATAAAAATGCAAGCATTAGGCATTAAATAAGCATTTCGATGACTCTTTTATAAAGCGAACAGCTAGGGACTGGAATTCGCTGCCTGCTGCTGTCTTTCCCGAAGACTATAATCCAGGCCTTTTCAAGGCGAGAGTGAATATGCACTTACAGGGCAGATACCTATGTACCATCCTAGACTGCATCCCACTTAACACGAGGTGCGATTGTGCTCAAATACCTGCCTTGCTATGCATAAAAAATAGGACTCCCTGACCTGTCTTCCCAGAGTAGGGAGTGTAAGTCATCCTAAAATTGGCCTCTAGTTACAAAAAGAGAGACGAGCTTCGGCATTGGATACCTACTAGCGACCTAATGATGACTCCAGGGTGCCTTATGTGAGGCAAATAACTTATGAACATGGGATATTACTCTCGACTTTTGCCTAATCCAGGGACAGGATAACTTAAGTCAGGCAAGGACGAATGTCCAATTTTAGGACTTTATTTCAATGGCCCCGGAGGACACCGTCGGGTTTTAGTGGGTATGCCCCGCTCTTCTGGCAGAGAGACTCCCACATAACCCACTGACTATCCTCATCGGTCAGTGGATATGTACAAAGCATTTCCCGACAAAAAAAAAGCAATAAAAGGTAAAATTTTATTGTGTTTTACAAAACACGTCAATCGAACGCCTATGGCCATTATTCTTGTATCACTGGCAGACACAACAGCACTTGACAAAAAGATAAAAAACCTCAACATCACTTCATCATCAGTGTCAAATTTGTCAAGACATTGACGCGTCGTCAGTCGTCAGTCGTCTAGTGGCGTGACACAACAGAGGGCGATAAAAGCGACATGACATCCGCTTCCGGCCGCCGCACAAGACGATGCCACAGATTATGACGAAAACAGATGCTTTGAATAGTAATTAGGTATTTTTATGACTAACTGTGACCACAACTTGGTATGCATAGATATTGCCAGTCAATCATCTTTGCATCGTCTTCTTTGCATGGAACTGCATATACACTCAACATCAAATAAACCGCACCTTCCGCGACGCGAACTTTAAAGATTTTCTTCTGACACAATCATGGTGCCCCAACAATATTGGTGTTATTTGAAAGCCCAATAAATATCCTTAAAGAAAAAAGAGATTTAGAACTAGGCTTTTAAATGGTGCCAATATTGGTGGGAAGTGGGGATGCATACGTTTGAAAGTGCTTGTTGCGGGAGGTGCGATTTATTTGATGTTGAGTGTAGTAATGAGGTCAACTGGGTGGACCGACGATCCGGTGAAGGTCCCGTTTGTGGAGAAAGTACCCGGATGCAGGCAGTGCAGGACCGGCTTGTGGAAATCTTTGAGGGAGGTCTTTGTCCAGCAGTGGACTAAAACGACCAGTCTACTTTCCATGGAACTGCATACAGTAATGATTGGTAGACCGACAATTTGGTGAAGGTCGTGGGAGGTACCTGGATGCGGGCAGTACAGGATCGATCGTTGTGGAAACTTTTTTTCAAACTTTTTTTCCAAGACAAAACTACATTATTTACATTTCATTATGTTACGTGGATAATCCTACGATGTTCAAAGGTAAAAGAGCTTTCTAGTATCCATCAGGAAATATTACTTATCTAACATTACCTATGTTCTTAGGATAAAAGTAGGCAATGGATATTGTAATAATAGCTTTCCATTAGCGAAAGAGTTTTCGGATCTCTAGTTCCAGGAATTGTGTCGTTTCTTGTACTTTGACTAGTATAGCTTCTTTCGTGATAAATATTATATTAAACAATATTATACATTTAAATACGAGCGTGTTTTCTCCGTGTACGAGCTCTCCACGTGTAAATTTAACAAGCTAAATATTTCCTAATTTGTTTTTGCGGTTGTTTTGGAAGTTATCAGCTCTTTGAAACAACGAAGAAAACAATGTAATACACATACACGATCATAGCAACATTTATTATTCCTAATATCTTGTTAACGATAATAAGAATTAAGACAGATGTAATAATTATTTCGAGATAAAAAATCAAAACAAGAATGATACTGCCAAAAGATTTATTAAACAAAAGCTCACGTATAACTTAAGTCGGCAACAATATGGTACTTTTTTATGCTAGACAAGGCAGGTATTTGGACTCTACATAATGCAGTCGACAGCACATAACACTATACTTTTTTGAAAAATCGTACGAATTACAACTGCATAAGGTCTCAGTGTTGAACTTGATTTCCATCGTTCAGCAACTAGCATTATAATTTTGTTTTTAACTTAGCCTGTAAATTTTCAATCTTGTACCTAAGTACCTAATCTATAATGACACCTTTTTGGGAAATTAAATAGTTATGTTTTCCTCCATAAACATTTATTGTCAAGTGTCTCCTCTTTTCATTGGATGTACAAACGATTCTTTCCCAATCAGTATTTGCAGTTCACAGAAAAAACTAAGGATGAACATAAGATTTTCGATGTTGATGTTCGATGAATAGTGACTGAGTTTCTTGCGCTGCTTCTTTTTAGAACTGGCCCATTTATTGTCCCGAAGCAGTGGTAGGGTTAATACTGGGACGTGTAAAAGTGCTTTTTAACAAAAATAAATGAGTTTCATGAGTTTTTTTATGATGAACATAAGTCTCCAGCGAGTTCGAGGGAGTTCGTCTTACTTGCAACACTCACGTGTGCGCAGGGCCTAAGCACTAATGTGAATTAATCGAATGCCAGCAGCGGATTACCCGCGTCGTGTATAATGAATTCATTAATAATGACATTGCTGTGCGCGGATCACTCAGTCTGCGGGTATATTATGTAAACTGGAGACATGGCACTGATTTGACAAATACATTCATGTTATTGTGACAAAAAAGTTGCTGGCAGTTTGAAGAGTAAAATCGGGTTGATGCATTAAGAAGTGCTTTGTGGTAAGAGATGGACTCTAGATTTAGAGGTCTTGGGTTCTCAAAAAACTTAAAAAAACTCAATTATTGGGAAAAAGTTACTCTGTCAGTTCGACTGGAAGCTTTTAGTGACTTGTTTAGAGTCTAACTTGTTAAGATTGAGGTTAGGAAATGTGGGTTTTAGATTAATAAACTAATGAATTACTATTAGGGTTCAGTATCTACTGGCTAGCCTGGGGTTAGTAACATTTCGTGGACGATTGTCCAATCAAGACACCACAAAAGAAGAACTCGCAAAATTGTCACAAGACGAACCGCGCTGTAACCCGTTCAAAAACTACAGTTCATAAATCTAAAGCCGGCCACGCACGTCGTCACAATCAAAAGGAGAATAAAGTCGCTGTTCACGTTTTACTACGACATTAGGCAGGCGGCGCACGCGCGACATATTAACGTACACCGCGGCGCGTACGTGACGCGGGCGAGCGATTCAATAATCGCTGTTTTGTTGCCTTGCTTTGTTCGGTTTGATTTTTGAAAGGATTTGCCGATTGCCGAAAATGGAGTTTGGACAAGTTGTTTCATTTGACAACCTGTCAATATGCTGTCAGTGTGCTGATTTTTCGCTCATATTTTCGGATATAAACGTGCTTATTCAGCCTTACTGTGTGCCGGTATAGTTGATAACAACACATGCTTTGCTGTGCTCTAGGTATGATAAAATTGTTTATTCATTTTGACCAATATTTTGGCACTAATGATTTAAAGCCACTACTGCAGCTTTCAAGCTATATCTCTGAAGCTAAATCCTCTGCTTGATCTTAAGTAACTCAACCAGTAAAATGTCAAACCCGTGACCAAAATAATCAACGATTGAAGAAAAGCACGAATCCGGCCACTAACCCACTGAGTTACCTTTATCATTTTCTCCATTTATATTAATATTCAAGTGACAATATGGAAAGTTACAGCGCAAAGAACAGGAACAATAATAGATGTTATGATATCACGTGACAGCACGTGATATATTGGAGCCGTGATATCACTAATCATAAACGCCATTTCCCAGATAAAAAGGACAGAATGATTTACAAAACTGAATAATGTATTAAGCCTGCAATACTATCGGGTCCGCGAATGACGCAATATTACTTTTCCCTTTGTTCTATGGTGGATTTCTTATTGCCTATTAAATAAATGCTATGTAATTAGTACAATGCTTCATCCATAATTTCAGCTTATTCGTCAAGATTTTCCACGTATATTTATTTGAGTAAAAGACTAAAAACTTCTCAAAATTTATGTTTTGTTTTTATGTAAAACTTTAAAAAACTATGGAACTTATAGTTATTTATTTGAGGTAGCAAGTAGGAAGGCGTTGGATGCAGACTGCTACCAACCGGTCATTATGAAAATCATCCGGAGAGGTCAATGTTCAGCAGTGGACGTCCTATTGCTGAAATGATAGTGATGATTTTAAATAAATAATACAGGTACTCGTGATTAACAAGACAAATTAAAAAAACAAGATCATCATCATCATTTCAGCCATAGAACGTCCATTGGGGGAGGCCTATGATTTTTTATGCATAACAAGGCAAGTATGCTATGTTCAGCAGTGGACGTCCTATATCCTATAAGATGTAACATAATTATTATGAAAATGGCAGTTTTCGTGAATAACACGGTAGTCGAACCACCTAAGCTTGCGAATCTCCAAAGTTAGAGGACCTACTTTTCCTAATAACTTTGGAGAATAATTCCTAACTTGCTTACAAAATTAGTCCCGGAAGAATTAAATCAGTGAAGAAAGGTATATGAAAATAACAGTATTGTCTTAGATTTAATTTGGTAAACAAACTTGAGCTGGAATTTGTAACGAAACCATAAACTTTGACAACAGTTTCTATTGAAGTTAGAGATACTTATAGAGAAAGTAATTATGTATGGCCTACTTACAAAAAATTATCAGTATTTTTTCGCTACACCTCCACTTATGAATGACACTTGATCGAATTGAATGTTGATTAGTATTGTTGCACGAAAACAAATCCTGCGAAATTGTTTTCTATCACCCCAATACAAACTGACCAAAAACTGTAAGCTGATGGACCTGATGGTATACTATTATTCAGCTAGAAGCTATCATTTTCAAAGATCTAACTTCTTAAATGCTGCAACCAATATTGAATGTCGTGTGTGTCACGGAGACCCCTCGTTTTGTGTATAAATAAGCCCGAAAGGAGCGATAGGGATGATTGATGGGACCACGCATGTTCGATGCCCTTGCACCGTTGATATAAAATATTGGATATTAAACTCGCGTAAGTAATGTAAAGGTTGTGCGAAATTGTATTTCACAATAGAAATAGAATGGAGGCGAGCGGTGACGAAATTGCGATGGGTGTGTAGAATATTTGAAAAATATGTGTACTGTAACAAAACATGACGAAATTTTTACTCACATTTGCAATAAATTGCTGAAAGTAATGGACTTTTTAGAATCTCATTTACGTTACACAAAATATTTTTTTAGCTGTGTTCAAAATTTGGAGGTCTTTTCATAAATATATCAGTTTTATTATAAAACTCTATCAATAAGAAATCTCTTTCTTGAAAATACCTAACATTACACGTACTTATTCTGCAGTCTGCTTACAACAGTTGTAGGTACATATTTTAACAAATAACATCACAACAACACGTGCACGTTGAAAGACCTACCAAACTATTTAGTATCCGTTACTCCGATAGGCACATCAAGCTTAACGCTTTAACATCTTATGCAGTTGAAATAAGTGCGATTTTTCAACAATAACGTGTAGCCTGGTATGCTGTACAATCGATCGAGTTTTGTATAGCCATTCTTGCATTAGTTACTGAATGTGAGGCAACAATTACCAGTCTTTGTCGTAGCCTTTAGAACGGTTCGCCACATCCATCCATAACTTTTGCCCTCAAAACAAAACGGCCTATCTTCAACTAGCTCCCAACCCAATTCAGATTTTAAAGTGAAGGCTATAAGGCTTCAATTTGAACGAGGAGTTGAGGATCCATGTGATGATGATGAGGATTTGAACGAGCAAGTGTCACGGTTTATGATAGAGAAATATCACCAACTTAGACACGCTCCATCGGAGCTTTTTAAGTTTGCCCGCTATTGGTCGAAAGTCGACCGTTCATTATTTACTTTCGGCTTGATCTATTTGTGACGGTTTGAACGTGGTATCGGACATTTTGCGAAAGAACTAGGAAATAATTTGTCAAAAATGAATACCAAAAGGGTTAAAGATCATAAGTTACTAAATTACATGTACATGAAAAACAAAAACAAAATAAGCTTTGCGTCAAAATAACTTTAATGATATCCAAACTGAAAGCATAAACCCAGCATAAACCTGACTACGAGTACCCCCACAGAAATGGTAAAAGTCTAAAGAAAAGTTATTAAAATCACAGTAGTCGAAAGCAACAACAAGCACTATGAATATGTATATTTTCTTTTTTGCCTTGTGATACATACTTAAAACTAATCATTTTTGTCCGCGATTTGATCAGTCTGTGCCTCTTGTAACATTTTAAGTGTTTTTGTAAACCTTTTGTGTTTCTTAGCAACTTCCTCACATGTCCCAATTCCATCATTCATAGCGACGTGTTTACTTTTCAATAGCACAACGGTAAAATGGGGTTCGGCATTTTAATCTGCCGCTAAGTGATGACTCGTTTTTCCGTTCATTCGCGCTCAAAAGTTACTGATTCAGTTAGCACATAATCTCCTGTGGCCTCAGGGGAAAGGGGTATTGGGACAGCGGAAATTTGAAATTTTAAACAGACCTGTGACACAGATGTGTGCATGGAAAATACTAAACAGATAGGCAGATACTTTGATTAAAGAATAATTGAAATTGACAACTTGAGATGCTAAAATGGTTAATAAAACAACTTAATTAAACAATGAAGTTACGTACGATTTCATTGTAGCTGATTAATTGTTCCTTAAATAGAAGTTATACTTTTTGTTGTTAATCGATCTACCAACACAAGACTTCACCTTACTTAGCTAAAAATTGTGGTCGCAATACATGCAGCTGTTTTGCCTTTCTAATGACTGTAGACTGTACAATGTAAAGTGTTTCTTGTAAATGGACTACAGTCAGATGGCGCCAAGTAAAATGTCTAATAATAAAAAACCAAATAATGTTAACCTTCCATCGTGCCTCAAACTCAAAATATTGCAACAAAACAGGGAGAGGGGTCGTAAAAATCAGCGTTTGTCACTATTGTTTCCTTTTGCAAATTCTTCGTCTCTCCGCGAGCCCTTTATTTTGTCGCAAATTAAATTAAGATTTCGAGCAACAAACTGAGGGCAGGAATTTACAAGGATTCACAGTTCTTAACCGGCATTTTGATGTCGGCTAGCACTGATCCTTATTAGGTTTACAGGACGAGGGGCGAGTGACAAAATAAATTCGCCATGACGGGGGTGTTTTGGGATAGTGTTGCTAGTACACACATCTTTTTGTCGATACTCTGTTGAATGCATGTTGCCAAGACGGCCAATACCAAATAACTAAGAAAGAACCATTCAATCCACGTGATAAAAATGTACTGTACAAAACTGTACTCGTACTGTATTTTCGTATGTCCTTATTATATTCTGTAGCGGTAAGCAAAACTCTTTGCACCGGGTATAGGCTACGGCGGTTGCGATGGTAACCGGGTTGTTGATGTCAGGAGAACGTCAGGTAGTAAAATAGGAGATTTTACAATATATTATATTTTATTCAAAAAGTGACTACGTGAGTTTCCATAAGCCACGTACCCTTTATTGGTGACCCCGATTTTCGTCCAATTTGTCTACAACTGTACTGCTTAATTGCTGCAACGGACAAGGACTACTTTTACACCTCAGACCTGAACTCCCGACCAAGGGTCGAGTAACGAGTTCCAACTTCATTTTGGAACCGCATCACCCCGTGCCCGAGCTCACACCTAGAAGTTGACACACAATTTGTTCCGTGTTGCTTGCTCCGTGCTCCGTGTTCCGGGTTGACACACCACGCCGCGTTCACCACAGAGGGAAGAGGCGTTCACCTGCCTTGTGAATGCTGAGCACCTACCTGTTTGCTGGACAACGCGACAGATTGCAAGTTTTTGAGTGTTTTTTTTTATTTATATTACAATATTTAATTAACTATATTAATGTAAATAATTTGGTGTAATTGTGTACAGTTGTTTATATAGGGTGGTTATCTTTAAAATTCAGGTCTAGTTGGAATATTGTGAGCCGTAGCTATACAGGGTGCATTTTGTTTTTTATTGGCTTTGCGAATGTTGTTTTATTAGGTATGCGTTCTGCGTTGAAAGAGGACTTACAGACTTCTGCGGCAGAATTGGTGTATGGGGAACCACTGCGTTTACCAGGGGAGTTTGTTTCGCATGCCAAGACTGATCGTGTTGAAGATATTAAATCTTATGTCGCACAATTGCGGAAATATGTGGCTGATCTGAAACCTTGCTCACCTGTACGTCACGGTCAACCGAAGACATTTGTTTCACAAGATCTGGCAACGACTAGCCATGTGTTCCTTAGGGATGATATTCCAAACAGACCTGCTTTGAAATGCCCATATTCTGGTCCGCATAAGGTACTTAAAAGGGGTGATAAAACGATAAGTCTTGATGTCTGCACGAGGAATGTTTCTGTAAGCTTGGATAGGGTTAAGCCCGCTTTCATTGATGTCGATCCATCTGCGATTGCATCATCCACGCGGGTGTCTGTAGCATCTCCGTCTTCGTCACCACCGTCATCGCCTCATTCATCACAACCCGCCGCAATTGTGCCTCCTATACCAATCACGAAGGCTTATACCACTCGGTCAGGCCGTAGGGTGAGGTTTAAAGTCCCCGCAGTTTCATAAGTTTTGTTCTTTCTTATGGTGGATCCAAGTTTTTTTAGTTAGTTTTTTTTTTGCCGTGGGCTATCTTTCTTCGTGGGGGGGTAGTGTAGCGGTAAGCAAAACTCTTTGCACCGGGTATAGGCTACGGCGGTTGCGATGGTAACCGGGTTGTTGATGTCAGGAGAACGTCAGGTAGTAAAATAGGAGATTTTACAATATATTATATTTTATTCAAAAAGTGACTACGTGAGTTTCCATAAGCCACGTACCCTTTATATTCTATGAACAGAACTCGAAAAAAAAAAAACACTTACAAAATATGAATCAGGACATTTCTGTAAGCACAATACCGTGATGACCTTACGATGCACGTATTAGCTAATATGCCTTTTCAAAGAACGATACTTTGTAGATAGGAGAGGGTCATTAAGTATACACATATTTTCTACTTTGCCGAACATTTGCACGAGAACGGTTTGTCCAAAACATATGAATTTGGTCTTATTTAATGCAGGATTAAATGCCCTTCAACCGTCAGGAAGACCACTTTTCGATAGGGTAAGTCCTTTACGCGGTATAACCGGAAAACCTAAAAAGCGCCCCTTTCGGTGGCCCCCACCACTTAAGCACAACTCCGTCGAAGTCGAAAACCTAGGAGAGTCTTTATGGGCAACTAATGAAGCTAAAAAGCACTAAAATCTTTAGTAGGAATTATTTCCGATTTAATCCATTCTTGTGTTTAATTCTACTGGCCTAAATATACCAGTGCATAAGTAATCAAAACTATCGAATATTCCCATCGACAACTTCCCAACACTATTTCCATCTGTCAACAGGGGTGTTTTCCATTCATTGTCCCCTTTTGATGACGTTACTCCGTGTCCGATGCACAAAGTCAGCCCGGGCTGTCACTCGGACCGTCCGGCAAACATTTGCTCGGAACTTTTGTTTATCCCGAACTTATCCTGATTATCCACGATTGTTTGTGCCGATGCACCAGAGCCTGCATAATATCCATTAATAAATTGAGTCGGCACAGACACCCGTTGGGAAATTTTATGATGATTTTCGCAAAAGTTATTAAGGCATATTTTATTGGAGAGTCTGTTTAATCCGTACTCGAAAATGTTTATTTTGATGCAAATATTAATATGGAACTTTTGTACTTGCAACAAAAGAAGATCAAGCTTTGTTTCAATCTCATAGATTTCTCAAGTTCTTCATTCATAAGTAGACACCCATTCTACTTTCTGGTATAATACTTTTAAAGATTCAAATGTATATTACAACACAAATGAACACTCATTCTAAGTAGTAACAACATTTATACTTAGTGAGTCAAATATCTTGACAAAAATAATAATAATGCACAACATTTATTTGAAAAAAAAAGGGACATTGTGATGATGCAAAATATTTACAGAATATCCTGCTTAGTTTAAAACATGCACAAAATCGTGTCGCAAAAAAACACGTTCTCATAACAAAACACGCCCCAAGAGACAGCTGTTAAATCATTAGAATCCGTGACATTGTCAGTGTCACGTGCTTCCGTTCCCAAAGCTTTGCCAATCTTTACAAAACCATCTTTAACTTCTCCCCCTATGTTATCATCTGCGTCCTTACCATGTTCATCATTAGGTTCATAATCGATCTCATTTTTATCAGCATTTACGTCATTTTCGGGTTCATTATCTTTTGTAATGGGATACTTAGCCTTAGGTCCTAAATGAGGGCCAAGGATGACACCATGATTGCAAGCGTGACCTTCTCAAAACAAAGTGTCGGGTTCCAACCTCATTTATTTAGCACATGTTGTTTTTACTAATTGACTGCGGTTTGACGAAGCTTCAGCTGTATAATTTCGGTTTGTCTAATTAATATGAATAACATATAAAATAATTGGAAAAATAATAGAGTCATGAATTGTTTAAAATTGAAATACAATTTATATGAAGTACATAATAGTGTATTTTAAAGCAAAATATTGAAACTTAAACCATGAAGACGTCTTCATAAGCATGAAAGATTTGATAATTATTAATAGTCTAAGATCCCGCTATACAAGGACCTTCACCGAGATGCTTATTTGATGAAACATATTTTATATTCAATTTAACATGTCAATAATTATATTGCTTAAGGGTTGCCTAATAAATTTCAGTCCAGGATATGATTAATTAATCATTAAAAAAAGTTTTATTTTTAAATATTTCATCGGTTTGATTATTAAACAAACTCCATACCAATCGAAAGTATGAAGCCCATAGAATATGCAAACGTTAGGTTGCCTATTCTTTTCCAGTCATAACTCTCGGGTTGCCAGGTATAAACAGGTAAATTGATAGAGCATTTTGCATCGGTCTGATAATTTAATCAAATATAAATGAAAATAAAGATTATTTCATTATGGACACGGTGGTATAGGGTTGCCTGCGAAAAATCAGTCCTGAATGACGGTTGTCGAATTTTGTAAAGTGAAATTAAAACTGAAAGGTGACATTTTTCGAGTAGTTGGCAACATTTGGGAAAGACGAGTTGTATGAGGCGTTTGTGTTTCTTGTCAAGAGGTGTCGCTTGGGTGAAGAAATTTCTCCAGTGTTGCCATGCTTTCGGAGATTTGGTCCAAAAATGTCGAAAGTGGAAATAACGACTTCCGGTCAAAAATTTGGATGACGCCTCCTGAAAAAGAGTCGTACAAATGACATTTGATCATTTTCATCTCGATCACCTGGCAACACTGGCAGCTACGGGGAAAAGTATTTTTTTTTCCACATGGGTGTCTTTAAAGTTAAGGACGGACAGAAGGAGATATGGCAGAAAAAATCCAAAAATGGGGTTTGGTCGGTTATACGACCCAGATTATGGGAAAAATCCGAAAATTCAGAAAATCAAGATGGCGACCGAGTGAGCGGTCATTTCTTAAAAAGTTTCAGATTTCTGATTTTTCAAATGCACTTTTTGGGCAGTTGGCAACATTTGGGAAACTCGAGTTGTATAGAGCGATTACGTAGTTTGCTAAGGAGTATCGTTTGGAAAAACAACATTTTCCAGTGTTGCCATACTTTGGAAGATTTGGTCAAAACATGTAAGAAATGGAAATAATGACTTTTGGTCCAAAATTTGGATGACGCCTCCTGCAAATAGGTCAAACTAATGACATTTGACTATTTTTATCTCGATTACCTGGCAACACTGGCAGTTACGGGGCCACAAAATTTTGGGACTTGGGTGGTTTTAAGGAATTGTTTCACGGGATTGGTTTAAGTTAGAAAAAAAGTAAAAATGGGTTTCGGCGCGGAAAATGGTCTAGATTAAGCGAAAAATGCAATAAGTATGGCAACACTGGAAAATGTTGTTTTTCCAAACGATACTCCTTAGCAAACTACGTAATCGCTCTATACAACTCGAGTTTCCCAAATGTTGCCAACTGCCCAAAAAATGCATTTGAAAAATCAGAAATCTGAAACTTTTTAAGAAATGACCGCTCACTCGGTCGCCATCTTGATTTTCTGAATTTTCGGATTTTTCCCATAATTTGGGTCGTATAACCGACCAAACCCCATTTTTGGATTTTTTCTGCCATATCTCCTTCTGTCCGTCCTTAACTTTAAAGACACCCATGTCGAAAAAAAATACTTTTCCCCATAGCTGCAAGTGTTGCCAGGTAATGGAGATGAAAATGGTCAAATGTCATTTGTACGACCCTTTTGCAGGAGGCGTCATCCAAATTTTTGACCGGAAGTCGTTATTTCCACTTTCGACATTTTTGGACCAAATCTCCGAAAGCATGGCAACACTGGAGAAATTTCTTCACCCAAGCGACACCTCTTGACAAGACACACAAACGCCTCATACAACTCGTCTTTCCCAAATGTTGCCAACTACTCGAAAAATGTCACCTTTCAGTTTTAATTTCACTTTACAAAATTCGACAACCGTCATTCAGGACTGATTTTTCGCAGGCAACCCTATACCACCGTGTCCATAATGAAATAATCTTTATTTTCATTTATATTTGATTAACACGTTGAGTGCGAAACCAGGTCTATAGACCTTGTGTACGTCTCGCTTACCGTGCGGCTAAGAAAATTATAGTCTTCCTTGTCGTGCGTAAGGCATAACTTCAATTGGGTCCGGTGTAGGAAAGTGATGAATATATATCTATGATGTATTCTTAAAATAGAATCCAATGATGTACCTACCTTAATACCAGGTTTTTAGACCTGGTACCGCACGGAATTAATAAAATGTCTTCACAATGCGAAACCAGGTCGAAGCACCTTGTACCCTGCGCACCTGGTACCGCACCCCACGCTAGCTACGTGCAGCCAGTGTTGCCTCGCATTCGTAAGAAACGCACATGTCGACATGGCGTCAAGAGAAACAAACAAAATCAAAACTGCAAATTGATCATAATTTAATTTGCTACACGATTTATTGCTAATTTAAATAATGTTTTTCGTGACAAACATTTGAAGTTGTAACTAAATGTTCTTAAATAATATGTTTTCTTTAAATATAGCTTATTTAAGTATTTATGCACGTATATCTTATTTGTAAAATATTTAGACTAAATTATTACAACATCTTTGTTTGTTACTTTTTTAAAATTTTATTAAAACTTAATTTAAACTATCGATATTTGTATTTCACATCCCTAGAATACCCACCAGACTTCCCTACTTCAGTGCGGCACAGGGTGCATAAGCCTTGTATTTTGAATATAGCTATAATTTTTATACTAAACAAGTTATTCACGAACGTCTTCAGATGTATGTCAATAAATGCATTAATATTAATATTCAAAGAAAAAAAACACAATATCTATTAACATGAAGCCAAAAATAAAATTAATATATCTTAAATATTACAAGGTCTTTAAGCCTTGTGCCGCCACAATGTAAGTTTTAATACCAGGTTTAATGACCTTGTACCGAAGGAATGGAAAGTATTAGAAAGTTACTGCCGCAGCAAAGGTGTTAAATTATCAGACCGATGCAAAATGCTCTATCAATTTACCTGTTTATACCTGGCAACCCGAGAGTTATGACTGGAAAAGAATAGGCAACCTAACGTTTGCATATTCTATGGGCTTCATACTTTCGATTGGTATGGAGTTTGTTTAATAATCAAACCGATGAAATATTTAAAAATAAAACTTTTTTTAATGATTAATTAATCATATCCTGGACTGAAATTTATTAGGCAACCCTTAAGCAATATAATTATTGACATGTTAAATTGAATATAAAATATGTTTCATCAAATAAGCATCTCGGTGAAGGTCGTTGTATAGCGGGATCTTATACTATAAGGAAGGCATTTCCATAAGATTAATTTCACAGGTACATTTAATTTAGTTTAACATTGAACAAAATTGTTATAACAGAGTTTTAGATTACGTTATTCGGAATACCCAACAATAATACATTTATTTTCTGATTTGGTAGGCAATAAAAGAAATTCGTGATAAAATTTTATAAATGGTGGAAATTGCTTCAATTTTATTTTTATTATTAGAAACACGTTTCAACAGGAAAAGTCATCAAAGACGGCCCCATTGATCACACCTGATGCTGATGTGGCTCCATATAACATGAGCCCCAGCATATCGAATGAAATTTATTTCTAATTCCACCCCAATTGTCGCGGTTGCCTTGACAACGGGATGATTTGTCTCCTTCATATCTACCGCCATTGTTCTGTGAGTACAGATTTAATATATCAAATTTTCTTTGTTGGCTGTTTGGAGTTTCGTATCTGGGATTGTTGGAATGCCGGCTGGAATTGCGAAAAGAGTTAATGTTTTCGTTTTATTTTATTTTATTTCTATTAGATATCGCATAGTTTCGTGATTATTAGAGGCCAGTTTCAGTTGCACGTTTAGATCACAAATTGGATCAATATTAACATGATGAGAATTAACCTTATCCTGGTACCATGGATGTTAACGTATAGTTTAAGACGTCACCTAATTATTTTTTCTTTTTTTTTACATTTATTTCTATTAGTCTGCAGACTAATACAAGGTGTCAAAGTGAAAATAGGAGCTGTTAATAATAAATATTAGAGACTATCCTTAATCATTGGCAACAATCTTGTGTCTTTGTTGCGACTCCCACCAAACTTTATCAGGGCTCTTGTATCGACGAAATAGAAAAGGAAAAGTTTTCGGTTCCCGTAATTTTGTAATACAAAAGGAACTTCCCTTGATTGCAGACTTTCAATGACAAAACAGAAAGCACGTATTCCAAAAGAACCCTAAGGTGGTTCGAAGACGAACCAACTTTCATATCCGGGTAAACTGTCCTAAAAGTCACAACTACTTATCGACGACGATTTCGAGAGTGAATAGGCACTTACAGGGTAGATATGTACCATCCTAGACTGCATCTCACTTAACACCAGGTGCGATTGCGGCCAAAGACCTGCCTTGTCCAGCATAAAAAAAAATTCAAGATTAGGTATGCTGCACATCTACGTATGTACAATTTGCGTTGTGAGTCGAAAATAATTTTCGGTTGCCACGAATTAGTTCCCAATTGAGAATGTTACTAGGTATGCAAAATCACTTGAAACCTATGTTACAGTTAAGCTTTTACATTTACAAATACATTAGTTTTTATTTCATTCAAAAATACCCAGTAGTTATGATTTTATAGGCATTTAAAGTTCGCTTAAATATTGAGTCCTGCCGACGGTCACGTGACCCCGTGTGACGTACATTCACAGCGTCCGCTCACTAGAAAACGGATATAAACATACTTAAATAATTTTTTTTTGTAAATACAAACTTATTATACATATTAACACCCAGACCCATCACAGAAATTAAAATTGAACCAAACCCAAACTTGATGCGATTGTGTCGTTTTATTGCGAATTACCTTCCAGCTCCATCATTAGACCCCGATTACTATATAGAATTAAAATACTCATCAATACAAAACGAACGAGCCCAAACTCGATGCATTTAAGTCGTTTTATTATAGAGTTCCTATGGCCACCTTCCAGCTCCATCATCAGATCAGCTCCATGTCATCATAATATTGCATGGTCATCCAAATCACATGTGTTTGCGAAATTTCAGCTTAATCGGTTGCCTGGAAGTGGGTCTTAATTCAGTTTGCAAGATTCCACCCATACAAATATGAGCCAGTCGTTGTAATATGACGTCACGCGCATAAAATGGCGGGCCGGCCGCCGCCCGCACTTTTAAAATTCAATATCTTGGAAACTAATTAACGTATCGAAATAATTCTTTCACGTGTATTTTTTATTTTTAACAGAGAATACAGAAAGCTAAAAAACAAAATTAGTGAACATTCTTCATTGTCTTAATTAACCACTTTAAAATTTATGCTTTCTGCAAATAATAAATAGTTACCACTTCATTTACTTGCCGTCTATTGCAGCTTCGGTCTTGATTTGAAATTAAAGTAACTGTGAACTGCCCTTGAGTCAATTATTTTTGTTCTAAATTATATTGCTACATGAAACGTGTTACTTAAATTATTAGGTCTAAGAGGCCGGGTCTTTCGATCGAATAAAACCGTTAACGGGCAACTTGAAACGTTGCTCCGTCTACAGAGCGCCTAAAGATTCCTAAACCGCACTTGTCTATGGGACTCCCGTCGAAAAAACATTGATGGATCACCCGTCCACTTATTACAGTTCGGCTATACCGTGCGTGTTTACCGTTCCAACGTCTACTGCAAACGCGTAAAAGATGGCACACCAAGCACATCCAAATCCCATCCTAAATCGCCCAAATTTAAAGCTCAAATTATCCCCAAACACTGCAAGTGTGAAACTCTTCGCAAAGTACGAAATACTTAGATAGGATAAAACAGGCAGGAATTTCTTATCCCGTCAACGCGGGTTATAAATGATCTGTACGGAACCCTTTGCTGACGTTAAAGCTTTTAGACCCTTGTTTTGGGCCCGGTTTTTCCCTTGAAACTAAACTTGAAAATATTGCGCGGTTACGGAAACGAATTAACGGTGTTACTTGTACGTTGAAAACAAGAAGGGTTTTTAACCCTTTCAGACCCACGACGAAACTAAACAAGGTAGTAATAAAAAAACTCGATATTCATTATCTTTGGGGATCAGAGAAAATGAAAATTGAACATTTTCAGTGGTACTATGTTGTTTTCATGGTTTTTCAGGGGGCGTACAATTGTATCATCGTGGGCCCAACTCATTCAAAGTCACAATACAAAAAAAAATGATTCGAGGGCATTTAATGCAATTCATAGTCTCATGAACCCCAAAGATTATTTTAATTTCATTAGATCTACATTGCGATGTCATTTGCTGGCCTTTTTCGGCCATTTAATATTGCTCAGCAGCGATAGCAAACATTACAAACAGATCGCCATTAAAATAAATTTCTAAGTACTCCGCAAATGATTTGGGCTGTTCATTACTTTAATTATCTTGAGCTTGACTAGTAGTCTTGCCACGAAATCTTTTTTTTTTATCCATTTGCCGTCATTTTGATTCGGGGTTGCCCTCAAAGCTGAGAGTGGAGCATCATTCTTGGAGGAGTAAGAATCTTCTAATCTTGCACACATGCCCCATGAACATCTTCCATATCTTACTGTTCCAGTAACTCCCCAATTGTATCGTAATTAAGGAAAAAAAAATTATCTAGCCATTGCAATGTAGTATGTAGTTGGGCCCGCAGTGATACAATTGTGACTTTATACTTCTGTGACACTTTTTCTTGAGAATTAACCAAAAATACAAACAAATTTATTCACTGTTACGTAAAACAGTTCATAATTAACTATAAATCACAATAATAACATAGCAATGGCATAATTTTAATGTAATTAGAATCACTCACACGCAGCGATACCCTAAACAACAACAACGGCAAAATGAACCCGTTTTAATTTGAATTTCGCGGCGCTTGCTGGCTATCTTACTCACACCAATAGATAGAGCATATCCCTCACAATTGTGCGGCCGTGGGCCCGATCACTTACGTCTTAAAATACCGCCAAAATTTATCTTTAAACTAACGTCACAATTGTGTTCGGCTGGGCTGAAAGGGTTAAATTATTCATACAATTTGCTGATTTACTTGTTGTACTGACTCTCTGTTTTCTCAAACCAATCACGATGATTGCAAAACAACTTAAAATAAAGCATTTATTTGCAAGAATGTAGTAACAAATTAGCTCTTCTACTGGCATAGAATAACGTCTCCTTATCTTTAATTGCGATCGGTTAATGATTCTAGATCCAGCTAATTCCTGAATCAACTAGGATAAATGTTTAGCCCTAGGCCTTTACCAATGGTACCAATCGACTAAATCGATATACTCTATAAGAAATCAAACTGAATTCAGAGAGATAAGTCAGTAACTTAAATAGAGACTCACTTCATTTCTGTGCGATTCAGTTACGTCACTGGAGTTGAAAACCCTCAATTTAAGCTTTGTCCTATAAGCCAACAAACACTAGTTGCTAGGCGTAAAGTCAATCACACAATCAGCCTAAGCGAAGAATCGCATAGACTGAAAATCGCCAGTGGCCATAAAGGGATTAATACCAACGCGGGCCGCCCCTAATTCAGCCCTGGGCTTAATTTAAAACATTCGCGCGAGTGATTGATCGGACCCCACGTAATTTATAGTTGCACGGCTCCACTGTTCTGAATAGTGTTGTGCAAAAAGTAATTTAAAATATTTTGGGTATAGCGCGACTCTAGAATCGAGGTTCTGGGTTAAATTCCCAGGTTAAAATGCACCTAGTTACTTCAAAATTAGTAGGAAACATTATTGGTAAAATAAATAAATCTAGTTCATAGTACGAGTAAAGTGCACTAAAAAAACAAGGTAAGGTGCTAAGGTAGATAAAGGCTATAACCAATTTTATAGGTCCATGCAGCTTGCGCTTTTTGTAAACTCTGTCAAACTTTACCAAGCGTAGACAACACTGCTTGAGGTGATTCTCAAGAAGATTTTTGGCAGAAGCTGGATAAGAAAGTAGAAGGTCGTGCTTTGTGACATTCCTTAGGGATCTGAAATCTAGCAGTGGACTGCCTGAGGAAGAAATTATGCTTATGAAGTTAGAACTACCGAAATTGGCAACGACAGATTTTTTTAGTTTTAGATTTGGCACGCAAAAATCGATTATATAAAAATCGATACACACCAGACTCCCATCCCTACCCCTAGATGGCGTTGTGAAATCGCGCGACAAATTATGAATAATATGATTATGAGAGTTTGTATCGCACTATTCGGTGATCGATGGCGCAATCTGTTGACAGAGCGCGCACTTTTTGTTGAACACACAAAAACTGCATGCACTGTTTGCTGGTTTTGTTCGTGACGGCTAGCGGCTGTGGCACAGGATGTTATGTTTAGATCAACAATGAATGTTGTGTACAATTTAGAATCTCCCATTTAAAAACTTACTTCTCATATATTCAATGATGGAAATAAGGAGTAACAGTGGAAAATGTGCAATTTTAGTGGTCAGAAGTTGCATTGATATCGTACAATTTTTTTTTCAAGACTATTAACATTTTGGGACGATATTAGATTATTACATTATTAGTGGGACGTCCACCTACAAGGTGGACCGACGACATTGTGAAGGTAGCAGCGAAGCGCTGGACGCAGGCCGCTACCAATCGATTAAGATGGAAAGCACTGGGGGAGGCTTATGTTCAGCAGCGGACGTCTTATGGCTGAAATGATGATGATGATGATGATTAGCATTTTGTATTGCACAAATTACTAATATTCCCGTTAGTCCCTCGTGTTAACTTAAATTCGAGAAAAGGATAGTACGGCCGTGCTCGACTTGGTGGGGGCACTGCCGTGCCCCCACCAAGGATTCGAATCCGCGTTCCTCGGATCTCGAGTCGGGCAGTCCAACCCATCCACCGTTCGGCTATCGTGGCTAAAATGAACACATTGTGGCATTTCATCTCAAATATTAATGTTATTTTGTAACAAGGTTCTTCAAATTCTGCATTTTGTACGAACATTACAGGAACAAAATTTTAAATGAAGATCAGTTAATTTTCTTTTAATTTTTGGTTAACATAAAAAATATCACACTCGCAATTTGGTCGTAATCAAACGAAAACAAAAGCATACCTCGTCTCCAGAAAAAACCGGTACGTACCTGAAAACCAGAGAAGTAAAACATTAGCCGAACATAACAAATGCACTGACCCCGCAAAGAAACAAACACGGGACTACGGGGGCAAAAAGAAAAACGATAAATTTCGTTAAAACGCCGGCAAAAACTCGCGACTGTGGCCGTAAGGCGCGCCACTCAAGCGCCGACGCGGGCTGCGTTTTATTTTTAAAGTTTTTCGCAAAGGATTGCCTCTATTTCAAAATGCATAAAGGAAATGTTATTAAGTACAAACATTTCACTTTTTTCCATCTGTCTTATTGTCGTTTAATAATGGTAATAAAAATATCTAAGGTGGTGCAACCACCTAACTTTGAAGATAACCGGTGTTTTTTGCATGGAGTTTGACATATTTTTGATGTTTGTTAAAGTTAAAAGAAGATGGTGCAAACCAGCCTAACAATTTTTGATTGGTCCGATTTTTGTGTTAATTAAACAACTGTATTTTCCTAGACCAGGCTCAGGATGCATATCTACTTGGTTGTGGTCGACCGGTTGCGGTTTAAAGATGCAGCGGCTAGTCGGCCGTCCTCTCCCATCCCAGAGCGTGTCTTTCCTCAAAATCGTGCCTCCTGGTATGCCGGTTTGACCGGAGCAGGCCTCATCTTGGCTGGGTGAGCACTATCGTATCGTATCGTAACTGTATTTTTTTTTTAGTTTATTCAGAAACTCAACAGCTATATTACATTTTTTTAGAATATTTTTCTTACAATGGTGGCACTTAAGCTACAAAAGAGTTCCATGACATGCAAATGTAAATCTTTAGTTTTAAGTAAAACGTGAGATACAAAATATACCTTTTTATAAAATAACCCTCCTTCTGGCGCAGTCGGGTAAATAGTCGCTTTCATATTTACAAAGTTACCAAAGACCTGAATATTTAAAGTCTACCTGATCACTCATTACTCAGTGTAAAACTCACTCTAGGCAGATCCAATAAATCAAACTTCGAAAATCGATTGCGATTAGTCGAAGCATCAAATCTCAGTCTTGTCGTGTATGGGCGGCCTCCATACACTAATTAACCTTCGTTCCGGAACGCATAAATCGACTCAAACTACATCCTTCTTCGTTATTTAGGAGCTGCTTTGGGATATTTTTTCGTATTCGTAAAATCTATCTGCTTATTAGAAAACAATTGCTATTCGTTTTTGTTTCTGTTCAGATGCTATTTTGATAAATGAAAACTTCTCTTGTATCGAATTATAAACTCAACTCTTACGAGTATGGTTTTACTTTATTATACAAATTCTGCAATAATTGACTGATAGCTAAACTTGTTGAGTCCATAGCACTATAGCCTTATAGATCTGTTTATTAATTTACCTTACCCCAACTGACAAACCGAAAAATCTTTTCCCAATTTTAAACGTGACAATTAATTAATTTTCCTTTTTTGTAGATATTGTATTTTTTTTTGTATATAGTTTAGTTTTTAAGTTTGTAAATTACTTGTACAAAAGACAATGCCGGAAATTGGCGTCTTTTTTTTTCGCGCGGCCATCGACCAAACTTTGTTTTTTGATTACAAAATAGTGTAATAAACCAAACTTACTATGGCATGTATATGTACCTCTAAACTCAGTCTGAACTGAGTTACGAGCATTAGAAGTTTGATGATTTTCATAATAGATTTGCTTTTTGCGCGCAAAGTTTTGTAAGAAATTGCAACAAAATAGTGAGATTGTATGTGTAAACAAACAATACCATCCATTAAAGGCTCCAGACATCAGTATGGAGCAGAATCAGCGCAATAAAAAAATAGCGCAATATTTTGTTGCAATTTCTTACAAAACTTGCGCACAAAAAGCAAATCTTGTATGAAAATCATCAAACTTCTAATGCTCGTAACTCAGTTCAGACAGAGTTTAGAGGTATACATGCCATAGTAAGTTTGGTTTATTACACTATTTTGTAATCAAAAAACAAAGTTTGGTCGATGGCCGCGCGAAAAAAAAAGACGCCAATTTCCGGCATTGTCTTTTGTACAAGTAATTTACAAACTTAAAAACTAAACTATATACAAAAAAAAAATACAATATCTACAAAAAAGGAAAATTAATTAATTGTCACGTTTAAAATTGGGAAAAGATTTCCATACAAAATCTGGCATTGCCATTTAGTTTGTTGTTCTGAATAAAAGGCTCACATGAATAATTTAAAATTAATTAAAAACTTGTTCCTCCTCTTTCTTGAATATTTAAAAAATATGTAACTTGAAAAAAAAAATGCTTAAGGATGGAAGCCTTTCCTAGCTTTCAAGCCCTTATTTCATACATAACTTGCACTCCCACCATTCCCGATCTACATGTCACGACTGGGTAAAACAAAAATAAATACACCCCTTCCGATAGCGCAACAAGTAAACAAAATACACCATTGCCTACATTTCTTACAATCTCCAATAAAAAGGACAGTTAACGCTTGTTAAACCCAAGGTGAGAGCGAAGAATAAGAGACGCCTCTCACGGGCCGGGGCAATCAAAAGGCGGCGTGCGCGCATCCGCTCGCCTCACGACCAATTAACCGCATCGCCATATAAATTGTGTGAAACAGCGTCACTGTGTACACCGTACTTGTGTGACACGTAGATATCGGGCTGCTGGAATTGACGGACATAAAAATGTATACAGTACTATTGCAATAATTATTTCCATTTGTAAGGCATATAAAAATGGAACTTCCTTAAACAACAATGAGTAATTAAAACAACATTCTAATGATATTTTATTAGTTAAAAAACAAATTTTCTTTTAAGGTGGCATTTCCGAAAAAGATTATATTTTTAATGGTCTATTCTTGACTTCTTCGTCGAATCCTTGGGGTCTTTGTCCAGCAGTGGACGACATTTAGCTGAAACGAACGAACGTACTTAAAAGCCCCAACAAACAAGTGTTTATTTTCTGTGATCTCATTAATAAGTTGGAAAGAGATAAGATAAGCGCTACCCGCATCCAGGCTCTTCCCGCGACCTTTACCAGATCGTCGGTCCACCTAGTAGGAGGCCTGCCCACGCTACGTCTTCCAGCCCGTGGTCGCCACTCGAGAACTTTCCTGCCCCAACGGCCATCGTCTCTACGAGCTATGTGCCCCGCCCACAGGACAGTGCAGGACCGGTCGTTGTGGAAAACCTTGGGGGAGGCAAGTCCAGCAGTGGACGTCATTTGGCTGAAACGAAGATAAGCGCAGGAAGGCGCATTGGGAGAGGCCTATGATCAGCAGTGAACGTCCTATGGCTGACATGATGATGATGAAGATAACTAAAAGGTGCTAAGGGAATGTCTTAATTTTTAAGACTAAGGCCTGCCATACACGGACCGCTTGAAGCAGTCAGGGTCGATAGCTTCAAGCTGTCGACTGCACAGTGAACTGCAGAGTTCTATGGACGCACATACACGAACCGCTCGAGCAGTTGCAACTGATTCGGGCGGTCGACAGCTTGAAGCTGTCGACCCTGACTGCTTCAAGCGGTCCGTGTATTGCCGGCCTAAAAGAGTATTTAAAGTATTTTCGTCGTTTCCAACTGCTCAAGCAGTTAACCAAAAAGAACTAGAACAACTTTTCCTATGCCACATCCAGCATCGCCTTATCTCCGTTCGCAGCTACTGCCAAGAGTTCATTATCACAAATAAACCAGAGAGCCTTTTCGTTTTTACTGCCCGGGCGCAGTTCAGACGATCCGGGGTTGAATTACCCTTGAAAGTGTGTCAAGTGCCGCGCCATGAGCGTGGTCCTTTAGACTATTATGAGACTAAGATGGCAACATACTTTACCGATTTATTTGCTTTAATGTTTTAGTTGCGGCTGCGTTTTCTCATTTCATTGTTTAAAGCTATGGTGAATTAAGACTGATAGTTTGTAGCCTCCTTTTCTAATTCCTCGTCCGATAATTTAGACAGTTGAAGTCTGCACTGTTTTTGAGTTCTTTAAGGGAAATAGACAATCAACGTTCTATTTATTTACATGTGTAAACTACCGTGTGTACGCGATTTGGACTTTGTTCAAATACAAAGACTTCTTCTCAGTATCATCTCATAAGTAAGTATGTTGTCCAAAAGTAATGGTAGAGCAAGCTATACAAGTATTTGGGACGTGTAAGCGCCCTGGAAAGATCTAAGTACTGAATAAAAACTTTGACTTTGGCTATGAGTAGGCTATGGCATTTTCACAATCACAAGTGTTATCTAACATTCTTAAGCACAGTTAAATTTTTGGCCCGACCTAGTCCAATAAGGCAAAACTAAATTGGTTTAGATTCTTTGATCTTCTGTAAACAAATACCTCTCTATAAATAGAGACACACTCCCTAAAACAATGTATCTACAATAAACACTGTCATTGTATATCACGTTATCAACATCACAAATTCCTTTTCATACAAATATACCAAATTTGATATCCTATTTCCCTAAAATTAACTCTATGTCGTCGTGATAGGGGCGCAAAAAAGATAATACAAGTCCCAGCGCCTTGATGTGTTAATCCGGGCGAGGTTGCGGTGACAACTAAACAACTGTGTTATTGTAACTGGTTTGTCCAATGTTTGACTTTGTTTGTCAAACGTTTGGCTCAAGCTTTCTATGCTTTGTTTTCATTTGGCTTATTATAATTATGTCAGCCGATGTATTTCTAGAATTGGTGGTGGGTTAAGCTACATTTTGAGACGTGATGTTAGCTAGTAGGTAACTGACTGACTTACAATGGTCAAAAAGCTTTACATTAATTTTTGTACCTGCAGAAAAGATCGGGCGCAATTGGTCAATAATTCAGTATTATAAATTAAAAAGCCATCGGTCTATAAAGAACTAGCGACAGCCGCAACTTTGTATACGCGTGGATGCAGTTTTACCCCCTTAGGGGTGGAGTTTCGTAAAATCCGTTCTTAGTGAGCACTTACGTTCTAAAAGGAACAAAATTTGAGACTTCTAGCACATGTAGTTTCAGAGATTTCGTGATGAGTAAGTCAGTCAATCAGTGACCTTTCGCTTTTATAAATATAGATAGATTTGATATTAGGAATAGGGTACATAGCCGTTTTAACGTTCCTCATAATAATTTTTGAATGAAAAAATAAACCAACATAATTTTCAAAGAACTATTTTACTCAAAATTGAAACGGTATACCCCGAAGTGGCTCAAATTACAGGACGAAAAAAACAACAATAAAACTACAATAAATAATGTCTTCCCAAATTGATAATACCCGATTCATTATTCATTACAAAGGCGGGTTATTGATTGCAACAAATTGATACCTATGGGCAGGGTGACCAGGTGTGCTGAGTTGTCAGGATATTCACAGCTATGTAATGCTTCAACCGTCTTAGTGCTTTGTGGATTGTAACTCGCACGTAAATGTACCGTGCTTGGGATAGTACTCTATCAAATGGAATGATTTGATTTTGTTATTGCTATTGGTATGACTGATTCTGAGTAAGATGCTTAAAATAATAATAAAAAAATAATAAAATCATTTATTTGCAAGAATATGGTTACAGATTGGTGTTAATTTAGTTAATTCCAGCATATTCTGTCGCATGCGACGTGCAAAAGTCCTTGTTCTTAAAGTTATGTTAATTATTATTGCTAAATTTAGTCTTAGATTTTACATATTTTTACAACTCAAAATACTTATTTTACTCATAGTTGTTTTTCATATGCCATGACAGTAACAAGTAACAATACAATAAATATAGTCATGTCAGGGTACAAAATTTGAATTGCAAATGTCAAAGAAATTAATTGTAAATGTCAAATTAAGTTACATTACCGATGTCACATCATTCTATCATTTAAAAAGTCATTCACTGTATAATACATTTTAATTTACAAAAAGTCAAAAACTGCACTTTTAAATTTGGTAAAAGTTAACATTTTTACATTGTTTGGTAATTTATTAAATATCACAATTCTAAGTGAATAAAGTAAAACTAGAGAATAATTGGAGCAAAGGTCTACAACAACAAGTTATAATTATGTTTAGGGATTTTCTAAAAAGTTGGTTTAGTCGCATCGGCGCTCCTTTTCATGAGAGCTACAAAATTTTCATAGTGTGGGATCCTGAGCAACTGCTTAGTAAGTGCGTGCATCAAGTTGCACGTTTTATTAATTTAGGAGGGTATTAAAGGTTTAATGTTAATTAAATAAGTAAAATTTGATTGCTTCTTTCTTACTTTGGTCGTGAATTCTGACTGAAATTATTCTAGAAAAAAGTTCTTTGAAATTAAGAAAGCCTGTACACCCTACGCACGGCTCATCCAATCATACAGCGCCTTTCACGTTGCATCTCCCATATTGGTTCCTTTATTAATTTTCCTAATATGTAGGGGACCGCTAATTTCTCCGACTCCCCCTGGTATTGTACGGACGTCATAGGATATGTCTTATTTAATCAGAAATTGGTATTTGATACTGGAGATGTAGGTATTTTTTGCTGTAGATACGAAAGGCTAAGAACTGTGGCATCTTATGGTATTTGTAATAGATGCGATATTGCAACAAAACTTTGTAGTCAGTTGTGTTGAAGACTCATGTTTAATATGAGAAAAAGTCATAAGGAAAATTAAATACATTAGTAAGAAAATTTGAAATCCAAACCGTCTCAAACCTTTCGAAGAAATTTCCGCGTTTTATTCTTTATTTCATTTTGGTGCGATTGTGAAATATCTAAAACGTGTAACATAAGTTAGATTACTTATTTTTAGTTATTATAATGATTTAACTTTGAAAATATGAATATTTAATTTCACCAAAACGTCAAAATGACTACCAATAAGGCCTCCCAAACGCGGTCATCCATTGTCTCCAAAGCCAATATTACATAATTTAAGGCACCTAGTAATCCCGCTATAGAAACAAACTGTCTCTAATCTAATTAAACAGGCTGACTTAATGGGGTGACAATAATCTTGGCCACGACCGATGGGGTAGGATAATCCCGAATTTAATCAGTGTATCTGTCTGCGGCTGCCCTTATAAATGGGATGGATATGAAGATGCGAGTGGGTAGGTAAATATTTATGTGGCATACCTAAATACTTGTACTCTTGGGCATTAGGTAGATGACTAAAGTTTTAGATGCAAATTGTTTAAGGGGGTCCTGCACAGAATCCTTAAAATTGTCATATTTTTAAATCACGAGTGCTCTGCGATTAGTGACTTAAATACATCAAAGTAACTTGTGTAGGGTAGCCCAATCCTTGATCTAGGTCGCCGCCTTTTCGAAATTTTGAATAAATACGTAAAAAATTGATAAACAACATTTAAAATGCAGACATATGGAAAATTTATTTCTTCGAGAACTTTGTTAATTTAACGTATGAAGCAATAATTTTTATATGGAAATGCTTAAATTAATATTTTGAAGGTCGCCCCCTTTTTCGTTTTTGGTATTAATGCATTAATATTGAGAATTTTTGATTTTCCCAAAAAAACTTTGCCGTGAAGAAATCATCAGGCGTTTTGCTTTATCGTAGCTGTCAAGTGTCAAATGTGTGTTTGTCAATCCTTTACAGAGTAGTGTAGAGCGCAGAGCATGCAAATAGTATCTCTTTTGTTATGACTTCGATTGTTACGAAAAAATATTTTACTTATTTTATAGTTAATATGGCTATTTATTTATTTATTTATTTATATGGCATACCAACAACATATATATTATACTCTTATGATTAACATTTATGAAGATAACATTCGTTCGTGCCGTTCGTTCGTTTCAGCCGAAAGACGTCCACTGCTGGACAAAGGCCTCCCCCAAGGATTTCCACAAAGACCGGTACCACGCCGCTCGCATCCAGGTACCACCCGCGACCTTCACCAGATCGTCGGTCCACTTAGTAAGAGGCCTGCCCACGCTACGTCTTCCGGCTCGTGGTCGCCGCTCAAGAACATTCCTGCGCCAGCGGCCATCAGCTGTACGAGCTATGTGCCACGCCCGCTTTGGTTCTCCTACGGATCTCCTCATTTCTCCTCAAACGATCATAGCAAATGTTGTGATAGGGATAGAGACATGCGATTTTTGGTTTTACAAAGGTAATACGATAGAAAATAACATAAAGTAATAAAAACTACCTGTTATAGGGGCATTTTTTGGAGAAATTTATCAAATAACCAAAAGTACATGAATTTAAAAGCAGATTTTTTTTCAAAAAGTATCATTTTTTTATTATCATTTTTTTGTATTTTCCTGAGTATTTTATGTATTTTTTTAGTATCGCCTGTTATTTAGCATTATTACTGTTTTTATTTTATCAGGATATACCTCTTAGTGTAAAAGTTATTACGTTTTCTTTACAATAAGTAATCGGAAGGAAAAAAATTCTATAAAAAAACCCTCTAAACATTTTTGACCTCTTTTTGTCGATAAAAATAGGTTTAGTTTCACCTATTTTCATATGTGTACTTTATCGTGACTGACACACTGTATAAAGAAAGTATGCTAAATGAGTAACGCAAAACAATAAGCGAAGTGAGAAAAGAAAAGAGACTTTTGAACGAGGTTCTTTAGTAATAAAGTAATAAGTTAAAATTTTATTTATATTTTTCTTGCAATAAACTTTCATGTGTACTATCACTCCAGAGATGGGCGTTGTTTTACAAAACCACACCCTGTATACATGGGTAGAACGCAGCCGTAGGAAACTGCTCGTGTATATTTTGTAATACTCGTCGTAAATCTGCGACTACAGTACAAAGTAGACACGAATTTTGCGTACTGAATACAGTCGTGTTTAATTTTTATTGTGGATGCTCGCTTCTCCGTTTCAAACTATACCTACTACACCACTTACACTTGACAAGAGTGTGAAAAAGTTAGTTTGATACTTATTCAGTAAAATATGGAATTAGATTTAAGAGTATTTTTATTTCTTATTACTTAAATATATTTTATCGAATCAATATAAAAACTAGATTTTTAACACTCTTGCGGGTAAGTGGTTTTTCAAAATAAACTGATTAGGTAGGATTAAATAAATAAATCGATAACATTTTTATTTAGAGTAGTAGGTACGCAGTATTTGCGTAACTGCTCATATAGTTTGGAAGAGTTTAGTAAAAAAAAGTTATTTCCAAACTATACTCGATTAGTTTCACACCCTTGCGTTCTGGCCATGTATAGAATGGAAAGACGCTACGTTAACAGCCTATTTGAATTGAACGTCTAGGAAAAATACTCTTTTACGAAACTTTTTTAACGCCTTTGTTCATCAGAAGAATCAATATTAGTTAGGATTTTTATTGTATAAGAATTTTTGCAGCAATACCAACAAAAAATCAAATCCTTCCTTTTTCCTTATTAACACGCTCACTGCGTAACCATTTTTCGTAGACTTTCAGCCAGTGCGTATGAGGTCTTTTCGAGTCAATATTGAACTTCTTTACAGTGCGTATGAGACCTTTTCTGCCTCACAAAATATTGTTTCTAAAAATACTTTAAATATAGCTCAGGAAAGACAATATTGGCTTGAAACTTTTCTATTATAAACTTAAATAGATGTTTAACCTTAAACTAGCTTCGCCCGCAGTTATGACATTTTGGTATTGAATAAATTAAAAAAATATATATGACATCTTTTCTGCCTCATTTCGCACTGAAAGAAAGTCCAATTTGTGTCTCGACTAGGGATGGGAATAAAACAAAATTTCAGTTAGGTACCATAAAATTATAATATTTGTTTTTAATTAAAGTGTTTTTCATTAAAACAGGGCAAACAGTAGGATTTGTCACACAGAACACAAAAAGTTTCAATTTTTTTAGTTTTTTTTTTTGCAGCCTGAGTGCTATTTAGTGTTAGTCTTAATCTGTCGTAGCAACCTACGCAGCGCTTTCGTTGATCACCTTTTTTAAGCGAATGTTCAGCACATCATTGTCGGCCGTTTGGTGTAGTGGTTCGAAACGGACTACTATTCCGGAGGTTGCGAGTTCGATTCCCGCACACTATTTGTGTGCATGAACATATTTGTTTGTATTGGACTGGGTGTTTTCTATGTATAATAATATGTATGTATTTAAAAAAAAGTATTTAAGTATTTTTATATCCGTTGTCTAGTACCCATAGTACAAGCTTTGCTTAGTTTGGGACTAGAAGCGCAGTGTAAAATGTCCAAAAATATTTATTATTATTGTTATTATTATCTGCCACTAGGAATACCTGAAATAAATACGTGCGTTAAGTGTATACAAATGCCATTTTTAGTTAAAAAGTCAGTGTTAATGTGTCACCGGCTAACAGCGTGCGTCCGTATCGAAACTTATCACATCACTACTCAAAATGCGCGGCGCCCGCGCCTCACTCTGTGCGGTTATGAGGCCTGCAATTTTTGAGGCAGTTCAGACCTCACGGCGCACTGAACGTGATTAATTTCTATCCAGTGCGTATGGGACCTAATCGACCTCATACAATATTTTCTACGTCATTATGCTAGGCTTCGTAAGAGAAGCAATTTGATATATTTGTCTCTGTTGTACTCATAGAAATGTTAAAATAGTCGCCCCCCGCACAGAGTGAGAGAACGCGATTATGACTGCCGCACCTGCGATAAGTTCTGCATGTGGCTTTTTAGACCTCATAACGCAGTGAGCGTGTTAAAGTATTATAAACTCACGTTTTGTTTAGCAAAATTAGTGAAATGCGTGTTTTTACTCTGTATTGAGTCTCTTTTGTCTCTACTCTGTAAAGTAGTTTGTGTGCGATCGTGTTAGTTCGTTGCGCCACCGCTATCTCGGCTAGCAAATCGTAATTTTTCGTCGGCGCTGCACCCCCTTAAGTATTGTTTTATTTTTAAAGCACAGTGGTAACATCGACATTCAGTCTATAAATATTTGAGATTAACCGTTACCCCGTTTAATTAGTAGCTAAAAGTTTTAAAACATTTTTTAGAGTCGATAATCTTTCATGATCATTTTTACCTTAATCGTCTTTACACTCTATTTCTTAATGCTTACGTTACTAGTAGCGCCATCTGTTACGACCAGGCGGAAACTGTGACTGGTTTCTCAATTTTATGCCCGTTTTCACCATAAATCCCTAATTTTTAAGTGACCCCTATGGCCTATAACAAATAAGTATAACAGGAATTTTGTTGTCACTTAAAAATTTGGGATTGATGGTGAAAATGGGCATGACACTCTTTTAATAAGCGATATTTTTTGCAAAAAAAGGTACCCGTAAACTGAAGCTCTACCTACAATCCTACATCCTATATTTCAGAGATCTGTTAGGTACACTTACTTTTACCATAAGTAGGTACATAGTTTCTTAACGTGATACGCAACCAAATTGAAAGATACCAAAAAAATCTTAAAAGTTTAATTTGACAATACCAAATAAAAGCTGCTAGTTAAGGATACCAATAGAAAATATGTAAATAATATGTATTGCACAACCTTGAAACTAACAATCCTTCATGTCTATAAAATGCAAACTTTAATAGAGTCATCAGATCTGGCCTTGGCAGCCCAAAATTACAATTCTCCCAGCCCTCAGTACCATTGTAAATTGCGATAATTTGTACCAACAAAGAATTGTAACTATTTATGTTCCATACACCCAAGGACCCCGGTCCAGTAATTGCCAGTCCTTTTTGAATGGAACCCCATACATGAGCTATTACAGCACCCTTCATAGTTACAATTTTAATGATTCCAAAATCATTGTTAGTCGTATCTGATTTTATGTCGATCCTGTCATCGATGAGGTTATTTTACAATTTGGAACTTTATTTACAGTTACAGATAATTCATTTTTGATAAGCTTTGCTGGGAAGCAGATGTTGTGGTATGGGACATGGGACAGAAATCCTTTGTGTTTTGTCAAAAATGTAATGAAAGATTTGCCAAATGTTTGCTTATCTGATACTTACGTAGAATGTTCAAATAAACATTATTGAAATAAAAAATAATATTTAATAATAAACGGAAGTTTTTCTAGAAATACTTATAGTATACCATATCTGTAAAATTATAGAACTTTCGTGATAGTACAAGAGATACAAAAAGATTTGCACATTTACTACAATATTGTATGCACTATTTATTTTTGTACTAAGTTAATTCTAGCTTGCTATAGTTTAAAAAAAAGTTATGGTATTGGCTTTACTACACTCGATACTTTTAAAAATCGAAACCAATATTTTTTTGTTCGTAAATTACAAAAAATAGTGCGGCGCGCATTCGATATCGACACGCCCAAATTGCCAGTCGCAAAACTCGCAAATTGCGTCCTAGACTTAAGGCCTGCGTCGAGGCGTACAAAGGCGCGGATGATGGATCGCCGCGTGTCATCGCCGCTACAAATAGGGGTCGCCCATTCAACCTCGTTATTGTGTTAAAATCAATTTGGCTCATCCCCGGCGTACGGTCGGTAGTAGTGGGCTGTTATCGATATTCTTTGTTAGATTTATGTTTGATTTCACTCAGAGATGTTATCGTTCAATGATTTTTATATTGCCAGTGTTTATAGAAGTGTCGTAAAAATTTAAAAAATAAACGTATTAATGTCTTTGTAAAAAGATCTTTTTTATACAAAAGGATTGCATAACAATGTCCTTATAAGTATCTTTTACATGTAGTTTAATAAAATTTTACAGCCCACAAAGTAATATCAATCTTTATGTATGTTCAAAATGTTAATAATTACTTATTTGTACATCAAGCTCTACATAAAACATAATATTATGTCATTTACTGCAACAAAAAAGGAAACAATGTCGATATGGCCAATGGGCATGCCTATTTAAAACTACGTCCAGCGGCAAGAATAGTTTAGGGCTGTCCCCCACGTATCGACGGCCGACTAACAAAAGATGTAACCCCAAATTTCTGCTAATTTGAGTCTCCTCATTTTTACTTTTTATAATTTTTTTCTCGTTCCAAAAGGGTGTTCGGTTGCAATTTAATGGGGATTTGTTGATTCCGACGGGTGTCCCGCTAAAGGGGTAATTTTGTATGATAATTTGACTCCCGATTTTTTTTGCTTGCCGCTTGATTAACGACCATCCCGGGACTTTTTCCTTTTGAATCGTCATAACGAGTTAATTTCGTTCTCTACCCATTTGTTTTTTGTCCTGTTGAGCTGTGATTCTGCTGATTTGGTATGCACTTTTTTTTTAACTCATAATATAACTTTTTAAACTATCTTTTGTTCTTAAAGTGTTTAAACCAATAAAATATCCTTGCGATAGGCTTGATAAAGAAGTCAGCTAGGAACATATGGTTGTACGTAGGTTCATGTAATCATTGAAGTATTGTTTTTATAATGTTATTCTATCCATGAATTTACTCCTCTATCCTAGCTAGTCTCTAGTAGCTCTCCTAGTAAATATTAATATAAACACTTTATTTACCACTTTCATACCATATAAATCCTCCACGTTTAAAATCTTAAAGATTTAAATCAACTCTTTAAATCAACATCCAAACCTAAACCTAAAACAATGGAATCTAATGCATATCCCAAATGACTCGTCAAAAGAAAACTCCGAGCTTTTATCGGGCGTCTTAATAGGCCCAACAATAACATTCGGGAAGGTTCCACCGTTCCCTATATTAACGTGTTTATTCTGGAAAGAGCGTTGGTACAGCTGATGGTGTTCGTTATTTAATTATAGCTATTGGTAGGCTAACAAAATGGCTGAAATAAATAAAGTTTGAGTGTATTTCTTATGGCTAAATTATAGTAATAAGTCCAATAAATTATAGTAATAACTAGTCTGTATCTGTCTATTAGTCTGGTAAAAGTTTTTAAAGAAGCTTTTCAATGTATAATCAAACGACTCTGAAACTTCTAGTGCAAACATCGGAATTAATAACCCAGTATTGATAGCAGCGCCCTTCTGTAAAAATGTCATAGCGACGGTTCAGTGTTGGACAACTATACATATTATTATAGTCAGTCCAAATACTACTGTATCTGTCTATCAGCCTGGTGACAGCTTTTAATTAGCTTCTCAATGTATTAGTCTTTCGATGACTTTCTCTGACGAAAACTGATGGATTGACATTAAAAATTTTGTGATGGTTATTCTAGAACGTAACGTTTTAGTTACCCCCTTTAATACAGCAATCGTCACATAGTTGGAATAACAAAACATTAGGTCACTTATTTACCCATATACACTTTTTGATACCTATTAGAACTATGAATGACATAGAAAATAACAAACAAGATATTGACTCATATTAGTCAGTCACTCTTACTCATCGCAGTTCACGTATGCATGCGACGAACGAAGCACTTAAAACAGTTTTACTGTAAGATTTCTTCAATATCTCCATGTTAAAACATAAACATAACATTACTTAAGAAAGGGGATACCCAAAATTCGTAGACTGTACCAACAGAGGTACTGAGGTATGTTTCCATTATACGAAGTTGCTAAATCACTTTTGTTTACTATTTTTTAACAGTCGCATGCATGTCTCATTCACTAAAAAATCTAAGTATATAAGTAGTATATCCGTTAAGTTAGCACCCATAACACAAGCATAATTATTGCTTACTTTGGGGCTAGATGGCGCTGTGTGAGATTGTCCAAAAGATAAAAAAAAGAAAAGATACTAAAATGTTTGGGTACTATCAAACAAACTTACGCCCGTATTCACAAACATTACTATAAGGTCTCACAATGCGCGTGGACGCACAGGGTCACATACCTACGAACGAACCAATTACAGAGCTCTATTCAACGTTGTGAGTTCGATTTGCTGCTTCACTTGAGCAAGCATCGTTTGTGAATACGGGCGTTAGCAACACATTTTATCGCTATAAGTGTGAAGAAGAAGTAATAAACATAGTTACAATACCTATCAAAAATCATCTCAAAAGCATCTCATTGGTAATAATAGGTAATCAGAATTTTGTAAACCTAACTTGAAGACCACACGGGAAAAACAAAAAATGTCAAAATACTACAATTAAGAGAAAAACAGTTTTAAAGGTAGTTTGAAAGTCTATATTTCTTTCATTTTATACTCTTTTATGTGAGATATTGAAACAACTTATTACTGTGTTAACATTATGCTTTGCCTGTACTTCTATAACTCGATTTGTTTAAATAAGTTTTAAGTTATGGTCCATAATATAACCGTTTCTTGCCATGGACAAACAAACACAAATTGAACTATTACAGTTGACCACGACGATTTTACCCAATTCTGATTTTTGAAATAGAATGTTTCCCTAAAAAGCTAACAGATGGCATTAAAAAGTAAGTTTCACAAAAAAGGTGACATTCATTGTTTTTCCCGTGTGGTCTTCACTTAATCCAGATTGTAAATTTTTTGTAAAAGTGTTGCTCTTTAGGAGATATCCACGTCTGAATATTTTCAATTATGGGAATTGTAAGAGGCAGCGCAAGACCGGTCATTGTGATAATCTTCCGAGGCCTTAGTGCTATTAGAGACTTAAGTATTATATTTATTATACAAAATGCTAAATTTTCGTTGTATCACACGGTCAAATTCTCGTGTCGTATCTAATATTGGAAACGCGTCCGGCCAACGAGCCGCCCGCAAATATTTGGCTAGCAGAATCATCCGCGGGCTAAGTCGGGCCGTAATATCGTGATGGATGCGACGAGACGGCCCGCCGCCGTTGTGGACACTTTTAAACTTTGGAGAAACGTTCGATGAGTTTTTGAAGATACAGTATTTTTGATGCAGATGAGAACGATAATTTTAAAACTTGGATAGTTGTTTGATCTTCAGCATCCTGTTAAATGTTAACAGTTTTAATTTAATATAATGATGTAAGCACTCTTCGGTGTCCCTTCTGTTCGACTTATAGGTTAATTGGGAGAAAATGCAGGTGACACTAACATAGAAATTAATATTTACTCAGGTATTTACACAAACCAAGAACATGAAAGTACTTAATTTAAAGGCCACTTTTTTATGCGACTCATTCAATTGCTTTTTTGTTTTGTCAAGTAAACGCAAAAGTGTCTAATGGTAGGCGTGAAACATTTAATTTGACTGTCCTAACACTTAACAAGTACTTCAGTTACACGATCTATTCATAAAATTAGAACCGCCAGGGAAGCCTAACTAGTGATAAGTCCCGCATACAGGCGGACTGTGATTGACAACGTGATATCTCATTGATGCCCCATCAAATACTGAAACAATAGCAAACAGATTCGCACCAACTGCGATTAACTGTCATAACCTGTTATAGTATTCAATCGAGTAACTAAACCTAACTGAACTACTTGAAATTCTTCAAAATTGAGTGTACTTTTATGCAGTTAATTATGGATTTTGTTTAACAACTGGTCAATCTTAAAGGCTGAGTTGCACCACCTAACTTTAACCGTGACTGTAACGGTAACCGGTGTTTGTTGTATGGAGTTTGACATATTTTTGACGTTTTCAAAGTTAAAGTAAGATGGTGCAACCCAGCCTAAGAGTCGTCAGCCATCAATAAGCTTGTGAAAAAGCTCAATCGTACTTAACTCAACCAAAGAACGGAAAATGCATGTTAATTTAACTAGTGAACTTTAAAAGTCATATCGTCTGATACCATAATGAACTAAAGAAGAGGAATCTTAATCGTTATTATTATGCAACCCATCAAAAAGTAATCGAAACCAATTCCAAAACCTTGATTCCAAAGACAAACGAACTACACTATCAATAGTGTTTTCGAAAAAGCCTACTCGAGAACAATGAGCATAGAGAACAGAACAATATGGGTTACTGTGTCAAGCATAGACATACACTCGTATTCGCAATAGTGACGTGGCGGGGAGCTGTGATTTTGTATTTTTGATTTTTTTTTTTTTTTTTTTTTTTTTAATGAGTGCTATTGATATGCACCTGCAATTGGAGCTAGTGGAGTACTCCAATTGCAGTGCGGTGATTTAGTTTGTGATTTTTATTGTTGTAATGTGTTGGCTGCTTATGTTTGGTTGAATTCTTTTAAATGATCGACTATATTGGTAATGTAGGCTTTAAAACTTTTTGCTGTATCTTCTTTTCTGATTATTTCTGAGAGATTGTATGGATCGATGTTTAACAAACGGGATATCATTTCATGATTATATCGGGCTGAAGCAAATCTAGGGCACTGTGTTAAAAGGTGTTTCCAAGTCTGTGGAGTCTGGTCATCGCAGGGACAGCGGTCATCTGCGACGATATGGAAACGATGTAGGTATTCCTTATGATAACCGTGGTTGGTTAAGACCTGGGTGGTGGCAAAGTCCGGCCGAACGATCTTTATGAACTCCTGCAAGGTGTTGTATGTTGGCAGGAGAGATCTTGTATGGACGCAGGTGTTCGGGTCCATATACAAAGTTTTGGCCGATTCTTTGCATTTTTGCCTATTTTGATGTTTAACGAGGCTGATGGGTACTCTTTGGAAGTCTGGTATTCTGCGCATTCTTGCAGCAGCCTTTGCTGCCAAGTCTGCTTCTTCGTTGCCATCGAATCCAGCGTGGGCCTTAATCCACGCGAATTCGATGGTATAGCCAGATGATCGGGCTTGGTGTAAGAGTTTATGGATGTTGACGGCGAAGCGGTTGTAGCTGCTGCCGTTTCGCAGCTCTGTAAGGCCAGACTTGCTGTCAGAGAGTATGAGTACATCCGTGAGGTGGTAGTCAATGATGTGTTTGCAAGCCATTTGCACGGCAAGCATTTCCGCCTGAAATACCGAACAGTCGTCATGAAGCTTGAACTTCTTGATGACTGATGGCTGAGTGTTGGCGGAGTCCTTAACGACAAAGGCAGCTCCAACTCGATCGTCAATTTTACTTCCGTCCGTGAATATAAGCCAGGTGTGATTGGCGCCCGCCTGAGTGAGCTCGGGTGTGGAGGTGATTTCCTCGAATCGTATGCCAATTCTGTCAGACGGGTGGAGTAATTTAGACGGAGGACATGGATTCTCGAGAGAGATTTCATTGATGCATATTTCGTGCATAATATGAGTAATTAGGTACTTAGTGCATACGTGGCATATTTCGTGCACACTATAATAGGTAGTGCGTACGTGGGGGCCGGTGTTATATTCATAAAAATAAATTCGTTCGTTCGTTTGAGCCAAATGACGTCCACTGCTGGACAAAGGCTTCCCCCAAGGTTTTCCATAATGAACGGTCCTGCGCTGCCCGCATCCAGGCTCTTCCTGCGACCTTATCTGGGAAACATAAGTAGTCAGAAATAACTACTTCGAGTAAACAAATAATCGCTATCCATTTTTGCCTGTTCTTACCCTAGTATACTTCTACTTTAAAAGGATCTGAACCTAATCACCTAATTCATTAGGCCATAAGTAGGTAACCTACATAATAGGGTGGAGCGAACATTTTTTTTTCAGATATCTGTAATGTAATAGTCAAAATTTTGTGCCTTTAGGGCTTAAATGAAGTCATGCAAAATATTAATCAATTCGGTTTAGAGTAACTGCCTCCGCATCGACACTGAATTTATAAAAAAAGTTGGTTTTAGACCTCACTTAGGCGCCACATATCTCTGCAATATTTAAAGAAAAATACTATTTTTTTATCACAAATCGTTAACTGGTATGCTATATTTTCAATGTAAAATACACAAAAAAGCCAGGCTTTGGGTTTATAATTTTAATAAGGGCGTGAGAGAGCGCGAGAAGGGAATTTTTCTGGCCCTTTTCGCGACTCGCGTCTTTGTCAGATAGTCTACTGGAAAAGCTCTGGAAACATGTAAGAAACTGCCTATCTATAAATTTGAACAAATTGAAGGACAAATGTGATCAGAAATGGCCAATTATCTGAGTACTGATCAGCAGAACTTGCATAAAATTGCTTCGGCGGTAATTAGGCGTATTCTCACAAAATCTCGCAATAATTTCTCCTGGTGAATTGTAACATGCCCGTTAGATCACACGAGCGTACCGAATACTACGTTTGTATTGTAGAAACTTAAAATCCAATAGAAATTTTGATACCTCTGGCTACTATTGTGGTTAAAGTCTATGCTTCTTCCTGGTTTTTGATTAAGACAAAACCATCATGCAAAGATGGCACCCGTCATCTGTTTAAAATTATTATGGCCTCGAGAGGCCTGCCAGATACCCTATGAAAGTTTAAAGAACTCGTTACCCGGAGAAAAAGCTATTACGAGTATCCTGATAGCAGTCTTCTTACGATGTCAGAGAGCTGGCCGCTCGTCGCATACTAAAGTCACACAGTACGAGTCACACTTCAATACCTAGATTTTTTAAGTACTAGTGATACACTTTAATGCTATTTTATATATTTATTTAATTTACTTAACCAAACAGCCGCTTTTGAGATATTTATTTGACTAAGAAATTCAGCACATTGTCAAATCTGGTGGTGAGAGCAAACCTTTGTTTTAAGGCTTCTCTACCTCACTCAAGCTGTTGAGGGACCTGTGAAGATTACGATCAAAGATTCTATTTCTCACTGCATCCAGAAAGTCACTAATAAAGTGCAATAAAAGTCAAGTTGGAATCGCAAAACGTGATGCCTAAATTTTGATCAAAAAAGGATTTTCAAGCATAATAATTAAAGTAATTTATCTAATTCTTGTATGTATTTCTTGTTATATTACCTTAGTAAATATTTAATCTATAAATTATCTGTCATTTAATACCTTCTTACTAATAAATAGAGCGCAATATTTCACCTTAGACGACTTTCAACTTTAAATAAAATTTTAATATTTTGAAGTCACTGCGGAGGCAGAAGATATTCATTAAATGGGATAAAAAATTACAGTTATTTATACTTTCATATAAGGCACAAATCCCCCCCTATTAGAACTTCGAAACTAAAAAAAAAATTTTTCCCATACAACCGTGCTCCACCCTACTACATAACTCATCAACTCGTAGGTGAAAGATAAAATTACAATAATTACGAATTGAACTATGCTGGACATACCAAGATTGAACTAGAATTATTAAGAGATGATTAATAAAGTTTTAAATGTAGAAATGAAAAATATCATCAAGTATCTAAATTGGCCAACTGTTCCATCCTAAGTATATTGTATGCCCCATCACTAGCCACTCTGCATGAAAGCAATGGCATATTTCAGATACGATTGTAGAAACGACAACAAAAAGCGTCAGTTTCAACTAAAACTGTCAACCGATCGTTTTAAAGCATCATACACAAAACGCGAACTAGAGCATTTAGTTTTCTCATAATACTTAGTTATGAAGTTATTTTGATAAAATATTTTTTATCGTATCATTTTAATTTATTGTAAATGGTTTTTCATTATAAAGATAAATTAGGACTGTCCAAAACAGTTTTGATAAGAGGAAAGGCTCGTAATAATTATGTCACAGCTAAACTTTGGAGCGTTGTATTCCACTAGCTAGATGAACAAAATTATTGAAATATGCCGAAGCATGTGGAATGTTTGGCATTTGTTTGTGGGAATGCCCGATCTAAAATTTGTAACTGGAATTTAGAAAATATAAATATTAGAGTAGGTACAGGGTGGCCCAGAAAGAAATTCACTTTTGAAAATTCAAGGAAAAAAATTCTGTGTAATTTTGTAGAACTTTATACATTACAATTCAAAGAAAATGAAATGGAATTTGTTATTAAATTTACCTTTATTAAATTACATCGTCCAGGAGATTCCCTTGACGCTTACAATATTCGATCAACATGCATCAAAATCTTGAAATGCGTTCGTTAGAATTACCTCGAAACTTATTTTCCATTTTTTGCCGAATGTTCAGCTTCAGTTGCTGCATGGTTGTTGTATTATAAAAGTATACTCTATTCTTAAGGTAACACCACAAAAAGGAGTTTTCTGGAGTGAGATCAGGACTTCCTGGTGGCCAGGAGATGTCACCCCTGCCTGAAATTATTTTTTTGTGGGAACATGTCTCTTACCATCCAAATGCTCTCATTTGAAGTGTGACACGTAGCCCCATCTTGATGAAACCAAGTGCTATTATCATAGCCTTGCGAATCTTGACACTTTGAAATCAAGAAGCCTTTCAGCATGCCAGTATAGCGCTCTCAAAAATTAATCATCCTTTCGATGCAACAAACCAATTAAGCAGGTGTGAAATCTCATTGCCACTAAGAAGCCCTTATCTCATTCCAGCAGACTTCTTTTTGTGGGGTTACGTAATGAGCAGTGTATACTCTAATAATCCAAAAACTCTGCAGCATTCATTCATCCTGAATCCATTTAGAGGTAACTCTAACGAAAGATTTCCAAAATTTTTATGCATGTTGACCGAATGTTGTAAATGTCAAGGGAATCACATGTACGATCAAATTTAAAAAAGAAAGTAAATTTAAAAATAAATTGCATGAAATTTCCTTTAAATTGCAATAATTAAAGTTCTACAAAAATGTACAGTTTTCGTTTCCTTAAATTTTCAAAAGTGAATTTTCTTCTGGGCCACCCTGTATATGACGTGCTCGTATGTACAAACAAATAGGTATCACTCAACCAAGTGAAAAAAACGTTTATTGAACTCTATGAATTTATGAATGCTAAAATATCAATTCACTTTTTTGGGTCTTACAAAAAAAAACACAAAAATCTGGATTGACTTTTAAATAATGGTACAGAATGCCCATCTAGAGGGAGTGACAGGACATAAGTAATTTCATCAAGATCTTATATGTATATGCAATAGGAAACAAGATGGGGAAAACTGGTCAGGTGGGGATTCTTGGATGGCTCAAACATGGAGTACAGGTGCGGTTTTGTTCCCCAGTCGATGAAGCACATGATGTCGTGCCGAGTGCCCGAGCAACTGCACGCAGAAGGATTTAATGAACGCTGCTGACAACGCCACTCTTGTAGCGGAGTTTTGGGCTGACACTGTGTTTGTTGTCGACACGATAAGAAGAAGAAGGAAACAAGATAACGCGAAACAACTGACGATTGCTGTATACTGTATACTCTATATTTAATTTTCTGAAGCCTCGCAATTTCTCCAATCAGACATACTCATGTTTACACCAAGTATTTATATGTTAACATAAATACAACCGCGAATCACTCCGGTGTCGATCGGGATTGATCCGTCAAACAGGTTTATGTAAGTAATGAAAAACGAGCAAACACAGCGCTTATTCTGACGCGTTATCGTGCGCGAGATGGATGGTGAACAAATGAAATCGGTGATAGAAGCGATTTTGTGCTCTAAATTTAACGGTGGAGAAGTGAAAATGGTTGTGAATATCTTCGGAGATTTACATAGCTGAACACATTATTTACCTGAGTCTTTAATTAATGTAATCTATGATTATTTTAAACCAGAAAGCGCCATTAAGCCGCCTCAGCTAATGGTGAGGAGCCCAACGGTAATGTTTTTGCTATAACTTAGAGTAGGTACGAGTACTTGCAATGCAATAACGTTTAGATAAATGAAAAAAAAACAAGTAGGTAGGTACTTAAAATTATAGTTGTTGCAATTCACGAAGGCGAGTGAGCTTTACATGAGTGTGGTGGCTTGCTACTGTTCGTTATTCAAAAGTTTTGATAGACATTACACTATCGTTATGTGCATGTAAACGTACACACACAAGTAAAGCTTACTAACCTTCGTGAGTTGCAAGAACTATAATTGTAATTGAATCAACTATCCAATATTTTCATTTTCAGTGTTCAGTAATTTCATACTGTCTTCTTGTATAGCCCACCAAAACAAAACTCGGTAAACGTAATCCCAACTCAAAACCGAATCCTCCGCTATCCAACACACCAATTACATAAAAGGCTAAAACCATAAGCAAAAACCCAACATCGAAATTCGATCGTTTCAAAATCGCTGCTCTCACGTTACAGAATCGGGGTTCCGTCGGTTGTTCAATCACGTAATGGAGTCTACCGAAGAGGGTTCCGCTGCATTCATGGCCATGAGACGAAGGGCTGGCAGCCGCCTGAAAAAACTGAAGGCCACTGAAATGCGAATTGATAACAGATAGATGGAGCCTAGATTATTTACCTAGATATCATTTTCTTAGATCAGTGAGTGGAATGCAAGTTGGACTTTGACTCCCCATAGATTACAGACTTTTAGTCGGCCAATAGTCGGGTCGACTTCCAATTTGTATGAGGAATAGGCCGGTTTAATAACGCACTTCCCTTTATGCGCAAATTGTCAAATTTGCAAAATGTCAAATGCGCAAACTTCCATACACGTTTGTACTGATTAACAGCCCGACCCAGCTATTAGCCGATCAAAAGTCGGTGGTCTGCGTCTTAGTTTAATATAACACTATGTCAAAATCACAGGGTCATGTCTGACACAAATGAAGACCTAGCGAACGTCAAGAAGAATATAATAAGGTCACACATTTGGGTAGTTTCCCAGCTCTAAACTTTTTTTACTGTTCTCAGATCTTAAAAAAATATTGGAGTTGTCAACTATTCTATTTTGATCCAGTGTATTAAGAAGAACCGTACCAAAATTTCACCGCAGTGATTTCAAAACTGATTGATCTAATCTTAATCAAACTAATTCAATGTTCAAGTACTATCACCAAAAACCTTAAAGCCAACCCTAGCCAGCCAAAACTGAAACATTTTCGTGCCATTATCGTGGCATAGATATTTTAATGTGCGGAACCGTCCGACTGAAATCCGATGATGTTTTCGTTTCAATTTTTTCGCTTGAATTTCGCGGATTGCATAGTGTCGGGTTTTTCATCCAGCCAGTTCCTGGAAAGGGTTTGTTTGAAGACGAAATATTCCAGCCTAAAAATTAATAATTGTTTGGATGAAATGGAAAAAATATTTCAGCAAAGTAATGTAAAGTATCCATCCATGTGAAATTCACACTCCATTATTAAACAACCGGGTGACCTTTTAGGTTAGACCAGACCAACGCGTGCAGCCGGCGTGCACGATGACGATGGCGATGGCGACCAGACAGCGTGTATGAATTTGTAGCGATGTGTTCACATCAACGCGTCCTGTCATTGGTCGCGGCGCTCTATGCAGCGTCTGCACGCAGCGATCAGCGATCATCGCGACATTTGTCACTGTGACGTTTCTGTTTTTTAAAATCGATATAATAAATAATAGTAAGTAGGATCTGTTAAAAAGTTTTTACTCAATTAAAAATGAATTAATCATAACATTCCACTAGTCTGACCTACTTGAATAATAAAAAAGGTTTTAGAATAAAGTATCAATATCAGAATTTATTTTTATGTAATAAACAAATTATTCTACTTTTCTCGAGAACCTGGTTCTTCAACTTCATAAATAAAATTGGGATTTATCTGCAGAACAAAATAATTGAGAACGTACATGTCTGCAGCTTTCTCAAAGGCCCTAGAGCAATTCTAACGTCTCAGTCATTAATTTAGAGCCACTAGAAATACCTAGTTGACCAAATCTGATGTCTTTTTGTATTTTTGAGTTATTATTAAAGACACAAAGGATATTTGGACTATTATGTACTCTGTAGTTTGGGTGCATAATGTAATTCCTTTGCCTTAAAAAAAGTAAATGTCAAGATGACTGTTGCACCGAAAATGAAAATGAAAATTGATTTTGATAGATGTTTTGTTGAGTTTTGTGTAGTTTTGTGCAATTTAACGATAAGAACGACTATGGTAAAAGGAAATGGGGGCAAATTTTTTCCCTCAAGGAAAAAGATGAATTGGTTATAATCTTACTTGCCCACAAGGATACTGTATGAGCACGTCAGCATCGACCGCGACTAGCCGACTGGCCCATGAACCCTGAACGAACGTGCACCGTAGGCACTCTACACCGACGGCACATTGGACTGGACATATTGAATTGTGTACATTATGTAAATCTTGTATATAGCAATAGCATAACAGTAATAAACCAGATATCAACCGTCCGCGTTGTGTTTCATTTCCCCCCACTGAGGCCAAGAAAGCCTTAGTGCAGTCCTCCTTCCTATCAAACCTTTCTTTAAATCTAATTAAAAGGTACCTATTGTTAGGGCTTCTAGGGACTACAAACGAAGCCAGAAATATAGTTTGGTTATGAGTAACCAATACCTACTACCTATACCGCATGTAGGTAATCCTGTCTCACTCTATAATATACCTATGGCATGGCCGTCTGAATAAACTTAACTGAAAAAGTGTTTCCACTGTCTCAATTGCATCAAAAGCTTCAAACAAATCATTTAATTCAGTTTCCATTTTGCCGAATATAGGCGTGATGATTGACAATAAGCGAAAGTGACAATATGCGTGACAGTTGTGGTGACAGTGACAACCTGCACGCACAGTGATCGCCATCGCGGTCGCGGCAGTGTGAAACAACTTTTGCACGCGCAGTGGTCGCCATCGCCATCGCCATCGCTGCACGCGTTGGTTTGTCCGAACCTTTTGATACGAGGCTTTTTTATTTTTGCAGGTCCATAATGTGTAATGTAGTTGCAGCATTGATATAATGAGACTTTGGTAACCGCTCTAGGGAACTACCTATCTGTTAGCGTGTTTTTTAAAGCACGAAATAATCTTGTTAGGATAGTCAACTACATGCAAGTCTTCAAGTCTAACCAAATTGAAAAAAAAAAACAGTTTCAATACAATGCTGTAAGCTATAACTGTTTTAGATTTATATATTCAGCCATTTTTAGCCTTCTGCAGAACAAACCAATAAGTGCAATATCCATGATCTTAGGCTTTTTTCTGCAGCTACTGCCAGATAACTTTTTGAGGTCATTTTACTGAACTTTTTCTGAAACCTTTTCTTATATTTAGCGCCTCTTTAATCCACCTGTTAAGTAACATATACGGTCAGGCCTCCTTCAATAGCATATTCAGTTAATCATAAAATATTTCATGCATGCTCGAAATGCATTCCATTTCGTGATGCATTTCAAAAACAGCGCGATCACTTATCAAACCATCAAACGCGTTCCATTTTGACTGACGAATACTGATGATGTAAAAACATACGCGCCTACATTTTATGTACATTCCCCATTTACATTGAATGCGCTTTAGATAGCTTTAGAGAGTAGCGGTGAAAAGGTTTCATTATTCTATTGCTGTAAATGGAATATTGGTTTCAATTTAATTTCAAATACTAAGCAGGAATGAGTATTTTAAACTGTTACGTATTGTCTACTAAAATATGTGAGTTAATTATTTTATCTAGTTATTTGGAATGTAGACTGGATGAAACTAAATCACACACAGTAGAGTGTTAAATTCCCTTAATAAGGGTTCCTTGTCAGGACTAAGGAACCCTAAAAAACCAATTGGTTAAAAAAAGAGAGTTTAGATCTATCCACTGAGCAGTTGACGAACCGCCAAACCACAGATCGCCAAACCAAGATTTAAGGCAGATTTTTCAGTCGTCGGATAACTTATAACTGAAGAATAAGTTTGGCACATTGACTGTTTTAGTATAAGAAATATGTCAAAATGACAAGGTTATTCTTCCGTTAAAAGATATCTGACGATTGAAAAATCAGCCCTTAGCCATATGAACTTAACTTTTTAGCTTTTATTAAACACGCCATTATTTTAGTCTAATATAAATTTCATAGACAATGTATTTCGTTAGCCAAAATTGCTTAAGGGATTTGCTCTACATTTTTGCCGTATCCAAAGACAACAAACATCAAACACCAATATTGGCAATCCGTATCATATGTTATTTATCAAATCCACAAGTTCAGGTACTACCAAAGATTACGTCTGTATGTTTGTACAGTCAACACAAACAGCGATGGCAGATTATTGGCAATGTTCGAGATACCGCTCGTGTTATTGCAGACCGTACTGAATATTGATGGTTCGTCATTATCAAATAACTTGAATCATTACAGTATTATTGAATCCGCCGTAATTCTGATATTCGTACGTGTTTGAACTGGTGAACGCGGGTAATTTTGTTTAAAATGCTAATTGAGGATAGGCTGCTGAAGCAAAAGTATTAAGTAATATTATTCATACAAATATATCTACAAGAATGAAATGAAAATTAAAATCTGCATGTTTAATTAATTGACAATAAGGCACTGCGCAAAATTTAAACGCTACCCACAAAATAAAACCTGAGTAATATCTACACATTTTTCTTTTCTGTCACTTTAGTTCTTATACCTAACCTATAGAGATTTTAAAATTCCTGCTAGTAAAAACAACTTTGAACAATAGCTTGCCCCATGGGAAAACAGTAATTTCGATTCAAATCGATGTCATATGAACTCAATTCTCGAAACTTTACCTTAAAAGATATGTAGTTTACACTTTCATCTTTGCGTTTTACTTATTTGATTTTGAACCCGAGTGCGTGACGGAAATTGGAGGTCGATTTTTTGTAATAAAAATCGATCGGTTCAATTCACAAAATTAACATTAAGTCCTTCATCACTGCATTTGTATACCTAAACAGTGTTCATAATAGTTTTATCCAGGCCATCGAATGGAGCCGCAGTTAGGCCGATCCATCACGTCGCGCGCATGTGCGCTGTGACAAATGCCTCCTTAACTGCTTCATGAATATGCCTATACAGGGTGGCTGGGAATGCATATTTATGTATTTTATTGCGAAAATAAGCAAAATCTGTTAGATTTGTGAGATAAACGCTAGAGGGCAATGGGAAAAAGGGGAAGACTGTTCACAAAGCAAAAAGGATTGCTTGCCAGAAAATCAGAGGGTTTCAAGGTTAGATTTCTTGTGTGTGTTAGAAGATGCTCCGAACAAAATTCGTCTGATAACTAATAATAATAAATAATAATAATAATAAATCTTTGGACAATTTCACACAGCGCCAGCTAGCCCCAAAGTAAGCAACTTAATGCTTGTGTTATGGGTGCTAGCTTAACGGATATACTACTTATATACTTTTTTTTTTAAATACATAAATATTATACATAGTCACACCCAGACCCGTCACAGAAATTAAAATTCATCATTTCAATTTCTGCCCGGCCGGGAATCGAACCCGGGACCTCTCGGCATAGTAGTCCGTTCTGAACCACTACACCAAACGGCCGACTAGGAACACAAAGGTGAATACTCATACTTACTTCAAGACTAAAATATTATGATTGTTTCTATTATAAGTTGACATTAACAATTATATTATTATGTTTAGCAGTGGACATCCTATGACTGAAATGATGATGATGGTCATTAATCATCTTCGCTTGGAGATAAGAATATTATTTGTCTAATGAATGAAACTTTCCACTGAAAAATCCGGATCTTTTAAAAAACTGTAGTTTCATAATATTTTTCTTGAAAATCATATCGGAAAATGAGAACTATCAAGGTGTTATATACCAGCTTCCCTCAGTGCTCCACTACATTACTCAAACCGCCACATCATGATGCAAAAATTACTCAAAAAAATGCTAAAACAAAAGTCACCAGCCATTCAATGGCCGAAAGTTTTCAGCTTCACATAAATCAACTATTTCTTAGTTCGGACGCGTCTTCATTCACAGTTCCTGCGCGAATTGGCAGAGACTCAAGTTAGTATAGTGGGCTGAGGAAATACTTTACAATTTCTGAGTCCATATTCACTTGTGAATAACTAGCTTTAGCCCGAAGGTTTCCTTGGGAAGAATTTGGCTGTCCAAACAAGTTTTTATCATGCGTCTCGCGATCATTAGGTACACGCTTTGAAATCTGAAGTAGTCATCAATTTCTTATCCGTTCGTTCGTTTCAGCCGAATGACGTCCACCGCTGGACAAATCTTTGGGGAAGGCCTTTATCCGTTATTTGAGAAATCCGTAGATAAAATCATGCATTTCACATTATTGATACAGTTAACAATACAAAAGCTCAAAATAACTGTTGTGAAAAAGTAATAATCAGACTAAATCTTTTTCGTACACTTTAAATTTAAATCAGCAACTATTATTAAAAAAAGAACTTTAAATGTTACCGACTGTACTATTCTATAATGTGAGCTTGTAGTTGACAACGATGTCTATCTCTGTCTCAACCTATAAATAAGAGTGCACAGCAATAATGTTCTACACATAATGGATATTATGAAATGCAATGACACGTCATAGCACTTCTAGGCCGGATGTTGGTTTTGACGTGACATTAGTTATATTTTAAAATCACGTATATTTTTGACAAAAATAGATTTGTTATTTTTTGCACGGTAACCTAGTTTTTGAAAGAGCTTTTTATATTTGAAGATTTAATAAATTAGGACGTAGAATGATTTACATATTATGTACCTAAGTATCATAAAGCTATTTAACATATAACATTTTCGGATATTTTTAAACAGCGCCACCTATAGAATTTAAGTAAGGCTGAGTTGCACCACCTAACTTTAACAGTAACTACGACGTTATCCGATGTTTTTTGTATGAAATTTGACAGATTTTTGACGTATGTCACTGTTAAAGTAAGATGGTGCAACCCAGCCTAAACGAAGCTTATATTATGTACTACGGATAACAAACTGCGGAAATGTCACAAAAAACCGTCAATTCTACTACATTTTCCATGCAATTCAAATTTAATTCACTCCTTTCAATAAATAATAAACTCTAGCACGAACTGCTAGGGTTTAATTAATCTGGAGAAACGGGAATGTGTCCTGGGGAATTTATTGCCATAATTTACGGGAGTCCCGGAAAAAACGGAATACAAATACGGCATAATGTGGACTCGGAATTAGTTGGGAGTAGGCCTTGTTTCGGAGTGGCAATTCTGGATATCGGTAAGGCAGGAGATAAAGAAAGTTTTAGGGAAACTCTTTAAATGTATTTTATTGACTTGTAATACTGATTCGTTCTTCAGAGACGTTAAGCTGGCTCTATTGATTAGGTACCTCGAATGCTAGACGCTAGTGGCATAAATTAAGTAAAAAAAACCCAAGTGAAAAGTCAATGTCAAAATTAAAATAGTACCTACTTACAAATCAAAATAAAAAATAAAAGACATTTTTTTTATGTTTTGCTCTTAAGTAGCCTTCACATGTCTCATAATCTTTTTGCCCAACCATCGCTTGGGGACCAACATTAGGCAAGTGCTGAGAAGAAGCGCCGCAACAAACTCAGTCACCACTGTCTGTCGGTTAAAATAAATAAACCTAAATTAGAAAAAGAGGTTTTCATCAAATATTAAAAAGGTAATTTAAAATGAAAAAAACGTTTCGTGTTTCTTCTTTAGTTTACGGCCAGATCTTGGATAACTATTGATTCACAAAGGTAATGCCCGTTGCGGCCCAATAATGAGGGCTATCGTTTTAGCGCTCACCAGTTAGCGCCACTGTAGAGTAAGGTCCTGTCACTTGCTAGTAGCGAAGACAGTGGTACCAACTGGTGAGCGCTAAAGTGGTAGGAGGACTATCGCAATTGCACTCATCAAGATGGCGCCACTGTAGAGTAAGGTCCTGTCAATCGCCAGGGGTGCCAACTGTTAAGTATAAAAACGATAGCCCTCATTGAGCTTTGTCTAAAGAGATCGGACACAAAAATAAAATCCCAAGGTTATAACAGGGAGGCCTATGTTTAGCAGTGGACGTCCTATGACTGAAATGATGATTACATCTACACGTTATACAAAGAAGAGCTTTCAGTTCTTCATTTCACTAAATTATATAAAAATTTGAAAATTTATGGATTAATTTGACTTTCCAAATAGAAGTCGTTCGTATTTATTTCAATGTCATAAGGCCCTGAAAGCTATAGCTTCAATTATAACTTCACACATCACACTAAGTCGCAAGTGAGTGTTTGAGTCACCCCCAACGTGTCACCCGATACGTCTGCGATCATGAAAACTGTAAAGTATTTGAAACGACGCGATGTTTGTTAAGTAAATTACTTGTTAATACGGATAATGTACGTGTTGATATGGAAATATACCTATCTAATACAAAGATATGTCACACATCTTGTTTCTATTGGGCTATTTTGTGAGTAAAACTACAACGAATATTAGCCTATTATAGGTTTTTTCACAAAGATTTTGCCCCTGCATTACCTACTTTTTTTATGCAGCATTTGCCTGTAATCGCACCTGATATTAAAAGAAAGTGAGATGCAGTCGAGGATTCGTATGACATTAGCTCTCTGCCAATCAAATTCCCGTTAAAATCGGTCCAGCCGTATTGTAGATTAGCCGAAACAAACAGCACATTTTTTATTGGCGCATTATGATTTTGACGCATGTTTATTTATTTCTTTTACTGGGCTATTTCCATTAACGTCAGCACTGACTAAGTGAAACTGAATTTCAAATTAGTGAAATCATACACAAAGTGTTTTATCAAGCTGTCAAGCTCGAAATCAACATGACTGGTAACGAATATCGCTACAAACATGACTAAAACTCATTCACGCCAAGTATCATAGTGTCATATCCTTATTTAGCCAAAGCCCTTTATAACTTTCGCATCTGTTACGACCTGAAAAGGGCAAAAGGACAGCCAACAAATGGACGAAGAGCGCGATGCGCGTAAATCAAACTGATTGGCGCACGCGCATGATTCATGGCGGAGATTATTAAGTTCGGTGCGCGCGCGACGGTGCGTTGGAGTCACTTTTTAATTTGCGGCGGCGGCCATTTCAGCCTGTGTATTTTTGAAATTGAATTTGGAACACGCTTTTGAAATAAATAAAAAAGTTGCAACTGATCTGGCCAGTCATAAAGCGTGTAATATTTTAATTTAATGTTTTTCAAATTATGTGAATTATGAATTTCACATAAAAAGTCTTGAAAATTTTGTTTCAGTGTGTCATGTTGCCCCAATATTATTTTTAAGAATACAAGGTTTCTTCCAAAATCAATAATTCGCTCTATAAAGTCAAAAATTAATCAAATTTTGCATTTTAAACCTATCATCAAAGCTACTGTGTGATGTAGGTGTACCACATCACCCGAGAATTAAAAAGTGGGAAATCGAAATAACTACAAAGCCATAAAGTTAAATAAAATACCAAATCAATCAACCATACTTTCACTCATCTCATAGACAGGTAAACATTTTCTGTAAAACATTACTGTACTGTTAACACGTCTTATTCCAAAGGATGAGCATCACCGCAGTTTAAAATAAACTGTCAATTCTTCATCTGCTCAGTAAGCTGATCCGAGCTGACATATCACATTGACACTCAACAAATGCAGTCCGCACTCATCCGAGACGAACTTTTATTACAGACACATTTCAGAATCTCCGCTGTGTTCATATCTCAATTTAAACAGCAAATTATACACTCCCGTTGGACTTGTCAGATGTTGGGAACATTATAATTATTTTCTGGATGACATATTATTATGCGGCGTCAGCTACAGAGGCGAAAAAGTTCATTGGAGACCCGTTTAGAATAGAAACAGTGTTTTTAAAGCTGTTATTGTAACTGAATTGTTTGCAAAATCTTGCAAGGATTGGTTAGGGAAAAAATAAAATGCATAAAACATTATTAAATCTCTGAGCTCAAAATATTATCGCGAATTCAATATTATTTATTTCTAGGAAATAAAAACGCGTTTTACCATTCCTTTTTAATTAAATTTCATTCCAATAACAGTGTAAAGAGTTACATGTAATGCTTAATTTTATTATTCCTAACGATACTTCAATTGTTTCATCCTAGCTATTCTATTTTATTGTTGTAACCCTATGTTTATCAGTAGATATTTTTAAATTTTACTCATAATAGTCATAATCGATGGTTGGATCCTGACCCCTTCATTTCTCATCATTAAGATTAAAATAATACTTAAGCAAGTGCATCTAATAATAAATACGTGTTCCACCATCGCCTAGAAACCAAATCTACAGCTACAGATCTACAACTCACCACAATATACGTATCCTGAAACTGATCACTACCTAACCACAACGTCAGGATCAGCTGTTCAGTAACCCTTCACATTCGTGCTCATTCGCGAGGCATCAGTGCGGCTGAGATCCGCCCGCCGCGGCGCCAAGCGTCCGACTGCCGCCCGCCCTGAAGGCACACTGGGCGGGCGAGAAAACACCGCTTATCGCGACTCGAAAGTTGCGTAATTATTGTGTGCGATTGGTTTTATCTATGCTAATAACGTAACGCAACTTCGGCGGCGGAATGGAAAATGGAGTTGAGACTTTTAAGTATAATTGTACTGGATTTGCATTTGAGGTTCGATTGTTTGTGTGCTTGGAAACAAAACAAATAGAATGAACCATTTATACGAGTACTTCTTACACATCAATCATTCAAGACTGTAACTTCATTAGATAACTACCAATTTACTTTAGGTATATCTACGAGTAAGATGTAATTTTTAATAAGTATTTCAATGAAAAGACAATTCAATAACAAGGCAAAAGGAATAGTTTTACTCTTGTTTGATTAGGTTACCTACATAATTTTTAAACTAACTGTGATAATAATATCTTTGATAAGTTCAGTTGTTCATCACCCAGTGACGATATTTTGCTGCTTTTTATCATCATCATCATACAAAAATTTTATAGGAATATAAAATGTTACAATTACTGAAAGTTTTATTAGTAGTCTTGAACAAATGACTCTTTACCTTTCTCTTTCACCGATAAGTCTATTCTGAAAACAAATTAACGGTTCTTTTTCACCTCCTATCGTGACTTTCTAAGCAAATTATCAAAAGCAAGTTTTAAATACATTGCGGTATCTACGTCGCGTGCGCGGGCGCCTATCCATCACACAGATAAAACTTACAAATACTTTCCCAGACATTTGCATATGCCCAAGTGTTGTTTCGAACTGCAGCTTGATGGAGCTTGCTGCGACACCATTCTTTGAATGCAGTTTTGATTTATAACGCGGCTATTGGGGGAGTGTTGTCGTTTAAGAATGCTTAAACAAGTAGTGAAATAAAGTACTGTTTATAACATATAGGCCTATAAACCTCTTCTTTGGTGTTTTAGATTCAAATTCTTTATAAGTATGTAGACAGGGAACCTATACATGTCCCAAATAATAATATAGCTTGCGCTACGACCACATAAGGACAACAATGGCTGGTGCTGAGAAGAAGTGGCAAAAGAAACTCACCTATGTTAACTTCTGACATTAGGTACTTTCGACAAACTTCCTACAAGTGACTTTATCATCCAGTTATTTAATTTAATACAGGTAAAAGACTTATGAGATCTACGGGAAGAGAGAGTCCTTTACGATGGTAATATTACACTGCTTGGGCCTTCATATGGATATTTTTAACTTATTAGCAAAATTATATAAGTTTGAACTAGAAGCGCAGTGTAAATGTCCAAGGATATTTATTTATTACTAGCTTTCCGCCCGCGGCTTCGCCCGCGTGGAATTTTGTCTGTCACAGAAAAACAATATCGCGCGCGTATTTGCTCACCGTTTAGACCTACCCTGGACTACGACAAACATTTTAAAACCAAAATCAGCTCAATCGGCCCAGCCGTTCACGAGTTTTAATCAGACTAACGAACATCAATTCATTTTTATTTATATAGATTATTATTTATATCTAATCGCATACATCAATGCTCTGTCACACTTATTTAACTATCCCAAAACATACGTTTTTATACTGAAATGTTTATTTCTAAACAAAAGCGAGCTAGCCCGTATATTTAACTGAGCGATCGCGCCAGTCCGCTGTTTGTTAATCAGACAAACATTTACATATAATAAAATGCGACAATTTTATACGTCCTATACGCAGTTTATTAAAACCGAATTGAGCTTTTGTTTTTTTTTATTTCGACGTACATTTAAAACTAAAAAAACAATTTAGATCTTTTGCTGTGCAAAAAACATAGATGTATGATTCTAATTGCTACAATAATGAGTTTTTATTGGGCTGTAAAGCTACAGACACATAGCAGGAATGCGTGACATTGACATTACTTACGTCAATTGCCCTCTGACAACAACTCATTTTCTTAACGATATCAATATTTTAACGTTTAAATTTTTGACAAATAACAATAGGTAGATATGTTGTAACTGTTATGGATATGAAGATAAGTAGGTATTTAAACAATTGTTGGGTATAATGGATCAAAGACTGTCAGTTGTTATCTAGGCACTTCAGCAAAGCTACTCGTAACAAGAACGTTATAAGTTAACCTACATAAAAAGCTTCTAGTAATTCGTAAAATCAAACTTGCATAAATAGTAAAACCCAGTTCACATTAACGTTTTCATTACTAACTGCAATTAGCGGGCACTTTTTCAGCGTCGCTTAACAAATGGGTCATTCATCTAAAAAAAGTTGAGTGTGAAAAATAAAATAATATGCTAATAGCACCTTATCGGCTGGGGTTCCGTGTGCAATAAACCTTGCTGAGTGCTCGTAAATTAAAGTGTAATAGGTCAGCTATGTATGTACCTGTTTTAGATTTACTATTGGTGTTGTTACTAAAAACAATACTTAAATATTTTAAGGGAAAGACTATGATAAAGGTGATGATGATGATATTAGACGGCTGACGGGTCTAACTCCAGAAGCTCTGGAAGCAGTAATAAGCTAATGATAACGTTCTTCCACGGGCTGGAAGACGTAGCGTGGGCAGGCCTACTAGGTAGACTGACGATCTGGTAAAGGTCGCGGGAAGAGCCTGGATGCGGGCTGCGCAGGACCGTGCATTGTGGAAAACCTTGGAGGAGGCCTTTGTCCAGCAGTGGACGTCATTTAGCTCAAACAAACTAAGAGCTCTATAAAACGGCAGGGTACGGCCTATTCAAGGCTGTAATATTGTAACAATCTTATGTAAAGGTGATTCACTTGTCCTAATGAAAAATCAGATTTGTTTTTGCCAATGATGATAATTATGTATTTTGTAGAGTTATACCTATTGTAAGAGGAAGCAGGTTTCAGGTAATATCTTTTTCACAAGTGAATTCAATGTTTCTATCTTTGTCTTTTCACCACATTTAAGACTCGTTCGTTAACCATCAGCCAACTCACTGGCCTACATCGCCATCGATCGTGACACTTAATGGGCAATTAGCGAACACTTAACAAAGAGTCGTCCGTCTTAATAAGCGAGATCACTGTGACCCTTGCTTGACAGACACGCCAACACTAAGATTTTAAATTAACCCCTTCCGTTTGAAGATCTTCGGAATATTACTTTCAGTTTTACTTTTGGAAGATTGAGGAAAAAACCGTGAAAGCGTTTTTAGGTTTTGTCCTGAATCTCTTCATAAAACCATGAACTCGTTATAATTATTTTTTTCTTATTATTCATCAAAGTCTGACACTCTCTTCCCGTCTTAGAATGACATAAATCTCGACATGATTTTTCAATGTATAGGCTCACCAAAACTTGAGTTAATTCATTTGTCTCAGTGCTTATTAAAAGCCTACTTGCAAAAACAAAATTAGTTTTATGAGTTTTGTGTTTTTTATGTCTAAAGCAAAAGCTTTTTCCATTCTAATTACCTATTAAGTCTACTCTGCTATTAAAAACAATTAAATAATGAAGTCATAGAAATACTCAAACAAGCTTTAACTCCTCGTAATTATTCCTAGCAAAAATCATCATCATTTCAGCCATAGGACGTCCACTACTGAACATAGGCCTCCCCCAATGCTTTCCATGTTGATCGATTGGTAGCGGCCTGCGTCTAACGCTGCCCTAGAAAAAATACTTCCACTTAAGGGCAAAACTAATAGGTAAACCTGGCATACCTCGCCGCCCACAATCGTTAGCTAAAGGCCTTACAAGAAGCGGCGCATCCACGCAATTTTGCATATAATGAACTTATTATTCTTGAAAGGTACAAAACCGTGCAAACTATGCAAATGCCATTGTAAATTGAATTAGAACTCGGCGCTGGTATGGTAATGCCATCGGTTGAACGAGTGGCGGTTATGGGCAGTGGACGTTTGGCGCTACATCGATGGACGAAACGTGTGAGCAGAGATGGGGATGGATGCGGCTCTTTTATATTAGTACTTATTTTTTAAAAGGTCAAAGGCGTAATGCTGAAGCTTGTTTTGTTACAAATAACAAAGGAATTCAAATCTGAAAAAGAACGTAAGTAACATAGGTACTTCATTGATATTTCAAATGACATGAAAGGTTTCATTTTGAAAAAAAAGAAGAGAAAGACCTCTGCAAAGAATAGTTCGTCATCATCATCATCATTTTAGCCAATTTTTTTAAGAATAGTTATTAAAATAAAACTAAATATTTTTTGGACTAGACCCGCAGAGGGATCACGGGGACAGTGGTTTGAAATGAAGAATGGGTAAGGGGAAAGATATTGCTTCAGATAACGGCAAAAAAATTAAGTGACTTGAAACACAAATAGTAAATGTCCAAATTAATTCTTACCCCTCACTGATCTTTGCTATGTACCGCTCAAAAAATCAATTTTGTACATGAGAAACAAAGAGATGAAAATCCTGTATTTTAATAATAAGATTTACAATGGCCAATTCTGTAATTAATTGGGGATTAGATAAAAGGCATTATTCATTTTCTAGTAACGGGACTATTCCGATCTTTTGTTCCCACCGCTGCAACTCATGTGCAGCCAGGATCTACATCTTGACCGCCAATAAAAACCCAACCAGTGAAGGTCAAAAAGTATGTCCCGAGGGAAAGTTAAACTATCATTGGACCCACAACGAAATTAGAGCGCTTTCACATTTGGGTGTTAGTAGTGCGACTGCAGCGCGGCAGCGGCGTTTTTATAATGTGAAGGCATGCATCCGCTGTCAGTTGTCACATAGTATGAAATTTTCGGCAGCACGTTTGTCGCGCTGCTAAATCGCCTAAATGTGAAAGCGCTCTTAATCAGAAGAACATAGGAGGAGTTCGAAGATAAGGTAAGTATAAAACCCACACAACTGTTGCATGGCCAATGTCCAGCGCTTCGCGGCTCCGCGCCACAGACTATGACTGCGAGTTTTTGCCACATCCAACCCAGCTGTTGCTTTGTTTATGGCGGTCCGCTCCACGCACTGTTTTACGTTTTTTGCAAATTCTATACTCTGCGGTCCATGCGCTGTGTAATATCGTTTTATTTTATAGTTATAGCGTTAAGTGCTTCTCTAGAAAAAATTTTGATATCTGTAGTGATATTAGAAGTGATAATATTAGCTTTGCTTGCTAGGTGGTAATGGAGGTTAGGTCTTTTTATTCATTTTCAAGTCAATTAGTAGATTCATATTTTGTAATTACAGAAGATTTAATCCTATTAACTATTTCCTCAATTAAGGAGATACGTGTATTGTATTAACATCTATCAATGATTTGGAGATTAAGTATTGTTGTTATGATAATTATCACGTAACTTCACTTGCACGTGAAATCAACTTACCAATTCCTTACAAATATTTGAGTCCATTTCAGCCAAATGACGTCCATTGCTAGACAAAGGCCTCCCCCAATGATATAAACAACGACTGGTCCTGTTTAAATGAAATGTAGGTAATCTATTTGATGATTCGAAATTCAATAGTTCATCTCTCATTTCAAATAGCTCTCGATTCTTATTACGTCTCATTTTCTGTTCTCAAAGCGCGGCCTACCCATTGCCTCATTCCAGCGCTTTCTAGCTGAGCCAGCATTCTGGTACCGGGCTATAATCATGAGGCGACACTTTTTAATCGCGCTCGAATACGGTTAACGATCAGCTTTTTGTAATTGAATTTTCGCCTTCTTTTTGGTGTCCTTTTTAGGCGGTGCATCGCCGTCCCGTAAAAGGTCAGGGCTGGTCTGGCTCACATTATCCAGGAATATTTTAGTGTCATGAGCCACAGGTATGTTAACATTGAAATGCACTTTCTGACCACTTTTTCTTGCAATACACTCGATTATAAAGTACCGGTGGCTTTAGACAGAATTAACTTGATCATAAATCTAAAATATTCTGTCTGGATTCTGGAGGCTCTATTGCGCTACCTAATTATTCGAATTAACATCAATCAACTCTATCTGTAAGAAATCGCTCTTAGCAATAAAACCTGTCAATTACAGTGCTTTTAGGCTGAGTTGCACCACCTAACTTTAACAGTAACCTTGACGATAACCGGTGTTTTTATGGAGTTTGTCGGATTTTTGAAGTTTGTTAAAGTTAAAGTAAAGATGGTGCAACCCAGCCTTAATCGTGTTAGTGCGTGCTTTTAGTGGTTAATCATCAAAAATAAAGGCAAAAATGCTCTTGCAATACTATCAATATCAGTTAGCCAAGTACAACGGCATAACCAGATAAACTATACGTTTCTGTTGCAAATTCACCCCAATTACAACAACCTAAAAGACTATTGTCTTTAGCTTGATGTGCCATATGTACCATCGAAAGCAATTGGACCGTGCGACCGGCTGCGCCCACGCATCCAATTGTGACCGCCGCTTTGATCTGCGCTGATCGGTTGTTATGCACGATGAAGACATGACACTTCTTGCTGCTAGTTAGTTCTATCAGTTGCTTATTTATTGCTTGGGGTTAAACTCATCCTACGTAAACGGTAAAGGACACAATGTGATGCGACTTGCCACGTCGTATATTTATTTTAGTACGTGCGTGGATCCCGTAAAATCCTTTCTTAGCGGATGCTCACGTCATAACATCTACCTGCATGCTAAATTTCAGCCCGATCCATCCAGTGGTTTGGGCTGTGCGTTGATAGATCACCATGTCAGTCAGTCAGTTATACATATTTAGATTGTACTAGCTTTTGCCCGCGGCTTCGCCCACGTGAAATTTTGTCTGTCACAGAAAAACTATATCGCGTGTGGAGCTCGTTCAAAAACCGGTATAAAAACTATCCTATGTCCTTTCCCGGGGCTCAAACTATGCCAAATTTCTTCAAAATCGGTTCAGTGGTTTAAACATGAAGGCGTGCCAGACAGACAAAGTTACTTTCGCATTTATAATATTAGTAGGGATTACGCGTTACAAAAAACTTCAGATATCCCAAGATATCCTCATACTTTTCACATAATTTTTACATCCCAAAAATGTAATCGGTAGGCAAACAGCTCCATTATAATTATCACCATAAAGGTGCGTGTACACCTGAGGTGTAATTACGAACAGTGCGGTCGTACGCGGGGTTTACTGTTATAGTACGTCGGAGCTTTAGGGTTTCGGGTAATTCAGTTGAGTTATGTAATAGGTATATAATTATTATGGTGTTTTGGTATAGATTGTTATAAAAAATATTTGTAACTTTACTAACGACGTATTGTCTTTCTTAATTGTTATTTTCGTTTATGTCCTTGTAGCTTCCAATATTTTAATAATATCAATATTAATTCTGGAGAGGGCTATGCTCGGTGTTTCTTTACGAGATCGAATCAGTAATGAGGAAATCCGTAAACGAACTAAAGTCGCTGACATAGCCCGATGGATTAGCAAGCTGAAGTGGCAATGGGCAGGGCATATAGTACGCAGAACTGACGGCTGATGGGGCAGCAAGGTTCTGGAGTGGAGGCCGCGTCCCGGAAAACGCAACGTGGGTCGTCCACTCACAAGGTGGACCGACGACATCATAAAGGTAGCAGGAAGGCGCTGGATGCAGGCCGCTACCAACCGGGCAACATGGAAAGCATTGGGGGAGGCCTATGTTCAGCAGTGGACGTCCTATGGCTGAGATGATGGTGATGAATATTAATTCTGCACTGAAATACTACAAAATTTCCTTCCCCTTTTAAGAAAATGTTATAACCTTCAACTCCGTCATTAAATGGCGTTAGAAAAAATAAAACTGCATTAAAGCAGTCTCTAACAGCCAAGGAAATCTAGTCACGTTATAAAATTAAGTAGCGCCGCGTACGGAGGCGTCGTAAAGGGACCGCGGGCCGTCCGCGGTCGAGTGTGTCTTCCCCTTTATGACTACCATAATCGTATTTGAGAACAAATTGTTTGTTTGTGTGTTGATACTGGGGTCTAAGTTTGTAAATGTACAACTGCCTAGATGTTTGAATTTTCATCTAACACATTCGTTTTCTATGTTAAAATCCATGTCTAGAATGACGAGATTTTAGGCTAAACTCCATGGAATCTTAAGACATTGTTATTGATGCGTTATAGCAATAAAAATATAGATTAGACTAGCCGCCGCCCGCGACTTCGTACGCGTAGAACCCGTTTTACCTCCTTAGGGGTAGAGTTTCGTAAAATTAGCATGCGACTTAGCGGATGCCTACGTCATAACATCTACCTGCATGCCAAATTTCAGTCCGATCCGTCCAGTGGTTTGGACTGTGCGTTGATAGATCACTATGTCAGTCAGTCAGTCAGTCACCTTTGAGTTTTATATATAGATTATATATTATAGATTTAGATATTTAGATTACATTGACAGGATCAACCAACGTCCTTTGGAGATGTTATTACCACAGTTATTCTCTAATTATAATGATGGAAAATTAGTAATAAGACTACTCCTCGTGGGAGGACGTTGTCCAGCAGTGGACGTCATTCGGTTGAAGAAACGAACGAACGAATATACTACTCTAGAGTTTGTGCTGTATTTCTCAAACTAGTAGGTAAGACTATTGATAAAATAATTAAAATCTTTAGAAACCGCATTCTGCTGGTATTTTGCAACTAGTCATAAAAATTCCATGAAATACAGTTCCGGGTTAAAAAACTGGCCCTCAGGTAAACTACAGTTGTTATCAGTGAATTTGGATGTGCCATTAGTTCTCGCGGTGCGGCCATGTTTGGGGACGCGCAGAGATCAATTAAGACGTGAAAGGTGAGGCCACGAAAATAAGAAAGAAACAGCCTCAACTGCGATTATTATTAATATCAAAGAGTACAATTTAATAAGATATTTTTTTCTGTTTTAAAGGCACAATTCTAGGAGTCGTTTTAATGTGAGGATAGAGAGGCCACACATAAATTAGCATCCTTAGAATAAGTTTAGTAGGAGATTGTGACATTGTCAATTTTTGGAACCCTTTGGAAACTTATTACGCACTGTTAGGAGCTCGCTAGTCCACACTAATATTATAAAGGCAAAAATTTGTGAGTGTGTATGTTTGTTACTTCTTTACGTTTAAACAGCTGGAGCAATTTTATTATTCGGTATGGAGTTAGCTGACATCCTGGATTAACACATAGGCTACGTGTTAATATGTTCCGAAAAATCGTCAATTTCACAACTCTCCTCAGTCTCCCTTACTAAATTATGTGATCATAAAATTAAAGAAATTTAAACAAAATTACTTCCCTCGATTATTTAGTGGCCACATTCACATCTCATGTAACTGATAAGGGTTTCAATCCGAGTCTTGGTGTTGAGATAAGATTTTTGATTTGTCCCGTGAAGTGCCTTGTTCCGATAACGGTTTATGGCCATCGATCTATGGCTCAATGATTTGTAATTGTTTTGATAATAAAACAATCAGAGATACTGTATAGATAAGGCTTATGACATTATTATGTGTGTTGGAAGTATATTTTCTTTATGATGTGGCATTAGTTATGTTATAGCCGTTGAAAAGATGACCTCTCTGCTTGATGGACATAAATATACATCGTGTGGGTTTTATTAAAAAGTTTCAAATATAAAGAAAGAAAGAAAGAAAGAAACATTTATTGCCATGGACATCACAAAAGACAAAAGGGGTAAAATGAAAAAAAAAGCAAATAAGACAGAGGTGACATAAAACATACAATGAATGAATGAATAAACTAAGCAGTGCCACCCTGTCGCACAGCGATGCCCATCGCAATGGGACCCCACTCAGCATATGCCGTGGCCCCCGGTGAGGGAAGCCACGACGCTGGTTTTCAGTGTGCCCCATGCCGAGTGAGAGTCACGGACACTAACCTATACTGCATAAAATATACATACATAAATAATAATAATAGTGCGCGTATAAATTTTAAATGTATATACAGACGTAGTAGAAAATAATAATATACGATATAGACGAAGTAGAAAAGATGTGATAAGATATTTATAAATAAAAAGATAATATTAAAAAAACAAAACTGTGTGTGTGTACATAATAATAATAATAAATTGTAATGTATTAAAGTGCGTTTGTGTATACTGTGATTGTGTGTGTCTCGACGTCCGCAAAACAGTCTCGATCGATCGAATCATTCTGCGTGGTTGTGGCTATTCATAGCATCAGTTAGATCAGTTTGGCCCATAATCTTGAGCGCTTTAGTCGCATACCCACAATACAAAAATAATAAATAAACAAAATAAAATACATCAGTGTCAGATAATAATATGATGTCATAATTTATTTTTAAATAAAACATGGCTGAATTGAAGACTTGCAATCATCATCATCATCATCATCATTTCACCCATAGGACGTTCACTGCTGAACATAGGCCTCCCCCAATGATTTCCACCAACGCTGGTTGGTAGCGGCCTGCATCCAGCGCCTTCCTGCTACCTTTATGGTTTATGAGACTTGCAATGCTTACCTACATGAAATTATAAATTACCAATTTGACAGTGTGATTTTCAATTCTTGATAATATAAAATTTAATTTAGAAAGTTAACAAATAAATTACAACATGGGTACATTATAGAGGCCTGCCATTTAGTACTGCCTCAATTAAAATAAACCACGATGCGGTTTGTTTTATCTCAGGTGCATCCAGACTTCCACAGCATTCAAGTAAAGTCTACCTCTAAATTAACCTAAGTGAAAAACTGGAAAGATGAAAAGTAGTTTCATAAGAGTTGAAAGGCGAGCTTTTCTCACACCTGAAAGATGTTGTGAATAAATAAAAACCGGTGCCACCGAATGGTGTTTTGAATAGATACTGCATCACTTGCTAGTAACAATGCATCAGGGATGTCAACGCAACCGGTCCTGCGCACCCGTCGAACTATTGTAAATTACAGCCGTTCGGTACAGGGGCACACTAGGAGCGAGGTAATTCAATTTTTTTTTTTTTTTTTTTTTTTTTTTATGTGATAGGAGGCAAACGAGCAGACGGATCACCTGATGGTAAGTGATTACCGACGCCCATAGACACCCGCAGACCCAGGGGCGTTACAGGTGCGTTGCCGGTAGAGAATACAATCCCGGGATCCCGATTCCCGGGATCCCGGGATCCCGACCCTTTTCTGATCCCGAAAATCCCGGGACTGTACTTGGCTAATCCCGGTATTTTCAGGATTGATATAAACAGGTCTATTTTGCATTCTACGATCCGTTGCGCCTTGACTATGACCTTGCCTAGATTCTACCTTAGCATAAAATTATACAGGGTGGAAACGATAAGTGATCTCACTCGATTATTTCTTAACTATACAAGATAATAAATAATATATTAAATAATAAACACTTTAAATGATCTCGTAAATTGCATTATTATTTAAAATTATTCAAGGAAAACGTTGATTTTAGGCTTTACTTGCTATAATATTATGAAGGCTTGAGTGCCATGACTGTGACAGTACTAAAAGTATGGAAGCTGGAAACTTGAATTTTCGAATAGATCCAGTTTATTATGTAACTTGTTATTGGTACCGTTGGATAGAGCTCGTGAAGGACTTTCAGGATCAGTAACCAGTTTTTGAATATCTTGTATAGTTTTTAATATTATGTGGTTTAACTAAATGTATGGAAGCTGGAAACATTGAATTTTCGGATAGATCCAGTTTATTTTGTAACCTATAATTGGTACCGTTGGATAGAGCTCGTGAAGGACTTTCAGGATCATTAACCAGTTTTTGGATATCTTGTATAGTTTAGAAATAATCGAGTGAGATCACTTATCGTTTCCACCCTGTATAACGATAAAAAAACAAATCTAAGGTACGATACGGATACAAACTATACAGGTTCGACCCTAATAATATCTTTTTCGTAGACCTTAGACAGGATCACAACTTGAGCTAACGCCACAAACCTCCCAACCCCAATTGACACTAAAGGAAAAGTTGCAGCTGGAAATTGATAAGAGTATGAAATGCCCTAATCCTGAATTAGCATATAAGTATCTATTCTATACCTCCAACGAGTGTAGAACCCGAGCGAGCGTTTTCAGCTGCTGCTTTTGTTGGAAATAAATTACGAAGCAGGCTATATTGGATGCTTCGATATTTCTAAGATTCTATTTCCGATATTCTAAATAGTGCTTTTGATTTGTATATTTTTTTATTTTATTTTAGTATTATTGCAACTAACAATATTTAAAACATCTTTTGAGAAATTATACTTAAGTTTTTTTTATTAGAACCCAATTCCCACATAAGGCTGATCCCGGGATAGTCCCGGGATCCCGGGATTACCCATCAAAAATCCCGTAATCCCGGGATTGAAAAACATGCTCGGGATTGTATTCTCTAGTTGCCGGCCTTTAAGATAAAGATACGCTCTCCTCTTGAAAGCTTGCAGGTCGTATCCGTCCGGAAACACCGCAGACGACAGTCCATTCCACTATATTATTTTATAGACAACGATTTTTTGCTTGGAGGACTCGTAATAGGCTTCGTTTGCGCCATGTGCCAAAAAAACTTAAGTAACTATAATATTATTAAAACTGTAGATTAGGTCACTTATCACTCTGAACTCTCAAAATCCTTTCATGTCAAACTAAAATATATAGCAACTACTGTATTTAGACATTATAAAATTTACTGAAAAGACACTTTATAAATTACACCCAACAATAAAGTCCAGAAAACAATGCGGTTATGATAAATAAAATAGAAAAGCTGTTGCTTAAATAAAACATCATAGTTCTATAATATTTTACTTGAACGTGGCTCTTGAAATGGTGTAGGAAAAAAGAGAAAATTTAAGCGCAACATTTTTTTAGTTTAGAGCACGACAGCTCTTACTTTTACAACATTTTATGTATGATTAGCGCGCTATGCTTGGACAAATCTCTGAACTGTGTAGAATTTCACATTTTGGAGATGGGAACAACAAAAAGTTATTTTAGTTCGTTTAGGGACTCAAATGCAACATAGGAGGAAAATATTGAGCTTGACTTGGTTGATGGTAAGTTATTTTAAGTCTGAGTAAAGCTTATTTCCACCTTTGGCATAATCATTACTCTCCATTCGGTGTGCAATGCATCTCACACCAAGAGCGTCTCAGGTTTTTTTAACGACTGAATAATGAGACTGGCATGTAATAATTTTCTTTTGTTTTTGCACTACCTGTATGTGGATGAAAAAAAATGTTTTGATGTTTTAGTTTAGAGACATGTAATTGTTTTCTTTTGTTTCTGCACCGGCTACACCCCAGCCCGTTCTAAACAGTTGCGTGCGCGCAACTAAACTAATGACCGCTCGTCGCTCGCGGACATTCGATTATTGCGTCGATAACTCGGCCCTTTGATTTGCTGCCGGCGCGTAATTGTTTCCCGCTCGCGCTGTCTCGCGCGCGTTTGTTTTGGCGGCCATTTTGAATGTGCATAAGAAAGCTCCGCGTTTGCTTCTTTAGACAATCTCATAGATTTTGTTCATTGAGTAAGAGTCATCTATAAAACAGGATTTAACAACAAAAACTGTACTTACATATTTTCGCATTAGGTACGTAACAAACTGGCAAAAATCCACAGGTGTGTAGCTACGACATACATTATTAACTTTTATTAATTTCAATGACATCTACACGTGTAGATACTTACATAGAAACAAAGCAACAAAGTGAAGTTTAACATCTATACTGAATTCCAAAATCAACAGAAAGAAGCTTCAAATTCACAGTCCCCGAGCACTCGAAACAACTTCTATCAAAGCATCATCGCTACAAACAATTGGTCCAAGAAATCAACAAAACTTCGGGACTTAATAATATTAATCAATGTAAAGTTTCCTTCGAATTAAGGGACCTCGAATAGCAGCGTCTTGGGGGATGTAATAGAAACTCATAAAGCGACTGAGTTATTTTTCATAGATATTGTGCTGCGTTTGCTTTACTAAGGGTGGATTCGGCCAAAAAAGAAAAAAAGAAAAATATTAATCTCAGAATAAATCGTCAGTTATTCGACATTTTGACACATTTCCCATACTGAAACTGTCAATGTGCCAGTTAGGGGTCATCCATAAAGTACGTCACACGTAAAGAGGGGGGAGGGGGTCGACAAAGTGTGACATGGTGTGACAAGGGGTGGGAGGGGTCCTAAGTTTCGTGACATCACATTTCAAAATCTAATATATCTAGAGGTACTAATCGCGTAATTTGAAATATAAATTATACTAAAAAATACCCCCACCACTTAAGCACAACTCCGTCGAAGTCGAAAACCTAGGAGAGTTAATGGGCAACCAATGAAGACATTAAATCAATAAAATCTTTTGTAGGAATTATTTCAGATTTAAAATCTAATTCTACTGGCCTATAATGCTGCCAAACGCACCGTACCTCGCGCGTGGTTTTATTGTTTCTATTTGTTGCTATTTTTTTTGTTAATTTAATAATTTTTCGATGTGAAATTGCAAAACATGTGACGTCACACTACGGAGGGGGGGGGGGTCTTAGAAATGTGACCACCTGTGACAAGGACGGGGGAGGGGTAAAAAAATCATGAAATTCGTGTGACGTACTTTATGGATGGCCCCTTATGTCAAATCGGGCCTAAGAACTGATTGATTTTATTAATATGGACCATACTGAATGTAACCGTGTGATTCTGGCATAATAGAATAATAATACCCACTCCTACATTTCCCGTAGCCCGATGTCGAAAGAAGGGACAAAGCCTGTTATACGAATATCGAAACTCCAACCCGCCTGTCTAGTGTGGATAGTGTAGACCAAATTTCAAGGAGAGCCTCGAATCCCTGAAGTAGAAACTATATATGTTCTCATGATGGTCATTCATTTTTTCATGTAGAGCACCACAGTTTGAGTTGCACCACCTAATTTTGACCGTAACTATAACGATAACCAGTGTTTTTGTATGGAGTTTGACAGATTTTTTTGTTTGTCAAAGTTAAAGTAAGATGGTGCAACCCAGCCTTAGTATAGGTACAACGTAGAGTTTACTTGTTGTTAAAGTCAAAGTCAAAATTTCTTTATTCATCAAATTATAGTACTTACGAATCGTCAAATATTTTGCTCTTAAGAAGCCTCTACATGTCTCATAATATTTTTAACTTGTTCCGAAAGATCTTGTCGCGTTCAAGTCGCGTTGCAGTCACGTAAAATGTTTTACTAGCAAATTTTTCTACAACTGAGTTGCCATAAGAATAAATAATGAACACCGTGATCTCCGAAAACGTAATTGCCCAAACAAAATTAGGCTTGGAACAGATTATACTACAGCATCTTTAAATATTTTAATTACGCTCGCAATTTAGTAATCTCATTGTCGGTTGTAAGATAATAGTTTTAAGGTTCAAATTGTATAATATTTTTGATTCAGACAAAGCTCTTATTTGAGTTTCCGTTGAAATATTACTTTAATTTGAATAAATTAACATTCTTACAACAATAGAAATTAAATATTATATGAATTACAACAAGATTTAATATTTTTACCACAAATAAGTAAGTATACAAATCCAGGTGCAAATATGAAGTTGGTGTTTAGTTTAATTAAGGAACATTGGGTAAATCAAGCCCTCAACATTTTTCTTCAGGAAAATAAAAATTCTTTTATGCACCATACCAGTTCAACCTTGAAATAATGGGGTGTTACTGGTAGAATATGCTACAAACTAGGAATACATGCATCCACATCAAACCGTTGATTAAAAATATTCTCATGATACGTACCACGAAGTCTCGCAAACAATATGTATACCTCTGAGGCTGTTAAATCGTCAAAAATTACGTTTAAAAGATGAAACAATCGTACCACCAACGAACGCACAGCAAATAGCCGATAATAAGCACTAAGTAAAGGCACTTACGTTTGGCATTCAATTAAATAAATTCATACCTCAGGCGGATATTTAAATGGCCACATTGTATGAACACAAAAAGGAAAAATACTCTGTATTGTTTTTGTTATTCTGTTGATGAGCATTTTATGGTTCCTACATTCAACATAAATGAAAACAAAAAAAGATATTTAAAATAATATTGTAGCCTAACATGATAAGTAGATCATCTATGATAACAGATGAAAACTACCTTCTTTACAAAATACTTTTCACCATAAATACCTAGACGGTCTTTTTCGAAAAGGCCGTCATAAAATTGATGCACCTATAGTTTTACCTAGAATTTTATTCAATATTTTTTCCAGATACCAAGAACAAAAGCGTCCATTACACATTTCTGTCCCGTTTAATTTCTCATAGTGATTCAATATCTCGCTCTACAGGTGAATCCTTTGAATTTTTTCCCATTTACTAGGAACGATCCCCCACAATGGCGGCTGAGACAATGGACTAGAGCGTGACTCGCCGGCTACGATCGCGTCCTCACCTGACGGGATTAAATTGACGATGCTGTGTTTTTGAAATTCGAAACTCATTTTTTAATCCTTTTTTTTTTCTAATTTATAAGAAGACGCTAAAAATACTGGCCACTGAACTATTTACGCGTTTCAAAATCGAACGATTGCCTTTTGTTTCGCTTGAAGTCCATTCAAATCGGAAAAAAGTTTTTAAGTTTGCATATTTTAACGAATAAATAACGTAGGTTCGAAGTAGGTAAGTATACAAATTGAAATGATATAAAGGCGCTACCCGACTTAGCGGCGAGGCAGGGAACTATTTGGTTTCACGTTACACATGGACAGATGTCGCTACTTAGGCTGAGTTGCACCACATAACTTTGACCGTAACTGTAACGATAATCGGTGCTTTATGTACGGTGTTTGACAGATTTTTGACGTTTGTCAAAGTTGAAGTAAGATGGTGCAACTCAGCCTTAATGTATTACAAAATGATTCAAGTTCAGAGAATGAGGTTCATTATGAAAATTAGGCCATTTAAATTAAGACAGTCACAGACATAGGATAGCATTCTGGGAGTAATGTAGTCTAATAAGAATTATTGAGTGAATGAGTTTACATTAGAACAAAATTTGAAAAATTACAGCCCCAAACTTTTTAATCACCCTAAAAGCAATTCCACAGGTAATTCGATATCCCACTGAAATTTGCTTTAAAATTCCCCCGTTTTTACATACCGCACAAACTTCCCCCCTTTTGGGGTGCATGAATATGTATGTGCCAAGTTTTGGGCACCTGGGCAAAAGACAAAAGTGGCGAATAATACTCGCTTAGGACTTTGAACGTTACTGGAGTTTGGTGCATGAGATTTTTTCCCTTTACTTAGTCATGTTTTTTTTCATCATTGTTATTTAAAAGATTACTTTAAGTTAAGTAAGTAAGATTAGTTTACCTTTACTTTTGGGCTTTTAAGAATAATCAAAATTTTCAAAAAGCTTTGTGAGTCTATCTAGTTTTCACCCTGTCAAATTCAGCAGAAGTGAAAAGAATAAAATTGCAAAAAGAATATAAAGTATGTATTTTTACGATTAGAAAACATAAAATAGGTTTTTTTGTTGGTACTCTACATCGAAACTTAATATTAGAATAATCTAAGTAGAGATTTCTTTATTTGCTTGCACAAAATAAAGCAAAAAACTTTCCCAGCACCTGGCCAGACCTGCATAAATTCTAGATAAAAATTCCCGATGCCGTAGATTCAGATAAAACTAAATTACTAATGACTTAGTAAGTTAGTAGCTAACTTGGGACAGAAAAGTTTGCTATCTCCTAGGTTCTTCCGCTAACTGCTAGTTAGATGGCTGATTAATTTTCTCGTTCAAGTTTGAATATTGTTTGTTGACTTAATTACATTCATAACAAAGTTTCAGATTCTATTACACCTAGAGAGTCTCATTGAATGTACTTTATGGCATTTTTTCCGCGGATGATAGTTCATTTTATGGGCAAAGGGAGACAGTTTAAAATATATGAGTATCTGAGGTTTTTTTAACTTTTATTGTGCCTTTTCAGATGACAGTGTCAAGCACTGATTGTCATCATCAGTGTTCTTAATCCACCGCTGAAGGTTTTCTCCAATTGATGTCACTAAAATCAATGTCATCCTCAGCCTATTTATGTTTTAAGTATAATCGTTTCAGCCAAATGACTGACGGCCTTCCCTAAGGATTTTCTTAGATGTTTCCCGCAATCATTACATGATCATCGGTCCACCTAGTAGGAAGTCTTAAGACGATGGTTTTAAGTATACCTACAGTTAATTTGTCGATAAGCTATTCCTTGTCAATATCTTGGATTTCTCAATGAAACGCTATAATTCGTTCCGAACAAATATTGAAACTATACGGAACCAATTAGCAGGTTCGTAAAATTGAAATTATCTGGTCATTTCTCCGCAGTGGCTTAGCGAAATAGCGATCGCGTTGCTAGCGCTTTTGGCTCTAGGATCCAATGCAAAAGCCTAAGCGGTTATTTATTTATAACCAACATTTAGAATTAAGGGTTCTACAAATTCAGCAGTTTAGTAGGTCGTCGTTTCAGCCAAATGACGTCCACTGCTGGACAAAGGCTTCCCCCAAGGTTTTCCATAGTGAACGGTCCTGCGCTCCCCGCATCCAGGTTCTTCCCGCGACCTTTACTAGATCGTCGGTCCACCTAGTAGGAGGTCTGCCCACCCACGCTACGTCTTCCAGCCCGTGGTCGCCACTCAAGAACTTTTCTGCCCCAACGGCCATCGTCTCTGCGAGCTTATGTGCCCCGCCCACAGCCACTTGATCAGTAGGTAGAAAAACTGCATTAGATGCCACAGTATTTAGCTTGATGTGCTGTAGTCTGTACAAAGAAGTCTGGAGGGAAGTCGACTGGTCATTGATTCATTTGTTACAGGTCCAATGGCAGTTTACCCCCGGGACAAACTTGTCCATCATATTGGCGGTCAACCTACAGATCCTGGCTAACAGATGTTGCAGCGGTGGGAACGCGAGGTGGGAATAGTTTATGTACAAAGAAGTTTCTAATAGAAACAAATGGAAGTCAATTGAAGAAAAAAGCAGTTCCCATGCACTCCTCTTATCTCTTGCACAACTCCCGTAACCTGTGCCTGGAACGGTGCCACGGCGGTTGCCGCGTGACAAATGAACCCACAGCCTATTTACAAATCTTAATGTAATGTCAAAATAAAAAAGAAAATCAAAGAAAAGAAACCGTTTTCTCCTCAAAACAGGCGTTTCTCCCATCTCTTGCACAGCTCCCGTAACCTGTGCCTGGAACGGTGCCACGGCGGTTGCCACATGACAAATGAACCGCGGGTTATGAACCGCCCGTATTTAGGACTTATACCAGATGTATTATCAAAATAAGAAAATAAATAAATAAATCAAAGAAAAAAATCCTTTCTCTCTAAAACCCTACGTTCATCTCATCTCTTGCACAGCTCCCGTAACCTGTGCTTGGAACGGTGCCACGGCGGCTGCCGCGTGACAAATGAACCGCGGGTTAAGAACCGCCCGTATTTAGAACTTATACCAGATGTATTATCAAAATAAGTAAGTAAATCAAAGAAAAATTGCAAAAATATTCAAAGAAAATAATTTTTTTTTCTTAAAATCGTGCGTTCCTCTCATCTCTAGCACAGCTCCCGTAACCAGTGACACGGCGCGCATGCCGCGTGACAAATGAACCGCAGGTTACTTACAAATAACACAATAATGTAAAGTTAATCAAAGAAAAAATAGTTTTTTTTCTCAAAAGCTTGCTGTTCATCCTCTCATCTCTTGCACAGCTCCCGTAACCTGTGCCTGGAACGGTGCCACGGCGGCTGCCGCGTGACAAATGAACCGCGGGTTATGAACCGCCCGTATTTAGGACTTATACCAGATGTTCGCTGCCGCAGAGAGGTGATATTAAACCTAAATCCGCCGTCAAGACTGCAAGAAGTAGGTTACGTTTCGAATTATAACTGGAGGCAGATGGTGCTGTGTTTTTAAGTTTTTAGCCTTAGCCTGCTAAGCAACTCATGGTGATAATTATATGTAAGAAACTGATGATACTACAAACATTATAAAAGAAAAGAATGGAATATGCACTAAAGTTCTTAATTATTTTGTAAATGAATTACATACATAATTTAACTTAACCTTTTTATTATCATAAGACAAGTAACAACTTCTTAAAAGATAACATTCCCATAACTCAACGACATCACTATTCAAGTCCCCAAACTCCGGGCTAAACAGCGCTAATATCGGGGAATTAAAACAGCCGTTATGCCCCGGCCCGGGATTAGGCCGGAGCTGGGCCGTTATGGGCCTTTAGCGGTACTTTGGACTTGGGCTGGGCGCTGCATAGTCATCGCCGTGCTATGGGGTGTAAGAGGCATTATTTAAGATACATTGGGGAGAAAGAGCTACATTACCATTTTGACGGTGGACAAGTGTTTCCCGGACCAGTTTTGTAAATGTCAAACTAAAGGTGCATAGCAAAAATCGGCATTGCGTGTAATACAATTCGTAACGGTTTCACATCAATACGAGCGTAAACGTCTAGTGGTACCTACAACAAAATGACCTTGGGAGGAGATATCGATGAAATGTTAGCCGACCAGTACACACAAGAACAAGAAGCGTGAGAATTCTCTCCATAGTCCCACCCAGACCCTCCAGACGAGGAAGAGAAAGGGAGGTGGTGATGCAATTAGAAGCGACGGAGGAATTAGTAAATATATCAACACCACCATCAGCGAAAAGGAAAACGACGCTCCCACAACGAAGCAACCTCAAGACGATCAGGATTAAACGAATTTGACGAAATCTTATCACACGAAGACTTTGAAGAAACCTCGAATGATGACTACAGAGCAAGATGGAGCAGATCATCCTTATACGTCATAGCCAACAGATACTCCTTGCAGGAAGAAATAAGGAATTTAACGAAGAAAATCAGAAGCTTATTATGCACATATGTAGGTACGTGAAAACAAGGCTTTTGACGAAGGATAAGCAAAAAAACTTCTATGCAAAAGTCCTGAAGGGATTGCCTCGCAATTCTCAAATAACTTTAAACAACGACTTGAAACAGCAATTGTATTGCCAAGATATTGGTATATTGATTAAGGTATGTACTTATTTAAACTCAATGTCTTCAGCAATAAAAACCGCGAACATCGCAATACAACCATCACACATTCCCACTTTTGAAAGCCGCACAATAAAACTAAGACGGTTATTCATAATCGTGTTCCTTTAATACCTTGGCATTATCATCATAGTCCCTGAAACACGGTCGTTGAAAACTTAAACTATCACGTACAGCCCACAAACGTATAGTAATCAAAGAGACGTAAAATTTGCGAGATGATCCCGGCGAAAACTTACTTTATACGGCTAGGTGCTGGATGTAGAGAGACTGGATGTGGCTAAAAATGCTGATTCGGTGTCCATTGGCGACTAGTTCAAAACTTTTAGTTTAACTCTTTTGGCAAATGTAAAGTTTAATTAGTAATTACTTACATATTGTGTAATAAAATGATTTTTGTTTTTTTCTTACATTTTTTTTTATCCACAACGAGGAAGCCTCTTCTATCTTAATTTATTAAAGAACTATCAAAGGTTCTATCTGGTTTTGCTTCTGAATAATAACATTGGTAGCCTGATTAAGATAAACATTTTTTTTTTGATGGTTTACAACATTCAATTACACGTGTAGAGCATTTTTTTGTTGGGATATCATAACACAAAGTTTTAAAACGAAACAGATTAGACGTGTCGAAAAAGAAACTTACATGAAATCCAACATTTTGATCAAAATCGGAACCGTTTATAAATTAAAAATATGATTATTTTGCTTTCAAGGAACCTGTGTGCTTACCATGAGTTTACGTTACGTGTGCTCGCTATCGACTGCGTAAAAAAATTACATTAATTGTATGACATATTGTGCAGCGCCCCTAGCGGCTACTTTCAAGAAACAAAATCTCCATAGAGATTTTTGACGTTTTCGCTAGCGAGCACACCTAACGTAAACTCATGGTAGGTACACTGGCCACATCCAGCCCAACTATCTCCATATAATGTAGGCGAAGATTATTGCAAGATTTCCTCCTCCATCCGCGGCGATGTTTATGGCCCATTAGACCGAGAAAACTAGTCGTTACAGTAATGAAAACGAGTGGACGGCCGGTTCATTATCATGGGATAATCCGGGGCAAGTTTCAGGGCTTAGAGAGCACGGGGCAATCCCAGTTTGCCCCGCGAAAAACTGAGTTGTAGTTTTTATTGCTATTCTTGCAGTTTTGGAGGAATTATAGTGGGCATTGTTTAATTGTCTCTTAAATTTTAAGGTGATTAAGGTTCAGACTGTTAGACTGAAGGTCGCTACTTCGATTTCCTTCGACTACTAGATTGTGGTTCGTTCGTTCGTTTCAGCCGAAAGACGTCCACTGCTGGACAAAGGCCTCCCCCAAGGATCTCCACAGATTGTGGTTAATCCACTCTTATTAGAAACATGTCTTCACAAGAGTACGATGAGGGTTATAGTGAATTTCCATAACAATTTGTTAACCCAAGTTCCAGCGAAGAGTTATATCATAAACTCTAGAATAGAATCTAGTTGCTCCTAAATGAAGAAATAAGTATCTGAGAGCTGAAAAACATATTTTTATCACCAGGCTAAGGACAATGTTCGTTCTCCATACATTGTTCGCCGTTAGATCAACAGTGCCGAAATAATACTTTCTAGGTTCTAAATGACACAAATCTTTATGTAAGAACAATTATTCCTGGCGGACCAAATCTATAAACTTATTGATAGCAATATTGTTATCATAACCTCTTACTTACTAGTATTGTATTATATTATTTTATGCACATCGATTTAGGAGATGTTCTGTATTGTAGTTGTCGCAGCCAAATTGTATTATAATATTGGACGGGTTTTGGAAATAGCTCGGCGTTCCACTTTTATGATTTAATTACTTACATTTTATTTATTTATTTATTTATTTATTTATTTATTTAGGAAAACCAGGGTTTTACAGTGTGTAATAATGACATAAGATAGGCAACGAGTAAACCACTTATAGGTTCCCACAGGTAAAAACAATTTAAAAAATTTAGTGAGCCTTTGCACCAGGGTTACTACATACTACGTACTACACTACTATAATATACTATGTAATACCTAAATAAAAAGTATTGGAAAACATTGCCAAACAGAAAAACAATTTAGCTGTCCTTAAAAAAACGGTCGCCTAGCTTTCTCCTCGCCACAGCAATGCTAGTACAAAATATGTCGATGTTAGTCTCCTTGACAAATTCGTTCAAGTTCCTACTCGCCCGCCAGAGAAAACTATTTTGCCTGTAGTTAGAGTCTACCTTGGGGATGTATAGTGGATCATTATTGCGCAGAATTCTTTTTGGAGCATTAAATTGAATGTTAGCTAGGAGTTCAGAGCAGTCAATCTCAGCTGTGATAACTTTTATAAGATATGTGATATCAGATATTTCACGCCTAATGGCAAGAGGAAGGATGTGGTGCCTTTTACAGATGTTAGAGTAGTCCGACGAACTATACTGTGATCTGGTACGGTAACAAATAAACCTTATAAACTTTTTCTGGACATTCTCCAAGCGAGAGACGTATGTTTGGTACCTAGGGTTCCAGATCTGCGACGCATACTCAAGGTGACTACGCACAAATGTGCAATATAGTATTTTAAGTGTCTTTACCTTGTTAAAACAGACTGAGCTACGCATTACAAAACCGAGAGCCCTTGACGCCTTAGCTACTATTGTGGTGATCCGGCTCGAAGGACCAGGAAAATGTGGTGGACTGCAGTGGACTGTATGCGTTTGTGTGTGTTCGAGAGCGCTGACCGGACGATGATGACTGCCGTTGAGAGCTTGCCCTTACTATGTCAGGCGTAGTAGGTGCTACTTGCAGGAATAAAACCACTATTTCACTTGCTGAGACTTCTCGCGTTTATTATTCGCTTCCTTTTCTCAGTTCTTGCTTCTTCAGATCACTTGTTGCTTGGAGCACTTGTTCTCTGAACTGAACAAAACAACACATGCCAGCTGGAGCGATCCATTCCGTATTTATGGGGAGCGGCTATCTCCGTCCCGCTTTCACACGCTATTGCTATCCCTGTCTTCGGGAAATCCACAGATTTTGCAAATTTTCTCCAACTGGCAGGTAGTTTTACAATGGTTTCTTATTTTCTACAGATGCGTAATTAAATTATCTACATTATACAAAAAGTTTCATCACAAAATTCCCAAAATTGGCGAAGTTATTGACAAAAAACCTAAAACGGCTCTCTTTACGGTATTGCCTCGCGCAACGGACCATCCGTGCAAGACAAGGACAAAACATATTGCTATCTCACGCTCTAGAATGTTCAAAGCGAGAGGTCCGATATTTCCGTCTCGTTTCTTCTCTATTTTTTCCTGAACATTCCAGATTTTCCAGAAAAGTGTGAAAGAGAAGCTATTTTGTGGAAGTGAGAGATCAGACAATGCAAGAAAGAGGCCTACCGAGTGAGTAAGCGAGAGAGCCTGATGGTTTTCGCTACGGTATTGCCTTTTTGGCGAAAATTTCATGTTCATTTTCTTAATTATGAAACAGATTAATTAGCTAATTTGCACTATTTGACATGATGCTGCCAACATTAATCTCGACTATTCTTGACGTCGCTAACATTCTCCCCCGCAGTGCGAAGCACTCCTTCCTCCGGATGCGACGTCTTGGCAGGAACCAGGACTACCACTCGTCGCGTCGGTCGCCGCAGCACTCCTCCGGGTGTTCGCACGTCGAGGATTCTTACTCTTCTCCGGTGAGTTCTTCTTTGACTTCAAAGCGTCTCGCCGGCCAATCTTCTTTGTTTCCATATAAGAAGGCGGGACCTTTGAACCATCTTGCGTTTTCATCAAACTCGTTCGGAGTGCCTCTTGTGGCATCATCTGCGGGGTTTTCCTTTGTCGGCACCCATCTCCAATCTTGAATTCGCGTCAGCTCTTCAATTTCCGCGAGGCGATGGGCCACGAACGTCTTGAATTTTCTCGGGTCTGCTTTCAACCATTGAAGGACGGTGCTGGAGTCTGTCCAGAAGGTCCTTTCTTCAATCTCTAAATCGAGCTCCTTCTCCACCGATGAGGCAAGTCTGCTGCCCAATAATGCTGCTTGCAATTCCAACCGTGGGATAGACACTGGTTTGCTAGGAGCTACCCTTGCTTTCCCAGCAATCAATGCGACGCGTATCGTGCCGTCTGGGTCTTCCGTTCGCCAATAGACGGCTGCGGCGTATGCTTCTTCACTCGCGTCGCAGAACGTGTGGAGTTGTCCTCTTCTGGTTCTCGGCGACAGGCACCTTGGGATCTTCAGTTCCTTTAGTACGGCGACGTCTTCCAGGTATCCGGTCCATGCGGCGACTTGCGGTTCGAGAATCTTCTCGTCCCAGTCGATCTTGGTACGCCAGATCTCCTGTATGAGTTTCTGGCCCTGTATTAGGATCGGCGTCGCGAAGCCCATGGGGTCGAACGTAGACATGACGGCGCTGGTGACTTCCCTCTTCGTTGGTACTCTTTGCCCAGCGAGTACTTCGGGCGGAGTGTTCCTGAAGCCCACGTTGAAGGCGAGTGCATCTTCTGTGTTTAGCCATCTCAGCCCCAGGGTTTTCTCTTCCTTGCCCAGTTCGAGGACTTCCTCCTGTCGCTGATCTTCAATTCCTTCCAGAACGGTTGGTTGATTGCTCCCCCATCCTCTCAGGTGGAAGCTCGCCTTGTTGTGGATCGTCTGTACCTCTTTCGCGATCCGCTTGGCTTCTTCTACCGTTGTGAAACTTTGCAAGTAGTCATCCATATAATGGTTCCTCTGTATTGCTGCCACGGCTGCCGGGTGCTCCTCCTTGAAGTCTTCTGCGTTCTTGTTCATGACATAAATTGCCGTAGACGGTGATGACGTTGCCCCGAAGATCACTGAGGCCATGCGGTACTCTTCCGGTTTGCCGTTCCTCTTGCTGCCGCGCCATAAGAACCGCAGACTGTCCCGGTCTTCTTCCCTCATTTGGATGCGTAGGAACATCTCCTTGATGTCGGCGACGACGGCGACTGGACCTTCCCGGAACCTGAGAAGCACTCCGAAGAGCGACTGCAATAAGTCAGGCCCAGGCAGCAGCGCATCGTTGAGGCTCTTCCCGTTGAACTTGGCGGCGGCGTCGAGAACTATCCTCGGTTTCTTCTTTATCGGGTGCATCACCGCGAAGTGAGGTAAGTAGAATGTTCTCCCTGGCGTCGTGGTTTCTGGAGCTTTCTCTGCATATCCATTCTTCAGCAGATTTTCTATTTGTTCTTCATACGAAGTCTTCAGTGCTGGGTCCTTGTCTAATTTCTTCTCCATGTTGATGAGACGCTGGTGTGCCTGATGGTAGTTGTTCGGTAGAGTTTCCCTTTCACTTTTCCACAGCAGCCCAGACTCGAACCGTCCATTTGGTAGCCTCTTCGTGGTCTTCTCTAGGACGTCGAGTGCCCTTTTGTCGGCGTCATTACTTGGCCGACGTGCTTGCACCCCGAGCGACTCTATCTCGAAGTGCCGGCGGACCAGGGCTTCTGTTTCGTCTTCCATCAACCTGCTGTGGTGCACGAACTTGACAGGGACACTTCCTCCGGCGTCGCATCCGTGTAAGACCCATCCCAAGCTGGTCAAGGAGGCAACTGGTTCGGAGGCCTTCCCTTTGCGTAGTCTCCGTGTGACTATGAGCCCCCAGTTATCTTGCCCGATCAGTAGTTGTGGTTCTTCCTTGTCGTATACCAGCTTGTCCTTGATCTTCTGTAAGTGTTTACACTTTTGAAGCATTCTTTCTTCGACCCCTTGTTTCGCCAACTTCAAGTTGTCGATAGTTCTTGCTTCCATGTTGAGCTTATTTCTGCAATGGACCCCTTTGATTTTCATGTTGATCTTCTGGGAGTTGCTCTTCTGCATACCGTTCCCCCCGACCATCTCGATGGTGATGGCTTCCGGCTTCCCTTGCACCCCAATCTTCTTCGCCACTGATGAGTCCAGCAGCGTGACGGTGGATCCTTCGTCCAGGAGCGCGAGCACTTTTGCTGTCCCTTTGGGCCCGTAGAGGTTCACCGGCGTCATCTTCAAGTAGGCCTTTCCGCAGCTCGTGGTGTGCACTGACGACACAACTCCTTCGGCGGGCTTCTCTTGAGTTTTCGCCGCTGCGGGCTTCTCTGAGTGAAGACTGATGTGATGCCACCTCATGCACTTCTTGCATGGTTGTGCCCGACACGTGTTCCTTGAGTGCTTGAAGCGCAGGCATTTGAAGCACATTCTTGCCTTCTTCACCATTTCCCACTTATCTTCAACACTGGCTTCCTTATATTTCTTACATTCGTACAGCCAGTGGTCCTCACGGCACTCTGGGCACTTCTTCGCGTCAGTCTTCGGTTCTTCACGGCGTCCTTCTGTTTGTTGGACATGGTGAACCGGCCTCTTGAACATATTTCTCTTCTGGTCCCAGGACACTTCCGGGGGAGCGTAATCACTGTTAATATCTGCTTCAACTTCCATGAAGTCATACATGAGTTCGAGCGCTGGTTTTCCCTCTGCCCGGCGCTCGCGTTGGTACATCAGCCACCGAGACTTCATGGTCGGTGGCATCTTGTCGATGAGACACTCCACGGCCCCTGGTGCGCACAAATATTCCGTCTTGCCGAGTGCCCTGATGGTGGCCACGGCATTGCGGACTCGGTTGGCAAACATGCAGATCTCCCCCGATGACTCGTTGACCCTTGGCAGCCTTTCCATCTTCTTTAACTCCGCCAGGGCTATGGCTCCAGGTCTGCCGAACCGGACCTCCAGGCTCTTCATCAGCTCTTCTGGATCCTCGGCGGTGAACAGGAGGCTCTTGACTGCCTCCCTCGCGTGCCCCTGGAGACACCTTCGTAGTCGCGCCAAATTTTGTGCCGGCGTGAAGGAGCGCGCGGTGTCTTCATATGACCTTCTGAACGCGAGCCATTCTTCACATGCGCCATTGAAACTTGGGAGGTCGACCAGTTGTCTTGTGAGGCCACCCTCTGCCCTCTGTGACAGCTTGGTGATGGCCATGGCTAACTCTTGGATGTCTGTTCTCCCTTCCGTAGGTAGCGGCTGCGGTGGCGGCGGCGGCAACACTTGCGGCGGCGGTGGCGGCAACACTTGCGGCGGCGGTGGCGGCGGCAGCGGTAGAACTTGTGGCGGCGGCGGCAGCGGCGCGGCGGGCGGCGGCGGCGGTATTGGTTGTAGTTCCGGCGGGACCCTCTCGGCGATGGTGTTCGAGTGGTCCAACCAATTTTCGACCTGCATTTGCCTGTACTGCACTTCTTCTGGATCCTCTTCCATGTCGGAATCCAATTGGGCCAACTCCAATTCCGCTTTGGCAACTTCCAGTTCCTGGCGGGCCACTCTTAATTTGGCCTCTATTTCTGCCCTTCTTCTTGACGAGCGGACGGAGCGCGTGTCTTGATTCACTCGTGACAGTCGCGGCGTTTGTTCATGCACTTGCGGCGTGGGTGGCGCGTACTGTCCTTCAACAGTCGGCACGGTGGTCACAGTAGTCGTGGGAGTCGCGGCGGCGGCGTTGGCGGCGGCGACGGTGGCGGCGGCAACATTGGCCGCGGTGGGCGTGGAGGCGGCGGCGGCGGCGGCGGCACGTCTCTTCTCTGCTTCCGCGATACGGGCCCTTAGTGCTTCGTGTGGCTTCGTGACGTCGGCGGTTATCTCCTCTGTGTAGGAGCGCGGTGCTGGTTCCCCTCTTCCCAAATGCACGCCGGGCTCTCCCATAACCCGGGTGCTAACAGCCGGCGCGGCGTGGTCCCTGGCGATGCGCGGTGAGGACGCGCCCCCGGCGGGATACGGGGTCAGCGTTGATGAAGTATCCGTGGTTTCCGTCGGAGTACTTCCTCCATGAACCGGCGGCGACGTAATTCTCCCTGCGGCGGCGGCGCTAGCCGCGGCGGCGGCACCTCGTAGCTTCTCTGACCTGGTGACAGGCATCTTCGCTATTCCCGTAATCCGGCTACTCGAAGGACCAGGAAAATGTGGTGATCCGGCTCGAAGGACCAGGAAAATGTGGTGGACTGCAGTGGACTGTATGCGTTTGTGTGTGTTCGAGAGCGCTGACCGGACGATGATGACTGCCGTTGAGAGCTTGCCCTTACTATGTCAGGCGTAGTAGGTGCTACTTGCAGGAATAAAACCACTATTTCACTTGCTGAGACTTCTCGCGTTTATTATTCGCTTCCTTTTCTCAGTTCTTGCTTCTTCAGATCACTTGTTGCTTGGAGCACTTGTTCTCTGAACTGAACAAAACAACACATGCCAGCTGGAGCGGTCCATTCCGTATTTATGGGGAGCGGCTATCTCCGTCCCGCTTTCACACGCTATTGCTATCCCTGTCTTCGGGAAATCCACAGATTTTGCAAATTTTCTCCAACTGGCAGGTAGTTTTACAATGGTTTCTTATTTTCTACAGATGCGTAATTAAATTATCTACATTATACAAAAAGTTTCATCACAAAATTCCCAAAATTGGCGAAGTTATTGACAAAAAACCTAAAACGGCTCTCTTTACGGTATTGCCTCGCGCAACGGACCATCCGTGCAAGACAAGGACAAAACATATTGCTATCTCACGCTCTAGAATGTTCAAAGCGAGAGGTCCGATATTTCCGTCTCGTTTCTTCTCTATTTTTTCCTGAACATTCCAGATTTTCCAGAAAAGTGTGAAAGAGAAGCTATTTTGTGGAAGTGAGAGATCAGACAATGCAAGAAAGAGGCCTACCGAGTGAGTAAGCGAGAGAGCCTGATGGTTTTCGCTACGGTATTGCCTTTTTGGCGAAAATTTCATGTTCATTTTCTTAATTATGAAACAGATTAATTAGCTAATTTGCACTATTTGACATGATGCTGCCAACATTAATCTCGACTATTCTTGACGTCGCTAACAACTATGCTATCTATATGGTCATCAAAAATCAGTTTGGAATCGTGTATCACTCCCAGATCGCGAATGGATGTCTTCCTCTGTAGAGTTTGGCCACCCATAAGGTATGGATACAATTTAGTATTTAGCTTGCGACTGAAAGTTACAATAGAACATTTGGAGGGGTTGAGATCCAGTTTATTGAACTTACAGTATTCAACCAGACGTGACAAGTCAGCCTGTAGGGCAGCAGCATCCCGTTCCGACGCAATTGTGGAGTAGATTTTCATATCGTCTGCGAAGCAGAGAAGGCGGGAGGAGTGCAGACAAGAATTAATGTCGTTTACAAATATGACAAACAACAACGGGCCCAGTAAAGATCCCTGAGGAACGCCGCTAGGGATGGGTATCCAGCTGGAAATGTAATTGCTCACCACCACAGCCTGAGATCTATTTGAGATATAAGATGCGAACCATCTAAGAAGGTCACCTCTGATTCCAATCATTTGAAGCTTGTCCAGAAGAAGGTTGTGATCGATTCGATCAAATGCTTTGCTGTAGTCCGTATAGATTACATCAACCTGCTCACCATTATCCATATTGAGGGTTAAGTAATCATTAAGCAAGACAAGATTTGACACGGTCGAGCGCCTTCTCAGAAAACCATGCTGAAAATCACTAAAAGAATTTCTTAGAGCCTCATACACCTGATCGTAGACAACCTTTTGCACGTAAATAAATAACATGAATCCTATGTTTACTTTCCACTCTTGACATTTAACACGTGACTTACCAAACTAACTATCTCCATGGTTACCGTCTTAGTCTATGCATGACTAGGGATTGAACAACTTTTAATTGAATATTATTAACAATTCTCGATAATTATTATCGATTGAAAAATATTCGGTATTTGAATCGAAAGATATATTCAATTTTATCAATATCAAAATATTCAATTTTAATAATAAAATAAATATTATTTACTACCACCTATGAAATGTTCTAAAAATTGCCTGGAGCGCTCCCCCAATCCTGAGTTTTCCCTTTCCAAGCTGAGAGGATATCATTTTGGTTCTATCGATACATTATAAAGGTACTTAATATTTGAAATGTATTACCAATTATTGTTATAAGCATTTTGAGCGAATAAAACTTTCAATTCTATTAGAACTTTAGACATTTCTCTCACTTTAAGCGGCATTGGATTTTTCATCGAATTTTGAAACTGTAACAGATATATTAAAGACTAGCTTTCCGCCCGCGGCTTCGCCCGCGTGGAATTTTGTCTGTCACAGAAAAACTTTATCGCGCGCGTCCCTGTTTCAAAAACCGGGATAAAAACTATCCTATGTTCTTTCCCGGGACTCAAACTATCTCTATGCCAAATTTCATCAAAATCGGTTGCGAGGTTTAAGCGGGAAAGCGTAACAGACAGACAGACAGACAGAGTTACTTTCGCATTTATAATATTAGTTGGGATTGGGATGGGATGATCCCATATTGTTGTCATTGTCTATATCAGTGTTATGATCACAATTCTTTTTATTTTATTCATGACCTTCGACCAGTTGGACACATTAGATAGCTTCTTGTAGTATCGTGCAATATATTTTTAACTTTTAATTAAAATCTAGTCATACTGTAGCAATTTGGACGATTTATTTTATTTACAAGATCGGTATCTTATTGTCTATGATGACCGCAGTCAACATCACTATTACATGGATTCCTAACAATGAAGTACGGCATTGCCTTGTGCCGATTTTACATAGATTTTATCGACACAAATTATGGAACTTCATAGGATATGGAGCAGGCCACGCCCTAAAATGTCCGGATGTCGTCATAGTATTATGGAATACATATAAAATACTTTTATTATTTCATTTTTTAATCCTCAAGTGTCCGTTACAATCTAATTAATATTTAAGTATTCAAAAAGTAATAGATTAATTTTGATACTTTACTGCTGTGCCCAGGAATCTAAGGCGGTTTCTGACAATGTCCTTTCAAACTACACCGTGCATGTTTTTCAAAACGTACCATTGACGTCATTTAAATAAATAACCCTCCTTCTGGCGCAGTCGGGTAAAAAGACGACCATCTTCATCTTAGGCTGGGTAGCACCATCTTACTTTAACTTTGACAAACGTCAAAAAGCTGTCAAAATCCATACAAAAAGCACCGGTTATCGTCAAAGTTACGGTCAAAGTTGGGTGGTGCAACCGGGCCTAGTGTCTTAGTGCATTTTAATTCGATCTTGTAAGGTCTACTAAATTACAGCCATATAAACAACAGAGCTCCTACGTCTGCAATGCCCCATTAAAATAACCCAGCGTTCAGTGTTACCAGACCAAAATATTCGGTCTTTAAGTAGAAATTAACGCACTCCGTTCGGGGAATCCCGTTAATCCAGGTCTAAACGGTGCCCCGTATATCAGGCCCTGGTAATGTTTAGGAACTGCAGCTTACTGCGGATAACGTTCGCGTTCCAGCTAACTGAGTTTTAATACTGAACTGTGGTTTGGCTGAAATAGAAAACGTTTTTGCTAACGGATAAAACTTTGTTTAGTCTTTGTAAGATATCTTGAGTTTTTCTCAAACTGTTATAAGATTTTTTGCAGTGAAATGATGCTTTTGATAATTGATACTAATTTTAACATGTTTTTAATCCCAACTAATATTATAATGCGAAAGTAACTCTGTCTGTCTGTCTGTCTGTTACGCTTTCCCGCTTAAACCTCGCAACCGATTTTTATGAAATTTGGCATAGAGATAGTTTGAGTCCCGGGAAAGAACATAGGATAGTTTTTATCCCGGTTTTTGAAACAGGGACGCGCGCGATAAAGTTTTTCTGTGACAGACAAAATTCCACGCGGGCGAAGCCGCGGGCGGAAAGCTAGTAAAATCATATTTAGATGATTGATCTACGCTAACTTTACAACTAAATCAAACATGGCAAAATGTTAATAATTAAATTCTGAATAAAAGTAAGATACATTTATACCAGTTGAAAACCATAAGTACAGTTAAGAACTATCTTCATACAATTCATAATGGTTTGTAAAACAAAATAGAAAGCCAGGGCAAAAATCAGCACTAGTGATTTTCCGAGGGAAATTTTACATCCGAGCACGGAAGACAAGTATGAAACAAAATGGATGCAAATGCAGTGGGTTTACGTTCCATTATTTGTTTATTGGTCAAAATGCTTTGTAGAGGTTCATGCTTGCTAGATAGTCAAAACGTTATCAAATCTCATGTAGAGCTCTTCTCACTCTGCACGTGTAATATAACATGAATTCTACGTGTGGACGGCACTACGAGCATTACATGTAAAGTGCTGCCCATACTATTTTCAATCCATTACAGGATAAATTCCATTACGCGTTCTATCCGCCTGGACCCGACTTATATGTGGACGGTACTACGAGCATTATATGAAAAGTGCTTCCCATACTATATCCATTACATAACACGGTGGATTACATTACGCGTTACACTCGTCTGAATCCAGCTTAATCTACAAGCCCTAGCTTCACAAACTCTACACCATAGTCCAACCCTTGTAACTTTAAATACTATGTACTCGTACCCACACCTGACCTGAAAACAAAAATAGAAATGTCACATTTTGATACCTATATCACAATTTGACATTTCCTCTCCATGTGACGTGGCATTACTGTCACTTCTTCAGCTGGCTGTGCCCGCTTCTACACTCAGCGGCACGGAATTTGGCCCAAGCCTAAACACCCAGATATGAGGCCAAATAGGTGTTGTATACCTAAGTTTCGTGTGACATGTTAACAGAACATTTGTTTTTGTTAATTTAAGAGGCTAGATTTATAAAAAATATGCGTCTGTTTAACTTTTTTGACTCTAGAAACGCATTTCGTTGTTGGAGCGTAAAGAGTACGGGTAAGTTTAAATTCGATATTAAATGTTGTAAGGGTTTAGCGTTTTGTTTTTTGTTTTTAAATTAATCTTAGGGTTATTCTCATTTCCATAATTTGAGAATAATGCCCACTACTCCAGCTCAAATTTCTCAAATAGTGTTGCTTAGAAGTCAAGGGCGTATGCAGCGGGAGATGGCTGAACCTTTCAATTTATGGCGTACAAACTTAAGATACACGTTAAAAAGGCATGACCAGACCGCCTTTTACACAAGAAGACCAAGAAGTGGGGAATTAAGGTGTAAATCAGCGCGCGATGACCCGATTATAGTGCTTGCAATATCAAGAAATCGGGTTCTCACTACGTTTGAGATACGCCAGCGTTTACAAACAGCAAGCCTAGTGAATGTCAGTGAGCACACAATAAGAAGAAGGATGGAGGATCATAACCTGCATACTCGAAGACCAGCTCGAGGTCCAGAACTTCTCCGATACCTTCGCGAAGTGCGACTTACGTTTTCTAGAGAACATGCAAATTGGACGTTAGACTTATGAAGCAAACTCTTTATGAAAACTGTCTGTTTGCCTAGTAACTCTTCTCCGCACCTTCTCTATAAACTTTCACGGCCGTCTGGAGCTCTTAAGGTGACTCTGCAATCATCGATCCATAGAACTTTACTCCATTAGCCTTGCGTCCAATTTGCATGTTCTCTAGAAAACGTAAGTCGCACTTCGCGAAGGTATCGGAGAAGTTCTGGTCCTCGAGCTGGTCTTCGAGTATGCAGGTTATGATCCTCCATCCTTCTTCTTATTGTGTGCTCACTGACATTCACTGGGCTTGCTGTTTGTAAACGCTGGCGTATCTCAAACATGGTGAGAACCCGATTTCTTGATATTGCAAGCAGGATATTCGGGTCATCGCGCGCTGATTTACACCTTAATTCCCCACTTCTTGGTCTTTTTGTGTAAATGGCGGTCTGGTCATGCCTTTGTTACGTGTATCTTAAGTTTATACGCCATAAATTGAAAGTTTCAGCCATCTCCCGCTGCAAACGCCCTTGACTTCTAAGCAACACTATTTGAGCAACTTGAGCTGGAGTAATGGGCATTATTCTCAAATTATGGAAACGAGAATAACCCTAAGATTAATTTAAAAATAAAAAACAAAAAGCTAAACCCTTACAACATTTAATATCGAATTTAAACTTACCCGTACTCTTTACGCTCCAACAATGAAATGCGTTTCTAGAGTCAAAAAAGTTAAACAGACCCATTTTTTTATAAATCTAGTCTCTTAAATTAACAAAAACAAATGTTCTGTTAACATGTCACACGAAACTTAGGTATACAATACCTATTTGGCCTCATATCTGGTTGTTTAGGCTTGGGCCAAATTCCGTGGGGTGCGATGGTGAGGGACCTCCCCGTGGTGCATCCCGGGCAACGTCTGCGTGTTCTGTCACGCGGGCGGCTGACTTCTCACCGGCGCGGCAGGTTGCGTCAACTCGGCGGGCCTGTCGGGCAACCCGTAACCCCCCAACGGAGGGGGGCCGGGGACCCCGGCTACGGAAGTCGGGGTCAAGACAAGGAAAAGTCTATAAAACCCTCTATTGCCAAGGTTTGAGGGGGGCCGAGGAGCAGTGTCGGGCGGTTACAAACTCGACACGGTCGGTGGAGTATCACCGGCCGCTACCCCTTCCGGGAGTAAGGTGGGGCAGCTGCGCCCGTAAGCAGTATAAAATATGAACAGTGACAAGACGCGTAAGAATACCCGGGCGGGTCCCAGCCATGCTGGGGAATCCCGTGGCCGCCCAAAAGGCGGTCGGTCTCAAGTATACGGGGAGACCACCACTGTTCCGCGGCAACAACCGCGTTATGACGACTCACGCAATAGCTCTACGGACCTGAACTCACATAGCGATACGGACTTCGACGATTTGGAGGTGGAGGCCTGTGCCCCGTTGGCACAAGCCAAAACCAACGACCATAGCAAAACCCAGACGGACACCGATAAGGAGGAGAAGGAGAACAGGAAGGCGCCCTCTAGATCGACGCGTAAGCGCCGTCAGGAGGAGCAGCCCCTTGTCGACGACTCCCTTGCGTCCTCAGACGAGGTTGAGGTGGCCCCAGCGGCCAAAATTAATTCTGCCCGCCGTGGAAAGGGCAAGGCTGGAGGCGTTCAGCGGGCCAACCTTTATCTAAAGGAGCGCATGGAGGAGCTAGAGGAGGAGAGGTACACGGCCGAGCTGGACAAGAGGGCCAAGGCCCACTTGACCCAACGGCGGAAGAGCAGAGTGGACGGCGCATCCTCGCCGGATATCATGGACCCGAAGGCAACCGTGGACCACGAGAGGTTGGACCTCGACCAGCTGCGGGCTCGCGGAGGGATATTTGTGTCTGAGGTCGCTCGCGTCTCGCAGATCTCGGGACACCTGCAGGGCCCGCTTAAGGGCGCTCTGAACAGGTCTGTCACCAACCTAACGGGGATCCTAGACACGTTGGTCTCCCGCTCGGAGACAGAGGAAAACCGCCGCCTCAGGGTGGATAATTGCAACCTCAGGAGGGAGGTGGAATACCTCCGGAAAGAAGTCCTCGCCCTCAAGCGGGACATGGAAAAGCTCGCGGCAAACGCCGGCAAGGGCTCAAGAAGGTCCTCAACCCCATCCGGGGCGGTGGCGCCCTCCGTGGATGATAACGAGCCCCAGGCTCCAAATGTGATGGATCCTCTGCCCAGGGGAGCGCTGTGCGCCGAGTCCATTGAGGAGTTGCTGCAGATGGCCTGCCAACGGGCCGTCGACTCAGCAGCGAAGCTTATAGACGCCAGGCTGGGGGACATAGAGAGCCGGTTGCCACCCCAAAGGACTCTCCGCCCCCCACTGGCGGCTGACGCTAGGAACGCGGCTCGAGCCACGAATGTCCCGGCACCGGCGGCAAGGCCCGCCCCCTTAGCACGGCAAGCACCAAGCACTCCCAATCAGGGAGCTCAAGAGGACCCCGCCACTGCCCCAGAGGAAGAGACATGGGCAACCGTAACGCGGCGGAAAAAGAAGAAGGGAAAACCCCAGACGGCGTCTGCCGCCAGCTCACGCCCGGCTCCTACGCCCAAGATGGCCCCATCCGCGCCCAAACCGGCTCCTAGGACCCCTAAGCCGGCAGCGGCCAAACCTAAGGTCAAGCTGACCCCCCCCCGCAGTGCAGCCATCGTGGTCACACTGCAACCGGAGGCGGCTAAAAGAGGGAGGACATATAAAGAGGTGTTGACCAAAGCCAAGGCGGCGGTGAACCTCTCCGAGCTCGGGATCCCCAACGTCAAAGTTCACGACTCGGCGACGGGGGCCCGTTTGATCGAGGTCCCTGGCGGTGCTGAGTCTAAGGAGAAGGCGGACCAACTGGCCACCAAACTCCGGACGGCTCTTGGCGGTGACGTCATCGTCACCAGGCCCGAGAAGCGCGCTGACCTGCGCATCTACGGCCTGGACGAATCGGTCACAAGAGAGGAGGTCAAGGAGTCGGTGGCCAGCAAGACAGGCTGCTCCCCAGAGGCGGTCCGTGTGGGAGAGATAAGGCGTGGCACCCGTGGCGAAGGGATGGTCGCGCTCAGCTGCCCGATCGCGGCGGCCAAGGTTTTGTCGGAGGCTGGCCGATTCTTGATTGGTTGGTCTTCGGCCCGCGTGCAGATCCTTGAGACTCGCCCCATGCGCTGTTTTAAGTGCATGGGGTTGGGACATGCCCGACAGCTGTGTCCCTCCCAGACGGACCGCAGCGGGTTGTGCTTCAGATGCAGCAGCACGGGACACAAAGCGGCGGAATGCACGGCTGACGCGCGTTGCGCGGTCTGTGCCGAGAATGGCCGAGATGCCAACCACCACATGGGGGGGAGGAACTGTAATCCTCCCCAGACGAGAGGGAAGACAGCCGCCGGGGTCCTTGTCCCCTTGGTAGCAGAGGAGCACCAGGAAGTGTGCGAGGAGGCAGATATGATTGATGGCTAGTCGGCATATCTGTCTCCTCCAGGCGAATTTAAACCACGCCGCTGGGGCGCAGGATCTCTTCCATCAGTCCCTAGCGTCGTGGAACATAGATGTTGCGGTCGCCGCGGAGCCCTACTGGGTCTCCCCCCAAGCCCACTGGGCAGGGGACGCTGTCGGTGACGTGGCGATTGTCTGTCGGACGGGGCCCACCGCAAAACCTCTCCTGCCACGGGAGCGAGGTCCTGGGTTCGTGTCGGCCGTCTGGGGGGAATACGGGATAGTGGGCGTATACTTTTCGCCCAACCGGCCCCTGTCGGATTTCGAGGCGTACCTCCGCGTGTTGGGACCGGTGATTCAGAGGCTTGCGCCGCTTCAGGTCATCCTCATGGGCGACCTGAACGCCAAATCACGGTCCTGGGGCGGGAACGCCACCGACGTCCGAGGCCGGGCCCTAGAGGACTGGGCGGCGGAAGTCGGACTGTCAGTCCTGAACACCGGGACAGACTACACGTGCGTGCGGCCGCAGGGCAATTCAAGGGTGGATGTTTCTTTCGCCACCCCTGTGGTGGCACGCCGTGTGGTCAACTGGCGGGTAATGGAGGAGGAGACACTCTCGGATCACCTGTACATCCGATTTGAGATCTCCCCCTCCCTGAGCCCTAATGCTCCTCGTCAGTCCGGCCGCTCGGCCTTTCCCAGATGGGCTATCACCAAGCTGGACAGAGAAAAGGCTGAGGAAGCCGCCATTGTCCAAGCTTGGTGCTCCAAAGGAAGGACCCCGCCTCCGGACGCCGATACCGGTGCCACCCGCCTCCGCGCGGCTCTGACGGTGACCTGCGACTCTGCGATGCCGAGAGCCTGTTGCGCGCCAAACCGACGGCAGGTGTACTGGTGGTCTCAGGAGATAGCGGATCTCTGGGCCACCAGTAACGCTGCGAGAAGAGCCTACACGCGCCACCGCCGACGCGCATCACGCGATCCAGCGGAGGAAGCCCGCCTCTACGAGGCTTTCAAGGAGGCTAAGCAGATCCTCAAGGTGGCTATCCTGGAGGCCAAGGCGGAGGCTCACAACTCCATGCTGGAGGAGCTCGATGCGGACCCGTGGGGGCGCCCATACCGTGCTGCGCGCAACAAGCTGCGCAGCCAATCAGCGCCCATCACGGAGACTATGGAACCGGACCTCCTTCGGCAGGTAGTTGGGAGCCTGTTCCCCGCGCAGGGGGACCATCGTGCCCCAGCCCTTCCCCAGCCGAGGAATCTTCAACCGGAGCCTCCGATTCCCCCAGTAACGAGGGCAGAGGTGGGTGTCGCCCTGGACAGGCTACAAGGCAAACGAAGGGCCCCGGGACCTGACGGTATTCCCGGCAAGATCCTTCGCCTGGTCATGCGGGTGGAGGAGAACGAGGATCAGCTTCGAGAACTGTTCGACCTAAGCCTCAGGACCGGACAGTTCCCGAAGCTATGGAAAGAGGGCCGCCTGTGCCTGCTGCGCAAAGAGGGTCGCCCAGCTGACTCTCCGTCCGCCTACAGGCCCATTGTCCTGCTCGATGAGGCGGGGAAAGTCCTCGAAAGGGTTCTTGTCTCCCGCCTTACCAGGCACTTGGAGGACGTTGGACCCAACCTCTCGGACCGGCAGTTCGGCTTCAGGGCGGGGCGCTCCACTCTTGACGCCTTGTCCGCCCTGAAATCAACGACAGAGGAGGCCGTGTCCCGCGGAGAAAGGGCGGTGGCGGTGTCCTTAGACATCGCCAACGCCTTTAACAGTCTGCCCTTCGATGTGATAGTGTCGGCACTCCGCTACCACGAGGTGCCGGCCTATCTCATCAGGCTGCTGACGGACTACCTGCGGGACCGAGAGGTTGCGTTCATTGATGGGCGCGGCGAGATGGTCCGGCGCGCAATCTCCTGTGGAGTGCCCCAGGGATCGGCTCTAGGGCCGATTCTCTGGAACATCGGCTACGACAGTGTGCTGCGGGGCTCGCTCGTCAGAGGGATGAGCGTGCTCTGCTACGCGGATGACACACTGGTCGTAGCCACAGGAAGGGCTCTGCCGGAGCTATGCGTGAGGGTGGAGGTGGCCACCGAGATGATCGTGGCCCGCATAAGGGGCTTAGGTCTTAAAGTAGCCCCTCAAAAAACCGAGGCCTTGATGTTTCATGGGCCTCGGCGCGGGCCACCCCCGGGTGCCCACCTCACTATCGAGGGCGTTCGGGTGCGTATCGGTGCCCAGATGAAGTACCTGGGCATCGTCCTGGATGGGCGTTGGACCTTCCGCGCCCACTTCGAGGGACTGGCCCCAAAGTTGGTGGGAGCAGCGGCGGCACTGGGCAGGTTGCTGCCTAATTTGAGGGGCCCCAGCGTTAGTTGCCGCAAACTATACGCTGGGGTTATAAGGAGTATGGCCCTTTACGGGGCTCCGATATGGGTCGGTTCTCTCGATCGAGAGAACCGTGCCTCCCTGCGGCGCCCGCAACGCATCATCGCACTGCGGGCCATCAGAGGCTACCGCACCGTTTCACACGGCGCGGCGTGTGTGTTGGCCGGGCTACCCCCGTGGGAGCTGGAGGCCGAGGTCCTTGACGCGGTTTACAGATACCGAACGTCAAGGCGGCAAGCAGGGGAGCGACCGGCCATGGAAGAGGTGGAGCGCGTCCGCGATCTCGCTCGGGAGGAACTTCTGCGGCGCTGGGAGCTGGAGCTTGCGGGTCCCCGCTATGGCGTTAGAACCATAGAGGCGATCCGCCCAGTCCTGGACCAGTGGGTGCATCGGAGGCATGGTTCCCTTACCTATCGCCTGGTGCAGGTGCTGACCGGACATGGATGTTTCGGTTGGTACCTGCATCTGATTGGTAGGGAGCCGAGCCCCGTATGTCACGAGTGCGGCGCTGCGGAGGATACGGCCCAGCACACCCTCGAGGTGTGCCCGGCCTGGGTCCAGCAGCGCCGGGCTCTGACTGCGGTGACTGGTCCGGACCTCGCGCTCCCCAGCGTCGTAGTTGCGATGCTCCTGGGCGAGAGCGCGTGGGACGCCATGGTCTCCTTCTGCGAAGAGGTGATGTTGCAGAAGGAGACCGCGGAACGGGCTCGGGAAGAGGATCCCGAAGCCCACGCGCTCCGGCGCAGACGGCCGGGAGGAAGAAGGAGGAGATTCGCTCTCCTCCCTCCCCCTCCCTAGGTGAGACCAGTGGGTGTTAGGCCGGGGGGCCCATCACCCACATTGCACGGTCCCACCCTGTCTGGGGGGGTCTACCAGTGTACCGGCAGACCCCCTCTTTAGCGCGGGAGGCCCGGCAAAGGCTGGGCTATGCGTGGGTACGGCGTGGTTGGAATCGCAAGCAACCCGCGTCGTACCAGTAATACGCAGAGGGTGCACCGCAGGTTTTTAGTGGGTATACTTGTCCGGTGGCAGCCGCTATTGCTGCCATCCGACAAGGGAGTCCCACATAACCCGCCGCTTCCCCCGAGGCGGCGGGTATACGCAAAGTATTTTCCTGCGCAAAAAAAAAAAAAAAAAAAAAAAAAAAAAAAAAAAAAAAAAAAAAGGCTTGGGCCAAATTCCGTGCCGCTGAGTGTATTATGTCTAAACTCAATCACGGCGGCGACAACCGCACGTACTAATAACACGGTAACGATCTAATAAGACGCCTGTTCAATTATAATTAACCTCTGACATCTGCGATGCCGTAGTAACAAATTGCGTAGCCTTCATAATACAAATTGCGACGAGTTGAGTTTCTATTTTACGTGGATTTGGAAAGCGTTTAGTTTACCTACTTTACTTGGAGTTTTATTTTAAATTATCTGAATGAGTGTGAGGTAAAAATTATTCTCTTTACATTGAATTTGCTTGCCCATAATCTAACAACTCCGAGGAATGCTGTCCAAGAGTGAATTTGCCCAGAAAAGTATTTACTAGGGGTTAAAGGGTTAAAATGATTTCAGGAACATTGATTTCGTACGCCAGAGTATTTCATTCATTGGCCATGTATTCGTACATTTACATCGCAAAAAAAAAATCAGTTGCTTTACAAAGAAAGCTCGTTCTTCCTTGAAAGGGCATTGTAATATTTTTTATGTTTTTTTATGTCACAGGAGGCAAACGAACAGACGGATCACCTGAATAATATACCTAATAAATAAATAGACTTGTATCAGATTTATTTTACATGTAAAAAAATATTTTCAAACTACAGAACCTTCAACGTCTCCACTCTTAATTAACCACAAATCTGCAGAGTAAAAGAGTCGCAGGCAAATTGCCGGCAGTGTAATGGAGTTAGCACCGCGATCCCGGGGTTAAGATACAGGAATTGAATTATTGCTGATTCCCGCAGGAAGCCGGGGAACTTTGGACTTCATTTTCAGGGACCAATGAATTAAAAAGATAAGTGACACTTTACAGTTTAAAAAGGATGTTACAATTTTAAGGTTCCTTTTTCTACGAGGTATTTTTTTAAATCTTTAATTTTTTTAGGGGAAATCGAAGTAATCGCACTAGGCGGAAACCAATACGTTTTTTATTCTAAAAGCGAAAGTTTTGTTTCATAACAAACATGTATAAATACGTTATGTTACGACAATGTCCATGTGTCAAAAATGACATGTAACTTCATTACTGCATCGAAGTATTGATGTGGTCTTCTGCTAAGAGGAAGCAGGGCGATTAAATTAACAAAATACCCTATGAAAAAGAGGAGATCTAACACTTAAACGCAATTAAGCTGCCGTCTCCGAAAGAATAACAAAGCAGGCTGACGCTAGTCAAAACTGTTGAACATTATAAAGTCAGCGTCCAAGTTTAGGCGCTGCAGCGGCAGATGGCGCTGTATTATAACAATCCCTCAGCCGACAGCGACAAACGCAAACTTGTTGTGTTGGCCTTATTAAATTTCTCCTGCCAACTTTGAATAAGCGGAATCTAAATTTTTGGAAGGAGATAGTTTGTTTTCAACTTGATCGTGTTCCATTTTGGGGGACGTCACCCGTTTAATTTCTGCGCGGTAAGATTGGTTAAGAAAAGAAACGCAGGAGGTAAGGGTTAAGTGAAATGTGAAGAATAATTTGGCAAAAAAAGAAGAAAAAAAAACTGAATAACTACTCGTAACTGCAGGAGATATAAATCATAATGTCGTATCTCTACTTATGATACTGTGATGAGTATAATCTTATTCAGTGCTTCAGAAGGCACGCTAAGACATAAGTCCGATTAAACCATTTCAAGCGCCTATGGGGCTCACGAAGTTTTTTTAATATCAGTGATCTTAGTTGCAACATAAACAAAAAACAGCTTTCAAAAAGCTTTCAATTTTATTAGGCAAGATTTTGTGTAAGCTACAATAAAAATTCACCACACAAAAGACTGAAACTGACCTACAAACTTATCTCCACAGAATTGTTTCACAGTCAACATTGCCAGCCAAAAAAATTACACAAAATTAACCCAAAAACTCAATGTAAAAAATGCGTCAATTGAAAACCGGGTCAAGACTTCAACACTCAGCTCAGCAAGTGTTGTTTTTTAACTTAATTAGTGTAGCTAAGCCAACTAGTGCCACAAAGCTGGTTCCATGAAAAGGTAATGGGTGTCCACCGTAACCTGAACCGGTGGAATGTGGCAACCCTACGGTAGAGGATGTCGGGGTTAAATGGACGGTCGAGTCGTTAACTTTTCTATCTCACTCGTGAGTTGAGAATTGTAACTGTATTGAGTTAAAAGCTGAATTTGTATCAATGCATTTGAATTAAGTGCCTTTTTCTAGCTCTACGTGTGCTTGAGGTCTATCATTGCTTAAGCGCGATTTAAGTAAACGTTTACAGGACTAATTTGAACAGAACATTGCATGCATGCTTTGGAGATGTTTTAAACTAGTTACTTAATTACATTCTTAGACTGAGTTGCACCACCTAACTTTGACCGTAGCTTTAACGATAACCGGTGCTTTTTGTATGGAGTTTGACAGATTTCTGATGTTCATCAAAGTTAAAGTAAGATGGTGCAACCCAGCCTTAATGGTTAACTATAAGATACCTACTTTTTAATATCTCCTTATAGTGCTTTTAAGTGCCTTTTCATTTTACTTAAAATTTTAGCATTTTCTAACTAAGACAAAACGATACATTCGATTATCCGATTATCACCCTAACCCGATCTATGAAAATAAGTAAATATAAATAGGTACTTACATAATTAATTAAAGTAAGTATGACTTATTAATTCAATACTAAGCAGCGTAGAGCTCACTCATAACATTTTCTCTACCCTTAGCGGGCACCTCGATATAATTTATTCCATTTTATACATTATTCCATCTGCATCCACCAAATATCATCCTCATATACTATTCAGGGGACCTTTTTAGTCCCTCATATCTCATTACGGCGGCCATTTTGTTTTTAATCAATCGCAAATGTCAAAGACACGACGCGTTTTAGAGCGGACGCAATTAAAAATTGCTTTGTACGGAAAGTGTGTGCCGGCCTTTACGAGGTTAAGGGGAAGTGTATGTTATTGGGTGACGCGGGAGTGATCTTAAAAATCTGTCAATTTATCTGACTATAAGTAAGAATTATAGGCACAAAATATGGGGCAAGTTAGCTGGTGGTGGTGTGTAAAATCTTATTGTTTGGAGTAAAAGTTAGAAAAGAAATGCTTCCATAATTGGGTCTGGAATTCACTCGCTTAGAGAAGTTTTTAAAGAAATCAATATATTGACTGTGGCTTCGCAATACATATTTGATAACATTATGTATGTCCGTAAACATATACATTTATTTACTAAGAAAAGTGACGTCCACTCATTTAACACAAGACATAAGAATAAACTTGCTGTTCCATCATTTAGGTTGCATAAGATAGGTAATTCATTCTTGGGGAAATGTATTACCATATTTAACAAAATACCACACAACCTTGTCGAATTGCCAATAAACAAATTTAAGATACATATAAAAAATACCCTTATGTCCAAAGGGTACTACAAGGTTCGAGACTATATTGATGACAAGGATGCGTGGTCAGTTCAGTCTGCACATATTTGATGTACTTAAATTTGACTATTCTTACCGTTAGATAATTCCTGGCAATAAGTGGTGACTGAGTTTGTTCCGGCGTTTCTTCTCAGCACTTGCCATATGTTTGTCTCGAAGCGCTGGTAGGGCCCAAAAGATAAGGAGACATGTAAAGTGCCCCATAAGGGCTACCTTTTCTTTTTTTATTATTTTCTATTGACGTTCATAAGTGCCACTTGTGGTCTAAACTGAATAAATATTTTTTGATTTTTGATTTGATTTTTTTTTTTTTTGACTGCCTGCTGATATCTTACCCGAGAATTAATTAAATATGTATTTACTGCGCAGATAACGTACCGCCTTAGGCTGCGTATACATTTATTGTCAGGTGTGATTGCGGTCTGATACCTGCTGTTAGCTGCTTAAAAAATATCGATTACAACACAACATCTACAATATTTTGTCATTTTTATTTTATTTCATTGAAACCACAAGTTTGCATTTAACTTCCAATAAGTTCTCACATTGCGCATTGGAAGAATCAATCTCAATTTCATTTTCTTCTAATTCTGTAACTATCCGCCACGCTTGCCGCGCCATCTAACCCACCAGAGTGTGCACTAACGCGCCAAACCGACGGCAGGAGCTCGGCCTTAATTAAATTTTAAATTTCGAACGTTCACGCTCTGCGACAGCGCGGGAAGGATTGTGTCGCAATGAGTGAATACGCGGCTTTGTTTTTCTTCTTTTACTTTTTAATGAGCGTAATGGCACTGGAGCTAGTGAGATTTGCCATTATTTTTTTCTGGAATGTAATGAAATTTAAACATTTTTAAATTAAAACAGTTACATTGAATTTAAATTACTCATTAACGTCTAATTAAGTATCCATAGAATTTTATACCATAGAAAACTTACTCAAACCTATAAAGTCTTCATTGTTCGATTTCTCTCTAGTAGGTACCGCCATACTAAATTGGTGTAATTAACTGTTGACGGTGTTAACGGTGAAGCAAATAAATAAAAAAAATTTAAAAAAAAAGTAAAGACAGCCACAAGATGCACCGTCGCCAGACGCGTCTAAAGCATACAGTGATAGCACTGAATGACGTCACTATTTCAGCGCGTCGAATGAAAGAAATGCATCTGTCACACAGACGGAGTGCTGGCTCTGCATACGGGCTGAGTAGCGGAGAATGTAAGAGCTAGTGTTGTGATACTGATGTTTTTCGATCAATCGATAGTAACCGAATACATTTGAAAATTATAAATCGGAAGGTAGTGGGTTCGGGCATTGGGAATTGAACCCACTACCTTCCGCTTGCCGGGCGACTGCTCCTTAGGCAGTTCGATTTTTTCAAGTTATTTACAATTTTCAAATTAGTTTGAGATGCTACTCTTAACGCTAAAAATACATATTTTGGAACCAATAAATTGTTTATGATAGTTTAATTTTCCCCCGGAACAAACTTGACCTTCACTGGTTGGTTTTTTATTGGCGACCAAGCTGTAGATCCACTAGAGGTGGGAATAGTCTCGTAACCAATTACACGTGATTATCAAGCCATCCTGTCTTAGTAAATAGGGTGGCTTAAAAGAAGCGTCATCCAAACTAAAATTACAGAAATACTAAATGATTATCTTAGCTTGAATTTACATTATAATTTTACAAAGCTGAAATAATTCCATTAACGGGTATACACAAAGCCCTTTACAAAACTATGCATTACTGAGGTAAGTGTAGATTATCGGACTGCTGTGGCAGTTCGCACACAATACTCTTAGAAAAGTCAAAAGCAAAAAACAAAATAAAAAGATCAATGAAATATCAGAAAAGAAAGAACTTTTAAAAAAAATAATATTTGGGACTACTTGATACTATCGATAGATAATCGGTTAACAGGCATCACTTCTAAGAGAGTTGAAATGAAGACAGTTATTCGAAGTACTTTCTATTTGAGGGACGTCTTGGGTATTCTTCTTTGTGAATTACAAAATGTAACTGATACTTAGTTTTAGTAAATAGTTTGACGATAGCAGAACTAATAAGTGCGTATTTAACATAATATTTAGCTACTACTATACTTAAATCTATAATTATCATACTAATATTATAAATGCGAAAGTAACTCTGTCTGTCTGTCTGTCTAGCTTTCACGCCTAAACCACTGAACCGATTTTGATGAAATTTGGCATAAAGATAGTTTGAATCCCGGGAAAGGTCATAAGGATAGTTTTCGTCCCGTTTTTTGAAACAGGGACGCGCGCGATAAAGTTTTTCTGTGACAGACTTTAACCGTGACTATAACTATAATCGGTTTTTTTGTATGGAGTTTGACGATAGATTTTTGAAGATGGTGCAACCCAGCCTCAAAAAGGTTTGTTTAAAAATCCTGACGAAATTCACAGGATTTAAAAGTTCGAACTTCGAAGTTTGTACGTCGTTCCAAAATACGAGTCGTAATCTTATTTTTTTTAAATCTAACCATAAAGTATTTTTGTAGTGTGCCAGTCATTCCATCTAAAAAGGTTCCTCGCACTGCACGCGGCTGAATGCGTGCGCGTGAATGCAACGCCACGGGCGCGCTTTCAAACATCCGTAATGAACGCGCTGAAAAGAGTTTCAGCTTCCTTCGTTATTCGTTAGTTTGAATTTGGAATTTTTTGGTCATTTACTTTTAAATGTGTGCGGGGATTTAAATAGGCGCGCGTCTTTTGTTTTTGGATTTTATCACATCATGACTGTGTTTTATAACTTTACTAGCGGGCCGCCCGCGACTTCGTACGCGTGGATCCCGTTTTACCCCCTTCATCTATCTTACGCGGTTTAGATTGTTTCATACAAATGTTTTGTCCCGCAAACTCCCGTTCCCGTGGGAATTTTGCAATATCCTGTTGTAACTAAGTAAGTTTTAAGTTTACTAAGGTACCTGCATGCCAAATTTCAAGCGTCTAACTTAAACGGTTTAGATTTTTCATACAAAAGGATTTTCCCGCTAATTCCCGTTCCCGTGGTAATTTCGGGAATTCCTTTCTTAGTGCAGCTCCTAAGAAAGGAATTCCCGAAATTTCAAGTGCCTACGTTTAGCCGTTTAGGCTGTGCGTTGATATGTCAGTGAGTCAGTCAGTTTCTCCTTTTATAATTTACATTTTGCTAACATCAAAAGAGGTCCCGGGTTCGATTCCCAGTGGGCGCAAAATTTTCTACTTGGTTTGGTTTTGGTGGTATAGAGCTTGTTCTAAGTTCGTCTAGCTAACTACCATCACCTTACCTATAAGCTCCCACAACAAAAAATATATTATGTTGAGTGCAGTTACATAGCCACTTACTTCCATGCAAATGCCGAATATAAAGGCGAATTTTTACACAAGTACATGCTCAACAATACCTACCCTACCCCTCACTGCAACCTGTCAAAAGTCGCTTTCTTAACCCATTAGCTCTCAGCACAACTCTCACGTACATAATAATTCCGCTGGCCAGTAAAAGAATGGCCGAAGGAATCGCGCGATTGTTGTGCGATGAATTGGAGCCACAAATTGCGAGCGGGACCACCCGGCCATCTGGACTTTTTAGGGTTCATTTGAATATTTACTAATTATTTAATTAGCGTTTTAGATTTTTGAAAAATTTTGGCTTGGTTTAATTTTAGCTACAAAAATGTATAAGCGAACGATTAGGAGCTAAAAAGCTCTATATATTCCTCGTTTAAAAGATATTTGATTAAGTTATAAAACTAATAAAGACTGGTATCGGCAAAATTATCTGTAACTCTAAAATTATTTTTTCAAAATTATGAAACTTAAAAAAAATACAGCAAATAGGTAGTTTTACAAGAACGCAATGAATTTTGTCTTATTTTTAAAACAGTTTATTTCTCTATAACTTAATGTTTTAAACTTTTCTTTCATAATCTTGACGCTTCTATACTATAAACAAAATGTATCCTTATAAATTATCACCTTCATAACTAACATTGTAACCTCATATACTTTACATCGCAAAACGTCCAACGGAACCAACATTAATACAGCGCGCCAAGACGGCCCTGTCTTATTGTTCGCAGCATTGTTATTAAACCTTTGATTTGTTATTTTGTCCGTCCGTGATAAACACGCCATAATGACACACTGGGCACCGTTCATTATACACGCAATTTATATTATTCGCTATTTATTGGCCAAGCGCCGGATTGGATTCTGATAAAATCGTTTAGGGGTTAAATGACTTTTACTTTATTTATTTGGTACACAATAAAGTTACAGACGTATTGTATTGAAAAGAGTTCTATACTGCACAATAAAAGGAGACCCTATGTGTGTGTCAAGTATCATGTTAAACAAATAAATAAATGAATAAAATGACCTCACAAAAAAATCAATATGTTAGGGTCGTTCAGACAATGAATTTATATTATAACCAAATCTGACATCATTTCAACCATCCCAAAATACAACACCGGATCAAACCCGGGACATTCTTGCCTCAAAATAACTGTTTGCGCGCGATGTTTACACAAAAAGTTTGTCATTCTTATTCTTCAACTTACCGAAACGCCAGATTGAAGCAAGACGTACCTGAAACCAAGAACCATAGAGTTAACAACCATCAAATCACTCGAAAACGGCGATGTTTCGCTCGACGTAGCCTGTAACGCGCCCCGCACCCAAGGGGCCAACTCGGCCGAAACTCTCAAAACTCGGCCGAAACTTTCGCAACAGAATATATTTTCTTCTACGCCTTATTAATAAAGACCCGGTGATTAGTAACTTTTGATTCCGACTTCCGTTCCTTCCGATGAGGAGCAATTCGACACATTGATTTATTGTTCCACCCCCAACTCAGAGACGAATTGTCTCTGAAAACTTTTCGCCCTATCCGTGATTTTGCGCGTATAAAATATTAGGAGGCGCTACAGACAAAGTACACGTAGCAACTTCGGATTCAGTTTTGGTAACTGGCAACTTGTAACTTGTTGCTTATGAAATTAAAGATAATAATCGGAATAAAATCCGTGAATGTTGTAAGCTGTACGTGCATAAGTTTCGGTAAAAACGCGAAAGCCAACAAAAAAAAAATTCGGCTATCTAAGATTTCGACCCATTCTTAATAATTGCACAACTAGCAAAAACACCAGCTGTTCGTTTGAAGGCTAAATTTATTAGTTGCAGATTGTGTGGTTACAGAAACGTGCTGCAAACTGACTATTATTTGAAAAAGAGTTTACTAAGCGAGGTCTGCTTGTGAAAGGATTTCATGATTTCTAATTAATTACTTGTACGTTTATCTGCTCTAAATCTATGAGTTGCCTTGTTATAAGTTAAGTTTCCTTGTTCTTTTCAATCCTGCACCACTTACTTATTGCAACCATGAACACAAGTTTTTGTTGTCGCGTAAAAATTGCCAACTGCTTCCACTAAAGTTGCTTCGTGTGCTTGCAGCCTAAAGAACTTTGGCAACTGATACGCAATCTCGTGATTTGGTACGTCATATCATTTGACAGCCGCGATAGTATTATTTAGATAACTTACCATAACTTTTTCTTAATGGTCTCGGGCAATTCTTTCGGAGATAAGCGAAGGGTCGTATGAACTGAGCAAAGTTTGTGATAAAGAGTTTTTGTCGTGCAATCGAATTGATAGTACGGAAAATTATTGTTAGCGTTTTCGCATAAAAGTTTTAAATGAAGTCGATAAATTGACGGATTTCAGTCAATATTAAAATTATGACGTAATGCTTAATTACAAAATCACATACTAGTTCTGAAATATGAGTTCATTGTTGTTTATTTGTTTAGTGATACAAACACATCAAATCTCTTGGTATGCTATTGGTTGTGGATTGGAATCTCTTGGGAAATTTTGATTGCAATGAGGATTTCTAAATACCCCGAGTCCTGGATAGCCACAGTACCTAATCATAGTAAGTAATCCCACAATGACTAAGTCAGCTATCCCCCGTAACTAAATAAAGGGTAAGACACGGGTCTTAACGGTGTGACCACGGCTGCAGCATCGCAGCCGAAACGTCAAGCCGTGAGTACATAATGTAACTCATTAATAAACGTCGCGTTAAGACCCGTGTCTGACTATTTTAATTGAAATGGAACGCGAAAGTTTAAAATCTTAAATAATGGGTTTTATTACATCCTGGATATACAGAAATAAAATTGCAGTGTTAGGATAAGTGGGATTAATCCAGAAAAGTAGAGTCGTTCTCTTGAATATCAGTTATTGGTACATAATTGGTGTTCCTCAAAATATATCTTTCGCAATTTAACTGTTATACCTAGTTTAGTGTTGCTTTGTGGACACGTTCCACATCCTCTGCACCAATCCGTAATGGTGTGCAATTCCTCACTCCAGATCGCATCTCTTGGGTCTTCCGGCAGTTAATTTTGAGCCCCGTGATGCCCGCCTCTCGATGTAGGTCATCAATTTTGGATTGCATATCGTGATGCGTGTGGCAGATCAAGCGCCGCAAGTGGAACTGGATTGGCCACACTCTCCGAAGAGATCCCGATCACATCCCCAAGCAGGCTCTGGATTGGAACCCCCAAGGAAAACGCAAACGTGGTCGCCCCAAGCAAACTTGGCGACGCACTGTGGCAGACGAGGCGAAGAAGATCGGCAAGACTTGGAGTGAGATCAAACACATAGCTCAAGACCGAACGCGATGGAGGACTGTTGTGGACGCCCTCTGCCCCATCTAGGGGACATAGGACAATAAGTCAAGTAAGTCAAGTGTTGCTTGGTAATGTAAACCAACAAACACAGTCGCGGCAGGTTTTCGGTGTTCTCGCGCGGCGGTGGCGACCGACCCGATGTCTCGCGCAGATAGCGCGCATTGTTCCCGACGCCGGCGATGGATGCGTGCCCGCTTAAGGGGAAGACTTAAGTGTCTTCTTCCTTTGGTAAAAAAATAACAAAAAACAAGCGTTTGGACTGTACTACAGTAACTGGTTAAAATTTAGCCTTTTAGAACTAAATCAAACTTCATCACTGTGATCAGCTATGTACTCGAGTACTTGATACGTAGTTGTGGGTACCCAAATAGTTGACCTATGCCCGTTTTCACCATCAATCCCTAATTTTTAAGTGACCCCTATGTAAACAAAATTCATATTATGTGTCATTATAGGGGTCACTTAAAATAAAAATTAGGGATTGATGGTGAAAACGGGCACTAGATTCTTATTCTCTTTGTCTCATAGACCCTAGACCTAGATTCTTATCTCTTTGTCTCTTCTTATCTCTAGTCAAAGATTTGACTTTATTATATGTATAACTTTAAGTGGTTAAATCAAGGCCTAAATCAAGGTCATCCGCTTTAGAAAATAACTTCTAGAAAGATAAAAAAATATAACCTGCTCATTACAACAGGTATGTGTAACCATTTTCCTCCGCGATCGAAAAACTTTTCACTTTGAAAAAAAAAAAATGTTTTAAAAATATAATTATATCGATCCATAAGTTTAAAAATAATATCTTCGCCTTAAAAACAATGGTTCATTGTAAAATAACTGCATTGATACAAGACAAAGCAAGCCACGCCTCAAGTCGCGTCAAGCTAAACGCCTATGCATAATATTGCAGCGCTAAATAAATGTTATTTCTATACCCCTTCAATACCTAGGCGAAAGGCAGGCCGTCGGTGTTTTATTTGAAACTTTGATTTATTGACTTTTTGCTATTTTAAGGTTGAGTTGCACCATCTTTCTGTATGCAACTTTAACAAACGTCAAAAGTCTGTCAAACTCCATACAAAATCACCGGTCAAAGTTACAGTTACCGTTAACCCTCGCTGTACGAGGTGGGGTGTGACACACCCCAGTCCTTTAAAAATCGCCATAATTTTAAAAATTTGCAAGTGCTGAATTTGAAATTCTCAGTAGCTGGAATTATGCCCCTGCTGCTTCGATCAGCGTTGCAAAATCAGTCCAGCGGTGACTACCAACTGAGTTACATGCCTTTAAAGTGCGTGTGGGTGTCACACACCCCACCTGGTACGGGACGTTGTTAAAAAGTTTAAAAAATAATCTAACAGTTTTGGTGTAATTTATATATTTTTAGCTTTGTTAATTGAATAAAATTCAATACAAATAATATTTTTCGTGATTTTCACGGAATCTGAAATTTTCAAGCACTTTTAGTCAAATGAGATGACTTTTAGTGCGAATCTGGAAGTTTAGTAGTGAGATCCGAAGATGTTTGTGAACAAACACTTATGGGCTACAATTTAAACTTGGTGATACAATTTATGGGCTACTGAAATGGAATAACATATTTTATAAATAAATAAAATTGTTACGCTCCCATTTTATGCATTGAACTTACTCATTTTCTTTCATCAGAACTGTGCTAAAAGTTCAAAATCGATGATCAAAATAAATTTATACCCTTCCAGTTTTTAATTTACTTTTAAATTATAAGTAAATATTGTGTACTTTGTTAAATAAAAACGGTTGTTATAATTAAAGGCACTAATTAAAAATTATACATAAGAAACTGATTCCTAAATTACAAGAACAACGGTAATTGTGTCTTTTTGTTTTTTTATGATAAAAATGTTATAATACATATTTTCAGCTCAGAGCTTTTTTTTAAACCTAATTAGCATACGTAAATAATCATTATTAAATATTGAATTCCACCTAAAAAAATATTCAATGAAAATTTTATCACTTTGTATATTGGGGTATGACATACCCCACCTGGTACGGGACGTAACTTTTAGTCACCTCGTACACGGAGGGTTAAAGTTAAAGTGGTGCAACTGGAGCTAAATGAAATAAGGCCTGAATTTACGAAAGCCCATAAGAAGTTTCAACTTTTACCACAAAAATACTATTTATTATATTAATTAATGGTAGAAATACTGCAGCGTCTAGATATAAAAACATCATCATCATCATTTCAGCCACAGGACGTCCACAGCTGAACAGGCCTCTCCCAATGATTTTCATATTGCCCGGTTGGTAGTGGCCTGCATCCAGCGCCTTACCTTTGTGAGGTCTTCGGTCCACCTGAAATATTTTGGACGAAAAGATGTTGTGTTTATGGAAACAATATTCTTTCATATTCGTTATTTACGAAAAATTCATCACAAACCATCTTTTCAGTGCAAAAAATATCGGAATTCAGATGCCATAAATCACAGAAGATTACCACTAAGATCTACGTATTAAAATCTTTGGATACCATCCCACGAAGTTAACAAAATCATACTCCCAACACCAAAGCACAAAGAGCGCGTCCCGCACAATTATGTATAGTGCTAGTTTATGAAAATTTCATTGGACGGTACAAAAATACAATAAAAGTTTTCAAAATAAATCTTTGTAAGCAAAATTAAGGTCATGCCCGCACCGCAGAAGCGACAACTGAAATATGATTCGGGTCCAAAGCGAATGTACAATGAGAGACAAAATTGGACTGCTCTCTTGTCGGTTAAGAATGGAATAAAATCGTGCCATTGCAGTCATGTTTTAATATTTCTCCGGTGCAACGTAAAGTGTTATATCTTGGGTCGTAAGAATTATTTCGCGCTCACTATGTGTTTTCTCCGCTGTTTTGTTGCTATGCCGTTGCAGTTTGTTGATTTTACACCTCTAGTACATTTTCATACAATGCTGGCGTTAGTTTTAAAATGTGAAGTTTAGTAGACTTTAAACACTCGTGTTATGTGGCTTTAAGAATAAATCTACCGAGAGAATTTTTACTTAAAATTAAAGTATTAAATTATTACGAATTTTTTAATCCACTTGAACTTAAAGAAACATTGTTACTGTGCTTTTACTAAAGGGTAAGTGGGTACCTACTATAAATGTTAAACCACCTGCAAGTACTACTTAAGTCTGCTTCGGAAAGATGTTTCCTTTACACAGAGAGAAAGCTAATGTACGCACTGTAACGCAATTTAACGTAATTTTTTAAACTTAAATTACATCTTACGTATCTATTGACATAAAATAGATACGGCTACATCCAAAACAAAGCCCCCTACGAACACTAGTGCGGACGAAACCCCATGTTGCTCAATTAAAAATCTGTTGCCGAATTAAAAATTGCTACGCTCTTCGGCTCAGCATGACAAACGGCCGTTGCGCTCAACAAATTGTCGCTCGACTGTGTAGTGATGTTCAGAAATGAATCGATTGTGAAATCGTCGATATTTTATCCGATTTTTATAATCGCTTTTAATTTCTAACAAAAAACTGATGACCAAAAAATAATAATTATGAAATGGGACTTAGGTCATGATTTCATTATTTTTTTGAGATACCTATTCATAAAACTGAAACAAGAAACAAAGTACCTGGGTACCATGAATTAACTACAGAAATTAATGATGCTGGAATGGCAGAAGTGGGCTAGTAATCATCATCATGTCAACCACAGGACGCCCACTGCTGAACATAGGCCTAGAGCTAGTACCAAATGGTAAAATGTGTTTTTCTTTTAAAATGCCTGAAATTATTGAATATTGTAAGATTAGAAGGAGCAGGGGCAATTTAAAAGCTAAATACCTATATTACAGCCAACAAGAAATCAAACGATAAAAAAATATCGATTGTTACATCCGATTTTCAAATCAAAAGTCGCATCCCTACGCGACTAATTACGGTGTCGTTCGGGCCGGCAGGTGAGGGTTAAAACCCCCATTTTTACGGGGCTTTGCGACCTGGCAACTTTAATTGCTCCTATTTGTATGATGTTTAAGTAATTAATATTGTACAAATATAATGATTGCTGGCAACATTTCAAGTGGAGTTTCGCGAGAAAGGGCGCAGTCTCTACCATTGTCATATAAAATTGCTTTTTATACAATTTTATATGACAATGGTAGAGACTGACGAAGCGATAATGTGCAGCAGTTAATTTTTCTACTTAATGTTCCATCATAATTATGTATGTAAATCCTGAGCACTATCAGTGGCCAGCATTATATTGAATCATTTTAGGAAAGTAGTTATTGCGATACACTATGTCAGATTCAAAATTTTTATTAAAAGTAATCAAAATTTTGAGACAAATATTATACTTTCTATTCTATTCCAAATACTTAAGACACATTTTTTTTTATCTACAAAGAGAAAGCTCTTGGCCTGTATCTCACCTGATGGTAAGTGACGATCAGGCCGAAGGTGGAAGCGAGCTTCACCTGGAATTCTCAACCACGGAGAAACTGGCTCTTACCTCTAACTGCCGGAACACAATAATGCTGTTAACATTGTTGTTATGGCGACAGACTTAGGTAAGATGGTGGTAGCTGGAGCCAGGCGGACTTAGAACAAGCCCTACCACCAACCAAACCGAACAGAAAAATCTGCCCCCATTGGGAATCGAACCTGGGACCTCTGTGACAGAGGCGATGAAAAACTTGACCTTTAATTTGTATTTTAAATCTTTTAGACTGGCTTAGGTAAAACTCAACCACATTTAAGCGTAATTAATTCAAATGTGTTATTATTATCAACAATTTCCGTAATAATTTGTGAGGCTTTGCATAATAATGTTACAATCGCCATTTTGTTTAGCGTTTACGTAATGAACACTCTATTATTGCCGCTAGTTGGATTTATCGCTAGATTTATAGATAATTAATAGATAATTAAGTTGGGCCATTAAGCTCGTGCAGCATAGCTTGTAGCTCCGCGTAGCGCTGCTAATAAGCTACCAGGACTTTGTACCCTGTTTTACCCCCTTTGGGGTTGAATTTTGCTAAATCCTGTCTTAGTAAGCACCTACGTTCTAACCCCCATGCAAAATTTGTCACTCCTAGCACTTGGAGTTTCTGAGATTTCGTGATGAGTGAGTGAGTCAGTCAGTCCATCAGTGACCTTTTGCTTTTATAGATAAAGATGATGTGGCTAATCTTGCAGCCTATCTTCAATGGTACTTATAGGATTTAAAGTTTACAATCGCTTATGGCCTGACCTGAGATTCTGGGAAGACGCTGCTGCGCTGGTTACAGTTAAGGTTTGTTCTATGAGGAGGCTTATACCTAGTAGACCTTCCAATAACTGATGATGAACCGTAACTTCGTGTTCCTCCTATGTTCTTCGGCTTAATTTCGTTGTGGGTTCAATGACAGTTTAACTTAATCCCGGGACAAACTTGACGTTCACTGGTTGGGTTTTTATTGCCGGTCATGCTGTAGATTCTGGCTACACAGGATTTGCAGCAGTGGGAACGAGAGGTAGGAACCGTCCCGTGATGATGATGCTGATGAATCCCTAGAAATCTTGCTATATTTGCGGGGTTGACGATCAGTGTAGTGGTTTTGCGAAGAGTGCAACAAAACGATGTTATTAAACGCAGGCGCACAGAATAATAATATGGTGGGCGTATCAAAATTGCGAAAATACAAAAAACAGACATACTAAGTTGCTGTCACGTTTAAATAAGTGTAGATAAATAGTTAATTTATCTCTAAAACTAAGTCTCAAAGATAACCAAGCTGTAAATAATCACTTACTTGTGTCGGATATGATTTGTTATGACTACAACATAATTAATGCGTCGTGACAAACCGACTGCTACTTCGGTATAAATTCGATTAAAATAACACTAAAATATGACAACAGAGATTAAAAACATAATTTGTTGAACGCGGGAAGTTTTATGTCATAGTAAAAGTTTTGTTGTTTATTTCTGAGCTCTAAATATAATAAGTGTTAAAATGTTTCTCTTATAAAGTGAAATATTTCCAAACATAGTTAAAGGTTTGAGTTATGTGTCCTCGGATAATGATATCAAGAAAATAATTTACTCTAACCAAACCAAAACTTCTAATTAGGAATTATTAAGTTAACTTTTTTCATATCACATTCTGATACATGCAATAATTTCAAAAGCAAATCTGTTTTTAAATGCAAATTGTTTTATTAATCCTATTATTTTGAAACCCTACTCAAACTAAACTCAAGGATAAGTATAGACTCTAATCGGATGTTTTAAGACATATAACGTCCTTTGCATTGTGAAATATGAATAAAACCATTAGAAGTACCTAATTGTAAGGTAAGTTGTCAACTTTTTGCTCTTTATGGACCATACTGGCTGTAATATAAAATACCATAAACTCTACATTTTGTACTATCTTTAAAAAAACATACTAATCTTTCCCCGGGGCGAGTTATAAAAAGATTAAAAACTAATGGCCGCGCGTGATGGATAAGAAAGGAGTTTGTTAGGAACTCCATGATTTAGAATTTTGTTGGGACATACAAAATTCGGTATTCGAATGCACAGTGTGTTATGGGACTGTATAATCGGACATTCTCATTGATTTGATGAAACGTATAGAGCTCAGTTATACAAACATGATAGTAAAACTCCCGTTTGAAAATTCCACATAGTTTTCGCGGTATAAAAAAAACATACGGGTCGAATTGAGAACTTCCTCCTTTTTTTGAAGTCGGTTGAAAATTCAAAGTTATCTATTTTTTTACTTCAAAATTATGCAAAAATATTCTCACTCGTTAACTAATAACATTTAATTCAGAATTGTTATAATACTTCATAGAGCTCTTAAAACTACACGTAATAAGTGTATTAAGTGCTTCGTGAACTCATTCAGTTAATTAGGAACAATGATTTTAGTGATTTTTGTTTTTATTTTTTTTCTCTATTGTACCTTAATATATGCAAACATTTTTATTTGCAAGATATAGTCTGATATTTGCAAAACTTGCGCGCAAAATGCAAAGCTAGTATGTAAAATCATCAAACTTCTAATGCTCGTAACTCAGTTCAGACTGAGTTTAGAGGTATACATGCCATAGTAAGTTTGGTTTATTACACTAGGTACTTTGTAATCACAAAACAAAGTTTGGTCGATGGCCGCGCGAAAAAAAAAAGACGCCACCTTCCATACAAAATCTGGCATTGCCATTTTATCAAATCCTATCCTACTAATATTATAAATGCGAAAGTTTGTGTGGATATCTAGATGTTTGTTACTCTTTCACGCAAAAACTACTGAAAGGATTTTGTTGAAACTTTACAGTATTATTGTTTACAACCCAGATTAACATATAGGCTATAATTTCTGACGATATGTGACAAACTAAATTTCAAGTGGGTGAAGCCGCGGGCAAAAGCTAGTATCTGATATTATCTTTAAACTGTGTTTGAATCAAATTATTTTTCTTTTTTTCAAAACAAAAATCCTAACGCCTATGAAATAAAAGCCACCCTACCCGTTACCCTTTTAAAATTACGTTTCGTGGTCGGAGTTTATAATAACCTGCCGTTTTTACACATCCTCTTTGTAATGATCTATTTGTACGGACGACAGTTTTTTTAGTTTGGCGTTTATAGAGACGACTAAATTAGAGTGCATTTTTGCTGTTATTTTCTTACTTCAGTTACAAATTAAACTACTTTTATTGGTTACTATTTAAATATTTAATAAATAAAAAATAAAAAAAGTACCTAATAAAAAATATTATAATGTTTTTTGTCGATCATTTATGACGTAGTTTCACCCCCAGCCGGGGTTGCCGTTTTGCAGGGCCCGACTGTATACGTTTAAACCCTTTTCAGAACACTTAAACATGTTTAAAATATGGTAGCTTACTCTGCCATTCACTACTTTATTTATAAGATTTGCGTAGTTTTCGTTGCTCAGAAAAGTTCTCGAGATGTGACCATGGACCGAAAGACGCAGTGTATAGACAGGCCGCCCACCGACATTCTGGTGAAGGTTACGGGAGTCACCTGGACGCCGGTTATTGTGAAAATCCTTTGTCCAGCAGTGGACGTTATTAAAATTTGACTAAAAAGCGTTATTGTAATGTAATCACCTCTACATTGTTATTATTATGCTAAAAAAACTGCGTAGTAACATGGAAAACAAGTTCCAACAAACAAAAGTGCACCATAGTCCATCGTATGGTGTTCGATGTTAATTCCCATCCCGTGGGCGGGTCCCATAACATCCCTGACCCGGCTATTGTTAACGAAAGCAAAACCGCGAGAACTTGAACTGTGGTTCAACTTTTACAATGTGTTCTTTAGTTTATTATTATTTTTAATAAGCTCTATTCACACTTTGTGCAAAGTTTAAAAGAAAGGTTGGCCAGATAGGGATGATGAATGGGTCCAGCGACTTTATTACGAAACTTTTTAGTCACTTTATTGTTCAAGGAATTAATTAAGTTAACAATTCTGTGATTTAGAAATTTTACTCCCTTTATTAAGAGGACCTGGATTCTTTCCCCAAATAAGTTTCTTATAATGAAAACTCAGTTTATAGATTCGTGAGAACATATTATACGCACCCCCGGTGTGACACTGTCACTTTTGCGAAAAATTTAGTTAAATATCCAATAATGATCCTAGAGCACCCCTTTACTTGGTGCAATAACGTTACTTTTGAAGTACGCATAGTTTCGTTATGTTGTAGTAAATGCTGTTCATCTCATCTAATTATACATTTTAAAAATTGTTTTGAGAGGTGTCAATTTTTTAATGTTTCTCTAGAAAAACCACATATCTGCATAAGTGTCATGTCGCACCGGGTGTGCTTACTAGTGTGTGGTCTAGTAATACACACACAGAAACTCAATATTTAACAATCAGATCAAGTGCCGACAATTTATACCCAGTATCAAATAAAAACAAAAGTAGACCCAACACGGCAAAATCCAGGAAAAGAATTTGATAATATTAACATCATCCGGCTTTTATTTTAAAAAACGCCACCGCGATGTAATTTACAATCAGCACCATCTATTGATAACCTTTGGTACTAAAATGTAGCAACACAAATTGCAGTTAATACAATAGTGTTATAGACATACAAACATGTATGTATGTAGTGTTTTGCGCGTGTCCCGTTAATGGCTTGAGTGACGGCACTAATCCGCACAATTAATCCTGTGATTGCACTAAATGGCACTTTGTCCCTCAGTGCCCTTCGTAGCTAGATGTAGATGGATGTCTAGGTACTAACAGTCACTACTCAAGTTCCATACTTTGGTACTTTATGTTTTTGGAATAAGTTTTATTTTGCAATAAAAATGTGTAGTCAAATATGCACATGAACGGCCTCTACCTGATAGATAAAGTTATCATTTGAAGCTATCTATACCTTAAATTCAAACTAATTTAAAAGTTTAATCCTTACACTAATATTTATAAATGCGAAAGTAACTCTGTCTGTTTATCTGTGTCGCTTTCACGCCAAAACCACTGAACCAATTTTGATGAAATTTGGCATAGATATTAGATATAGTTTAAGTCCCGGGAAAGGACATAAGATACTTTTTTATACCGGTTTTTGAAACAGAGACGCGCGCGATGAAGTTTTTCTGTGACAGACAACATTCCACGCGAGCGAAGCCGCGGCTGGTAAGCTAGTAAGTAGCATCTGTACCAAATTAAACTCAATGGGTGACAAAAATTGCTTCAGACACTAATTTTATGTTTTGAAATTCAAATTTCTTACCAAGTAAGGACAAAATAATAAGAATCATAAAGAAAAATCTCACCACATAATCAGGAATACTCCAAACCCCTATCTGTAACAGACCCATACATTTCCATTAGTCGGTTAATCGAATGCCCATTCAGACCGTAACTAATAGTTATTGGTAGAGTCCCTTGGGACCCGTCAGGTCCTGACCACTCCTGCTGCTCACCTGTTTAGCCGTGTAACGGTATGTCAAATGTAATCAATGATAGTGGATGGACTAGCCAGATACTACAAATTCACTTGGTTGATATTTAAGTGTCCCAAAATTATCAACTGTTTTCTTCTTCTTTCATGTGGATAGGCCACAAGTTTTATGCTTTTTATGAGTTATGAAGAACAAGGCAGGTATATTACCGCAATCGCACCTAATGTTATGTGAGATGCAGTCTATGTGCCCTGTAAGTGCCTATCCACACTCGCTTTGAAAAGGACAGATTATAGAGTCCGGGAGAGACAGCAGCAAGCAACGAATTCCAGTCCTAGGGATCATAGGGTCCTGTTCGCATTATGATAGAGTTATCGAAACGCTTAACATAGTATACTACTTAATGAGTACTTTATAGTGTCAGACGTTATAGGTTACCATTGTTCGTATCCATTCACTCTTGTAGGGCTGGGATGCGCACAACAATATCATCTAAATCGAGGGATTTAATTGATTTTTTACGATAAGCTCTTACATTTTTCATTGAAGCTAAGATGATTACAGTGCAATCCTAAGCTATCTGAAATCAATAGTAATGATTAAACGTGAAGTTTATCTGACTTTACTTCAATATTCGTAGTATTCTTGTTTCATTTAAAAGTAAATCCAAGAAACAACTTGCTTTATATCATCACAAACGCGACAAATGAATAAAGGCAGCCAACCGAAATGAAACCCCACCTATTTTGGCAGTAACGTCGTAACATACGATACTGGCGTACGTAATAACAAATAATAAGACATATAAATACTTAGATGAGCTGGAGATATCGTTTTCAGGGGACGTGCTTATTACAAAGGTAACCGTTTTGGCGTGTGTGGTCTAAGTTATAAGAATGGCGAAAGAAATTGACTGACCGTGGTTCTTATTCTTACTGAAAATAAAAGCTCATAACGGTGTCAATGCCCTACAACATATTTGTATGTCTATACAACAACTGATTTGAAGAGTTGGTGTTGGGAGGGATACAACTATGGGAAATACAAATATCTCTTGTAAAAAAAATATGGAATAATAAATAAGGCAGCTAACCATTTTTTAATTAATGTAGAGCAAGTAAAAAAAATCTGAAAATGTTGTTGGTGTCAGATCTTTCAATCATCATTTAACCAATATGTATATAAAATCAAGTACAAAGTTACGGTCCAAAACTAAAGATCAAAACAGTAGTAGAATAGAAATATTAAGGATCGTTTACAAAGCAACACTCGAAATAGATTTATTTCAATAGATTTTAGCCTTTTTTGGTTGTACATACTTCCATATTAATAAAACGCTAGTTTAGCCACAATCGCTGACGCCTACCTATATAATCTGCAACAAAAGGCTAAATCGCTGGCGCCTATACATTGCGGTGGCGCTTCGTTCTTGGAATAGGCGCGTAAAAAGCCCCGGCGCAATGCATGCCAATTCCTCTGCGCCGGACGCCGCCGGACACCGGCCGCTCGGACGAGTACCGACAGCAAAGTAGAGACGGTTAAAATATATTTTTTTAATTGTACATTAATTAAAGAATTTTGTATGTGGGAAGACTCACACGGTCGGCGTTCGGCCTTACCTTTTTATTTGTCACCGGGCTCTAATGATGATGATGACAATTCTTGGGCTTTGGATTCGAAATAAATAAATAAAATCATATTATTTTTAACAAAATAACACAGATAAAATTAAATGCATAATTCCGTACCGCGCGGGAATAACTTGACATCTCGACATGCACTTTTTTTTTTTTATTAGCTTAAGCGCTTCCTCTACCTTATACCCTACTGGTATAAAAAACTCAACTCGAAATACCCAAAAATACTTGAAATACAGCTCTTGTTCATAAGTAAATATCTCTAATTTAGGCAATAAATATTTGACATAACGATATATCGAATTAATATTATTCTTACAAACATTTATATTTCGATTTATCAATGTATGTCAGAATATGTATTTATTAATATCTCGACTTATACATTTATGGATTTTCGTTTTTAATTTGACAAAAACAGTTATCAAGTTATGATCCCCTCTAAGTACTAAACACATCCATGATATGTGCAGTTGTCTTGTTATGCACGCAGTCAAGAGTTTGGATATTTGGAGTTATCCAGCTATTACATTCGTATAATCATATTTTTATATGTGTCATTAGCAGTTGTTAAAATATAACATTGTCAGGATTTCGAGCGTCTTTAAATATTTTTTACTTACCAACCCCTGAAAATATTTTTTTAATATATTTAAGCGTTAATTATTACTTTTATTTCTATTTTCAATAGTTTAAATTAAACTAAATTAACGTTTAAATAGCAAGTTGAAAGAAGAAGAATAAGTTTAGTCAATAGGTAGGTACTATCTACTAATGTTTTTTCATAACAGACTAATATTTCGTTTGACAACAGAATTTAAGTAAAAAATCTAATAATAAACTTTTAGGTCAATTTTAAGTTCCGGATAATTTTATTTTTATGGTCTATTTGACTTCAATGACATTATTTAGGAATAATGATGAGGTAAAAGTAAGTAGGGTCGATACGCCAGATCTCGTCCATTTAGTGAGTTGGTAGATTTGAGGAATAAAAATAATGTACAATTTTTCGTAATCATTTTGAACGAAAAATTGTTGTCATTATGCTCCCTTTAGTTTTTATAAGTATAGTATTATTAAACTTGCTCTAAACCATTAGAAGTTTTAATATTATCTTTGTAATATTAATAAAATATAGAAAAAATGCATTCAAAATCACTAATAATTAATAACAGCATGGAAATAAAAAATATAAATAAAATCTTACTAATTGGTATTCAAAATATTTAGGTATCACACTTAATAATTATAAACATACATATATTTTGATTTATTTCATTTTTTGAAATTTCAATAGTATGGCTCAATTTGCAATATGGTATCCTCTCTAGGCACAGTTTGCTTTTTAATATTATTTACAACGTCTGTATTTAGAAAATAGTCGTGATAATGTGGACGCAAATTGGCTATCACAAGGGTAAGCTACATTAAGAGCGTGTATTAGCGTCCAGGAAAAGGCCTAAGTACTGAAAAAAATCTTTGTGTTCGATACGTCATGTAAATAACGTTTTACATGATATAAAACATGCATTGTTTTGTATATTTTAATATCTTGGACCCAGTTAGATCAGACCGCGATCACTTCTGACGCTAAGTGGAAATTGCATTGTAGTAAATTCGCATCCACGTTATTTTAAGTGTCATTTAATAAAGTACAATCACCGATATCATTATCCGTATTGTATGGTTCATGGTTAAGGCTAATAGACTGCGGTAAATCCCAAACTAGACCTAAATATATTAACAACTTACCTTGAAACGCGCACCTGCTCATGTGGGATTTATTTTTGGCAAAAACGGTAGCATGCTATAAGATTTTTTTAATGTGGGTTTACGTGGCATACATTCAGGGAATCATAGCAATAGCTTTCGTTCTAGAGTGATCCGTTATTTGGACGTGAACTGGACGGTGGACGCGAAAGGACGTGTCGACCTTACGCAAAAATGTATCCAGCTAATTTTAATTATTTTAAGCTTAATGGTAAGCTTAAAATAATCAAAATTAATTGTGCTTGTTATGAAGCATGGCTTTTGTTCTTTTATTTGTCTTTTTTTAAATTTTAAGTAAACGTACAATTACCTGATCAAAAGCGATCATAATCTGCGATTATATTTGATTTTTCTAATAAATTTGCTACTATTTCATTGCAAAAGTGATAAAAATATGTTCTATTTTTATGTTTTGTTTTTTTACTTAAACTTCATTCAAAATAATTAACTTAAATCCAATTTTTATACCTTAAATATTTGTTTTTCTTTGGTGAATAACTTGACAAGTCGTCGGTACACAACTTGACAAGTCTTTTTTTTAATAGATTAAGAAGATAATTTAATCAAATTCTTACGCCAATCGAAAGATATGCATCAAATTAGCTTATTTCAATCATAAAAATATCAATTATCATTAATTCCGATTTACCAGGGAACTCTAAACTTTAAAATCGCTCCCCTGAAAAGTACGCAAAAATGACATGTCAAGTTATTCCCGCGCGGTACGGAATTATGATGTGAAGGTAAAGTACCTCCCTACCTAATTTATTGCTATGGTGGAGTTTAAAAGTGACCAAAATTTTTATGCCAGTTTTATTGTTAGTGAATTAACACTTCGGGGGTTTTATTTTATTAGAAAAATAGCATTTATTTAAACAGGCTGCCGCACCAAGGTTATTCTCTCACAGTTAAGTAAAGTCGACTCAATTGACTCCTCATAATAGTCATGTCTTTATGCGCCAGCCTAAATCCATGCCAAATATTATATTAATTCACCTTTCTCTGCTGCCAGTACAAAGCACGGCTGCCGTGACCGGCGTGTGAATCACAGCAGTAGGCGGCAGTTTCAATTTGGCAGCGCCCTCTGCGACACACTTTGTCACATTACCACCAGCAGGAACCTAATATTGAGGAGCTGGGATACAGCAGTCGGGAACGGATAAAAGACAGGTTTACGATCTCAGTAATCTGTAATATGAGGCGACGGTTACTGAATGATCTATCAACCAACACACAGTTCAAACGGATTGCTCTAAAAACACGCAGATACATAAGAGTTATTACTATGACTAAGATTACCGCTAATAAAGGAGTTTCGAAAATTCATCACCTAAGGCTAAACGAACGTCCACTGCTGGACAAAGGCCTCCCCCAAGAATTTCCATAACGACCGATCCAAAGCTTAATGCAATCGAATTTCCGGGCAAAAGTTAGTAAGAAAAAAATGTTTTCGTCACCCTAAATCTAGATACCTAGTCTTTTATAATCGTATTTTTCTCAGCCATATTTGCCTTCAGAACACTTGCCACCTGAGTTTACAGATTTGATGTAGACGCAAAATATATAAATCTGCAAAGAAACCAGCGTAATGACATCGTTACTGTCTTGCTGAGTTGGCGAAATAAATAAATCAATCAAACAGGTTGTCTTCGTAAACATGTCAAGCTTCAAAATCAACATGTTGTACGTTTGCAACTTAAAGACATTTAGGCCGAAATTTTCAGCGCAGAATATAAATTGCAGTAGATATCGAATATAGATTTCTATTTATCGACCTGCCTTGCGATCGGTGATTCAACACAAATTGTCGTCGTGTGTGAAATTTTAAAATATTTCGCGAAACGTATGCCAAATATAATATTTTTGTAGCGGGCGTGTGCACGCGAATTTGGTTTGCGCAATTTGGCGAAAATGTTTTTCGAATACCGTTTTACTATTTTTTACGATGTAAGTTTTAATTTTGGTTTTTTGTTTCAGATCAGCTGTAATTATTGAAATGCAGCAACACCACTTACGTGAAATAAAAGATAAGTTATTGAATGAAAATTTGTGTGTACAACAGAAAATAATAAATAAAAAAAAAACTTTTTTAAAAACAAGCTTTATCCTGAAGTGCAGTTGTACTAAAACGAAAAAAATAATTGTATGCTTGGTTCAAAGAATTTCGAAAGCTTGTATCGCGCATGGAATTTATTCCTCTTTTTTTCTGTTTGCGCTACAAGCTTTCGAAATTCTTTGAACCAAGCATACAATTATTTTTTTCGTTTTAGTACAACTGCACTTCAGGATAAAGCTTGTTTTTAAAAAAGTTTTTTTTATTTATTATTTTATTTTACACTTTTTAGTTGTATCTCAATCTCTGGGTCATTATTAAGCACTAAAGTGCTCGAGAAGTCGAATCCAACGAACCCAAACTCGATAAGATTCCGCCGTTTCGTTTAGGAGTTCCTATGGCCACCTCCTGACTCCATCATCAGGACCCTGGACATCATCTAGCACCCATTCTTTTTTCATTGTACGTCAATGACATCCCCAAATATCCGAATACGGATTTAGCCCTCTTTGCGGACGACACCGCACTCGTCATCGCACAAGTCCGGACGTAATCGGAATTACGTCATCTTGGCGCTCCAACGCACAGTCACACAATTAGGCGAATGGTTCAGGAAGTGGCGTACCGAGGTAAATCCCGAAAAAAGTGCGGCAGTGCACTTTTCTAGGGCTTTGTCTGCGAAACGTCCTCCGGTTCGCACTCGTTATAATGTCCCCACCCATCTCACCTTATTTGACCAAACTATTCCTTGGAAGAGTGAGGCCAAGTAGGTACTTAGGAGTCACCCTCGACTACAAGAGATTATCGTTCGCTCCGCACCTCAGACGCGTCTTGAGCCGTGCGAACCACTACATCCACCGACTCCACCACCTAGTTGGAAGGAAAAGTAAACTGGCACTTAGATGTAAATTGTCAACTTATTGTTGACAATTTACAAAACCTGCATCCGTCCAGTGTTGTCTTACGCCAGTCCGGTGTTTGCTCACACTTCCTGCACAGTCCTTAAGAAATTCCAGACCCTCCAAAACAAATTCTTACGCCGAGCCGCGGATGCCCCGTGGTGCGTGCGTAACACGAATCTCCATAGAGATTTCGAGATCCCATCGATTGATCACTTTATGAAAGAAGCCTCTCGCCGCTACTTTGATAAAGCGATCAACCACAAGAACCCTCTTATCGTTAGCGCCGACACGTATACACCCCAGAAGGATGTCGCTGCCCAATACCGACGATCTAGGCATGTCCTAGACGACCCGGACGATCCTATTACCGAATTTCTGAACACATCAGACATCACTGCCTTAAGCACGCCAACTACGGTACTAAGGTAAACTGGATGAGAATGCCTTATGGCATTAAGTTCGCCTAATGTTAATATTTTTGGCATTGAAGTATAAATAAATAAATAAATAAATAAACTACTCCACAACACAGTAGTTCGTTACACCGTACTCGCCGGCGAGTACGAGGCCCTGCATTTCATTTCGGACGGTACAGACATGTACCGGGCCGGTTCTCCCCAATCCGTCCCCCGGACACGGCCTGAGCCGAGGTCCGAGCCTACCGTGGCGCCCTCAGGCCGCGTCCGTAGTCCCCCTCGATCGGGCCCACTAGAGTGAGCCCACTGTAGGCTGGACTTTGGTCCAACACCGCGGTGGGCAACCCTCTAGTTGGGTTAGCCACTGATCGGGCGCCTTATGCGCTCGATACGGCCAGATCGCAAATCCAACGAACCCAAACTCGATGAGTTTCTGCCGTTTCGTTTAGGAGTTCCTATGGCCACCTCCTGACTCCATCATCAGGACCCTGGACATCATCTAGCACTAAACTGCTCAAAAATACAAATCCAACGAACCCAAACTCGATGAGTTTCTGCCGTTTCGTTTAGGAGTTCCTATGGCCACCTCCTGACTCCATCATCAGACCAGGTCAATGGTACCATAACATTGCATTGTCATCGTACTTACATAAGTATACCAAATTTCAGCTCAATCGGTTGAGGAGAAGTGGTCTTAAATTCAGTTGCAAGATTTGTCCCACACATACTAACAAGTGAAGTCAATATAAAGCTTGTAAAAAGCTTGTAAAAAAAGCTTGTAATAAAATAATTATGCCAGGCTGCATGTACCTAGTTCCATATTTATTACATATTTTGTGTCACGTAGTATTCGGCTTTGTGGCTTGGGTGATCAGATACGCAGAAACTAGGCCATAATATTGAGTATTTTATTAAAAAAAATAAGAAATGAAGTAAGTATCTTTTATACTTACTTCATCTCTTAATTTTTTTAGTAAAATACGTAATAATTTGTCAAATAAATAGAACGCGTTTCTAGAGCGCGTCAAAGCGCTATAATAGCAATAGAAGAACGCAGTCACAGCCCTTAATGTCTTAATCTTGGAATGCCTTTAAATTACAATTTTATACAAAAAACGTCATACATGTCTCGCTCAGTTTGGACACAAGATGTCCGCGTCATCGCGTCACGCACTCGGCCGGCGATGTCCGTCCCTGGCACAGTAAATCTCGCGTGATGTAGATCGATTGTGACGTTTTGACGCGCCGATGTGCGCCGCTTGATGGATGGCATGACACTGTTAAGACCTCTGACTTGTGTCTGATTGACATTCACATATTTTGATAATATAGTTTTGGATCAAATAAAGGCATCATCATCATCAGCAGAGGTCATATTATAATCTCCATTGCAGAAGTTCACTCTAAAACTTACCAGAAACAATTGAAGAAATTGACCTTCATACTCCATGGCATAGATGGGTTGGCGAGGAATCACAGACGTTACGTTCCAAAGAAAACCAGATAATGCACAGAGTTACATACCACCGTATAACTGACAGACATCTGACAGAATATAAACTTTTAGTAGGCTAATAGTTTGATCGGGCTATTGAATTGAAAGTACCTACGCACATTACAGCGATTTGGTATCGGCCGGCTCCCCATACAAAGATCGAACTATCGTCCGACTATAAGTCGGTAGTTTCCGGAAAGTCTAATGGGTATCAACACATGTCTCATCAAACTATAGTCTTTTAGAAGTACAAGTCCCACATATTGAACTCACAACATTTAATAGAAACCGCTATTAGACCAAACAGACTCGTCTTCTTAGTTCTTGGAATCAATTTCAATTATATCAAGTAAATGGCCTATATCGAAAAAGTTCCTTCTGCGAATCTCTTTTTCTCTTGATGGAATGTTGTCCAACTAATAAAGCCGAGTTCAATTACTTACTAAACTAAATAATAGAAGAAAATATGATCAAATCTATAGAGGTTTCATTGTAAATTATTGTTTGGTTTAAGTTGACAATAAAAATTCTGCAAAACCACGACTTGGAAACACTACAAATCCGGAATAAAACGAGTCAGGGTTAAATAATTTCTTGCTCTATTTTTGTAGTTACAAGTTCGAACGGAGTCGACCCAAAACATCCTCAAGCACGTGACTCAGTTCGGAATATTTATAAGCTGACTAATAAAATATTTACATGCTTTACACGAAATCTTTCCCAAGATAAGACGTTAAACCATCTGCTCCAAATATTCCAAAAAATCAAACAAGTCCATCAAAATCCTGCCCACTGGTTAACAGCGGGTAATTTCGTCTCATAATCATAATTAAACATAATTATTTGATACAAAATTATCCGCCTTCGATTCATAATGATAGTCTTCAACAATTTGATTGAAGGGTCGACGTGATCATATCATTATGAATAATAATTCCAACTCAATTTTGAACCTTAGCTGTTCAGTAATAAGGATGACAATAATTACAGCCTTCGGCAAATTTTGAGACGGAAAGTTTTGAGCGATTAGACATTATTATTAGGTACCCTTGTTGAAATTTTGAACATGTAATTTTGAGATTTCAAAAAGCAAAACTTTGTTTAAAATAAATGTTGGCTTTTATAATGTATGCAAATTTTAAATACAGGGTGTAATAAATGACAGGTTGCAAAACATAAACAACAAATGTTAATTAAGAAAATTCTAATTCTTCCTTTAACTCAAACGTTTCTTATATCAATAAAATAATGCCGAAAAAAAATGTTGCACTCTGTATGTCAGAATAATACAAAATTCGGACTAATAATTATATCATCCTGTATATCTTATCTCAGGATGTTTGAGAAGTAATTTAGAAAATAAAAATAATGTTAATATCCTGCCTGTGTGTTTTGTTGTCAAAATATTAGCAACAAAAAATGGTTTAGTTGCCTAACGCCCTAAGCTTGCAGGTTTGTGACTACGAGTAGATAGCACAGTGATGTGTCAGATGTCCATGTCTTTACACGAGACCAAAACAGTTGACGTGTTAAATTACGAGTATTTTCGCTAAATATTTCCATTTTAGTGAATTCGTGTAACACCAATGCGAATGTTAGCCGTGATTTATAGCGGCCGTGCGAACGTGTTAGGTGTTAATTTGTCGGGAACATAATCACCGGCTCCGACAGATTTACATTGGCCCTGAATTATAGCAATCAACCTATTTGGTAATTCACGACTCATCCGCCGGTTATTTATTGTTATGTGCCGATGGAGTTATATTTAGCCGGAGAATGTAATAAGTTGCGTTTTGTTGTGACACATAAGGTCTAACTAAATAATGATAGCAGTAGCGTACTGCTGCATTCCAACTACAACTATGTATTAAGTATTTAGATGAAAGACCAATCGATCAACATGAAAATCATTGGGGGAGGCTTATGTTCAGTAGCGGACGTCCTATGGCTGACATCATCATCATTTCTAAATAGACCACACATTGAATGTGACCTTAAAAGAAGGACAAAACTTTGCGGTTATTTTTAAACGATTTTCAGTCATAATTATAATAAACCTGAAAAATGTCTGTGACTTCAGCATTCGAAAAAATTATGGCTTAAGTGTTTCGTTCGTTTCAGCTAAATCACGTCTACTACTGAACAAAGGTTTCCCAAAAAAAGGCAGGCGAAAGGCTGCTGCAAAGTGTTTTATTAACTTATTTAGTACTTTTCATTTACCCTACGTAAACTACGATAAAAATCTACATTATCTTAACCCTTGACACGAAACTTCTCACCTCCCATAAAGACTACCCTAACCCTTCCCACCTAATCTGCCTTCCAGACGGAGTATCTAAAATTCAGACTGAAACAAAGGCCAATCGGTGGGTCCAGTCGTTCGCGCGTCTAGACTGGACCGATTCCGTCGATAGGTGGGTTATGGCCGGTGCTTATAAATTCCGTCGTCTGAATGTAAGCTATCAAAGTTTTAGTGTCGATGCAGCTACTTGACAGTTAGATCTTTATTAAATGTTACAGGTGATACCTACACAGGGTGGCCATAATACATAGTAGCAGTACATACAGCAGTCATGTTACTAAATGTAGAGAGACAGGTAAGTAGCAAGGATAGTTAAAATAGGTACTTTTGTGTTATTACTGTATATGCCTGTTTTTTTTTATTTTGTACGATTTTATTCTATTTTCAGAAATGAGGAGATCCGTAAACGAACTAAAGTCGCTGACATAGACAACGGACGGCAGGGCACGTAGTACGCAGAACTGACGGCCGATGGGGCAGCAAGGTTCTGGAGTGGAGGCCATGTACCGGAAAACGCAGCGTGCGACGTCCGCCCACAAGGTGGACTGACGACCTGATAAAGGTAGCATGAAGGCGCTGGATGCAGGCCGCTACCAACCGTGCGATATGGAAGTCATTAGAGGAGGCCTATGTTCAGCAGTGGACGATGATGAAACTTTTGACCTTAAAAGTTTCATTGATACATAAACAGAATTCATTATCTACAACAATAGAAAGTGGCAATTTGTAAATAATTTCTTACTATAAGAAATAAGAATTCAAGCTACTTCAACAGCCTCATTACGAAGTATAAAATTATTACTTCGTTAATTTCAATTAGTAATTTCAATTCTCAAGTTAATTTTAATTAGTGAGATCTAAAAGCTAAAAAATCAACAGTTCCCGGCGAAGTTTACTGAAGACTTCACCCGGTAAACTTTAGGCGCAGACAAATATAATTAATGAAAGAATATCAAATGCAATCTTGTTCCTGAAATGCTTGTAAATCAGAAAAAAACGTTTTGTTTGTTATCTTTTCCACAGTTTCATTTCTTTAACTCTCCCTCTTTTAACTATGAAGTTTTTTTGTCAAGTAGGTACAGTTATTTCTTGATTCGATACACTATACAAGGCTTTAACAGGCACTGAAGAGTATTATTACTACTTTTATGATCTGATAATGTCTTTGTTTATTAAATAACTTGCGCCCCGCCCCTGCTTCACACAGGTAAATTCAAATGTATTATACTTAAAAACCTCCTTTTTGAATCACTCTATCTAATCAAAAAACCGCATCAAAATCCATTGCATAGTTTTAAAGATCTAAGCATTATACAGACAGACATTAAAGCGACATTGTTTTATAAAATGTAGTGATAGTGAAATGAAAAAATTATTGATGAAAGTTGACACGGTTTCTTTGAAACCACAAAACAAGCTAAAAATGGTGGCAAGTGGTGTGTTGTATACTTAGTTGTAAATATCGGACTACATAGTTGAACGTGCTGAATTAAAGGCAATGTTTTACACACAACTTATAAAGTCTTCTATCAATGAACTGGTGTGATCATCTTTTAACAAGGCGACAACGCGTTTACGATCATCTCAAAAAATCCAGTCCGACTTTTTCTCATTACAAAGACAATGTGGTGTTCAAACAATGGAGGAAACTTTGAAACTTGAATAAATGTATAATAAAAGTCTCTCCGCGGTCTATTAGTGCTGATTGTGATTAATTGCAGTAATGGCTGACACGATCCATCATCGCGACTGCACTCCGATTACTTCAAGTGGCTATTAACGACGTAATTAATTTCTAAACTTTATAGTCCTCATGGAATGAGTTGGGTTTCAAACTAGTGACAGTTTCCTTAAAGAATTGTTATTGAAAAGGAGACACGAAGCATAGAGAAATTAGTACTAACCCGTAAAATTATAAATGAGAAAGTAGCTCTTTCAGTCTTTCATCTTTTCACGCTTAAACTATTGAACCGACTGAGATACTATTCCCACCTCTCGTTCCCACCGTTGCAACTCCTGTGTAGCCAGAATCTACAGCTTGACCGCCATAAAAAACCCAACCAATGAAGGTCAAGTTTGTCCCGGGGGAAAGTTAAACTGTCATTGGACCCGCAACGAAATTAATCAGAAGAACATAGGAGTTCGAAATAAAGGTTCAACTGAGATAGTATTTGGTATACAGATTCTGGATTTTGAACACTCACGCGATACAAACTTTCTTGGGTACAACGAAACTCAAGATAGTAAAGTTGCCGACAAAAGCTAGTAGGTATTTTTATTAGTCCTTCATTTTTGAGCAAAGTAAGTAGCAGTGTGGGTATTTGACGAAAGTAAAACGAAGATGCTTTTAAAAGAAGCAGCGAAAATCTTAAATGATTTGATTTAAATAAGTGAAATCAGCAACTTAATAAAGAAGCAATTAATCATTTTGACAATCAGCACACAAATGCACTTCCAAATTCAAAAGAACTCCAGAACTGTCTGTCCGATATAACAACTTCCCCTCGTTTTATTTCTTTGTTTTTAAAACAGTTGTAATTTCAAATTTGGAGCGATTTCCATTCCCAATCTGTGCGTAATGCGCCAAATTTGACAAGTCGGCTGTTCTCCCCTCCGTTCCTATTCCCTCCCCATGGTGCAGGTTACGCTTTCTTCAAATGACTCATCATCAAAATTTACTGTTTCGCCAAAACTTTAGAACCCTACATTGGGTTGCAAGTGACGGTCAGAAGCGTTTTATAATGTTTGTTTTGACTATATCAAATCTTTGGTAGATGATAAGTACCTACAATCCTACATGCTTTTTGATTTTGGAGGTAGGTACTTGAAATCTTGGTATTGGCACTACATAACCATATAGCGTTAATGTTTAAATAGGTATGGTATGTGCATGCCAAAGAGAATGTCTGCAAATAGTTTTTATGTCTGAACAGTACTCCTAAAAAACTTTTTTTCTGGTAAATAATGAAAGAAAAGCATATCATATGCTTTGAGCATATCATATCTCTTCTTTCATTAGTAGTAGTATTTAAAGGGTAATTGCGATAAAAAAAGTATTTATTGATGCAAGTATTTAAATCATTACAAACAAATTTTAATAACAACTTAAATATTTAACAATAATACAAGCACCAAAATGGCAAAAGCACCTAACTTATTGTCTAATTTCGGATTTAAATATTGCTCACAAAACATACTATTATTTCACACGACACAAGCTTACATCTTACACCAAGCCCTACTCTTTCTCGTTACTTCACGATTTGCTTAGACATCATTGTTTGAGATATATTTTAATTAAGCTTAGATTTGTTAATTTTCAAACAAATTGTTGTGTTTACGTCGTTCATTAATTTATTGGTCTTAATTTTGATTCAAATGAATGTGTGAGTGAGATAAGTATAGGTAGGTTACATTACCCAAAATTTCTCATTTGAAACAATAATAACTTTTCAAATATTTTCTTTTGCACTTTTTAAGTATTTAAAAATAGATATATTAACAAGGATTATTTTTGATTATTTTTAGAGGTCTTTATTACAAACAAACTATGATTACTTTATTATAACAAATTATGATTATTATAAATCATAATTTGTTGACGTGTATGAACAGCAATTTACATTTATAGCTCTTTATTACCCAAGCCACATATTATTATCTTAATTTGAAAATATGTAAACTAATTATAGTTAACTTAGGTACCTATAAGTATTAACTTAGGTAATTTAAAAGCTTTGGTTTAATTTAGTGGAGCAATTCCCACTCATCCTTGGCCTCTATCAGCACCTTCAACTTTGTACCTTAACGGCCGCTTAACGACGCAAAAATCGTCGGACAAAACGGCAAAATTTCATCACAAACCGGAATGCTAATTAACCAACAAACTGATATTCCCAACAAGCCTCCAAGCTGTCAATAAACATTTCATTTCACAGAAAATCCGTCTCCATCAACACCATGGCTGGAGACAAAACATTAATTTCAAAATAATTAAAGTCAGGATTACGCGTTTCAAACTGGAGAGGCCGAAAGTTGTTAGGGTAATAGGGGTGCCTCTTGCAATAAACTTTGCTCAGGAATTTCATTAGTTTCGTTCAATAAATTAAGAGGTTATGCTCGCGTGTGTCGGCCCTGCAATTACTTCGTCTGCGAGGTGTAATGAAGAGCCCCTTAGAGTTACGAAGTGAGATGATGGCATTATCATATTACTTGGTTTTTATTAAACTCGGTCTTGGTGGAGTTTTATTTTTATAGACGCTTCAATTCTTGCTTGGGAGCACTATTTTGAAATGGGTTTGAAGTTAAAGAGTCTTGAATGGTTGAGTATTATCACAGTAAGGGGTTTGGTTAGAGTAAAGATGGAGTTTTCGGCATTTAATGGTGGTTCATAAGTTTGACATCAGAGATAATGTGAAAAGTTGTTACACACCATAAAAGAAGTGGGAGAGACTAGAAGATCATTCATTGCTAGATTGGAACTGGATGCAACATTGCACTGCTATGACTTTGTTAATTGAGAAATAATTGTAAATATGGTCATAGGGGCTTTTAACGAGAAATAAACTCGTAGATTCTTTTGTATTTTTGTTGTTGGTGCTAAATAGGCCTTATAGGGCATATAATTTCTTTCATAAAAACTGATAAAACATATAGGAAAATGACGCAGACACATTTGTAAAAAACATAGTTTCTTAACAAAAGAGCTCAATTTGAGCTCTATTTTTTCCTACATCTAGGTCCCAAAGTTCCTCATAATGGTCGGATCCCGTGTTATTACCCGACCGAAGCGAGTAGACTCGGGTGTGGGCCGACATTTTTACAACCTGCGACCGTTTGAATTGGCCGGTTGTTATTTGAGTTATTGGCTGGTGATATCATTAAGTCAGAGTAAGTGACGGTTTAACTAGGTGGCTGGTGTAACTTCTCGTGCTCCATATTAATATGGGAACTGGGTCTTACATTGGGTATACTTTTGGCACGAGTGTGTGCACGTACCTAAGTGTATTATCAGTTTTCAGTTTAGTAAATTGCTAATAATAAAATTTTGACAGAATTGCTAAAATCAAGTGGCAGTGGGCGGGGCACATAGCTCGTAGAGACGATGGCCGATGGGGCAGGAAAGTTCTCGAGTGGCGACAACGGGCTGGAAGACGTAGCGTGGGCAGGCCTCCTACTAGGTGGACCGACGATCTGGTAAAGGTCGCGGGAAGAGCCTGGATGCGGGCAGCGCAGGACCGTTCATTATGGAAAACCTTGGGGGAGGCCTTTGTCCGGCAGTGGACGTCATTTGGCTGAAACGAATAAAATTTTGGCATTGCCTCTTGCTAGTGGCTCATTAAGGGGTTCGTCATCATCATTATCACTTCAGTCATAAAATGTCCACTGCTGAACACCTCACCCAATGATTTCCATAATGACCAATTGGTAGCGGCCTGCATCCAGCGCCTTCCTGCTACCTTTATGTGATCGTCCGTCTACCTTACGGGGATTACATTGGACTACAAGGATACAACTGGTGTAATAGGTAGGGGCTCGGCCCAATGAAAACGATTGCAATTTGCTTTCATTGGGGTATGCTGAAACTGTTAGTTTTTGGTAAAGACACTTGAATTATACGATTAAAATATGATCTGATTGATTAAAAAACAAAAAGTTCAAGCTCTACTAACTATTAAAATTATATGATTTATACCAATATAAAAAAAATTACTCAAACCACGTTCAGTCCCCAAAAAAGTCCCCCAAAACCTCCCCTATTATGATCACTCGTAAGAGACACGTTAGTTTTTTACGCCCGTATAAAATTAGGGACGTGTCTGTCCATAAAGCCCTTGTTTGGACATACAGCAATATGTGTCGAAGTAAAATTGGAGAGAGATGTTTTATAGCGAGGGCCGATATAGTGCAAGGCTGCAATTGCTTTTTATTGGTGTACGGACGGCAGCAGGTCAGACTGATCATTTTCGTTGAAAAATAACACGTATTGTAATAACATAAGACCTTGCAGTATTGAGCTTGATGTGCTATATTGTCTGAAAATCAGGCGATATTGCCGTGACGAATTTGCAGCGCCGCATTTTTGGGAAACTATAATGAGTAGTGATCTTTTTTTTTTGAGTTCCTTTTGCCTTGAGAGTGTCAATAAGGCATTATTAATATTTCCTGTCAGTGAGCGTTCAGCTCATAAAAAGGTAGAAAGTCAAACTTTTCACAGCATGACATGTAATGTGTGTATGTAATGTAATGTAAATAGTGACTGAGTTTCTTGCGCTGCTTCTTCTCAGCACTGGCCCATTTATTGTCCCGAAGCAGTGGTAGGGTTAATATTGGGACGTGTAAAAGTGCTTTCTAAAAGCCTATTTGCAAAAATAAATGAATTTTATTGAATTTTAATTTTAATTTTTATTTTATTTTATTGTATGTGAAAATAAGGGGCCCCTTATCGCATCGTTCATTTCAGCCAAATGACGTCCACCGCTGGACAAAGGCCTCCCCCAAGGCTTTCCATAACGACCGATCCTACGCTGCCCGCATCCAGGTTCTTCCCGCGACCTTCACGAGATCGTCGGTGCACCTTGTGGTAGTCTCTTATCGCATAGAAGAAAAAATTTAGAGTTTTTGGTTCTGCAGTAGGATAAATGGCGAAATAAACATGATCGATACTGTAATAATAGACACTACAAAATGTGTTTGCATAAATAGTTCATCTTCAGTTTGTTTCATACACTGGTAATTCTTACGATTAATTTTAATTACCACAGAAGCCATTCTTCTTGGCGTCAAAATCACGTCGGAAAAATTAAAGATAACTTGCCACCACGAAACTAAAGATAAGTACCTTTACCGACAAACCGTTTCATATCTTCCTTCCTTCATTGTAAATATAAAAAGCGTTATATTTTTTATTATCTTGAGTTATTTGATAATTCCCGTCGCATGGACGGTGATTTAGTGCGCGAGGTCGCCGCTAGGGGCGCTGCTGAGCTAAAAAATGTACAGTGACGTCATTATGATAAATTATACCGAGTTTTATCAGAATCGTGTAATTCATACTCGGAATAGAGCCGGTGTTTTTTTACTCGTTTCTTAGAATTAAAATGTAATTGATGTAAAAAATCTGTGTAGGGTTAAATGATTGCATGAAACAGGTAAAACATAATACCTACGTCATTAAAAATTGGTCAAACCATTTATAAGGCTGGTTTTAGTGTCACGCGGACCGTCCGGTGCCGGTGGTCCGGCCAATCTGTATGAACTTCTAGGGAGCGTTTTAGAGTAATGTGGTCCGGAGGAACCGCACAGCCGATCATACAGATCGGCTGTGCGGAGCGATCCGCACTGACAGTCTGCGTGACACTAAAACCAGCCTTAATGTTTTTTTTTATTTTCTCTTATTGCAGGATTTTCACAATAACCGATCCAGCGAACTCTATCAGATTGTCTGCGTCGTTCAACCGAATGATCTACCCATATTACATTTTCCGAAGTCTACATACATAAAGTGACATTTCTAAGTGACAGTCTTTCATAACCAACGGAAACCCAGAAAGCTGAAGCCGCTGGAAATGGCTCTTAAGCATATTAATTGCCTTAGCCTAAGCACCTGAGTATATTGTTTTATTAAATTAAAACCTGAAGGACATTACACTGTGTGCGTTACAATATTCCTCTGGAGTTTGCAATTTAATAAGCGCCCAACACTTCAAAGGGCAAAGCAATTTAACGTAGTCGCCGAAAAACATGGAGTTTTCGGCTGTACGGTAATTGGTTTAGAGTACAGAGCATGAAAGCGATATGCGCAGTAGGCTCACTTTTTAAGGGATAAAAAAACTAATAATCAAAGACGTGACTTTCACTAGATGATCGGTCCATCTAGTGGGAAGCCTGCCCACACCACGTCTTCCGACTCGTGGTCGCCACTCGAGAACTTTTCTGCCCCAATGGACATCAGCCCTACGAGCTAAGGTCCCGACAACTGCCACTTGAATTTAGCAATTGAACTGTAGCAGAAGTAAAAGTTCTAGCGCAATTTTACAGTAGGCTCTATATCTGTGACTCAGACTTATCTTATCTAGATCAAAATCTGAATTCAAAGCAACCTTTGAAAATAATGATTTTTATAATAATCCACAAGCTTAGAGTTTTATATAACTTACGCAAATAAATGATTTCTATTCTATTCTAAAAAAATAAAAATGGATTTTTTTTTATTGTTGATAAAAACAGTAGCATTATGCAACCATGTTTGTGTAAGACAAACATGACATGAAAAGCCTATGGAAAGGAAGGAGAGTGACCCTTCTCCATTGACCTTTCAATACGGCACAAAGGACTGGGGGATTAATTATCACTGCAAACAGCAACCTAGCTTTTTGAAGCCTAACACAGATTTTTCCTGTAAAAAAATTGTTTGTAAACAAAAAGCTTTTACGATAGATGAAGCATAAAAGTTTAAGTTGACCTTTCACATACGTAGAGTGGTTGGTGACTGATAGACACTAAAATTTTAATATGAATTACTCGTATTCAAGCCAAATCAGAGAACGAAATGTCGTTCTGACTTAATATTTTGAAATTATTAATTTAGTCAAACAATGTGAGTGTGAGAGTAACTAATTCAGTCATAATTAAAGCTTCGTACCTACGTGGTCATATTATTTCTATCTATTTCTACCAAAAGGATTATTTCTATTCTATTCATTATTAGACAGAGTTGCACCATCTTACTTTAACTTTAACAAACGTCAAAAATCTGTGTAACTCAATACAAAAAGCACCGGTTACTGTTATTGTTACGGTCAAAGTTAGGTGGTGGTCAAAACTGAATAAATATTTTTGAAAGTAGAAAGTGTACAGCGGGTACTTATAAAGAGCGAGTTTCCTGAAGACTACAATATTATGTGCAATCCAAAGAATAAAACAAGGTCACACTACACAAATGCATTCTACTCAAAGATAATCACGAGCCCATAAAACAAAGATAAAGAACCGTAAACTCCCAAGAAGTTAACCCAACTGATTATTTCAAAAAGGCTGAGATGTAAAAAATTCGCGCTCCCTTAATTTTTCGTTGCGTGGTCGTGATGGCGGATCAAAATTCCTCCGTAACCATAAAATAATTTCGACAGTAAAATATTTGAGGAAAAAAATTCTTGCTCAAAACTTTAGCGCCCTCTCCCAGTTATTTTATGCTCATCTGAATCTTGGAAGTTTGATGAACTAACTATCTTCAGGAATGGCTGGAATTAATTTTACACTTGATAAACGCATGCTATTTTTAAAGTCGGGTAAGTTCGATGGTGCCTATGGATGGAGATTGGAGTTTGAACAATAAGTTTGAAGCATGAAATTGGGTGCCACTTCAGACGTTCTAAGATAAATGAGCTGGTTGTGCTAAGTTAATTGGATTAGATATTGCATTCCTGAGATACTTCAGCACAGTTTTGATCTGCTTAACAGCCAAAAATATTCGAAGCTCACACAATTGTGTAAAAAGTTCAGATTCATACCATTCTATACCAGCAACATTATTTACTTCATCACGATTTCAAAGTACCGACCAAAGACAATATTCATATTGGACAATTTAAAAGAAATATGCAAATAAAACAAAAAAAAAACAGTTTTAGTGAATGAGTCCTTAAACATACTAAATATGGTATAGGGCAAAACCACCCCGAAGGAATGACAACAGTCAACAGCTGCAGCCGTGCCCACAACAGCCTTCAAAAAGAACTACATCAAACTAAAGTAACCTACCGCTATTTCATACAAACTGTATAATGTTTTTTTTTTTATCCACAACGAGGAAGCTCTTGGCCTGTATCTCACCTGATGGTAAGTAATGATCGCCGAATTTGGCCTCACATAATATTCTTAGGCCGATATTTTTTGCATTATTCAAATCTAATCTCCCTGCGTCTATAAACAACACCCGAACCTGGCAACCCAATCGTAAGATGCGTAAATTGTAAACTAGCGAGCGAGTATCCAGACCGTTGCGCGCACGTGTCTTGCCGAATTTACTACACCTAATACAATAACTTGACGGTCCTACGGGCGGGCTAAATTATGTATTTTATTGTGGCCGGATCCAATTTCATAACCTGAGAATAGGGGTGGGGTGGTGTCGATTAGTTTTGGTATCGATAGTGACCTTAAACTTTATCGATATTAATTTCACAATAATGTGAACGGAACTGTAGTTTCAGTTTAATGACGTCTAATGCTAGACGGACATAGGCATCCAGGAAATGAAGTGACTCCCATAAATTACTGTAAATGTGATATTCACAAAGGACATTGGGAACTTTAATATGAGAAAATGCCCCAGGGCGGACAAAAATGAAACGTATTTTATTTCAAAGCTTTATACTTGTAGGTATATTCACTTAAAGCGCTATGTTGTGAGATATGGGAATTCTGAGATATGACGAGTCTAAGTTGAAAATATATTTGTCTAAAATGATTTGATATTTTTACATGTTATGTTGTTTGGCATTGCAGAGTAACCAATAAAAGTAAATAAAATAATATAAATAAATAAAAAATATAAATAAAATAATATAAGTAAATAAAATATTATAAATACTTAAATTAATATTAGACAACATCTCATATATTACTCCAACCCAAAATAAGTAGCTAAGGCATTTGTGTTATGGAAATCGGGAACGACGAACCACAACACATCCAAACCAGAGACAATGTGAAAAGATCGTTTTCTATATTGTCCCGGCCGGGAATCGAACCCGGGACCTCAGGATTGGCCCGGCACACCTTGAAAACCGGTGTGTGCGCCTCTCCGCCACGGAGGTCGTCAAAAATGTTACCTAAATGTAAAATAAAATAAAATATTAAAACTTCATTTTCTCAATATTCCCATATAAGAGAGAGAAAAAAATGCACGGAAATTCATTGGATATTAGTATGTATCATCTGTGATAGGTTTCGTTGGTGTCCGCTACTTTTCGAAAAGTGGGGCAAAAAGTTCCCAATGTCATTTTGCACATAAAGAATAGCACTGTGGCATCTAATTGTAACAGATACTAATTTGCAAAAAAATATTGTAATTATTTTATTAGATGTTGAATGATTATTGTATCTCAAGCAATCAAGGAAATAGTTGATGTTCCTTACATCAAACAGTGGTCACCTGTCAATCTCACCTACATTTTCCAATGGTATCGATAAATACTTATCAACAAAACAAGTTTTATCTGGCCAACTTACAATACTTCTATCGACAAACTATCAAAGTGTTCCCAGCACTACCTAAGACCGGGCGGAATGGGCCTGCGGTGTCGTTTGCGCCGCTATTGAATTTTGCAATACATACAAATGCGTTGATAGGCGCGTGCTAAATGGTGAGGGACAGATTGTCTTTCTTTATGCCCTGGATAATATTCTCGGGGCTATTTCGGTTATATGGGGGCCTAGTTTATACGAGGACATGACATTTTTTTAGGAAATCTAGGAAGAAAAGCTTTTGTAGTAATGTTAACTGAAGATTCTAGAGGTAAAATAAAATATGGTTTTATGTAAGTGTGATGGTGAATTTAGTCGAAATATTGTTCGAGAAATTCTCTTTTTGTTCTGACTTTGATAATCATCTTGCCTCTATCAAGCATCCATTTATGGAAAAATTAATATAGATAGGAACATTAGGGTTAAGATGTAAGTAATACCATGATTGCGTGTTGGATTAGCTATTAATAAAAGATCATCAATTGGTTTATAACCCGTGAGGACTTCTTTTTCAATATAGGCACTGCAAGTTCCGAAAGTGCTAACAGTAAAAATGAAAATAATAGTTAATAATAAAATTTATGCGCTCCAATTGATTATTTACACGCTCAATTAAATCTATCCCAAACTACGGCTATCGCAGTTAATATTCAAAGTCTAACAGACCAACTCGCCGTCGCCGGAGTGGTCGCAGCTGGTGAATTGTCAGCGGTCGTGGAGGAGTTTGGAACTACCTTGCTGTGTGCTGTGGCGTGCCAGTGACAGCGGGTAGCGTTTTTAATAAACACAAAACCTGCGTAATATATATTGCGTCTTCTCCTCCTACGAGTAAAACGGGACTATTCCCTCCTCTCGTTCTCACCGCTGCAACGCCTGTGTAGCCAGGATCTACAGCTTGAGCGCCAATAAAAACTCAAACAGTGAAGGTCAGTGTCCTACGAGTATAAAGCGAGGTTTAGACTAGCAATAAAACCTGCAGAAGTTGACTTCCGCTAGCTGTCTTCACTATGTAGATCTTGCAGAAGTTGGCTAGCCACAGCTATTTACACAATGGTAAATAGCTTGCGGAAGTCAACTTCTGCAAGTTTTATTGCTAGTCCAAACCTCGCATTAGGCCCGGCTATCTTTAAGACTAGTGTTAGTGAATCCTAGCAATACATTTTGATGCCATTTTGCCATATAGCTCGCCGCATAGCTCGCACTGTAAAAAAGAATTGTATTTCATGTAGAGCCACGCTTCTATCTCTAAACCTCAGTTAAATATGGATGTGGCATGACCGTTTCGCTTTCGACCGTCACGTGGGTATTAGGTGAAACATTTATTAAAATTAAATTAAATTTTCTTGTAATAGTCATGGAATACAAAATGTTAATAAAACTTGTTATAATTTACTGTCCGCTGATATCGAGGACTCGCCCTAGCAATTTTAGTCAGCCCCTAGTTGTGACAATATATTGGGACAAAATTTCATAATATATCATGTGTAAAGATTGAAATCTAGTTGCTAGTAAAGTTTTTTTACATTAATATTAAGTATTACTACGTGGTATGGTCCTTATTAACTTTCAAATCAGTTTTTGCTAAATTATATTAGTGATTAAATTCATTGGTGTAAACTTTTTATAAGATTCCGAATGATGATCCCGATAAAAATGTGCGTAATTTTTTAAGTGTTTATTGCTTTTTAATGTTTTTTTCAGATCTAGACTCCAGGTATTGGTATTTTAATTTTGCTCGAGGACGTCTCAATAACTCCTCGACTCGCTCCAACAAAGGGCATTTTGCACTCACAAATTTCTCCGAAGATTTATCTTCTAATCAAGCTTTAATCAAGGGTCGTATTACGGGAATTAATTTAGAATTACCGCTTCGTAGGCCCACTCGCGGGTGAAGAATAGGCCCTATAGCCCTACAGCCTTACCTTGTAACAGGCTGCGGAGGAGATAAATTCGCGAAACGTACTTTACAAGCAATTAAGGTGTTGAAGATGGGAAATTAATTTTTGGAGCTCCGAATCCGGCCCTGTTAAAGGAGAATGGGCACATTTGGAATTCTTAAAACATCGTAAGTACCCGTTGCGAGGAAATGCGAAGATTGCAGGAATCGACCTTTTATGGGACGATAACGAGTCCCACTCAATTAACGTCAATGTAACATTGACTTATTTGAAAGTGCACTTACCTTTATTTACTCGTAAATATTCTTAAGCTAGCCGATCACCTGTAACAAAAAATGATTCGGTTAGTATGTGTACCATACAAGTTTTATGTGGTCAAGTGGTTTGGTTGGAGTCTGCGTTCATTTCCTAAGGGGAACTAACTCAAAAACGTGAATGAAATTAGAAATTAACCTAATTGTCTAAGAAAATGTGATGCCGTGCTTTAGATGATACCTAAAGCTGTCACACTGGCTCTGGCTGCGTCACATTAGACGCCAATATGGAAGCTCATTAAATCTGACGCGTTCATGAACATATGATTTTGGCATTCGTATCAGGCGTGTACAGTCGCCAGAACTTCAGACTGTTGCGAAATTGCTAATACCTAAGGGCTATATTTCACCGAGACACCATGGCGGCGCAACCAGTCGCCGGCTACCAACAAATTGTATACAGCTCTATAGAGAGTTACTCACCTGGTGTCCGTTTGGTTGCGCAAAGCTGTATACATTTTGTTGGTAGCGGCGACTGGTTGCGCCGCCATGGTGTCCCGGTGAAATATAGCCCTAAATGCCTAAGGTGTCACAATATTTTCATCCGTACAATAAAGGTATTTGAAACCAAATCATAGAATTTAATTAATCTTTTAACCAGATTTCAGTATCAAATCTCAAGACAAAACAGAAGACTTTCCCAATCCCAAGATATTTGTCAAACACACCGCGTTCGTTCACCTTCATTCAGAGCCGTGGAGTCGAGCCGATCCATTCACTCACTCACTCATTCGCTCATTCACGGCATCTCACTCCGTTATTTAAAAAGAAATCCAGAAAGGAGACGTGTGCTTTGAGCGAGCTCATTATGGAGTTTCATTTCATTTCTTTGAATAAAGGTTGTGTTCATTAAGAGCGTGTGCGAAGCTGGAATTTTTCATTAGGAACCCCATTGAGTTCCGTAGGTGTTGAAACTCGAATTTAATCCCGAACGGTTCAACATTAGGCGGTATTGTTGGCTGGTGAATATTCCTGAGAGCATTTCAATGGGGACTTCATAATATTTTAATATTATATCCTCCATAATTCGCATTTATAATAGTAAATTTGCTCTCTTTTTCTGTGATAATATTTTTAGTACAAAAAAAAATATTTCCCATTTTTAAAGAATAGGTAGGTACACGCAAATAATAAAAAAACTACAACGTCATTGAATAAAACACATGTTTTAAGGCGAGAATCAAACTTGAAAACCAGCCTGCTTTGTACTTACTTCAAATCACACACGAGTATGAACGTTTTTATGAAACTCTATAAATGATACTAGTTACTTGAGAGCAAAATTTTTGTATTTTTATCGAATAATCACTCTAATTATTATCCTTTTATTTCCAACGACTAATACACACAAATCCTAGACTTTCACCGGATGATTCGAGAAAAAACCGGCGCTAACAAGCGAAAGGACAAATAGAAGGGTCTCATCGCCGTCAGGAGCACCTCCACTATTGTTACCTACTAGCTAGACAGATCTTTTTTACCGTCTCCGCTCGCCTGCGACCCGAGGGTTGAGTGGGGCAAGTTACAAAAGGAAAGCGTCTTTAGTGTACGTAATAGAAATTGCGCGCAAAATTTTCATTCAGGTTTTACTTACTCTCTGAGGCACATCATATTATCTATTGCAGCTACAAAAGATGAAGCTGTGGTAAAAAATACTCATGGTCATCACACTAACATTCACCCGAAGCCCTTAACCACAACAGACTTTTTAGTAGTAGGGCCAGTTATTCAGATTTTTCCGACGTTTTTATTAGCGTTTGATTTCGAAGCGATAGTGGGGCCCAAAAGATATGGAGACATGTAAAGAGCCATTTATGGCCAACATTTTTTAACTGTCATAAAGACATTTAGCGTTATCCACTACAGGCTTGGTGAGCCGCCTCACAGCAAATTTGCTCTTCGCGCTCGTTTTATCATCATCATTTCAGCCACAGGACGCCCACTGCTGAACATAGGCCTCCCCCAATGACTTACACATCGCACGGTTGTTAGCGGCCTGCATCCAGCGCCTTCCTGGGTAGACGTCTCACGCTTCGTTTTCAATCAACTAAATAAGTTTGAGTATCACAAACTGAATAACAGTATCACGTTATTCAGGGCTGCTGTCTTCTGCCCTTGACAGCTGGCATAATCAGTCATGCTTAGCCAATACAAAAGAAAAATAAGCCGGTCATAGCTTGCTTAAACACCAAATAAATTACCTACAGGTTTTTCTCAATTTTCCTCCAAATTTCACAGCCGTGTTCTCCTGTCCCACGGACCACGGCCCAACAGCACGGACGTGATCTCTGAACACGGAGAACGCTTTGAATACCCGCCCGGGCGCAATTGACGGTGGATCGCTAAGGCGCGGACACGGGCACGGTTTATTTTTTGCTCCGCCACGGAAACTCTTTGTTGCGATTTTCACTTGCTTAACCTTTTTCGATAGTTATTTTAGACACGATCTGATTTTTTTTGTGGGTTTACCTATAATGTAGAGTCAATCAATATTTCAGGACTAGTGATTCAATTTTGTAGGTCTTTGGTGGTTTTACAGGTGAAGTCATCAATGTTTTAGGACTAATAATCACAAATGATTCATATTTTTTAACCGACTTCAAAAAAGGAGGAGGTTATATGTTCGACTGTATGTATTTTTTTTTTCTATGTATGTTCACCGATTACTCCGTCAATTGTGGACCGATTTTCAAAATTCTTTTTTTGTTCGATAGGGTACACTTCTGAGGTGGTCCCATTGTCACCAAGTCAGGATCTGATGATGGGATCCTAGGGAAATCGAGGGCAACCCTCAAATTTTATAGGCACGTATATCGTTTTTCAAACCTTTTCTTAAGTTATTCAAGTATTTGCTTCTGGAAATCATCATCTCATATTGATGAGCTGATGATAGAAGGTAAAACTCCTCAATGCTTAGGAGTTGGAGGATAATTCTTTTAATTTTATAGATAAGTATAGTTTCTAAAGTTATTCAAGTGTTTACATCAGATATTCATCATCTCATCATGATGAACTGGTCATGGTAGGTACAACTCCTTAATGCTTAGGAGTTGGAGGATAATTCTTTAAATATTATAAGTATGAATAGACCAACAGTTGTATTCTTTCATGTTTTTAAGGTGGTCTGACGGTTTAAGGTCTTTTTAGGTTTCTTATATGGTAACCTGTATTTTGTAGGGAATATTATTTTACACTAGATATGAAGAAAATGGTCTCAATGTACTGCCTACCTTCAGTGGTAACATCAAGGTAATAATTAGTTAACTAAAAAGCAAGAAATAAGTAAAATTTTATAAAAAAAAAGAAAACCGACTCCAAAAAACCTACACTAAAAAGTAGAAAAATAATTACTAATTACCTACTTATTTATTAGGACGAATTAATATTTATGTAGGTATACCATCATTGATACTTTTGGAGTCGGTGCAGGCAAACTTTACATGTTTCATAATCTTGGCACCGACTCCAAAAGTATCAATCATGGTATACCTACATAAATATTAATTCGTCGTAATAAATAAGTAGGTAATTAGTAATTATTTTTCAACTTTTTAGTGTAGGTTTTTTGGAGTCGGTTTTATTTTTTTTTATAAAATTTTTTCCTAGAATAATTAATATTGTAAGCAAAGGCAATCGTAAGACAACTTGTTTCACCAAAAGTTCGTAGAATTGCGAGACGATGACATAACTTAATGAAACGTTGATTAAATATTCGTAAGACAATGTAATGAAAAAAAAAGATCTTTTCAATCAACTTCATGTAATTCTTATTTAATGACACGACAAATGTTGAATGTCTGACAAACATTAGTAAAAGATTTCAGCCTAATTTCTACTAAAGACATAGTATAATATTTAAATTCAGCTAGGATATTGGTGTTGGACGTGCACAGAGCAGGTGTCAGCTCCTCAATGGCCAGGAATCAATTAGAGACACTCGTCGCGGGCGACGACAATTGCTGTAGTGGCAGCAAAACAGTCGTAAAGTCGCAAAACAATTCTTGTCATTCATTTCATTACGCTTATAAGAAGTTTTTTCATGAATTATTCAGTTTTTCGGGAATAGGATGTAAACCGCTGTTGAGCAAAAGTATCAAGTATCGCAATAAAGTCAATTACTATGCTGTCAATCTTTTTTGACAAGATTATGAAAATTCAAGTATCAGCAGTGAACAACTGTTAGTCACAATAGTACAAAACATTACTTAACTGATACCTGGCACAGAATGCCTTGGACAACCCGGGTGTTAGCTGTTGCTAAGTTCTTCTTTTATATAGAACAAGGAAAATATTTGTTCGTAATCGCAAGGTTGGTACTTCAATATACACAGACTGACTTCCCTTTTCTTCTGTCGGTACTCGTTAAGGTGTGCACACAACTAGCTGCGATTGCCGCGTCAGTCGCTTGATGAACTGCAACCGCGCCACATACCGCGCTGTGCTCGCCGCTATTGTAAAACTACTTACTTTTGGCAGGAATACCAATTTTTATTTACCAATTTATATATGACAGACAAAGTTTCTACCATAGTTTCTACTGGAGTATTTATACGCGCGAAAGACACAAGTGATTGACGTCAGCATAGCAGGGATTCTGGCTTTTCTACTTGATATTTTATGAAAAGGTAAACACGCAACAGGAACTATTTTATGAAAGCGTGGCCTGAAGTGAAAAATTGAAGGGATCAAGGGAAAAGAAAAGGCAGAATCTCTGAGAATAAAGCTAAATATTAATGTTTTTATTATATACATACTTGCAAATTGCCTGTCAGTTTGACAAGGAATACTACCACCTACCACTGAGCTCAAGTCAAATATGTTTTTCCGACTGTGAAAAAAATTATTTTGATAGGCCATTAGTGTACCCTACATGACACTTCATTATTATAAGAACTACAAGTAGGTACTCCTACAATATAAGGGTCGGAAATTGTTTCTATCATTTAGGCAACAGGCTCGACGGGGAGTCGAATAGGAACGCAGTAATCGCCACCCCCGCAGCGCCAACACTCATACGGAAATGTCAAAAAAATAAATTCGTACGAGCTCTTCCTGTAGGAAAATTAGGTGAGTGAAAAAGTATTTTCTTAAAGTAGGATTTATTTATTTTTGACACCGAGCGTTTGTGCGATTGCTGAATTTAATGATGGAGGCATGATGCTTCTCTATGAATTTTTGACTTTCCTCCTGATGGTTAGTGTAGATGCAATCGAGAGTGATACATGCCTATGAAGTCTCACAGTGCGCGTGGACGCACAGGGTCACACACGAACCAATCACAGAGCTCTGTGCGTTCGATTGCTGTGTCACTTAAGCAAGCATCGTTCGTGCGTATATTTTCTTGTCTCAGTGATGTAAAATATCAGCAAGCAGTGAGAACCAATCCCTAGCTGTTTCCATTATTACTACTAGAATAGAAATCAGTAGATAGTGTTAAATCCACAAAATGTTCGCATGCAATATGTCAAAGGACATTGCTCGAAGTAGACAGGCGCACTGCACTGACAACTGCATATTGCACACCTGGGTACGCAATCTGAATCTTTTTTAATCATACATTGCAGAATTTCATATGTATTACCCGTTGAGAAATGCTTTTGAGTTGTCAAAATAGGCAAAAATTAATAATTATTAGCAAACAAAGTCACAAACAAAATATGTATTAAAAATCAATAGAGATGAGAGAAGGTATATGTGAGGGCTTCTTTGTCATGATGACCTTCATATTTATATTTCAGACAACTTATTACTGTGGTTACTTTTTTTAATGATTTACCTAAAATTAAAAACCAAAGCAGCGTTAGCGTTTCATTTCAAGCTCCAAGTAGGTAAGCTTGAAATGAAAACCATGCAGCTATGGTTTTTCAACAAATAATAAGAAATGAAAGATGATGATGGAGTGAATTACACTCCTACCAAACTATGCTGTCTGGAATAGCCTCGAAAGTACTGTAACTTTACTAACACTACTCATAGTTAAATCCTAATAATGGTAGTTATGAAGTTATTAACGCAAATACAACTTAAATGGCCACTATTTAAGTTACCTAGTAGGTACATAAGAGATAGAAGCATTTTAATCAAACATAAATCAGTAGTAAGGAGCAGATAATTTCATCGCTAAGCCCGCATTTCACACTCCAGCCGGCAATTAACGTGATCCGTCTGATTAACATGCGTTGCCGGGCGGGATGGGCGGTTGGGGCGTGATCTCAGTAACAGCGATAAGCTCAGCTCAACAGAAAAGTCTGAAAGGTTCCTTATCATGAAAAGTGTTTTTCAAAGAATATTATGACTTCGTTTGAATTACAAAAATTACAGTTAAGCTTAATTAATAGCTTCTGTTAGGAGTAGGCTCTCCACGAATAGTCCTGCGATAACGAAATCGAACTACCGACCCCTTTTAATCGGCAACATTGTCGTTCATGTTTTGTTTTCACAACCATTTATTTCCACGCTTCTCAAAACACGGTTACTACTCAAGAAGCACCTGTAACTTTCATTCAACGGGCTCTATACAAAGTTACATTCAATCTGCCACATGTTTCTTTATCTACATATACTCATAGTTTTCTTATACAATACGCAATATCGATAGTTTTAAGCGTCATCATCATCATAATCCTCATCTCAGCCATAGAATGTCCACTGCTGAACATAGGCCTCGCCCAATGCTTTCCACGTTGCCCGGTTGGTAGCGGCCTTTTAAGCGTATGTCGATATAATGACGTATCGAAAACTTTTATTCTCCGCAATTCAACTACATTGAATTGAAGTCAGAGAAAACTTCCCCGCTGTGAGTGGCACCCCGCTTCAATGTTGAATACTACGACTAACTACCGGGCCGCTGCCGACGTGATCTTTCAGGTGTTAGCGCCATTGATTAATAGAACGCATGGTGGCGCTTATACCAAACACTATTAGATAATCGGCAATTTAAACGCTGAGCGTCGATTATTAACGGTGGTTTATGAAAATAAGCGCTTTATTGATTGCTGTAAAGTAGTGTTAAGTAGAGGGTATTAAAATGTGATATCTAATTTCTTTATGAATAATGAGACGGTATTAAAACTTTTAACCCTTAAAGGTGTGATGGGTGCCTAATATGTTGAATGAGCAGTTCAATTTTGTTTTCAAATACTTTCATCAAATTGAAAGTAGGTAATTTGTATTTAAATAAGAAAGTGACTCTAGATTTATTAATCTTTTGTAGTTTCTATCATTTACTGAAAAATATGAGAGAAGCTGTAGAGAGAAACACATGCACCATCTACCTTCCTATTTAATGCCATTGCCTTATTTAGTCTGAAAAAGTCAAAGTTCAAGTCTGGTAGGACTCGATCCAGCTCGAAGGACCATTAAAAGCTAAAACCACAAATCAATCTAGTCTCTCAGGTGTAAATGTTGATAGGTAAATGGCTCCGGCTGCGATGAGATACCGATGCGTCGTCAACTGGCCAATTTATAATCCGTTGATTTGCTAATGATCCGCCATTTGCTATAGTTACGCGCGTTGGTCAAGGACGCATTAATGACGGATTAAATAGGCAAGACGGATTAAATATGTTTAATAACATAATTACGAAAGTTTGGGAGGATGGATGGTATTCATGGATGTTACACAATGTTAGATAGGTACTGTTAGAGGCCGGTAGATCTATTCTCATAAATAAAACACTGAATACTTTGTCGTCCGGCGCGCGTCCCTCTATTACATTGACATTACGTCAATGTCCCTATGACAGCAGCTCATTGGCTATAACGATACCATTATTTTAACAGTTGTTGGGTTGAAGTTTTTCGGCTGACAAGCGGGGTGAAGGGCTCCAAATAACAACACCGCGTTGATGCAAAAATGGGGTACCTACTTTATTGCAAAGTACGGGGCAGGTACAAAAATGAGGTGCGGGCGTCTCCCGTCCGTAGACCAATTCCCGCAAGGACGTTGGACACAGACGCGGGAGAATCGCTGGCAATTTGTAATTAGGCGTTAGGAAGTCCCAATCTGTGATTCCCCTAAAGAACGTCACAGTCGGATGCAACCTTGGCTTATTACTTACGCCTTCTCACTTCTTACAATATTCAACATAATCGTCGGAAGGTCTTTAAGGGAAAAAAAATCTGGACACCGCGGTGTAGAAATCGACTCTCAATGTGCTAGTGTCATCTAGCGGCGAGCGGCGCAAACATTTCCTAAACTGGATACATTTTGCAATAAGCACGGTGATCCGCGGAGGCTTGGTAATGCAGGCGAACACCACGAGATGGCGCTAGTAGTATTGATTGATAAATGCGATATTGTTACATCCTCCCCCTCAGATCACGAAGTCGTCCCGACGAGAAGATCTGGATTACGTTCTTGAGACGTCCACGGCCTCGTCGGTGAACAACTGGTTCATCTTTCATTCTCTTAGACGATCTTCCGATGTTTCGTTTGTTGTAGTAACGATTATGTGCGCGGCACGATCCTTTTTCTATGCTCAGCGCTTTATGTGAAGCTACGTTACAGGATGTAGTACCAGGTTGCCTTTTAGTCTTACGAGGGTGATTGCAGCTTGGAGAGAATTTGCCTGTGATTCCTCTCGATTCCTTGACTACTGAATGTATATCTGTTCGCACCAAATCTTCATTTTGGTGTTCCGGATGACAATGACACTGTTTGTCAATTGTTTCCATAACAACGGGGGTTTCCTTCCCCTCCCCCTGCTCATGAACCACCACTTGCTGGTAGTGAAGGCAGGTTGGTATCGTAGGTACGAATGCATGACGCAATGCTATCCCGAACTGCTTCCAGGTTGTCACTTGCCACTTGACTGTTTGCCACCAGACGGCTGCCGCACCCTTCAGTAAAAGTGGGACGCCATCAAGAGCTTCCTGGTCTGGGATGTTTTCAATGCACTTGTATAGGTTCACTGCAGCTAAAAATTCTTCAACCACTTCGGTGTTTCTCTCACCGTGAAAGTGGGAATTGCAATGAGTGAAATTTCCTTGCCGACCCGGTGAAATTTCCGCGAGTAGCAGCTGGAACTGTTCATATGCTAAGGTCAACACCATCTTCTGGGCTTCGGTTGCTCGCTGGACAGCTGGTGACGCGGCCGAACTTGGTGATGTATTTGGGCTGGTGCTTGTCAGGCCCACCGTTGGTCGCCAGTTTTGTTGGGTTGAGTTTTTCGGCTGACAAGCGGGGTGAAGGGCTCCAAATAACAACACCGCGTTGTGATGCAAAAATGGGGTACTTTATTGGAAAGTACGGCAGCAGGTACAAAAATAGCGGGTGCGGGCGTCTCCCGTCCGTAGACCAATTCCCGCAAGGACGTTGGACACAGACGCGGGAGAATCGCTGGCACTTTGTAATTAGGCGTTCGGAAGTCCCAATCTGTGATTCCCCTAAAGAACATCACAGTCGGATGCAACCTTGGCTTATTACTTACGCCTCACAAAACTTACAATATTCAACATAATCGTCGGAAGGTCTTTAAGGGAAAAAAAATCTGGACACCGCGGTGTAGAAATCGACTCTCAATGTGCTAATGTCATCTAGCGGCGAGCGGCGCAAACATTTCCTAAACTGGATACATTTTGCAATAAGCACGGTGATCCGCGGAGGCTTGGTAATGCAGGCGAACACCACGAGATGGCGCTAGTAGTATTGATTGATAAATGCGATATTGTTACACAGTATTATACTTACATAGCTTGCATCCAGGTACTTCCCGCGACCTTCACCAGATCGTCGGTCCACCTAGGTGGGAGGCCTGCCCACGCTACGTCTTCCAGCTCGTGGTCGCCACTCAAGAACTTTCCTGCCCCAGCGGCCATCAGCTCTTCGAGCTATGTGCCCCGCCCACTGCCACTTGATTTTAGCGATTCTGCGGGCTATGTCAGGCGGCGCAGGACCGGTCTTTGTGGAAATCCTTGGGGGAGGCCTTTGTCCAGCAGTGGACGTCTTTCGGCTGAAACAACGACGACTTACATAGCATTGTCTAAATCTGCATGAATGTGGTTCCTAAGGGATATTTTATATATTTTGTTCTCATTCAAAAATCAAAGCTACATTCCTCACAGTTCGCAGAAAATAATTACATCGCGTCAAGTAACTAACCACACAACGATATCTACAAAACGATTAAAACTGCTTGCAATTACAAAATCTAAAGTAAAAGCCAGGCAGCCCGGGGCGAGAGTAAATAAAAAAGCGGTGGATTGAAATCTGTGAAGCGAGCGAGTGCACCAGACGACGCCGAATTCTATTGTTTTGTATGGCCTTAGTTAGAGAATTGTATTCCTGTTCATCTACTTTATCTGGTGTCACAGACTTGATGTCAGACACAGATATCTGATAAAGTTCAATCGGACCTAAGTAGAACCCTTCGAAGCATGAGACAATATAGGAAAATCATGAGTAATTTCCCAAAGCGATCTTTACATTTTTGTGACTAGTCTAATAATGTTTCCAGGATTTTTAGATCAATTTCCATGAAAACTCTTAAAAGAATTATCTCTCTAATTACTACTTTAAGAGAGATTTTACTGAGGTCTCTTTTAGAATACTTATTTAATATTTTTAGCTCAACCAGCTGTTCAATTTTTAAAAGTATGTAGGCTGTATGTAAAAGTTGACAATCATCTTTTATTCATATTTAAAAGAAAGCAAAACTCATAAACTTTTAAAATCTTCCCATAAAATATGAAATTTAAACAATTTCTATAACAAAACTCTTAAACATTTCAATTTAAACGCAAGTGTAACCTGCTTTAACCGCACATAATAACCTTCGACGAGAAACTGGATAAAATCTTAGAAATAGAGTACCCATCCAGACGGAATGCACCGTTCCTTCGGGAGCTCCGGGGTCTTCCATTTTGGTTTAGCGACGTAATCGTATGTATTTGAGCTGCACACTTCCCTGTTGCTGTCTCTGTCTGCGTGCGGCCGTCTCTGTTGCACCTTATAAGACATTAAACCTATTGCGCGGATAATACCGGAGTATTTTACGAGTGTTTGTAGAGGTCCTACCATGGGATGTTTTACTATTCGAGAAAACTCGGCAGATTTTTATTTTAGAGAATAGCCTACATTTATAGAAAGCTGCTATGGACATTAGTGGAATGGCTAGCTAAGTACAGATGTAGAGCGTATGAAAGGTGTCCATAAGCATGACCGGCTATAAAAAGATAGAAGTAGTTACATTGGAAAGAGGATCTTTTTGCAGTATAATGACCTGAGTATTTTGTACCTTTTGATAATTTTGCTACCCATCTTCATACATTTAATGTATGATACATTTGCAGGAGACGTAACCGCAGCCATTTTGAATAAGTTTAACATTCTTGTCAAGCACAAAGTGATAACCAATCGAGTTTCAATATCCATCGTCGGGCAAATAGTACGGCATCTGATTCGAAATCCATCTTTCCACTTTATGGCTCGCATAGAATTGAATTGTTGATTTTTGGCGAATTTTAAGGAAGCAATAAAACGTTTTATCGTTTTTCCTTTCTTGGCGTATTTTTTGTCGATTTTTCTCTTTTATTGCCGCCATAGAAGTATGATTCTGAATCCGATACCTCTTTGTCAATAGATTACGGGCTTAGATCCAATAAATGTGCTGAATTTTTATAACTTAAAACGTTTTTTTATGTCAAGATACACTTAAGTTAATTCATATTGCTTTCAGTGGTAGGCAATAAGTAATTTTCAAAATTGAAAGTTCGATTGTTATGAGAGCGATATTATTTATAGTTCGACAAACATATTGCAAGAACTTTGTCCAAAGATGTCCTTATAATAGTGCCTGTCTACTTAAGGTACCTATACGATATCATTTCCAAGCTGTGAATCTTTGTATTCAAGGTCATCTGGTCCAGTCAGCCATCCATCACTCCAAACGCTAATATGCAGGCCAACTCCTTCCCAATAACTTACAGCGCTTATAACAACAGTCGAAAAGGCGTCGGCGGAACAATAATGAACGCCATTTATCTAGGTAATGTGCGCGGGATAACGTCTAATATGAAATAACCGGCGATGGGGTCATTATATGGCGCTGCCGTCTTATGCGCCGTTGTGTGTCTTCATTTGAAGAGAGATATGGAGCTGTAGCTCATGGCTGACCATCGATTGCGTACATGGTACTCAGGTAATCTATTGAAGGGACATCATGAATTTATGGATGATGTTATTATACATTTGTCAATCATTCAGACTCATAAAGAGGAGCGTAGTGTGAGTTTACATCGTTACGCTCACTATTGAGCACGTTTAAAAAATGTATGAAAATTTTAGTTCTTGAAAGATTCCACTAGGGGCGCTGCACAATCATATGTCATACATTTAATGTCATTTTTTTATTCGCTCACTAGTGAGCGTGTTTGATGTAAACTCACACTCAGCCCACAGTAGTGTATATGTAGATATTTTCGTGAAATTTAACTGATAGTGAAACGAAGTTTCTTTGGAATTGAAAACTAGGTACTCTATAGATAAAAGTATAAGTGGAAAATAGTAACAAGCCTGTTTTTGCGATGTTCAATTATTCAACTGATCGACTCGCTTCTCTAAATGTAATTATAAAAGTTATTGAACATTGAAAGTGCTTAGACACTTAAAATAATTTTGATATCTGTGACTAATGACCTCTCTAAAATTAAGATATCTTTATTTGAGAATCAGATGAAGACTGGTCAAGTATAGATGACTAATAGCCTAGTGTATTACAGTTCAAATGGCAATTATTTCGGAGATCGATTGGGAAAATGTTCAATCAATTGGAGATAATGGTCCATGAAGTAGAGTTCTACTTGGATTTGGCAATTATACCTAAATTATTTGATCTTTACGAGTAAGTATATTGTGGTAGATTAAGCTTATAAGGTATTTATACATAATATATGTTATAACATATGACAATAAGAAAGTATGGTGTCCTGAAAAGGCATACTAATCATATTTTGATAAATTTTAGAACTGGTATAGTAGCAAAATAGCTGGTTAAAGTAGAGCGTTTACATTAAAATGGAAGGGAAAGGACCATAGAGTAACATGTTTACCATTTGAAATATCACAATCACAACACCAGCGTTTTTTTATTTTATGAGTAGAATGTGTAGATTTGTTTGATGAGTAAAAACGTACCATCAAAATAATTCTTCCCATTTAGAACATGAAAGTAACAACTTTTCTGAGATTTTCGCATAACAGCAGACAATTAATTTGGTCAAAATGATCAGACCATCAATTTTTCCTAGAACCAAAACATGAATACCCAAAACCTTTCAAATTAAAATCCACTCCGGCCTACTTAAGATCGCGTCCGCCGAGGCATTATCAAAAACGGGCCCAGAGAAATTTCCCGACGAACAAATTACACCTAATTTGTGCTAACGACAATTAACTCTGAGGGTATGCAGAGTAAATTCCGATTTGGATGGTCCTCGGTGAGGCTTTCGATAAATCATTAGGAGGCACCTCGACGCCTCATTATTGGGCACAGATCTGACCACAATGGGCTCGTTAGGCAGTGGGTGCATTTTGACATAGGACCGCCATTAAATACCCATAAAATATTTTTAAACGATAGACCATTTAAAATCATCATCATCATCTTTTCACCCACAGGACGTCCACTGCTGAATATAGGCCTCCTCCAATGACTTCCACATCGCACGGTTGGTACCGGCCTGCATCCAGGCGCCTTCCTGCTATCTTTGTCAGGTGGTCAGTCCACCTTGTGGGTGGACGTCCCACGCTGCGTTTTCCGGTTCATGTTTTCAACATAAGGTCATAACATAAAGTCATCATTGATCAGGCACTAAAGTCTTAAGTTACTTTAACTAAATTTTAATGAAGCCTTAGAGGACCTTATCTCTCCATTCTAAGATTTATTTATTTATTTATTTATTTATTTATTTATTTATTTATTTATTTATTTATTTATTTATTTATTTATTTATTTATTTATTTAATAACAATCTTAGCTCTAACATTACAGGTTAAGATGATATAATGTAGGTGTGAGTTCCGCCGTTCACGCCGTTTTCGCGTCAAAGAATAACAAACATCCATCACAAACTCTCACTTTTACAACATCAGTTTGATAAGATAAGAGATCTGACAACCGTAAAAATATCTCGAAACTTTAATTGGAAAATCAAACCGGAGAATATTGTCTACAAAACACAAAGTTCAAAGAATAAGCCGGTCGCAGACGCGCAGTTTTAAAACGGTTACGCGCGGGCGAATTTTGAGAGCTCATAAATCTGTCAGCTGTCAAAGTAAGCCCCGTATCGAGCGGAGCAGCCGCCGGTAAATTATGAAGCTCGGCTCTGTCGCAGCGGCCGAGATTTGGATGTTGTTGGTGCGAAACGTTTTGTTTTTGTAATGAGTTGGAAAGGGCCCTAGTTTTTGCAACTATTAGCTTTTACCCAAAATAAATGCAATGCTTATAACTAAGCTATATGTATATAGCTACATTAAATTTTAAATACAGAGTTAGCGCTACTCGAAACAGTAGCTGAAGAATTCAAATAAAAGCTTGAAAGTAGATAATTATGTTGAGCGATTTTAAGGGCGATAGATATGTTAAAGGTGAGAGTGAATAGGCATTTACAAGGCAGATATTTACCATCCTAAACTGCAACTTACTTAACACCAGATGCGATTAAAAAAAGATTTGCCATTGCATACGAACAGACAAAAAGAGACGTTTAACTCTCAATTTGGTTTTCCACTGACAAAGGTTACTTAGTCCGTCTTCTAAAGCACACATCTTTCTTCTTTTAATACTTTCCAATATCCCCAACGATAGATCCTTCCACAAATACCTTCCTGAACCGCGCGATTGTCAACACGATGTAAGAAACAAAACAAAAGTTGGCTCACATTCGGCGGTCACGCGCCGGTACGTGCACGCAATTAATGGGCGCAGGTAAGGAAATTACGCCGTGTACGCCCGCCCTAACACGCTTCAGCGCCGAAGGCCAAAGATTAAGCAAACAAAGACATCACTTTTCTGCCTAATAAAATATTGGCCATGAATATTAAGTTGTGAACTGGTGGGATTGTAGCATGTGAGCAAATAAGAAAACCCGCCTTAAAAAATTTCAGTACCTACCTTCACGATTAAATTATCAAGGTTCAGACACTGCTTTTTACTGCAAGATGTAACTATAATATATATTTCAAAGCTTTAATATTTAGTACCCACACTAAATGTAGTGTAATTACTTGCTATATAAATTGATCGTTTTAAAACAATTTTGATTTGTACGGAAAATGAAAAATGTGTTCTTTTTAACCTAAGTTTTCTTGTAATAAATTATTTAAAGTACACATTTAAGACAACATTTAAGCAACCGTCTTGTTTTTTCTCCAATCACGAAATCAAAACCGATCCCGTTTTCCAGAACGAAAAAAAGCGGACAAAATCAGCGAAACACTCGCAAAAGAAAATACATCTTATTAAATATTTATAACTCCACTGTCGGAAAGTTTCGCGCGTTCAAAGTTTGCAGCAGTTTCATTATCCTCGCGAATGAAGGGCCAATGGTCTCGACTTTCGAACAAAACCGATATATCTGATCTTGGACACAATGGTGAAAAGACGTTTCTTTTCTTTTTTCCGCTTTTTAAGTAAATAAGATAGGCAATAAAGACACTGTACGGTCTGTGACAAACTTATCTGTGTTTGGACAGGCTTCTGGTCTCCGGTTGATGTTCCTTGACATTATTAGTTAGGAAAATCAGAGCCCTGAGAATTGATAGCATCCAGTAGACATGCAGGACACACTGAGAGTACCTTGCAAATGGTGTATACCAACATTGGAGCAATAAAGATTTTGAATTTGAATTTGAATTTATAACAGGGAACTGATGGCACCAATTTGACACGTGTAAAATGAACTTACAAGAACTATCTTCTTTATATTTCCACCTCTTATTTCAAGGTATGCGTGGTCAGAATCTACAACTGACATTGAAACGCAACCCATTATACAAAAATATAAGCTAAAGATTGACCAGTGCAAAGCGGATGACTGGTTATGAAGGTCTCAAGAATAGTCCCTATCTCTCGAGAAAAGACATTGAAGAATCTTTTGTGTTAACTGTTTAAAAGTAGTCATTGAGTGTTTAAATCCAAGTAGCAAGAACTTGTGTGACGTTGCTGGCTCGACCAGTCTTTTCCGAATGTAATAAAGTGGAATGGGCCAGCCCTCTCCAGTCAGTCGAAGGTGTGAATACCTCTAACTATTCCCAAAACAGTCCCTTTCCAAAACTTACAAACATCCATGAATCAATAGCCGAACAAAACGTAACACCCGCGGACTCAATCTCCAGCATTTGCATAGGCGCCGATGATGGACCGGCCGTAACGAAATTATTCAAAGTGGGCCCAACTTTTTATGGTCCGGGAGGTCACGTGGGGCATCCCTGTAGGCACAGTGCACGCTTGACGGTATTTATTTGTTATGGATGTTGTCGATTTTGCAATCGAATTGCTATGTTCTTGCAAGAATTGAAAAGCGATGTTTGCACCTTTAAATTGACTTTTGATTTCTTTGTGTTGAATCATCTCAATTGCATAGAATAGCGAACTTTACATACTCGTGCTAAGGTATATTTAGCTTTTACTCAACTGAATAAATATTTTGTGAAACAATTTATGTAGGTATTCGACGAAGTCCTTTGTCCAGCAGTGGACGTCATTCGGCTGAAACGATCACTCCACAAAATACACAAACACTGAGAAGTCCAGCACTCACATTCAAGTAAACAATAATCTGAATTTATTATTTTATTTTTATCAAGTTTTAGTTATCTAATCATTAAAAGTGTGAGCGCGCCCTAAGGTTTAAAAGATTACGGCCGAGCAAGTATTGTATGAATTACGACAGTTGCGCTCCAGTTTTGGGCTTTTAGCGCTTGTGATAATAGAAACGTTTTAGCGAGGTGACTCCGACCCGATTGTTTTAAATTCCTTTTTTGGGCGATTCGACCTTTTCGGGGATGTTCGTGTGAATAATTCCGATCTTGTGTTTACTGCCTTTTTTATACCGATTTATCATTGTTCGTATCTACGTGTTCATCTATTTGTACGATGTGCAAAGGGATGGAATTCTTTCAAAATATATTTTGTGCACTTCTATAACCTGTCTTAAAACACGAGTGAAACGTATTGCTGAGTAGGCGTATTCCATCTAACATTATCATCATCGTGAGCATACATTCAGTCGCAAACTTAGTTCCAAGTAAACAAATTATTAATATTCATAAAAAATAGTTTACGAGTCCTCACAAAATGACAGGCTAGTTGAAAACCGACTACTTAATAGGAAACTAAACCAGGAAACAGATGACAAGTTAAGACAAGCATGTCCAGAATTTGCTGATTTAGCTTTGTACAAAGATTGTTATTTTAGAGAGATTCAGGCACCTTTTTAGGTAAGTATTATTGATTTCTGCTAAATACGAATCAGTCTTGGAATGCATTTAAGCAGAAACAGTTCGTAACAACCAAGAGGATATTTCCTTCTGCTACTCAAGATTAGGTTACAGTGGATGCAGCCTGTTGTCTACCCTCGCCCTTGAGGGTGCGTAATGAGGTCTAACGAAGGCGTGCTGACGTCACCTGCACCAGACACTTGTATTCAAACTTCTCGAATTCCGATGTAATGATGATATCGCCCGACACATTGAATCAATGGCATTTTAATAATATTGTCTGACACATCACGGCGTTGTGCCACGGCAAAACGCCTTTACTTGATGGGTCCAAAGATAGTAGGTACGAGTACTTCCCGATCAAGAAAACTGTGATTTCTGACTTTAACCCTAGATGTGAATCGATGATGGAAAGATGTATGACACACAAAACTGAAATAAGATGCATGTTAATATCGAGATAAGTATAGTTCCTTCTTCAGAAACATGACAATGGGTCATTGTCTGAGACTTTGTCAATTATCGTCAATAATTAGTGAGTATTCCGAAACCTCATCAGTTGTCATTTTATACTCGTTAGCAAAATGTACCTACTTCCTACACAAAATTTTCGCTAAAATACCGTTTCGTAACAAACTTCCACTCCCAACAAACGCATTATAAAATCCACGAGCACTCTAACACAATCCTCTAGCAATTTCTTTAAAGACACAGATCCAACAAATTCTCCAACTTGTGAACTAGCAGCCGCCATTTTGTGAAATAAAAACACGCGGAAGTTTGAGAACCGCGCGAGGAATCGCTTTGTAACTCAATTTGTGCAGTGCGTTGCGCACGCACACTTTGATTGTGATTTCAAGTGAGTAGAAAATAATGACATACCTATTGATGTAAGGGATTTTAGTGTGGACATTATGACAACTACAAAGAAAATCTAAATTTTGTAACTAATATTTTCAATGTATCGCTGTTGGTTTCTATAAATAAATAAAATGTTTTTAAATTTTTCGAACTGTGCTCTTAGATACAAATGAGTTATTGAAAGACTCCTAAATTATATGCGACTACTTCCAGTACGACAAAGGAGGAGGCCTTTGTCCAGCAGTGGACGTCATTTGGCTGAAACGAACGAACGAACTTCCAGTAGAGGAAGGATACGCTCAATTTCTTAATCAAATACACTATTCCTTTGACCAAATATTTACTATGTAGAGTTTTGATAAAGCTTTAAAGATAAAATATTCGCAGTAATCATAAAAGTAAGTTTTTCTTCATGTCCCACTGAGTTTTGAGATCTGTTTTCTATTAAAAATAATTCGGCACCTTGAATATAACAGCTATTATCACACCCCTAGTCTAGACATTTGTGCCGGTATGCACAATACTCAATCTCTTCATATCTTATCTTGATCACGTTCACAGTGTCAGCACATTTATCACGTATAGTGCTGATGCTGTGACGTCATTTACCTTTAATCTATATCGTATAAATAGTCACGCAGTTCGTGTTAATAAACAGATTAATATCAGAGACTAACTACAACCCGTTTCTCATTTATACGGTCCCCCAACATGGCACAAATTGGTGACCCCGACGAAGAAGATGATCCCGATGAAGTTGCCACAAATTGGTGACCCCGACGACGAACCTGACGAAGATGGCACAAATTGGTGACGACGAAGATAAACGTACCAAGCCAACGTGATGTGAGACGTAACCTCCATCACCCACCACCATCTTCAGCATCAGCCTCCGCCAGCTTTCATCTGACATGGAATCAAATTGGCTACCCCGATTGAGCAGAGCAAATCCGTGACGTCACTTCAACATCAATCATCGTCATCATGTCAACTCCGTGCAAGTCGTGCAACTCAACACTACGAGAAGTCGCTGCCAGTACCCCTGTCACATCCGTATTCCCGATTTCTAAAAGGACCAACCTCGTCTGTGTAGCTGGAATCAGTCTTGGAACTTCAAAAGAATCAAATCGCTAATAAAATATTAGAGAATGCAAAAATAATGAAGTCTCAGCAGTTCAACAGTCAACTACAACAGCAGCAAAATTCAAGACCAAACAATGGAAAATGTGCTAACACAGCTATAACATGTGCAATTGAAATAATGATTGTGCCATGACCGTGAAAATTTGCGACGCAGCAGTTACAGGCCAAGGTCGCCTAGTCAAGTAAGAAGATTTTGTTATTATAATATGTATCAACGTATGCAGAAAAATGTGAAAAATCATGTGATTGGAAACAAACGAATCAAGGAAACTAAAAATCGCACAGCCAGCACGGCTTCTGTGCTATTTACCCGTCTAACCGCCTTATTTTTACCGACTGAAAAAGTGGTATAAGGTTTTTAATCGTTACGGGAGCAACATATCAGGAGCAAATCCTACAGTAAAGCAACAATGCCAAATGAGCAATATGTTATATGCCACGAATGGTTCAAAGATAAACACTTACGGTGAGAAAACTCTGACTCTTTAACTTGGGATTACAATCATTTAGAAAAATGTGAGTCCCTCCAGAGCGAATATTTCTTAGGTTATCCGATAACGAGCCAAGAAATCGCCAACAGAGCAGAAATACAAAGCAATTAATGAATTGAAACACAGTCAACGAATTGAGAAAATTACGCAGCTGCGTATCGAAGTTGAATACTTTGAATATTTCAAGAATGATAATTCGCCTATCCTTTGGTCTTCAGAAGCCGATAACGCTTATGAAATGTGCAAGGACACAAGGCATGAACGCTGTGATTACAGCGCACCCATCGCGTAACGCCGAGCTTGCGCGAGGGCAACCCACGACTGTGAAAACGCCAGATAAGGAAGAAGCCAGTGGTTATATTTTGTTACATTCTCATCTTTATAAACATTTCACCATTTTTCACCACATGATTTGTATAACGTAGATAGTTATTGTAATTTGTATTATGTAATTAGCACATTATTTTTATTTCTTGTATGTAAGTATGTAGAGATTGAACATTGAACCATGTATTAACGTAGATAATTTATGTATGTTATTGTAATTAGCGCATTATTTTATTTTTTTCTTATTTAAAGGGGGGGAGTACTGTGCCGGTATGCACAATACTCAATCTCTTCATATCTTATCTTGATCACGTTCACAGTGTCAGCACATTTATCACGTATAGTGCTGATGCTGTGACGTCATTTACCTTTAATCTATATCGTATAAATAGTCACGCAGTTCGTGTTAATAAACAGATTAATATCAGAGACTAACTACAACCCGTTTCTCATTTATACGGTCCCCCAACATGGCACAACATTCATTATTTTTCTTACAGCCTCATGAAACAAGGCACAATGTCCCCTCGTTAGCGCCTTGCTGATGTTGGCAAATTATCGAAAAACTGTCACTGTCACTATCTGGGCTCGAACCGGGACCCCCGCGGAGACCCCGGGGGTTCGAGCACTCATTAAGCCATGACAATTGAGAAGACACTTATGTGATTGGTGCTTGTCTGCTACACGGCCTGGCGAAATGTTCCTTTTATCTTTCCTTGTTGGGGTTTTGTCAAAGAAATGCTTTCCTTGGTCATGGTTTTCTTTACTTTAATGACAAATTATTCTACCTGCAGCTTCCCCTGTGATTTCCATTGCTTGAAAGTCTAGCATGTCGATCACAGATGCTTCATTTTAACATGGTTCACTTCGGACGATTAAAATTGCCTTTAGTTGTTTTGTGTCTTTACGCAACTTTTATTGGTGTATTTTGAAGATTTTCGAAATAAAATAACGACCAAATAAAACCAGTGAAGCATTTTATAATCTATTGATACAAGGTAGAGTTCACAAGACGAATATTTCAGTACTAAAGTGACTTAATTTTCGAGTCAGTGTGAACACGCTTTTATCATTAAAATTTATTCATTCCAAATCAGCCTCTTTACATTCATAACTTGTTTCAATAAATTTCATTATGAGTTTTCAAATGACTGATTTTATACATCATTTGCTTCAGTATTATTCAGTAAATCATTGCCGAAGGTGACTCATTCATCAAATGTTGAGACTGACGTTTATTTATTGAGCCCAAAGTAAATCAACGTGGCGAATAACATTGTCAAATCTTTAATCCTTAATTACTTACCGATAAGTTGTTTCGATGTAACCTAGTACAATTTAAATAGTTTCAGTGACACCGAACACGCTCACGTGGAAATTTAAAAAAGAAAAAAACCAAAAGTAAAGCAGGAAGAATATTTCAGTCTATTCAAAGCCTGTATTTTTTTCTGCGGATAGAGATAAATGGCCAAAATAATACGAAATTATCAAATATGTTGATATGAATCAGCAGCAGGGAGCAAATTCTCCAGCTACCTGTGCTCGCACATCAAAATAAGTTTCTATCGAATTTTGTGACATTGAACTGAATTTTTATCAGTCCAAATATTCTTGTACGGAGTGAGTCAACTGCACATTGTCCTATTGTACCCATAACTTGGAACTCAATCGATTATTACTAATCTCATTAAGCTCATTTAAGCGTTTGCGTGGAAGTTTAAGCGGAAAGTTTGAGGGGAAAGTTCGGAATGGCTGCCTAACCTTTCGGAGCTTTTATTCGTGTGGTTTAATTAGATTTCATGCGTTTTGGTTTGAATACTTTCGAGTGTTGCGGCTTTTCTCGGACGATTGGATTTATTTTATGCAGTTACAGACACTGGTTTTAAAATATTTAAGAATATTTTCACAATTTGAGCTAGATTTACAACTACGTGGTTCTGCTACCCAGCTGTGAAACTCAACAATAATATCACTATAGCTTTGTCATAGTATATAGCCAGTAGACTAATAAAGTTTTTATTGCTTGGTAAACCTTAGTAGGTTTAGAAGACAATAAAATAAAAATCACACTATGCAATCGTATCGGAAAATGCAGCGTGGAACGTCCACCCATAAGGTGGACCGACGACATCAAAAAGGTAGCAAGAAGGCGCTGGTCGCAGGCCGCTACCAATCGATCAACATGGAATTCATTGGAGGAGGCCTATGTTCAGCAGTGGACGTCCTATGGCTGAAATGATGATGATGAAGTAGTGACCAAATTGAATCTACTGGTTAAGTTAGAAACGCGTTTTGAGTGTCGTACACATTAGTACAGGCTTTAAACCAACACCTACTATAAGTCAGTCAGTCAATTAATTACGCTCTCGAAGGAAGCACAGCATAATTCACCTGCACAGTAAACAGCATGGAATAATATTAGCCCGGCTAATCGCTAATACGCATCAACTAATAAATCAACAAAAGGACAATGCAAACGTACAATAGGTCATTAATTGAACGGAATCAGCTTATTAAGCAAATTAACAGGATATGACCAATTGCTACAGGGAGGTCCGTGCGATTCTAAACAACTTGACTGCAACTTTTTTCGTATTGGAGAAAAGGTCACAATTGACATAGGCAAGTTAACCAGTAATGTATATGTCGATTTACTAATCGAATGCCAAGATTCCAGACACAATGCGGAATTAATTGTGTCCTGTCCTGATCAGTAAGTAGGAAGGCATACGAAAGGTTAAAGTTGTTGTCTTCTTCTTCTTATTCGTTTTGCTCTTGGCAGAGCGGTCGTGGTCACGTTGAGGCTTAACGTTAAGTTATTGTCTTAGTACGAGTGAAAATCAATCCGTACTTTTTATCGCTTGATGTCTATTTTCATAAGCCAACATGAGCTCCTAGATGATAAGTAGTTACTAGACAACGCTAAGTTCTTAGTAGTACCTACAATTTAGCATTTAATAACAGAAGTTGAAATTGATGTTCTTGTCCTATACGCCTAAGGCCCGATTTGACAAAACTTTTATCCGAGAATAACTCCAGGTATAACTGGCACATTGACAGTTTCCCTCAGATCATAGAGAAAGGAACAGTTTCCGAATGGGAAATACGTCAAAATGGCGAATAACTTATCATTTATTCTGAGATTAATATTTACTCTTGTTTGGTCGAATCCATCCTTAATATAAATGAATTAAAAACATAATAGAGCCCTATCAAACGTCCGGAACAACCGGAATAATTTTGCCCACCGTAACAAACTGCAACAATTGCACCTGCAAATCCCAGCTATCCAGGCAGCGGAACTGCTGCGATGTGGCAATCAGACCGACTGTACTCGTTCGGTGGATGCTATTAATCAGCCCGAGTCAGGCAGCTGTTTGTTTGACTGTACCTAGATACACCGCGGAGGTTGGATGGGAATGGATGAGTTTGGATGTGGCATTTGAACTAACATTTGTTAATGTAACAAACATAATATCTAGCTTTCAACGAGGAGTTAACAGGACTATTACCTATTAATTAATATTGAAAAAAGATTATAGGAAAATAAAACGCTCAAAATATGAGCGTCTCTCGGACATTCCACAAGATTTGCAGAGCGACATAATTCTTTCTTTTTGATAAATCTCAATTATTTATCCCTAATCTACAAAAAGTTATGTGGATCAATTTGGCATAGTATGAACAAATTTTTGATAAGCAAACCTATTTACTTGACTTAAAAGACTAAATTAAAACGTCAGAAGTCAGTCAAATGGTACTCTTCCTCAGTTCATCATCATCATTTCAGCCATTGGACGTCCACTGCTGAACATAGGCGTCCCCAATGATTTTCACAAAGACCGGTTAGTAGCGGCCTGCATCCAGCGCGGTAGCGCCCTCCTGCTACCTTTATGAGGTCGTCGTGGTCCACCTTGTAGGTGGTCCACCTTCCTCCGTTACCGAGATATTTCACACGCCAAAATAATTTACTTTAACAACCAATTGCTTAAAACTACTCAGCGTAACCTTTTGCAAAACTCTGTCCATTATCATCTCTCCCATTCCTTACACCTCCATATTTCCTAGCTCCTTGCACTGTATAGACACGCGTCTGTTTGTCCGGGCCCACGATAAGAGCAGCGCAAACAAAGCGCCAGTGACCCGGCGCGATACCGGCGAGTGATGGCCGACCGACTTGACGACAGCCTACAACCGATCGTGGATATGTGGAAATGATTGGCGTATCAGGATTCTGGAGTATTTGTAGGTCTGTGTAACAACTTGAAAGTTCAGTCTGTCATATGACAGGTATATACTGTCAAAAAAGACACAAAATACCTAACTTAGGCCATGCTTGTTAACATTGAAACGATACTTCCTGTGACCTTCACAAGTAGAGTAAATTATGTTTGTTTGCTTTGTGAATATAAAGTTGATACTTTTCACTGAGGCTCTTGTCTATTGGCGCAAAAATTATAGTAAAATAGCTTTAAGTGTTGACATCAGATGACGCTTGCATAGCTGGTAAGAATACCAGCACACCAGACCCAAAATAGAGATTCAATATCTTTAGTGTATTGCATGGCTTATTTATACAGGTGGAAACGATAAGTGATCTCTTTCGATTATTTCAAAACTATCCAAGATATCCAAAAACTGGTTATGTAGGTACTAATCCTGAAAGTGAAAAATCCGGAAACATCGAATTTTCGGATAGATCCAGATTATTCTGTAACCTATTATTGATACCGTTTAATAGAGCTCGTAAAGCACTTTCAGAATCAGTAACCAGTTCGATTTTGACATCTTGTATAGTTTAGAAATAATCGAGTGAGATCACTTATCGTTTCGTATACAAAACCAACTTGGAAGATTAAAACAAAAACTAAAGACTAACAGGAGTCGTGAATTTTTATCGGCCTAAATGTTACTACCCTAAAAATGTACTGTTAAATACACGCCTCTACCTTTCGTTTGCCCTAATGACATTGTCCAAATACAAATCTAAATCGCAAATCGGGTCCTTACAAGAGTAATCCATTACCGATGGATGTCAGATGTATCCAATACTATCACAATGAGGCCTCATTAGGGTCCGAGTGCACTGCAAATATTGGGCGTTTGACCGACTAGGTGCAAATGGAGTGAGAGCACAAACATTCATTAGCAGATTAATAGGACCGTAATGGTGCTGGAGTGGAAGACGTGGCAGTGGCTTGAGTGGACATCTTGGGTGTAGATACAGTGTGAGTTTATTTGATATTTGTAAGTTGACATTATTATATGAAGTAAACTACACTTAGGTTGTAGGAAAATATCACCTATCAAGTATTTTGTTTGACAATTACTTAGCTTGATGAGTCTGCCCTTTGACATACTTTCATACAAAAGACATGGCATGAAGTGCAATACAAAGACATGGCAAGCATCTAGACACAACACTGATTTTCAGCAGGTATCTCTGACACATGGAAGTTTGATCAGTTTTCAGAAAAAGACCACTATTTCCTGATAAAAATCTTTTTTTTCTCTTTTTAATACGTTTATTAAAATCGTATGACAATAAAATTAATAGAAAGATAGAAACACAGCAAACATCTATCCATGTTTTTTATTAACTTTCCTTGTTTTTTTAGTAAGTTTCACCCCAAACCGACCAAGCCCGAAGCAAAGATCGCTCTCCCCTACATAAGTGACCAGGAGGGTGCACCATATTGATGGCTCCTGATCTTCGCGCAGATATCGTTTATAATATTTTTTGCATCTATCCGGCTGCCCTGAGACAGTCTCAATGTACAGTCGAGAAAAAAATCTGTAATATTATATGAAATTTTCATGTTAAAATTGTATGTTTTTGTGACATCACGCTGTATTGATAGAGTTCTTCGCAAAATAATTATTTGAGTGCTCTCAAACCTGTGCTTCGTAGTAAATTGCTTGGATTAATACTTTATTATCATTTGAAATGACTGTAAAATGACAATAAAAAATGGCCTAGAAAAGATTAGGTAACGTTCTAAAACAATAAAAAAATTTGAAACATTTTAGGTTCACGCCACACGTGATGCAGTCTAAAAACCACTATCTTCAGAGACATAAATACGTATCTGTATTTAACACGAAATAATATTTGATATAATTATCCAATAAAAAGAAGTTTTTAAATAAACAACTTAAAAAAATCGAACTGCCTAAGGCGGGATAGTTTGAGAAGCGACTCTAAGCTAAGAAATTTTAATAACAAAAGAAGTTTTGTCATCGACTGTACAATAACACTGCCGTCATGCATCACAACGAAGGGTTGCCAGTGTACCGCCGAAACAATTTCGGAGTGCATCTAACTACAGCGAGATTTATCTTTGTCTATGACAGCTCATTTTTCTACCCGTCGTCGCGTGTTAAACCGTGAACGACTAATACTTAAAAAAGTCGATGAAAAATGAATCGGTCTTATAGAAAAAATATTGATCATTTTAATGGGGCAATAAAGGGAATAAATTGTTTCAAGTGTCACACAAAACCAAACTGACATTTACGCAGAAATCGAATTTTCCGTAAGTCCAAAACTAGGAATAAGTACAGTTTCTCGTGGTCATAGACTAACATTTTGTCACCGGGCAATGTTTTCAACATCACTATCACCAATGCAATGGAGTGAGATGATAGCAAATATTGTATTGTAATTACTGTCCAACAAAATATCGGACAGCCAGACAGCAAAATACAAACACCCTTAAGAATTTACTTACAAGCTTATTAGTTGCTTACTTTGGGGCTAGATGACGCTGTGTAAAAGTGTCCAAATTGTCCAACTCAACACAAACACAATATTGTTTTTGCACACAAATGTTCGCATTGGAGATTGAACCCGCGACCTCTGGCATTTTCACCGTCAGCCACCTGACTTCTAGTAAATAAATTTACAATCTGACACACTATATTGGACCTGACGATTGATCAACACCCTCAGGTCTGGAATAAAGCTAGAAAGGGCAGAATTTGTGACCTCAGCGCCGTTAATATCCGATTTCTCCCGTCGTTGGTGTACGTGGGGCTTATTCAAATCCCGCCCGACGTGCGCCCGGGCCGCCACACGGGTGCGATTAGTCGCAAATTGTCGCTCGTGCGTGGGCAGCTTTAGTTGCAATATACACAAAAGTAGAGTTCCTAAGTGAGCAAATGTAAAATATTTTTGATTTGTTTTTTTAGTACCTATAATCTGTTATAATGCTACTATAATAATAAAACTAGTGTTAAATACATTGAAGATAAACTGATAAACAAATGTTTCACATCAGCATAAGATAAGATACCGTCAAACCGTATGAACTATAAAAATAATGTGCGCTGTAATCGCTTTACGCGTTTTCCTTCTAACATTTTAGACATAATGTATTTTGGAGCCTAGATTCCATCTGAAATTCTATTCGTACATGCATGCCACCTTAAGCTTCATTAATTCCCCGCGACTAAGACTCGGCAGATTATGCGCAAGCGTGCGCGCGCCCTTATTCAAATCCCGTATGACACGGCGCGGGGCCGTGAGCCGGCTAAATAGTGTAGATTACATAGAAACACCATCAGTGAAGAAACTTCACGGAAATCTAAAATCTTTGGTGCCCCACTATGGGGTAGTGATGTGGTGATATGATCGATTGATATCGATGAAATTGTTGGGCATGACATTTTCGTGTGAGATAAAAACACAATCTAAAGGTCGATTACTTCCTGAAATGTGGTAACGTTTAATGATCAATGTCTTTGTTTTAGTGCTGAGAAAATGGGACTACCTATACAATATATCGACGTAAACATGCTGGATTTTATTCAAAGGCAGGACACTGCTTGTTTCTACTTTTACGGAAAAAACAAGTTAAGTAAAGAACATTAATTATAGAAGTGAGTACCTAGATGGCTAATGCAACTCATTTATTTTTGCAAATAGGCTTTTAAAAAGTACTTTTTCTCCTAATGCTTCGTACCTTCTATTCTTGTAACAATATTTTATTTTATTTGAGTGTGTTAGGTTCTCTAAAAACTGCTTCTGTTTAAACTATGTTTCATCGATAACTCAGTTCTCATCACTAACGGCTTTGCAAATATTATTTGTTCCGGGCGGCGTCCACGGCTGTCGGATTCAATTATAGCAAACAATTTATAGCAATAGATATCTTTCGTATACGAATTATGGGGATTTTCTTAAGCTGCCACTTGAGTGGCGTCATCGGGACACTTGGGCGAATTTCGAGATATTTTAATTTATGACATTTATTTCGATTTATTGTGGACCTATTGTGAATAATGGAGTTATTGTTTGGATTCTATAAAAATACTAGCGGTCGCCCGCGACGTCGTACGCGTAGATCCCGTTTTATCCCCATAAGGGTGGAGTTTCTTAAAATCCTTTCTTAGCGGATGCCTACATCATAACATCTACTTACCTGCATGCCAAATTTCAGCCCGATCCGTCCAGTGGTTTGGGCTGTGCGTTGATAGATCACTATGTCAGTCAGACAGTCAGTCACCTTTAAGTTATACATATATTTATTATTTAGATTTATTTTGTGACTTATTTATGCGTCTCATTGTCATTAACTTATTTTCTTTCAGCTGTTACAGGTTGGTGTCAGATGATTTGCTACTACAAGCCTCTGACATATTTTTTGTCAAAAAAAATATAACTTATGTATCGAATGTTAAACATGGTAGACTCTAAAGATAGAGTCAGGGAATTTTCCATATCATAAACATCAAATAAATCTAGTTACACAGTGCCAGGTGATATAATACTCTTTGTAATACTGTTGAACTTGTGTGGATAGGTATTGGTAGCATTCCAACCTTTACTAGTACTATTGGTAATAATTTAAGGGAAACCTGTTATTGGCCATATTGTATGTTAAAGGGTTATGCCCACTTAGTATGGGACCTTTGGCCTGAGGTGGACAGACATTACAGCATGTAATTTGTTATTTATTAAGTAGTCTATACCAGTAAGAAACAGAATATAAATATCATTTTGTATCCAAGTCCTTAAAAAAATTTTTTTTTGCTTAAGACTAGAAAGGTTAGAAGCAAAACAAAACACAATTTTTTATTATTATTATTATTTTAATCTGACTCATGGGTCAACAAAATATTGTCTAGGAACTAGGCAGGTGGAAATACATGTTCCTGATACCTTGCCCAGCTCAAAAACCACAAAATTGTCATAACATGAGCACAGCAACCTACTGTTATTCGGCCAATATAAGGGCAAATGAATCCTCGTCCCATCATGTGTTTGTTGGGGCTCCACAGCATGTGTAGCAGCTCGATCAGCTCACTGCCATCAGGGATGACATATTTGGTCAGATCCCCGCAGCTGAAACAAAGAAATTAATTATGGTATCATTCAAATTCATTCTTTAAGATGTTGAGATATGATGTCAATTTTTATCTATCAGTAAGACGTATTTGTATAGAAAAAAATATACACTGTTCAAATATATCAAGCCAATGTCTTTAATAAAATATAATGAAAATAATTATGAAAAAACTTACTTGACGAGGTGAAATCTGTTCCATTATTACATTATTTTCGAATATGTGATTCTCTTTCCGTGTTAATATGCAGTCTATGGAACGTATTTGTAACAAAGATAATCCACGTTAACTGTGACCAGTGCTAGTGGTTGCTTCTTCATTTGAAATATTATTTGTCCTTGATTGGTGCAGAGCCACACCGTGGCCACGGTCCAACATGAGTGACAACATACACTGCTGTTATCAATCTAAAAAAAAAAAGGTTTTATTAGGATTATGGTAATCTACGGTAAAGGTAGTTGATCAAATACATTGTAAAAGGTATTCAACAAGTCCACACGCTCATTCAATAACTTACCAGCTGAGGAGTCATCCACTGACGTTATAACCAACCGAACTTAATAAGCTCTAGGCTATGTCGCCTCCTCTGCATCATGTCAGCTATACAATTGATACATAATATCATAGGTTCCTCATGAGATTGAGGAATTGCTGGTTGCATTATCCAAAATCGGGCTGGGGTTAACATTGGGGCTCGGGTCGGAGTCCATACGTAAGCCGTGGTCGGCTGAAATTTTTTTTTTCTTGGCTTTCGCGGTTTGCGTTTAGCCACAACGGTGTGGGAGAAAAGGTTAGGAAACGTTTAGGTAAAAAACGAACCGGGGTGGAATACAGAAAAGGATGAGGATCAGGTTGGGAGGTGGAGAAATTAAATATGAAAAATATAAAGGATAAACATTAAAGTGCATTGAATACTTGAGAGATAAATTAAAGTTTAATATTATTTAAAATTAAATATTCAGAAATAGATTTATAAATATCAAAATCATTTAAACTGAGGAGGCAAGATATAGAAGTGGGTAGAGGGACACGGAGGGCTAGGAGAGATGACATAAAGGAGGAACGATCGTGAATTTGGCAAGCAAAGAAAATGTGATTTAAATCACCTGATTCCACACCACAGTCACACACATCATTCTCGACTATATTAAGCCTTGCTAAATGAGCTGGGGAACATACATGCCCCAGTCTCATACGGATAATGCTTGAAACAGAAAATTTATCAAGATTTGTTCTGAAAAACCAAGGTTTTGTCGGAATACATGGTTGGATTAGTTTAAAAGCTTTACCTTTACTTTGACTACTGATGTCCCACTCCTCATGCCATTTTTCACGCATATACACTTTTGGTAATGCAATTAAATCATGTGCGTAATTTTTGTAAGGAAAAATGTCACCAACAGTCACAGCATTATTAGCTAAGGAATCAGCTTTTTCATTACCAAAAATTTTACAATGCCCGGGAACCCAAGCAAAATTTACTACTATGTCTAATAATGAACAAGTTAGTAACAGTTTTCTACAGTCAATAATAATAGGGTAACAAGAATTTGATTTGAACGGGAATTTAACTAAAGCTTGTAATGCACTTTTAGAATCACTAAATACAACAGCTTTTTGGAGTTTCATAAGTAAGATATACTCTAATGACTTGAAAATGCCAAAACACTCTCCTGTGAAAACAGATGATTCAGGTGGCAGTTTAATCATCTGGTTAATTTTATATTGGGTATGGTACACACCTACACCAACATGTCCATTGTTTGAATGTTTTGAGGCATCACAGTATAAATGATGCCAACCGTCCCAATCATTGTCTAAAATCATATTAAATTTTATATTTGCATGAATATCAGACTTACAAATATCTATATCAAATTTTACATTAGGCGAAAGGATTAGAGCATCATAATTTGCACAGAATACAGGTAAATACATAGATTTGTGAGTAGGAGCTTGTAAAGAAAGGAGTTTTCGGAAACTAATGACTAGACATGGTGGTGTTTTATGAGACCAATATGACGAATTTTGTACTTGTTCAGACAACGCTTCTAATTTTGAAAACAAAGGGTGATTTGATAGCTGAAAAGCTCGAAATAAGAATTTATCACAGAGGAACTGACGGCGAAGTCTTAAAGGCGGGTCAGAACATTCAACTTGCAGAGCGTTATTCGGGCTAGACTTCATGGCCCCGACTACTATTCTGAGTGCTTTTGTTTGAATAACATCAAGCTTTTTCATTCCTACCAAGCTACAGGGTTCTAAAAATTGTGTGCCATAATCAAGGGAGCTTCTTATTAATGCATTATATACAAGTTTTAAATTAAATGGGTGAGCGCCCCACCATACTCCAGCTAAACATCTTAATATATTAAGCGTACGCTCGCATTTAGCACTAATGTTATATAAATGAGACATTCCCGTAAGTTTCGAATCTAAGGTTATACCTAAGAACTTGGCTTCATTATTAACCGGAATAATTAAATTGTGATATTCCACTAAAATTGGAGGAGGGCGACGCATTCGGGAAAAAAGAACAACTGAGCTTTTTGCGACAGAAAGACTTAAACCATTTATATCTAGCCACGATTTAAGCATTTGTAAAGAAAGGTTAAGTGAAGCACAGAGCTTTGCAACGCTTTTATCAGAAAAATAAAGGAGAAGGTCATCTGCGTATTGCAAAATACTAACATTATTAGTAATAGAGCATTCTAGGTCCAATGAGTATATATTAAAAAGCAGTGGGCTTAATACTGATCCTTGAGGTAACCCATTCCACAATAATCTAGATTTAGTCGTATCTCCACACACAACATTAATACTACGTCCTACCAAAATATTTATGATAAAATTTATTAAAATACTAGGAACCTTTAAATTTACTAGCTTGTCTCTAAGGATTGATAAAACGACATTGTCATAAGCAGCTGATATGTCTAGAAATGCTGCAAGAAGGTGCTCATTCTTAGAGAAGGCTAATCTAATGTCAGTAATAAAAATGGCAATACTGTCTGCAGTGCTCCTGCCTTTTCTGAAACCAAACTGGAAATTACTTAGTAGACCTTTACTTTCTACAAACCATTCAAGTCTATTTTTAATAAGATGCTCGGCTAATTTTATAAGGACAGAAGATAGTGCTATTGGGCGGTAAGATTCAGCATTGGATGGACATTTATTTGGTTTTAAGATTGGAATTATTTCCTGAACTTTCCAATGAGGAGGAATATTTCCGGAATACATTATATAATTTATGAGAGAAAGATAATAAGTTAAAGCTGCATCATTTAAATTAACTAGAAAAGAATAGGGAATTCCATCCATGCCAGGTGCAGAATCCTTTACATATGAGAGAATACCTTTCAGTTCAGAGAGACTGAAAGGATTAGCTAATCCAGAATGGTCTGAATATGAAGAGAATTGTTCATTTGGAATTAACAGATCTTGTGGGACAAAAGAAGGGGCAAGACTATCTAAGAAATTTTCAACTAGTGGTTCATCAAGGAGCTTGGGTGAAGGAACTTTATATGCTGATCTAAAGCGCCTTATATTAGTCCAAACTGCAGAAGGCGGAGTATCAGGGGAAATAGAATGACAAAAAACTCTCCAACTTTCCCACTTTTTTTGTTTAAATAATTTTCTGGTACTATTGACTAAGTTTGATAAATTATTAAAATTCTCAGCTGTAGAATGGGATGAATATAATCTTTCAGCTTCCTTTCTTTTTTTTATAGCCACCGTACACTCTCTATCCCACCAAGGGGGAGGGGGTAATTTATTTCTATTACTACTTTTGGCGGGAAAAATTTCATCTGCTACTTCTAATAAAACAGATGCTAACGTTTCTGCACAAAAGGTGTAATTGTTATTTTGAACTACAGGTAGTGTTTGAATTTTCTGTTCTACTTTTTCTTTGTAAAGATTCCAGTCGGCATGTTGAATTTTATATTTAAACCGTGGAGAGCGACTAGTACTAACTTTATTTACATCCGGAAATGAAAAAACTATAGGAAAATGATCACTCCCATAGGTGGAAGGGAGAGTGGACCAGGCCAAAGTGGAAGCGAACCTCGGGCTACATATAGTTAAATCGGGAACACTTACACCTTCATGCGGTTGAGTACGACGAGTAGCAATTCCAGTATTGAGAATACACAAGTTATTATTGTCCAGAAAATCTACGATTCTACTACCATAGTAGTTGGAATTACTACTGCCCCATGACTGGTGTTGTGCGTTGAAATCAATCATGATTATGATAGGTTTAGGGATGTTGCTAAGAATTAGTTCTACTTCATCATAAACAATAGTTGATGGGTGAGGAATATAAACAGAAACAAAACTGATGTTATTTATAGACACAGCTATTATAGAAAAATCATTATTGTGTGATGGCAGGGGAATATGTGAAAATGGAATAGAATGATGGACTAGCAAAGCTACCCCACCATAATTATCATATCTATCTTATCTGGCACATGAGAAACCAGAAATTTTAAAGTTAGAATCTGGACGGAGCCAGGTTTCTTGTAAGGCAATTAAAAAAGGATCAAATTCATTAATAAAAACTCAATAAAACTCATTTATTTCTGTAAATAGGCTTAAAAAAAGCACTTTTACACGTCCCAGTATTAACCCTACCACTGCTTCAGGACAATAAATGGGCCAGTGCTGAGAAGAAGCAGCGCAAGAAACTCAGTCACTATTGTCAGCCTCTTTTTCAAAGGTTTACATGCTTTAAAATGTACAAAGTTATAAATATTTATTTATGCGAGCTAGGCAGTAAAGTATCCCAAACATTTTTATCTTTTAAATAATCATCGACTTTATAGTAGCCCTTTTTCATTAAGGTACTTTTAATATGTGCTTTGAATTTATGAATGGGTAGTTCTACAACAGTTTGTGGTAATTTATTAAAGAATTTAATACATTTTCCCATAAATGAATTACCAATCTTATGCAATCTGAAATTTGGAACGGCAAGTTTATTTTTGTTTCTTGTATTAAAGTTATGCAAATCGCTCTTTTTCGTGAATTGCTCTATATTTTTGCGGACATATAAAAGGTTTTCATAAATGAACTGTGAAGCTACTGTCAGTATGTTAATTTCCTTAAAAAAATCTTTCAAGGAAAATCGGGGTCCAAGGTTATAAATGGCCCGCACTGCTCTCTTCTGCAGAACAAACACAGTTTCAATGTCCGCGGCTGAGCCCCACAACAATATGCCGTATGACATTATACTATGAAAATAGCTAAAATATACTAGCCTTGCCGTTTCAATGTCAGTTAATTGCCTTATCTTTCTCACTGCAAAAGCAGCCGAACTGAGCCTTTTTGACAAAGTTTCAATATGAGGACCCCATTGAAGTTTAGCATCTAAAGTGATTCCCAAGAATGTTGTGGAATTTATGCTATTTAATGGTTCATTCTTCACCATTAATTGCGTGGAAACCTGCCTCACATTAGGTAAGGTAAATTTAATGCACTTAGTTTTGTTTGCATTTAACAATAAGTTGTTAACAGTGAACCAATGTAGAACCTGTGAGAGTGTGTTATTAATATCGTCAAAATTTACTTTACCTCTATCAACTTTGAAAATGAGAGATGTGTCATCAGCAAATAACACAATATCACACAGATCTTTTACAAAGTAAGGAAGGTCATTAATATAAATAAGAAATAGCAAAGGTCCTAATATTGATCCCTGCGGCACACCCATAGTAAGAGGTGCTCCAGAAGACTCAGTTCCGTTAATACAAACTTTTTGTTTTCTGCCTGTGAGATACGAGTTCAGCAGATCAAGTGACTTATTCGAAACACCATAATGTCGCAATTTGTTTAGTAAGGTTTGGTGGTCTACACAATCAAACGCTTTTGAAAGATCACAGAAAATACCAACAGCGTCCTTTTTACTCTCCCAAGCATCAAAGACGTGTTTCAATAGTGCTACCCCAGCGTCAGTAGTACTTCTACCTTTCGTAAAACCAAATTGCTTATTGTGTAATAATTTGTTAAAAATGAAGTGAGATAGAAGTTGGTGGAAAATAATTTTCTCAAAAATTTTGCTAAGTACTGGTAGAATAGAAATCGGTCGAAAATTAGAGGGGTCACATTTGTCACCAGCCTTGAACAATGGAATTATTTTACTTAACTTCATTAAGCTAGGAAAGCAACCTTGATCAATACATGTATTAAAAATGAATGCAAGGTGAGGAGCTATGGTGTCAATAATTGTTCCAATTATACTGACTGAGATTCCCCAAAGGTCCTCGGTTTTTTTCATATTTAATTCTCTAAAGGTTTTAATTATTGTATTACAATCTATATGCCTGAACTGGAGCAGACACTGGCACTCGGTGACATTAGATTTTAAAAGAGACTCTGCAAGAACTGGTGATGAATTCAGTTCTTTAGTTGTTTCAGACGCAATATTGGAGAAGAATGTCTCAAATGTGGTTGCAACTTCTGTATCGGAATTTATAATTTCGTTTCCGATTTTCAGTGAAAAAGTGTTATCCTTCGATTTATTTTTACATGTTTGTTTATTTATTATGTTCCACGTAGCCTTAGCTTTATTATTAGAATTTAAAATCATGTTTCGAAGATGATTTGATTTAGCAGCCAAACAAACCCTTTTAAATATTTTTGAGTAATTTTTAACATATTCTATAACATTCAGATCTTGCGTATCGGCTTTAAGACTATATAATTCATACATTTTATTTCTACTCTTGTGAATGCCGGTTGTAGCCCAGTCGTCAAATTTACATTTAACAGAATTTATTCGGATCTTTTTCTGTGGGAATGTGGTTTTGAATTCCTCACTCACAACACTGAATAGATCCTCATAAATGTGATCAACATTATTGTCATCTAATATAAGTTTATCAATACCATCACAAATATTTTTCTTAAATTTGTCAATTCGGTTAGTTGTTATTGGCCTACAAACAACATCCACTGTACTAGCGACATGATGGTGTTCAAATGTGGCCAATTGTCCACTATGATCTGAACTAAGGCAATTAATTATTGATTTACTTTGAATATTACAGTTACAAAAAATGTTATCTAAGCAAGTAGCTGATGTTGGAGTGATTCTAGTAGGCTCATTGAAAAGATTTGATAAATTAAAAGATTTAAAAAGGTTTAAGAATCTTATTTTATATTGAGTATTATCTAATAAATCTATATTAAAATCTCCACATACAACTACTCTCTTATTTGATTTAAATACCTTTTTCAAGACCTCCTCCATAGTGGATTCGAATAATTGGTAATTTGCAGATGGGGGCTTGTACACACTTACAATTATATACTGCTCTAGCTCTGCACACGCAAGTTCTATAGTTCGTTCGATTGAGAGTGAAACAATGTCTTTTCTTTCCTTGTATTTAAATTGATTATTTATTATTATGAGTGACCCCCCTCTAATAGCAGACTCCCTGGTGAACGAACTACAAACTTTATAATTACCTACATAAAACATTAATTCATAATTTTTAAGCCAATGTTCTGTTAAGCATAATACATGAACATTGTATTTTTTTAAAAACAATTCTAGTTCTAATTCTTTGCCAGCCAGGCCTTGTAAATTTTGATGAACAATATTAAATCCTTTAATAGACCTGTCTGTTGTCGTCCCTCTCAGTTTAAATCAGAGGTCGTCACAGAAATATTAGTATTTCTACTAATAATATCAAAAGTTGAATTTACTTGTTTTGTGTTAATAACACAGTTAATATTATAAGCTAACAATGTAGCAACTTTTAATTTTATACTTTGAGGCAGGTGTAAAGAGCTGCCTGTCAATAAGAATTTATTATTAATAAATTTATTTGTGTCGAAAAACACAAACTTGTCGCTATGACGAACAGTCAAGTTACATAATAGAGTATTCAGTAAGTGAATACTTTTGTTATTATCTGAGGAGCCATTTTGACAGTATGGCAGGGCACACATAATTATCTTTTCAACATTAAGGCTGGCCAGCATGGAAAAATTATGCAAAATATTTTTCCTACTAATATTCTGACTGTTTCCTAACATTAAAATTAAAATGGATTTGCTATGTAATTGATTACATTTTTTTATGCCATTTATTATTTGACTAATGGATGCATCAGGCATACAATTATTTATTATTTTACAATCTAATTTTTTATTCAATATGGGGCCATAACCAACTCCTAGCCTATCTGAGAATAACACTACATTGTTTGATTTTTTTACATTTAAAAATTCAGTTTTTGCAGACATTGAAGGCTGCAAGCCGCCATCAGTTTGTTGCTGACTTTGCATTGTTATGTTTGGCAGAGATTTAAAATCCGTAGTAGGATTGCCTAGATCTAAGAGATTGTTTGCTGCCAGGATATGTTCGTTAATTTGTTCCCTGGCTGAATTATATTTAGCTGTTATGGATGCAAGCGAGTCATGCAAGTTTGTGATTTCAGCCTGCAACCTTTCAACGTCCAAGTTATGAGTGGACCTACTCTCTACTAGTTTACTGTGGTAAATTTCTAGACTGTCAACCAAATCTAGATTCTTTTTCCTTAACAAAATATTTTTGTGAAACTGTTCTTGCCCTTTTATTAATTTTTTTGTTTTAGAAATAAACCTATTAATTTTAACATACTTTTTTAATTTATTTCTACTAGAAAAAGTCAATGGCCGACTAACGTTCTCAAATGATTTAGTGTCGCAAGATACATTTAAGTCTGGTAGCACTGCACGTCCACCAGGACTCCCAATTAGCTCTTCGTATAAGTTCAGAGTGTGTGTGAACTCCTGCTGCTTTCGTTCCTCTTCGAAGTGCAGTATGGTCTTATTGGCGTCCCTCAGTTCAGCTTCTAACTCATTGTTGCGCATCAAGGTCTGCTGAAAGATATTGCTGCACTGGTCGAAGGTACTGATTGTATGCAGTAGTTCATCACGGTGCTCGGTTACCTCCTGGAGACGGACATGCAGTTCTGTATCAAATGTATGTAATCAAATGTAGTAAATCACTTTTCTTACTGTTAATGCTTCGACAGTTCCACTGAACTGCTAGGGAGAACTTTACCATCAGCAATAGAGCTAAGGTCAGCTACGAGATCATTATTTTGAAAGGCAACGTTGGACGGTACTAAATTAGATTGATTCAAAGAGGTAATTAGTGTAATAATTAGTTCTTTAATAGACATATTTGTTAAGGTGCTAGCATTGTCATTTTTACCTAAAACACTTTGACTTGGACCAAACGGAGTATTGTAATCATTGGTCATATTTTGATGTTGTACTTGGTCATAACTTTTACCTGGTTTAAAAGGTGATTTAGGTTTCATTAATCCAGTTTTTTTGTATGAATTCCAGCCTGGGTTATTATTGGGGACATAATTTAATTTGGAGTTTTGAGGATGATTACTAGAAGATTGTGATTGAGTTGTGCTGCCAGATCTTAAAACATCTGCAAAAGATTTGCCAATTGGAGGATGAAGTTTTAATGCTTCAGCATAGGTAATGCAACTTTTGGCCATTGTCTCCTTAATATTTTTTTGTCGTGAGTATTCAGGGCATTTTCTATTAGTAGCCTGATGGGGACCTGAGCACAAGAAACATATTACATTTTCTTCCTCAACATTACAGGTTTCACCGGAGTGGCCAAGACCACATTTATAACATCTTGGAAGGGACCTACATTGACTCTTTACGTGACCATAACGGCAGCATTGGTAACATTGGATTGTTGGATAGATGTAAAGATCAACAGGTAAGGAGTTGTAACAGACAAAAACTCTTTTAGGGAGAACCTGGCCATCAAAAGTTAATACAACCGTCTCAATGGGGACAAATTCTGACTTTCCATTAACAATATTCTTTTTTTTCAGTCTTCTTATTTTTAAAATTTTACCACATCCCATTGGCACAGTTATATTATTTAAGATGTCCTCATCACTCCACTCTGTAGGAACTCCTCTGACCACTCCCATCCGTGTGATATTGAAAATTGGGATAAAAGTTTTGTAATTGTTTGTTTTAAGCAAGTTATTATTAAGGAATGCATTGGCATCTTCAAAACGAGAGAAAGCAACAGAAATCCGATTTCTACCTATTTTTTTTCAGACTACCATCAACAATACCTCTTATTAGATTTTCGTTTTAGAAAATGTCCCACAGTCACGGGGTGCAGAGTACAGTTTTCATTTGGCACAGTTTGTTCTTTCTGTATATGAACAACAAAGGGCGCAACATCAGTAGCCTCATAAAAGCATCTACTTACCAAATTGGGTGGAGTAGGGGTCGAATCAGATGTGTGGGACTGAGTAGCAACAGGAGTCGATGGAGTAACAAAAGGAATCACATTTTCAACAACTTTTTTAGCACTATTTAAGTTTTCAGTGTTTGCACAACAACAATCAGAATCATTAGGTACCTGGCTCAATGTAGAAGATTTGCTATGACGATTTTTGCGCTTTTTATTACAATGCTTGCAAACTTTACGAACAACAACTCTCTTTCTTTTAGAAGGGTTAGAAGTACTTTCAGATCCGTCCGTGTCCATTACAGAACCTTCCGTATCCATACCTGACTGACTACATGTTGAAAATGTTGAAATAGTAACAAAATTTGACGCCTGGGGGGTTGTCCCGCCAGGATCGTCCGGCTCGTTCATCACGAGAAAAAATAATTAAAACTCACCCAGAACTGCAGAGGTGAATGCTACACTACAATAAAATGATAAATATAACTTAAAAGGCTACTTATTTATGCACTAAACCACCAATCTGATCCTTTTTCTAATTTAAAAATTTTAAGCAAGAAAAATGACGTCCACCAAGTACGACGTTTCCCGCGCTTTTTTAATGTGGTCGGCGTTTAGGCAAGGTTCGATGTCCGAAAGTGAGCCAATGGTCATTGGTTGAGTGAGATTCGTAGTTCGAGAGTATGCCAGGGTCATCGGGAAGGGAAGCATCGAGGACCATGGTCAAAAAAATAAAGTCGTCAAAAGGGAAACTTATACAACACTCTTCTGCTTTTATTTTGGCAAAGACTTGGTTTTGAGAAATAAACAACACTCACGATGAAAAATACAAAACAAAGCGAATGACAGATAATAATAACACCTGTGACAATATTTTCAGTGTTGCCATGCTAATAATGTGGTGATGAATAAAAATAATCGATATAAAAATCGGTTGTATTTTTTGATGACTCGAAATAAGGTGTATAATAAGGTGTGTGTGAAATAAGGTTTCATTTAGTTATTTAAATATTTTGGTAGTGTTATTGGAATATTAAAAAGGTTTTATAAATGTCATTTTAATGAATACGTATTTAAAAAAAATACTACTTGTCATAGTCGAAAAACAATCGATATGAATCGATTCTTACCGATAAGATTCATTTTGGCAACACTGAATTGAGTGTTAAAGACAGGAAGTTGTAATTATCACATAAAGTACTATTTATATTGGATTTTTATAAAGGCAAATTGATACAAAGTTACAATAAGTGAATACTTTAAAAATTAATTTAAAATTTTTGGCAAATTCATATTTTCATTAGCAGCTTGTCCACGCCAGGCCAGAAATGAACATTGTCCTTTATGTATGGTAAAATTGTATAAATACGCTGTTGGTTTTCTCAATAAAATAAATAAATAAATAAATACTCAACATAATAATAAATTATTCAATCTGGATACTTTACTTATGTAATGACATTCTTAACAAATGACATTCTAATATTGTTGTTGCCAATACACAACTATGTTTTAGGTCAACATCCAAGTTATCGATATCAGGAAGTCTAAAGACCGACCATAAATACGTCAGTGAATTTGATCCTGAGTCACTTTGACCCGATCCGTTGCGCAAGCTACTCGTACATTACGTGGCTTGTTTCACGCCGTACATAATGTGAAACATAGGTTTGCATCAACAGAGCCGGTCCGGCCAATTATCTTAAAGATTTACCGCCGGCGACGCAGTCTTGATTATTTTGACAGAAGGGACATTCGATTGCAATAAAATATATTATTCATGATTCCGTGGAGGGTAGTTGAACGGGAAGCATGGTCGATCTGTTTTAATGGTTTCAATTTATTATTTAATGGACTTTAGTGTACAAATTTGGTGTTATTTTGTGTTCTAAAGTGCAGTGAAGTGATAAATTATAAAAAACATTGAAATACTTCGAATTTGAGCGCGCATCGAGTGTCGAGTGGGTTGTCGTATGAACAACCCGCTTTGGACCCGATGGCGTCTTGAAACATGCTTACGGGCATACTTAACTCCACGGAATCCATGAAAAATCAATAGAACTGAAACACCCACGTTCTATTGATAACTATGTCAATTTTCACTCGACATTGGCAGAAATAAACCTCCCAGAGAGGTTTGGTTTCCATTAAAAAAAAAAATTATTCATTTTACGTCTTATGCACACTCATAAAATGTATCTGGAGTGAAAGCCTTTAGCCACTTTTGTTTAATAATTATTACTGTATGAACCACATGACACTGGCCACTAAGAAAAACTGCGGTCTTTCTCGACGGCCAAAATCTTTACTCTTTTGTTTCTCTTCTCGCTGACGACCCTCGAATTGTCACGCATATGTTTTCCACGACTCGTAGTATTTATTTGTAAATATTTTAAATATTCTCCTTTTTACCCGTAGCTCGAGTATTACGTATAACTTCCCGCAATCACAACGTAAGGCCCAACAAATTCTTAAAGTCCTACACTGTTACGTATTTATCTTTATGACTATAAATATAAACCTGTTAAGTTTCCAAAGCCATCGCTATGAAAGACGCCGTATTGTTAACCAAATCTATTCATACAATAACTTGTTTTTGCTATCTATTTATCAAAGCCTAATTTACCTTCTGCAATCTCGGTAATCTTTGCCGGCAGTTCGTTAGGCCGCCCACGCACGTCGCAGGCAAATGAGACAGCAGCCGCGGACGATATTGGCTCGCCGACTTTCGCTCCACCATACTTATAGCAGGATGAATGGCCTCTATTTTTAGCATGCAAAATGTATGAGCCAATTTAAAGTGTGAGCTTTATTTTTCATACATTTTTGAACTATGAAACCCAGGTAATTTAAAAGTTTTTTGCACACTTACAGAAACATAAACAAAAAAAAAATTGTTACAAAAACAATTTGGGTTTGGGATTGGGGCTAATCCTAAACTAAGCAAGACTTGTACGGACGCCGGCTCATCAAACTAAATACTGCTCCATTTTGTGTGCCTACAAAGACTGTCGCCATGACAATTGCATCAGAAACTCCAGAAAAAACCCCTGAATTATTCCATGTCCAAGCTAGTTAAGAATGTTTGATGACATACTCATTAATCTACTTGCTGGTACGTGACCTGCCTCGGGAGCCGGCAAAAACCGCGGAGACAGCAAAGGAGACAATTGTCAACAACGTCAATCCTCCCTTGGAAATGATAATAATGATGTATTGGCTGAGGGCATACGTGCGGTGACGTCGAATTGGGGAGCTTTGCCTGTTTCGCTCCGTTTGGGCTCCGAGGGTAGTTGGAAAACCACAGAAAAATGTATAGTCGAAAAATGAGTAGTTTATATTTATCGCACCCTTAATAATGAATGGGCACAACTCCAAAATTCAGTTTTTTGGGAAAAGCCGAAAAACCAATCGGCGGATCGCGGTTTTTTACATAATTGGCTCTAAATTCTTTATTTTATCAGCTACAACTTTCAAATTAAGCATACTTCATCACTGGTATCTGTTATATAATTTGACATGAGACATTTTTGAAAATATTGATTATGAGTATGTAAAAAAATTGTTTAAAAAAATATTTCAAAGTTAGGCCTTTATTTTACTATTTCTGTTGTTGTGATTTTGGGTATTACTTGTACTTGTGCCCATCTAATCCTTAGGCTGAATTGTTTTATATGGCATATTCCCTAATATTGCTCTCTACTATTTAAAAATAAGTGTATTATTCGATTTTTATATTGATTTACGCCCAATAACATTGGGGACAGTTATTGTGCGGTATAGTAGCTTATATCCAATTCAGTATAAGAGTAGGGTGCTGAATACTAGAAAATTATTAGATATGTGGAATTAGATTAAAATAAAGACTATTAGCTATTTCTCTGAGAAAACCGACATGAAAATACTAATTTTATGCATTCAAATATTTTTACTTAGATAGATAGGGACTCTTACCCTATAAAAAATATGCTTTTTATCAAATAAAGAAAAAACCTACAAAAACTTTTTCTGTGAGGTTTTCTGTTATGGATTTGTTCAGGATAATCACTTATTAAAGTCCAACAGCCAGTACCTTGGTATCTTTTTTCCACTATCCTGCTGTCCTGGTGGAAGGAACCGTTCTCCTTGTCCCTTACTATAATCACCCACATTATGTGGGAATCAGTTCAAATGGCTATTGTAAAAAATACAATTTAATACTCAAATTGGCGTGTGTAATTTTTGAAGGATTTTAGCAACCAATTTTGAACACAAGAATATCTATTCTGGTGTTCTAACATTCCCCAAAAAATATTATACTACTAAAGCACCTTAGCCATGCTTCAGATTCAATTTGTGTTATATGGTTTACAAATACAGTCTTTTATAAGAGCACGGATTTGCAGTCCATCGAAGATAGCTGCTTTTAATTTTTCCGTACTCATCATTTTTTTGCTTTTGATCATTTTAGTGATTAGAAAGCTCAATACATATCTTTGGCCCTCCAAATAGAAGCCCTTTACGTCCTGCTTGACTTCAGTATTGCAAAGAGTCTAGGTACACAAGGTTTACGACGATATTGGACACCCAATATTTATTATTTTTTACAATTTTTATCCCAGAGTATGCTTGGTTTGTTATCACAAACTCCGTGATCTTTTTTCTTTGCTTTTGTGTACAATATTTGCCACATATTAATAAAAACTGGTGTTAACACAAGATTACATTACGAACTCACATTTTTAAGACAAAAAGCACTTTAGAACTTAAATTTAGACAAACTGAAAATTTCAAGGTCTAATCTGATCAGTAAAATTGTAGTAACTTAATACGTGAAAAGATAATTTTAAAATAAATTCGATGTATCCTCAGTCCTCAGAATCTGAGTGATTAATTAGCATCAATTTATGTGACCGTAATAAATTAAAGAATATAATTATAAATTATAACACTAACATATTAAAGTAATTCACCTTTTGGCTGACTAGTGCGTTTATTCATGAAATAAACAAAGAAAAAAGCCAACTCGAGCCCCGAGCGAACGTTAATAGCCTTAACACGTAGGTATGTCTCTTATTTTATAAATCATTAGTTTATTTGTCGGGAAGTATTTCATAACCACCGCTTTATTTCTTAGCATCGCGATAAAACATTCTATAGGCTCCTAATCAACCAATAGGTATGAAAATTAATACCAAGAAGCAAATTACTTTTATAGGAGAGTTATAAATTTAACTACAAACACCCATCCATGGTCCGCCTAACTAAAGTTAAAGTTATATTTTATAATTTTCTATGATTAACGGGACTTTATCAATGTAATAAAAATGAAAATGTAACATATTATTAGAAATATATGGAATTAATTAGACATAGCTCACTAACACTTACTTAAAAGTTTGTCACACAAAGGCACAACTCCAAATTGGACCACAGTCGCGGGGGCCGGATTCGACAAATATCGGCATGTCTCTGATTCAGCCCTTCTAGCGGGAAGATAGATGAAAGTATGGAAGGGGCACAAAATGTAGAACTCTTTAATCTGATCATTGTTTTCGATTTCTGTGAAAGCCATCTTGTAGAACTGACGAAAATATGCCTCTCTAGTACAAAAAGTAAAAAACCAAAAATTTTGAGTTGTGCCCCTATATTATTAAGGGTGCGTTATGTAAAGTCGACGGCAGGCTGGCTTGGTGCTATGGCTAAAATAGATTTGTGGCAATTTTCAAAAGAACAATCAAATTTGGCTTCCCACCTTATTAAAGGTAGTAGGGCTTGATGGTGGTGGATTATGGTCTTGACATCTGATGTCCTGGTGCCAAACTTGATAATCAGCCATAGAGACATTAATACTTAACTTAATCATGTTTTAATACAACTTGACTTTATCCAGTTTTATTACACACAGAAAGTCTTCAGTTTGTGAATCAGTTATTTATAATTTAGAATCAAGAACTAACTCTTAGGTATCACCACCCCCACCTGGGTATTGGGTATTTGGCATTCAATAGAAACACTTTCACTTTTCTTCTACAGAACCCTCAAACTAAAGACCTCTCCCCATACCCGTTTTTATTTTTACCCGCTAAGTCTTCACTAGACAATTGATTTGTGTATTTGCCTGTTTATTTGGCCAATAAGGGGGATTCCCCGAATCGAGCAGTGCCAAAGCCGAGCTTAGTGCGGATTCCACTCCCGAACGGGGCACTTACGGTTAGTCACTTGAAGAAACGAAAATACTTAATGGTCTGTTTTTATGTGGTTTCTTAGAGGATGAAGATAAAAAACCTATATTATGGTCTGCCTGAGTAACTAAATGGTGTAAGTAATAATGGATCCATTCATCAAACGTTAAAATTACACACATCATCAAAAATAATTTCCGTCTTAAGTGTGGGACATTTATGAATCATGCGGTTCATAATAAAGTGTTAAAACAATGAAACTAGCTCAAAGTTCTTGATAGCAAAATTAAGATTTTTATCTTGATGAAGTAACATCTAAAGGTTCCTCTAATATTTTCTTATCTGCAGCTTAGGGAACAATTCACCAATCTAATAAAAAAAAACAACAGAACAAGCCCGCCCTTAATTCACAAATACTCCATTTTTATCCGTCATGTTTCCCTCTTTTTAATGTCCCACATCCCCTGTATCAATTTGAATTCAACACCCGTCTACGTGTTTGTGGATCGCATTAACAGAAAAAAGCTTAATAAAAATCAAACCCGGACGATCTGTGCAAATAAACAATCACGGTGAGCATGTTACAATCAAGCAAAACGAATTTAAATTAACTTTACCGCGTTAGCCCGGACGGGCCCTTCGGACGTGTCCGGGGTGATAGTGGATGGCGACGTTTCTGTGCACTGCAGGTGTAAATGCTATCGCTAGTTTTATTTATTTATTTTAAAGTTTATTGCCCAGAAAAAACAGTAAGTAAAAGATACCTAACCAAAAGCTTGTACAAACTTATGTTAGTACAGGAAAATTTTAATAATTAGGTAAGTCTTTTTTAAATGAAAACAGGCTCAAAACCTTAGACTTGACTAACATCGGCAATTGTGGCGACGAAAAAGCTTAGAACACATTATTTAGTACGACTATAATATTATTATGTTGTTAATTTCGTCCGTTTGAGCCAAAGCAACAAAGACGCAGTGTCCAAAAATAATCACTCCAAGATTGTAACAGCTATACCAACAGCTGAATGAGAAGGAACGATCAAAGATAGTTACCATGTCTTTAGTCTTTTTAGAGATTATAAAGCAAATAAACATAAAACTTTAACAAAATCTCACCCCAAACGAAACGCAATTAAATCCGCCATTGCCAAGTCCAAACATTAGATCAAATGAATATTAAGTGTCGATCCCGCTCGCAACACGGACTAATATTATCCTAGCACTCGACTTGGCTAATAAAGCTTAATTCTATATTCAGCTAATTGTTCACTCTGCAGCAAGGTAAATATTTACGGCGGGATCCGTCGGAGTTCGGAATTTTAATTTTATTGGATTCTGAGAGTGCAGCGCTGACTGCTACATTAACGGGTCTTGAGTTTGAAGGGTTAATAAAAAGAATAACCCTGTTGCAATTGTTATTTTGATAGATGAATATTTCCTTGGGAATTTCACACGTCGTGTAATATTAGTAGATTCATAAAACAATCTAATTTTTTTTCAACTTCCCTATGCTGAAGTTACGAGGAAAATTTAGAGAAACCTTTTTAATGTTAATTAACACATTTCAGATGATTTTACAAAAAGTAACTTACCTTTCTCAGCAACAGCTACGAGCGCAGATAAGAACTGAAACAAAAAAGATATAGGTTAGGTATATTTTATTGTAGAGACTAAATATTTTCAATTCGCAACCCCAATAGAGACAAACTATGTCTTCTTACAGCAAATCCTGCATTCAAAAAACCAAGTACATAAGCCTGAGTTAAGCGTGGCATGCACTGCGGTTCTTTCTTGCTTTGTCGCTTGTCTACCGAATTCAGGGGTCTACTTTCAAAACAATTCAAATTCCAACAGCTTTCTAGTCTAACCATCTCTTTCACTCAAATCAGCGATCTAGTGTGACTGAAAGAGACAAATGACGATGGAAATGTCGTAGACGGGTTTCAGAATAGGACCGTATCGTCACAGAATAAGTAATAGTACAGGTACAGAAGGATTACTCCGCAAGACGATTTAAATAAATGCTAGTCTTGCTACGACGCGATACAGTGGAATTCAGCTCGCACAGCACTACGTACCTACAATTTTATTCACCTACAAGTTTTTTCTCTTTCTATCGCGTGCCTCTGAACTCTTCTTACGCTATTAGGGTTGCTGTCTAGTGAAAAAATAATTAATCTACTTATTTGTAATGACCTACGTATGTAGGTAAGTATGCATTCATTATGGTAAACCTTGGGAGAGGCCTTTGTCCAGCAGTGGACGTCATTTGGCTGAAACGAACGAACGCATTCTGAGCAGTAGTCATAGTAGGTTAGGTTCCTATACTATCCTAAGAATTATTGATTACCTACATGGCCAACATACCTTTCAGCATCTTTGGGAAGCGAAAAAAAAAGATAAATCCGGTAGATTACTTTTCGAATTTAAACACCCGAACGCCGCACAATATTTCTTTCTCTTTATGTCCATTTTTAAATAATACTTCGATCATAGAATTATAATCATACTACAACGCACGCCAGCGTCCTGACGAGCGCGCGCGTGACACTCGACTGATATAATACCCGCCGGCGGGGCGCTTCGCTGTAGGTAATTATCGGATGTACCGCGCGGAGTGAGCCAGGCCTGGTATCGTCTGCAAAGGCATTCGAGTTCGAGCAAGTCTAAGCTACCCGCGATCTTTTTGACAAGGTCCACGATTTTCACGCACAGTTGCTTCGGGAAGTTTCTGTTGCTAGTTATTTGGCTTTTGTGGCGCTTAAACGATTTCAGACGAATTTCTGGACGGGTAGTTTGTACCTTTTAGTGCTTTTTGCAATTATTTTTTGCTTGGTTACATTTTGACGATTGGTGATTTTCATTATTACTTCTTTTTCTCGAGTACCGTTATTATGCAGCTAGTGATATTTTTATCACTTTTTGTAGCGCTATGATAAAATATCATTATCTGATTGATAAGTTCTGAGAAAAAAGCAATCTTAACCAAAATCCAGAAGTATCAATGACTCAAATAATTTTCTAGTTCGCAAAAGAAAATAAGAGAAACCATTTGTTGCTGAGCTTGTAAGCTCAAAAGCTATTTTAATTACTTCGGGTTCTAGACATCTGAAAGTAAAAAAATCGCTCAAACGTTCTAAAGAAATAAATTCACTCACCCGCCTGACCACCAAATCAATTCCCGCCACTAATACGCGTAAGTGAGAGTCTAGACGGCCTTTACCCGAGCCTTAAGCACAAAACAATTTTAATTTATATAGATTATCCGCTCCTTTTCGATACTAGATCCTTTGAAGCATCAAAACTTGTGTATCTCTTACCTTTTTAGTCTCCACTACAATAGACTCAGTTCGTGTTCAAATAGTAACTTAGACAAAAGCGCCGGAATCAGAAGGAGTTCCGCAAGGAGGTACCTTCGGCCCAGCACTATTCGAATTGTTGAAACTTTTCCCACTTTCACGTTTCCTTTTATCTGTTCGAAAGTGTTTCTCTGTTAAATTATTTTTTTCTTTCGCTCCTTCCTCTCGAGGTTTATGACGCGTGTGTGAGACGTACAAACTTATATCGGGATTCTTTGGTATTTTGTTCGTATTCTTTTCTGGATACGACGTTTATTAACGCCAGTTGGATAAAGTTACGAAAGGTTAGGTGTTTATTGATTTTCTAGTGTTTGAGACGATTCAAGAGATTGCGGCGTTAAAAAAATATACGAAATGACCAGATATTGAAAACTGTGAGTTAAACGTAGTTGAAAACTTTATTTAAAATCTCACACTTTCAGTTACTGCAAAAACAAAAAAGTTTGTCAAAATCGGTACCTATGGGCGCTAATTAAACAAGCATTTAACTCAAGTAATCTTGGGAGAAATAGTTTACCTACATAACACTTCATTTCCTATTTTCTAATCGTATGAAAGATGTGGAAAACAACTTAGTTACAATCTCAACAATAGCAGCGTTCTTCGCTTATATTACAATTTGTTTCCAATTAATTAAGGAGTTAATGTAACAAGCAAGCGTCGAGTGCGGAATTAATATCGCTGTCGAGGGCTTAATAAGCGCTGGCTGCGGCTTCTTCTAACGTCTTTATAAGCTGATAGCGTCTCAATAGCTGCAGGAATTTGGAGGAATACCGAGTTACATAGGAAGCAGCTCGATGACGCAGTGCGGTGAATGTCCTTGAGCGAATGTATACTGAGTCTAATGTTTATAATGTTACTAAATTTTGTAACGCAATCCATTGTCTAGGTTTCTTGAAACAAAAGATTAATATGCACAAGTATCATACGTACCTACCATACAGAGTTTTGGTTTGATTGGATACTGTGATCAGAGGAATCACCTGTCAAAAAGTCATTGGCATAGGTCCCTTCTGAGGCAGTGCATACCTAGTTACTTTTTGCAATGATTAAAAGAAAGCCTCACGCTGACAAGTCCACATTCCCAATAATTTGCCTCGTCTAGATCTCACCTAATTATACCTCTATTAAGTGACAAGGATAGCAGAAAGTCCATTAAGATAATCTCGAAGGCAATTAAAAGATTTAACAGACATTCGAGCAACTATCGAAGTCACAGATTGTGAAGGAACGCGACCAAACCCTTTAAGCTGGAGCTCATTAATTCGCAACAATAGGAAGTTCGCAAAACTCCCAAAAGTCAATCACGGCTGCATCAGGAAAATTCGAAACTCCAACTATCTGGATTCGGCTGAGACATAATATGGTGAGTAGATCAGCCAGGACACCCAAACAAAACCCAGGACAGAGTTACAAAAATAATAAAAAAAGACAACATTCCTTATATCAAACAAGTTCAAATGTTTTCATAAAATACCTATATTGGAGATCCATGATGGGTAAATGCAAGTGAAGGTTATTAAGGCTAGGTTGCACCATCTTACCATAACCTTAATAAATGTCGGAGTCAAACTCCATACAAAACACACCGGTTATCGTAATAGTTACTGTTAAAGTTAGGTGGTGCAACTCAGTGTAAGTACTCATCAGAAATTGTAAGGATGTAACGATTTCTAAAATTTGTTCATAGTAAGGCAAATAAATTGAATACGTTTCCGCTGTTGTAGAAAGGTACTTATTTTTTAACCCGATTAAAAGAAAACATATTACTTTTGGGCCTGACTGATTAGTTTTGAACTAAATCTTTTAAAAAGCTTTTCGTTTACATCAAAAAGGGTTGTGATTTCTTAAACATGGGATGTCTGTTACTCTTTCGCTGTACCCCAACAGCGGCCCTTTGTAGCGTTAATATGGCGGACTTTAATGCCGAAATAATGATTATGGTAGCGAAGTTGCGACGCTATTGCACAGCTTATTAGCAAGATTCGGCTTCGTGTTTGAGCGTTTTGTGTTCCTTCGGGAAGATGAGGATGATTTCAGCCGCAATTTTCATCCTCCCTTAGATTAATTAGCTTAGATTTTCAAGTGAAATTAGTGCAACATTTTGTAGGTCAACCAGTTGGAAGGATGGATTTTTAATGTTAGCACCCTTTGGTCAAATTTCATAATGCTTTCTGAAAAGTATTAGTGTTCTCGAAATCTGACAATCCTATAACTTTCAGATACAAACCAATATCTTCTTCACAATCTAGCGCTTTTAGCCTTCGTATCTAATATAAAAAAGTACATAATCGTCACACCAAATCCAGACGTCAACTCAATACCCTCTTAATATTGAAATTGAAATGATGAATTTTAATTTCTGTGACGGGTCTGGGTGTAAATATGTATAATATGTATGTATTTAATAAAAAAAAAAGTATATAAGTAGTAAATCCGTTAAGCTAGCACCCATAACACAAGCATTGAGTTGCTTACTTTGGGGCTAGCTGGCGCTGTGTGAAATTGTCCAAAGATTTATTTATTTATTTAATATCCCTTTTTCATCCTGTTCAATTAAACCTGTAACACCAAACCACTTACTTTTTAAGCTCGTCCAAAAACCAAACCCACAATCGCCATTCTTCCTCTTATCTTCCAACACCCACACTTCCTACGCCCAAAAAACAAACAAAAACCCTATATCTCCCACGATCTCCCAATGCGTTAATTAATTTTGATTTCGTGCCATTTCTATATCTTCTAAGAGCAATCTGTCTTAGGATCTCTCTCATTACGGGATAGCTCTGTACAATACAATTAATTAAGATGGTATAGCAGTTGTGGCGGGATTTATAAAGGTCAATTTTATCTCCGGACGTGTCTTATTGACTTGCTATAATCTGATGATTACCGCGAGCCGTGTAGAGTTCAGTGCGGATAGAGCGCGTTTACTTCTTTATTTTTAAGGATTTAAAGCGTTAAGGAATAAATTTTTATCCTAAAATGGAGGCTTAGTGACAAAATAAATTATCTATGAGAAAATATTAATTCTAGAAATGATTTTAATAGTTCGACTACAAATGAAATATAGAAATTCCATTTTTGTTCGAAAGGAACGTTTTCACGTGAAATTAAAATAAAGAATAGCATTTAAAAGGACATTACAACTATTAAAGCAAACTTAATTATTCTTTTTTTTTGCCCCCTCTAATCTATAACTAGGCTTTTTCAAACTACACCCGAGAAAATAGCCAATGTGAGTCTTATTTCCACTTCCTTGGCGATGAAAATAATAATTCTGGCGGTAATGCACAGCTCCCGGTATAGAAGAGGCACTCTCGCGCACGCACCGCGGCACGCGCAAAAGGAGGACGCCTTATTGTATGTATCAGTTAGGTAATTCATCGTAGGTAAAATAAAATTATCATATTTCCTAGAACCTACTTATCATCACGAAACGGTGAATGTCCCTGAGCGCAAGAGTTTCAGTCAAGAAATCCTAGCCAACCAGAGCCAGAGCGTGGGAAGGGCAAATCCTCCAATTGCCTCAGGTAAATTAGAGAGGGTCTTTATTCTGCAGTCAAGACTAAACCGGGCAACATGGAAAGCATTGAGGGAGGCCTATATTCAGCAGTGGACGTCCTATGGCTGAAATGATGATGATGACGTGTAAAATTAAGAGAACTACTAATTTATGACAGTCAAAAATTTTGAGTCTTTCCAGTAACATACCACACCGCGGCCTGATGTTAACACCAGATAGCCGGGAATCGAACCCCGTCTATTGCCGTATTCCACGAGAGATGGCCGATAGCGACGTATCTATATTGGGTGCCGCTATGAACTATGGGAGGCGTGTTTATTGGTTTGTCGATTTTTAACTTGGAACAAACAAACTATTGTTTAGCAAGGTTAAACAACGTTTTTAAATGATTGTTGTTATTTTAAAGACAAAGAGCCAAAACTTGCACTATAGTACAAAATTACTCATTCAAAGTCACCTTGGTTCGCGTAGAATCGGTAATTTTAGTGAGCAACGATAATATTGTAAACTTAATTGAATGTTACTTTTACGATGTTGGTACTCATAGGTATTCATAATTTAATTAACTTTAGTTTATTTTACACTGTAACGAATTAATAATTCAGTCTGTTTATCAGTCATTTAATCGTATTACAATAAAATTCACAATTTGGCTTCTATCAAACCTTTTTTTTTACTTTTACCTTCAATCTCACGATAATTTCGCAGACTCAAGAGTCCATGTTTTATCTCTTCAGAAGAGGGAGATTTTCAAACTTGTTGGCGTTCAGGTTTGTCAAATACCATGCAATTGCCCTAATCTATTTTACATAGTAAAAAATGCCTAAAATCAATAACCCTATCAGTGCGGGCCGGTCACCAATCTTATCGCAACCTCTGCCTAACGCGCTTAGCCCGGGCCCTTCGGCGCGCATCATCCCCACAATAACTCGCTATAATCCAGACCTAGCTCGATTTATACACCCGTCTCCACGCTCCAATGGCAGGGGTGGGAGATTTCCATTCATATGTGTCTTTCTTATTTTTTATTATTTGACTTTTTGGTGTATTTACGGCAGATTCGCTTTTTGGGGACCGGTGAGCTGTTTGGAGATGCGCGTGTGAATGTTTGGAATAAAAAAGCCGTGTAAGCAAAAGGGCACTTAGCTGACTTAAAGATTTCTTGTGGTTGATTGTTAGTAGTGAGAGGATCAGCAAGCGACCGATTCGTTTGTTTTTAAGGTTATTACCACTAATTATTATTTTTTAAATACTAAGTATAAATAATAGAAATAGAAAATATTTTCAGCAGCAGGGTGAACCTTAAACAGCCGAGCTCTGGGTTTTTTGAACTCCCTAAGACGTGAGTAGTATCTAAATCTTTCAGATAAAGTAATTTGAGTAAATTATAATTAATTATTATTATTTAATATTAATGCAAAACACTTGTAAGCTTACAGAACATGTCCAAAGCGCTGTGTTATGAATAAAATTTTGTGATTTAAAAATCATAACCGCATTTATTTACTGTCATAGAAATTGTGTCCAACATCGCGGAACCACGAGCATATCACAAACAACACATCGCCTTCCTTTTTCTTTTTGACGCGCTAGATTTATTAAGGGGGTGGTCCCCATTCGGACAATCTAATGCCAAATCTATCGAGGCGCCGCTCCATACGCCGTAAGACCGTTTAATGAACCGTAAAATTAGGGGGTTTGCGGTATTGACCAGACGAGTCAATGCATGGCTTTGTAGACGTAAAGCGATGATGGTAATGGTAAAATGACGTAACAATTTTTTGTATTGCCAGCGGGGGTCTGGGATTTTAAATCGACTCAATTGAAGTAAGTTCGTTTTCTGAATTGCTTGGGGTTGCGATTATATTGGTTTACATGGTGACCGCACACATCGTGCAATTTTTAGTTTTGTTGTAAAGAAACTAGTTACTCATCATCATTACTAAATTATGATTATTATACGAGTAGCTATAAGAAAAACGTAGGCCTGGTCTTACCTATTAGGTAAAACAAAATATTCAATGAGGGTCCACCATTTTACCACCAGTCTAACGGTTCGAATCTAGACTACAAAATCTATGTATCCGGGTTAAAATCCTTCTTGAAAGTAAATTTTAAGGCGATTAATGCAATCACACAAATACCTACTTTTTCAAACAGATTCATTCATAAGCTCTGATATCATCTGCTATCGTAGGTAGTCCACATGCTTAAAACCTCCTCCAACAGTGAAGTACACCTACGATAAACAAGCCTTGGAAGTTGGTAGCAGTTGACTCCACTCCACCAATTAATCGTCAGCGTCGGCTCTAATCCCAACTGAACGTTGCGTGTTTGTTCTTTGCTTTTTTAAAGATACTTGTACAATTTATGTTTTACTAACACATGCTTGATAAACAATCCTATACATTATAATAGTCGTAAGTGCGGGTAAACAACTGAGATCCAATAAATCGCAATCTCCCGTCAGCACAACTTAATGTTAATGATAAATCTAGAATGTACGCAACGTTGTAACCTTAATTAACCTTGGCTTTTTTAAAAGTAATGTTGGGTTGCACTTAGTCAAAACCTGGCTATGCAACTTGGTATGAAATAATATGGTGCAACTATTTCTAGGTTTTCAGTGCACAATTTGGCGGAAGACATTAAAAAGCTTTATAAAATCGCGAAATTTCGAGCTAGTAGTGACAAAATAATGGCCGAATTTAGATGCTAAAAAAAAATAAAACCGACTCCAAAAAACCTACACTAAAAAGTAGAAAAATAATTACTAATTACCTACTTATTTATTAGGACGAATTAATATTTATGTAGGTATACCATGATTGATACTTCTGGAGTCGGTGCCAAGATTATGAAACATGTAAAGTTTGCCTGAACCGACTCCAAAAGTATCAATCATGGTATACCTACATAAATATTAATTCGTCCTAATAAATAAGTAGGTAATTAGTAATTATTTTTCTACTTTTTAGTGTAGGTTTTTTGGAGTCGGTTTTATTTTTTTTTAATAAAATTTTACTTATTTCTTGCTTTTTAGTTAACTAATTATTACCTTGATGTTACCACTGAAGATAGGCAGTACATTGAGACCATATTCTTCATGTCTAGTGTAAAATAATATTCCCTACAAAATACAGGTTACCATATAGGAAACCTAAAAAGACCTTAAACCGTCAGCCCACCTTAAAAACATGAAAGAATACAACTGTTGGTCTATTTGTACTTATAATATTTAAAGAATTATCCTCCGACTCCTAAGCATTAAGGAGTTGTACCTACCATGACCAGTTCATCATGATGAGATGATGAATATCTGATGTAAACACTTGAATAACTTTAGAAACTATACTTATCTATAAAATTAAAAGAATTATCCTCCAACTCCTAAGCATTAAGGAGTTTTACCTTCTATCATCAGCTCATCAATATGAGATGATGATTTCCAGGAGCAAATACTTGAATAACTTAAGAAAAAGTTTGAAAAACGATATACGTGCCTATAAAATTTGAGGGTTGCCCTCGATTTCCCTAGGATCCCATCATCAGATCCTGACTTGGTGACAATGGGACCACCTCAGAAGTATACCCTATTGAACAAAAAAAGAATTTTGAAAATCGGTCCACAATTGACGGAGTAATCGGTGAACATACATAGAAAAAAAAAAATACATACAGTCGAACATATAACCTCCTCCTTTTTTGAAGTCGGTTAAAAAGATAAATCTCAGCCAAAGATCTATCCCTCTGTACCAGAAGAACACACTAGCTTTTCCTTATAATGAATTAATCCTTTTAAGACCGTCTAGTGCAATAATTACCCAAACACTTTCCACAGCTATCGAGCTGGTAACCGAAGCTAGCCTTCCATGTAATCGCGAGCACCCTCGCGACCGCTCCAGACCAATGTCTACGCAAATCTGCTGCTTTAGTATCAAAAACTCAGAGAACTGAGAAGGGCGGGCTTAGGGCTGTCAATTGAAATATTTATGTATTTATGTTGGGTAATTGAGGCTGATAAAGTGAATGAGTTTCTTCCGCCACTTCTTCTCATCATCATAATTTCAGCCACAGGACGTCCACTGCTGAACATAGGCCTCCCCCAATGACTTCCACATCGCACGGTGGACCGACGACCTGATGAAGGTAGCAGGAAGGCGCTGCCAGCCACTTCTTCTCATCACCAGTCAATATCAAGTTGTCCCGAAGGTAGAGCAAGCTATATTTGGGACGTATCATATGTATGTGCCTTGAAAAGTATACATAGTGTACTGATGAAGAAGATAATTGCACAATCCAAATACAGTAAATATAGTCCTTTACATCAGACTGACAAAACTTTTTTACCTTTTCTGTATCTTTTATTCAGTACCTTTTTCTTTTCTTAGATATTATTCATTACTTACAAAGGTCACAGGAAAGCACTCTGGCTGGATCTAAAATTTGATGAAATCTGAAATTCTAAAATAATGATAGTGATGGTGATGACGATGACGAAATCTATTCATTAAGAAGCAACACGATTTTTAAATTACTTAACTCTACTGTAAACAAGCTACGATTAAATTAGACCAAAGCCTCAACAGCCCTAGCCCGAGCCCTTACGGGTGCACTAGACTATAATAATTAACGCGGATCCGCTTGCGAGCCTCCTTGCGTTCACGCGGGACGGCTCAATCGCACTCAGAACAACTTATTCGCTAGCACTCTTACGCTAACAACTGCTAAATAGTTAGCACTACTTCACGTGATCGCTTGCCAGCCTCTTCGCTGGTTTGTGAAATTATTTTGCTTGTACTTGTTTATGGTATAAGAAAAATCTGAGGAGTTCCAACAATTTAAATGTTATTGGACGCGATTAAAAGGCTCTACATACATTCGTACGATCTGTTTAATAAATAAATAAATACCCGTGTCCTAGAAAAGTTAGTGCTGTGCCCATAATGTTTATCTACAGACAAAAATCCAGTCAAGTGCAGTCGGAGTTCGGACTCGCGCACTGAGAGTTCTATACAAACTTGAAATACTTTTTCATTAAATATTTTAGTAAATCGCAGATTTCAGGCTACATATTTATTATCATAAGCAATAGCGAAAATCCCAACCAAATCTTTTGCTTGTTCTACCGTCAACTGTTTTTCAAGCCTGTCAATCATGTAAAAAAGTTATTATACCTTTTCTTCTATAACCAAATAATACGTAACATTACCTATCGGCCCTCGACATAGAAACTTTACTAAATATCAGGTTATACACGTCCGTATCAAAAATAATGACCACGAGCTGCATACCCGGCTAAATTAAGACGTAACCTTATCTTCATCTCGGGTCGCCGGGTCAGCGCGAACCTCGCGCATCGGTGATGCTATCTCACTTTGTTTGTTTATTACTCTGATCTATGATTAGAAATTGCTATGAGAAATTGTTTGGGATAAATATGACGGCATGGGTGCATTTTGCCTAGCATAATGTACTTATGTAACTTACATGTAAACTAATATAATAGAGGAAAGATTAATTGATCGTTTAATTTTTTGATTTGAAGATCATAGCTGATAGGACCGTTTTAAAATTTCTTACACCCTTTGAATCGTAACTACAATAGTTTCGATGATAATTTCTAGAAGAAAGATTTGATCATTTATTTGTTTGAATTTTAAGGCCGATAGGACCGATTTTAAGAGTTCTTACACTATTACAATCCCACAATAGCCCTGATGAACATAGGCGACTTTTTATTGCGCTACAAAATCCGCCGGGCCAGCTAGTATTAGGCCCGTTTTCACCATCAATCCCTAATTTTTAAATGACCCTTATGAAAACAAAATTCATTTAAGGCCGGGTAGCAGTGAAAATGGCGAAAATGAGGTTTTCATTTTTCATTTTTGAGGTACTAAACAGTAAAATTAAAGGCTAAGATTTTATTTGGGCATAGTTGAGGATATTTTCTAGGGCTATTAACGGATGGAAACACGATTTGATGAAGTTGACTCGATAGAATAAATTCCCAAAGTTACCTCTATTCGTTTTCTATTTATGGTTTTATTTTTTAAATAAGCGATTTGAGATTTTGAATCTTTTACTAAACTAAAGTTCAGAAATAACTTGAGGGCTTTTAACGGATGAAATTTTTATATTGGCTCTTATTTAGTTACTATGTTAAAAAATGTGGAAAAAATCGCTCATGACGGCTTGGACAATCTCAATCAGTCGCGCGGTGGCGCTTACGGAGGACGGACGCGTGTCAGTTTTTTGGTCGTGACAGTTCGCGATTTGTCAATATTTTTGACAATTATGACTTTGATGAGTCACAGTATAATAACATCAGTGTTACTGGAGAAAGCTAAAATTTTTGATAATTAAGAATTATGAATTTTGTCTACCTATTGAAATTTAAATCGTTGGCATCCTTTTAAACTAAGACCCTACTCATGATACATAGTATGTACATTCCTCAAATATGAGACAAAACCAATGAGTTAAAATTACATTTTTATAGTACCTACATATAATCGTCTTACACTCTTTAGAAGAGCACAATGACACAAATAAATAATAAAAATTAGGTCAAATATAGGGGCAGCTGCACGTCACTGAAAGACGATTCTGTACTCGGCATCTGGGCTGGAGAACATGAATCCTTGCTTACAGATGCAGATGTAAATAGAGTTATAACTGGACAAATTTTACATGAAATGTTTAACAGAAATCAGTTAAAAGACACATACATGGAATACCAATAAGGTTGCGGAGGGAAAGCTACCTATTATAAACTAGTGGCAGCCCGCGACTTCGTTTTACCCCCGTTAGATATGATGTTTTACTTCGTTGTTGATAGATGGCGTTTCACGGCTTCCCCCGAATGAATATTTACGAACGTCATACCGTAGTTTGTCCAGTGCTGTAGATTTTAACCAATGACGATAGATGGCGCTTTTTAGACACGTCTTATTTATTTATTGAAATTTACTTGCCACATATCGTCATAATGTTAATCTGGGTTATAAACAATAATACTGTGAAGTTTCAACAAAATCCGTTCAGTAGTTTTTGCGTGAAAGAGTAACAAACATCCAGACATCATGACATCTAGACACCCAAACTTTCGCCTTTATAATATTAGTAGGATATTTCACAATCCAAACTAATATTTACTATTTAGCATTTACTTACAGTAAATATTAGTTTGGATTGTGAAATATTTAAAATAAAAAAAAGAATAAAACAAAATAGGGTTTCAAATTACCTATCTATATCTAATATTATAAAGAGGTAAAGTTTGTGTGTTTGTATATTTGTTAAATTGTAAGGGGTAATCTCGGGATCAACTGAACCGATTTTAAAAAAATCTTTCACCGATAGAAAGCCACATTATATCTGAGTGTAATAGAATATATAAAAACCGAAAAATTCCACGCGGGCGAAGCAGCGGGCGGAAACCTAGTTTATTTATAATTATGTAAGAGCATAATTATTAAAGTCGAAGTCAAACATTATTTATTTGTGTGAACCTATATATTAACGAGAGATTACAAGGCGTCAAATATTTCAAGAAAAAAATTAAAAACTATACAGTGTGAGTCACGTTAAAGTGTACATATGAAAATAGATGAAACTAGACCTATTTTTATCGACAAAAAAGAGGTCAAAAAATTTTTGAGATTTTTTTTTAATTTTTTATAGAATTTTTTTTCTTCCTATTACTTATTGTAAAGAAAACGTAATAACTTTTAAACTAAGCGGTATATCCTGATAAATTAAAAACAGTAATAATGCTAAATAACAGGCGATACTAAAAAAATACATAAAATACACAAAAAAGGCCAACAAATAATATAAAATGATACTTTTTGAAAAAAATCTGCTTTAAAATTCGTGTTTTTTTTGTTATTTGATAAATTTCTCCAAAAAATGCCCCTATAACCGGTAGTTTTTATTACTTTGTATTATTCTCTATCGTATTACCTTCGTAAAACCAAAAATCACATGTCTCTATCCCTATCACAACGTTTGCAATGATCGTTTGAACTAAGCCTCTCCGGGCGCGCCATTCAACGCTTCGTTAACAACGAAATTGAAAATGGCCCTAGATTTGTTATTTTGATAAAGACAAGTTAGATTTCAAATAAAAACAAAAGATTTCGAAGTAAAATAAGCTTTTTAGTTAAAATTAAAATTGTCTCTAACTGTAGCGGAGAATAATGTTGTGGCAGGCCTTTGTTCAAACGATCATAGCAAATGTTGTGATAGGGATAGAGACATGCGATTTTTGGTTTTACAAAGATAATACGATAGAGAATAATACAAAGTAATAAAAACCACCTGTTATAGGGGCCTTTTTATGGAGAAATTTATCAAATAACCAAAAAAACACAAATTTTAAAGCAGATTTTTTTCAAAAATTATCATTTTTTATTATTTGTTGCCATTTTTTGTGTATTTTATGTATTTTTTTAGTATCGCCTGTTATTTAGCATTATTACTGTTTTTATTTTATCAGGATATACCGCTTAGTTTAAAAGTTATTACGTTTTCTTTACAATAAGTAATTGGAAGAAAAAAAATTCTATAAAAAATTTAAAAAAAATCTCAAAAATTTTTTGACCTCTTTTTTGTCGATAAAAATAGGTCTAGTTTCATCTATTTTCATATGTACACTTTAACGTGACTCACACTGTATTATAATGCTAAATTTTGCTCTCATGGAGCCTTTACCTACTCTGACAAATTAAGACTTAGAGAAGAAACTAATAATAAAACCATTTAACTGTCCTGCGATGAAAAGCTTGATCGGGTACAACACCTCAAGTTATTTCAGAACTTGATTTCATTAAAAGACTCCGAATATCAAATCACTTAGGTATCTAAAGTCAAACGATTCTGAAATGTCAAGTGGCATAAAGTTGGGACTAATGAATAACCCATTAAGATAGTAGCGCCCTCCTGTCAATGACATACCTGGAACGATAGAGTATTGGACAACTAATGAAAATGCTTTGTCCTAAATGACTGACGGATATCGTAGAGACCTGAAAGTTGGAAGGTGTGTTCTTTGTATGACGTAGGCATCTCATAAGAAAAGATTTTCCGAAATGGGGTCATGAAATGAAGGGGGTGAAAAACGGGGGCAAAGTTTGTATGGGACAAAGTGATTCCTTGGTTCAATCTACTTGAAATTTAGCTTAACAATTCCTTAATATAATTCATGAAAGACGTGTGGAACGGGTAGAAAGTAATTTTGGCAGTCATTTTCTTCGAAGTTGATATCAATACTACTTAGTGCCTTTGATTTAATTACTTTTTATTTTTACAAGTGTTTGAAAACTCCATGTCAGATTGTGTTCAATGTCAAGACAAGTGAAATCTAAAATTGAAATGTCTCAATCTCAATGAGGAGACTCTGTATTTATTCCTAGAATTCCCCTAACACCGTCAAATTGCCCTTTCGAATTCAAGACAGTGCAGTTTCCCATCAGTCTGCTTCGTAATGACTATAAACAAAGCTCAAAGTCAAACTCTAGGGACCTCTGCTTAAACTCCCATGAGTGCACAGAGGTAAGCAGGTAACCGCGTGTGATGCTCATAGTAATTTTCGATACAGAACCCCGTACATACGTCATACATATTATAGAAAGAAAACACCCAGACCAATACAAACAAATATGTTTCTGCAATTTTAGTATGATATTTTTATTTATTAATAAACAAAGAGACTGAACAAAATTAATGCGTGTACTGATTAATGTTATTAACCACATGCAAAGCTTCGTGAATTGCAACAACTATAATTTATTATCCAAGCTCTAAATAATCGCTACTAAGAGTAACTTATCATAAAATGTTTTTCCAGTCGCTCAAGCTTCCAAGGGCCTACCGATAGGTCGGGTGACGTAATCTTGAAATTCTTTAAGCCGGCGCAGAACTTCCAGAAGATCAGGCGACGCCTCGGCCACTTTGAACCGTGTTTACTTCTGCAGTTATATTTCATATTTATTCGATTCTAGAATATATTCCCAAAAAGTCTGTAAGGTGTTTTAATTTGTATCACTTGGATATGATTTGTATTAGAAAGTGTTGTGAGTGTGACGCTTGAAGGGAAGGAAGTCGACCTAACCTAACCAACTGCGTATTTCTATACTATGTAGCTGGAAATTGTGGCGGGAGCTCTTTGGCGCGCTGTCTTCGGCGAAGAATTGCGCGCGCAGATTTTGACAGCGCGAAATACCTACTTTAGCAGAAATACCAAGCCTTAATGTGTTACCATAGGGGTCACTTAAAAATTAGGGTTTGATGGTGAAAACGGGCATTAGTATATTATAACAGTGCATTGGTAAACAATCTTGAATAAAGTTGACGAGTTTTATAAAATATCCCTTAAATGTCGATAATTTGCTTTATTTTTTAGATTCTGTAGGCAATTATTTGACATGTCCTTTGAAACGGACAAAAACCATTTAAGGATTAAAATGAACTTGACGTTTAAGAAAAAACTTCAATCCCTACATTGCATTGTTTCGTAACCATAAGTATTTTTATTGCAGAACAAGGTAAGTATTTGACCGCAATCACACCTGATCTTCATTGAGATGCAGTCTAGGATGGTACCTACATTCCCTGTAAGTGCCTATTCACTCTCGTTCTACAAAATACCTAGTTGATTATAAGATTAATCAGGAACGTTTTATTAATACCAACGTGCGTTTTTAATCCACATTAAAGAACTTCCCATTATATCTATCATCAAAACGGTAATCCACCAGCATCCACAGCTCACAATGGCCCGTATTCCTATCACACCCTCCAGGAATTTCAATTCCCTCCCCTCGGAATCAATTACAAATAAAAATCGCTCGTCACCTCGTGTGCTGCATGCGAATTGGGCATCATTAAATCAGAGCCACAGAACCTATTTAAAAAGGCTATTTTTTATCCGCCCCCATCTTACCTTGAAAATGCGCATAACTCTGATATTAGGGTGACCATGGACCATCGCGAAACCAATATAAAAATGCTTTAACAGATAAGTGCGCCGTGGACACAATAGAATAAGACCACAGAATATATTTAAGACTAAAGAGAAAGTTAAAACTAGAAGTGAGTCATATTATAAAAATATTTTTTCTAAATCTTTCTGTCTAATGTTAATAACATTATCACTTTTAATTCAAGCAAAGAATACAGACTGACAAGACATCTTACGATCCAAAGGCTGGTCTATACCTTGGCCAACGAATTAGCCTGGCCTTCCAGCGTGGTAATTTGGCCAGCCTTCTGGGCACCTTCCCCCAAGACAGCGGTTTAAACGATTTTTTTATTTATAAGCCTTGTATTTTATTTTATTTTTTATTTTTAAATTAGGTTTAGTATCTAATGTTGCTAAGGATCATTGATCAATTAGTAAATATTTTATTTGGCAGAGCGGTAGGTAACTAGGTAAGCCTACTATCTAATGAAACTTATTTGGAAACCTTTTAAAAAAGCTCGCTGGATTAGAGTGATATTAAACAATCAAATTGCAATATTATCTTCATTTTCAAAAATTTACAAGTTTCATGAGTAGGTACATAAGTTATTTCAGTCTATGTTTTGTTATCCAATCCAAAAGTATAACCATGGTCACCCCACTCAACCTGCTTAGACGTACCTAAACTAAGCGCCCACTCTTAATTTATTTCCAAAAGAATGTTAATTCCAGCCTTCTTTGCGGAACATTCTGTTTATCTATCTATCTAAAGATTCCCTTATCTTAAACGATGTTCACGATTCACCGATTTATTGCTAATGTTAGAATGTGTTTTGCAACTTTTGTTTTGTTTTTCTTTTTCATTCGATTCCGCTAGTAGAAATTATTGTAGAATTTATATAATGCCTGTGGTTTTTGTATTTATACAGGCGAACATAGAACTTTCTCTCTTTTAACATTTAAAAAAAAAATTTCTATTATGTAATTAATATCCAGATATCAATAAGTAATTACCATTCTCCTATCTGAACCGGAATTAGACCCAGAAAAAATACACAGGCCGTTCTATTCAGCAATGTAACATAATAAATGGACTACCTTCAATATTACTATTCATAAAAATATTCAATTCCATATGACCAAAGGGGAGGTCAATTTAAAGATATATTGTCAGTATTTGTCACAGGTCAATACCATGTGAGATCTCTAAAATCCAGTGTGATTTACCGACACCTTCAGGCATTGCGTTTTTAAAAATGGCGGAAAATTCAATATTCTCAGTTTTCAAATATTTGCGCCTGTGACGGTGAATGGATGCGGCCAGTCAGGGAAACCTTTTGTCTTTTCCTTTTTCTAGAAACTTGAAGACATAGACTTTTACCTACATACACCTCTTACATAACCTCTACACGCACTAGTCAATGTAAAACATGTCTTTACTTTTACTTTTTTTTTATTTCACCTGGACTTTCACAATGTGATCAAATGAATGTATAATTCTTATATTGACAAACACAATCAAACAAAGACACTAATTTGAATTATTTGCGGATGATTAAGTGGCGTTCATAAGTGTCCCTCGTCATTGTTATAAGATCTCCATTATTTAAAAGGTCTTTTGAAATCGCTAGAAAAACGAAAAGTGGTAGTGGTAGGGTTAATACTGGGACGTGTGTGTAAAAGTGCTTTTTTAAGCCTATTTACAAAAATAAATGAGTTTTACTGAGTTTTTACTGAAACCATAAATCCATCTACGTGTCATTAAAATATGTAGCAAAAACAATGAAGCTTTAAAAGTACCATCACTCAACGCTCATTATATCAATAATTCATAATGTCACGCGAACACGAACGACTCCCCAAATCCTGTGTGTGAAATCGCAAGTGTGTCGCGGGCTTAACCTGGCGCCAGAAACCAAAATGAACTTTACGGGCAACACAATAAGGATCATAATGGTTATCCACATAGGACAGAACGTGTGAATGTAATCGTCATTTACATAGTACGAGTTCTCCAAGCCCATTTACATTCCACGAGAACTAATGAATATTTAAGATTATTTATATTTGAGCCGAAAATTCAATCACCGATATCCTAATAAATGCGTATTTTATTTCACGGGAAAAACAAAACCAAATTGAAACTGTATAAAATTGATTTTCACTCAAGTATTTCTTTCATATCACGTTGCTATACTCTAAAATAGGTTACACAACGCTTCTTTGTATCTTTGCATCTTTTAAAATTGACAAAGAAATGAAATAAGTATTTTTATAATTCTCAAAAGTTTTGAAATACCAGAAAAGAAACTGCCATACATAAAGCCTTTTAAGCAAGCCTTTCAAAAGCTTGAAATTTATTTCTATCCGCTAAAGAGACACCCACAAAATCCGTAACAATCAAAATTGCTTCGTCAATTCCCAAAGGTGGCAAGTTAGCCCCTCATTTCCTACAAACCAGAACGAGTCCAACTACGGGCACGCCTAAATGAATCGCCAACAATGAAATTTGTTCCCACCTCACAGATCTACAGCGTAATGCATTTGTATACAGCATCTCCATTCGTTCGTTCGTCCGTTCGTTTCAGCCAAATGACGTCCACTGCTGGACGCTCCCCCAAGGTTTTCCACAATGAACGGTCTTGCGCCGCCCGCATCCAGGCTCTTCCCGCGACCTTCACCAGATCTTCGGTTCACCTAGTAGGAGGCCTGCCCACGCTACGTCTTCCGTCTTTACATACATGCACACAAAACTGTTAAAGTGACACTTTTCAAACATAAATAAAGAAAATATTGTTTTACACTGATCATCATCAAGTCATTTAGACTCCACTATATTGAAACTGGTTGAGGAATTTTCACTGGTTGCATTTATTTCTCACGCAATGTGGGAGGTCTCCCTTTCGTTGAGACCAACGATTTGATGAAAGTAACCGGAAGCACTTGGATGCAAATTAACGTGGAAATGTCCTTTGGCTGAATTGATGATGATGATGAACAAACCATTAGGGCGGACAACGAAAAACTAAACACCTAACTATACTATCTGCTCATAACTTTTTTTTTTTTAATTATTACACCCGCTACCAACCGATCGATGTAGAAATCATTGGGGGAGGCCTAAGTTCAGCAGTGGACGTCCCGTGGCTGAAATTATGATGATGATGATAATACAGCACACAGGTAGGCGTGACCATACCGCGCGCCCTCGCACTGTGTCGGTACAAATTTAATTTAACCCTAATAACCGGCCTCGCCACTGCTTCCCCATTTTTGTTCCACTATCTCATAAAAGATGCATTGTGCGGAACAGGAAAATTAATTTCAGACAATAGCTTCGGAACAGGACGGAACAGGCTAGACGGAACTATTTTTTTATGTTTACATCGGCAGCTTTCGAATTCGCTCGCGTTTTTAGCCGTATCTTTTTTTGTTGTACGCGTTTTTGTTTTAGTTTTGAACTAGCTTTCCGCCCGCGGCTTCGCCCGCGTGGAATTTTGTCTGTTACAGAAAAGCTTTATCGCGCGCGTCCCTGTTTCAAAAACCGGGATAAAAACTATCCTATGTTCTTTCCCGGGACTCAAACTATCTCTATGCCAAATTTCATCAAAATCGGTTGCGAGGTTTAAGCGGGAAAGCGTAACAGACAGACAGACAGACAGACAGACAGAGTTACTTTCGCATTTATAATATTAGTTGGGATTTCGCGGAAAATAAGCCTTTGGCTGGGTTTTAGTTTCAGTAAGGGAAAATGTTATTCAAAATGCTGAACTAATATTTAGACACGTAACTGACAGGATTGAACAGCCACATAAACAGTAAACAGAAAAGAAAATAGCCCCAAATGGTTTTTAATAATTTTAAAAGATTGTGTATTTAAACAGTTTATCTACTGTGGTATTTACTTAATTAGATTATTATGTCTTAAGCTAAGCATTGAATGTCTGAATTAAATAAAATTTCGCAATCATCACCATCATCATCATCATCTCAGCTACCGACGATCTGGTGAAGGTCGCGGGAGGTGCCTGGATGCGAGCGGCGCAGGACCGGTCTTTGTGGAAATCCTTGGGGGAGGCCTTTGTCCAGCAGTGGACGTCTTTCGGCTGAAACGAACGAACGAATTATTACAGCTAACTTATAATAACTGGACTGATAAAGATCTTTCAAAATATTTTTTTCAAATTGCTGCCTAAACAACTAGTCATAGCGCCCAGAAAAAACAATTGAAGCATGTTTACTTAACAATTTGAATGTTAATTCCAAAACGTGAGTGTTCTTACGTATCATTTAAATGAAAATCAACACCCATTATATTAAATGTCAAAGGATAGAGAAAGATTTTAATCCTACCTCAAACCGCTAGAGCAAGCTCGCAGCGCTAAGTGTTTTGCCGTGTAGCGCGCGGGCAAAAAACGCCCAAAACAGCGTAACGCTTAATTTAATATGTAAGCGCTTGCAAGTGTAAACGCTTTAAATGTTTTAGAGGTGGAATAAGAAATTTAATATTATTCATGTTTGTTCCTAATTTTTTAGAACCTTGAACATAATGTGATTAAAGTACTTATCTGAAACGTAATTTAAAAAGCTGTGGTGGCTAAATACAATAAAGTCGATTAAAATAGTGGTGAAATGGCTAAAATGTTTCAAATTATAATAAAAATTGCTGGCAATCTATTAATAAAAGGTTTTCAGTTACGTTTCATATCATTTTCTTTTATTGTTGAGCTACCAATACTACAGAGGAGTGGGTGGAAATAGGAGGCGTGGTGATAATAATGTGCTCTAACCACTCCAGTGTCAAGTTTTATAATTCGCATCTTTGTTACATGATGGTGAATGATTGTCAAAAACATGGACCATAAGTTTACCTTTTGGTAAACTAGATGGCGCTGTTTCAAGTTACCTATACCGCGATGGCGAAATAGTTTTGATAAATAATTACACATCACTCTACCCTGTGATAACTAGCTAGAGAGCTGTCCTGGCTGTCAATGTGTTGTCCGTTAGAAAGAAAAGAGTCACATTCTGGATTACAGCTTTTGTTTTAATCTCTGACTAATTACTTTATGATTTTGGACCAAGACTCATCCGTAATTTTATTACTTCGTTCACACCCAACACAAACATCCTCGCAATTTCTTCATAAGTTAACCAAAGGGTGGTGGTGCTAAGGAGCTCCAAGTATTTATTATTCAGGTTAACTAGATTTACAACACCCGGGGCTCAAGCCGGATAATTTACCCGGTAATTAAACACTGTTTTATTATACTAAGCAGTGGAAGGATATAGCCACAAGTAAGATGGTAGCAGTAATAATAAGTCCATCTATACTATCCCGTAGAATACTGTAGCTCGAACAAGAAAGTTGCTTTCTAAAGAATCATCTCATAGTCACAGTATATTTAGAGAACGTCGAATATATTAGACGGTGACAAATCGACCATCGATAAAAAAATGTCTTAATGTAAAAAAAAATTCAATCAGTTTTTATGTAGAACAAAGCAGGTAAGTATTTGACAGAAATCACACCTGATGTTAAATGAGATGCAGTCTAGAATGGTACTACACTTCGTACATGCTTTTGTAAAATGTTCTAATAGACCAATTAAAGATAATAAGTAAACTGTATATCAAGCAGCAAACCTACTGAGTGTAATTAAACGTCGTAATAACGTAGTTGATGGCGCGTTCGCGCTTTAGCGGGATAAGGTACTTATAGCGGATTTTAATTTACGGTACAAAAACACTTCGGGCGGTATAAACGTACGTCTAAACACTTCTCCGGAGCTGGGCTGTCATTATGATAATATTACAGAATTAAACGCCAATTTGATGGCGGTGTCTAAACTGATTTTAATATTATATTTTTTTCTAAGATTGTTGACTGATTATTGAAAAAAAACAGTTTCATTCAAGATCTAGAATAAACTCATAGCCTCGGGAGAACGAAATAAAGCCTATCTAATCTAGACTTTGTTTCGAAAAGAAAAGTTAATTACGATTTTAAATTCGTTTCAACTTGGTACCATCCACAGCTGGACAAAGGCAGAGGCCTTTGCCTTGGGATAGCCCAAGGCCTGTATTATATTACGGACCAGTATAGAGCGATGTGATTTGTTAAAACACAAATTTTAATAGAATCCAAATTGTCAGACAATTTGAGTCAAAACTCCAACGTTATCAATTAGGTAAAATTGGTCGATCGTTACGATTCCATTTCCCCCGCCAAACCGCACCAATACGCACATTAATTAAATCAAAACGATATCTAAACCATTACTGGAATAACAAAAAGAACTTACTCAATTTCGATCAAAGTTCGCTATCTGGGAACGTTGAAATACTTTGTTGTAAAATCTTAAAAGACCATTAGTTATATTGGAGCGTTTTAATTTCTCGGATGCCCGAGGCGTATCTATCGAACTTTGTGAAATGTAATTGGTTTTCCGTGGAACGTGTATGAAAGATTACGTCGCTTTAGAGATATTATGGCATTCGGGTTATTTTCAACTGGACCACGTTTTTATCTTGGACTATCTTGAAAATTTCAAAAGTTATTGATGTTTATTTTTTTTCTATTGAGTAGGTTGACAGTTGAGAACCCTGGAGGTAGAATATGCTGTACTAATAGTCCAGTCTGACCAATGTGCTCTATGTAGTTCGGAAGCACGGATCAAAGTCTGCAATGTTGTAGTGATCTGATAATAGAGGGTTGAAGTTAAAAGTTTAAAGATCAGTATTGTCTTTCTCAGCAAATATAAAATATCTTTTTTTATTTTCAATCATATTTTTTATTTACTTATAACTTTATCAAAATACAAAATGTCTATAAGTATGATTGAGCACAAAATGAACTTTAAATCCAAGTCATTTTGTGCTCAATCCTACATAAATAAACCCAGACACCGCTTAACGTTATCACTTTAAAGCGACTTTGAAAAATCAACCCGAAAATGCTCATGGAAAGAATGTTGGAAAATATTTAAATCGGCCGAGTTGTCCCATAGGCGGGATTGGATGTCGAAAATAGGCTATTACCTTGCCCTGAACAGAGAATATTGCCTCTTTATCCAATTTAACGTTCGTACTTTACTATTTCTTAGACAATTGCGATTTATTTTCGGACTAAAGAACTCTGCAGCGGCTTTTTGAAGATTGATCGTTCGCGAAATTGGTTCTTAGAGAGTTTTAAACAACGTAAAACTGATGGGGGTTAGATAACGCGACGAATAAAAGGTTAAATGGTTTGATTATTCATAGTAAAAAGTTTATTTTTCTCAACAATCTTCCTATCTTCTACTTTTCGACATTAATCCAATCAATATTTAGTAGCGTGTAAGACCAGACTTAAATTCTAATGCTACAAGCGATTTTTTTTGCCACAGTGGACATGCTTATTTATTATACTTGTAGTAATTTCTTATTTCAAAGAAATCAAAACTAAACTTTGTTTGTAATCAATACTCATGTAAGTAACCCGTGCCTACCAAACGACGTATCTTCACAAACAATGCCGAGGCGTCGTTATCCAGGAACGTAGGGCCTATCATATATTCCAACCGTTAGTATATTACAGCAAGAGGCCATACGTTGCGGGAGCCTAATGGCAGGATTGTTTTATAGCACTCATTAAAAACGAATTCCGTTGTATTAATTACGAGAACATGAGCAGAAATATTGCTAGAGGTATGGGCATTTTAATTGAAGGATGATAGTTGGGTAACGCGGATCTGTATTTTAGGGTTATGTGTATAATATGAGGTTGGAAAAGGGATACGTTGGTTGGCAAGTTCATTTATTTATTAGGACTCAATAGCTCCTGGTACATGTTAGTGATGCGCTATCAGCAGTGAACATTTTCAGCAGTGAACTTTATATCCCTAAACTAGTTTTTTTTTTTCAAAATGGAACAACTCTGTCTAATCTCTATTACAAAAATTGTTTTGTCTTTTTCTCATTCCAACGATTGGTCTTTTGGTGACTGTAAACATCAATATTTTTCTTTGGTATTCTAAAATCAACACGAAAGCAGTCACCCGGCAAACGTTGATGGGCGAAAGATAGTTGCTACGACAAAAGTTATCTGTCAACTCCAAAACTATGCAAATATTATCAACAACACAAAATAACCCTCATCAATTGGTAAGACACGATAACCCTTAGGCTCTACTTCGCAAAACCAATTCCACGTTTCTAGTTTCACTTCTGTCCCTCTCGTTCCCTCTCTACCCAGATAGCAAGCGAACTTGCTGCAAACATGATTTTTATTTGAAATTAGATTGTCACGTCAAATATGACAAATCAAGTTTGTGGCAATATTGCTGTAAGCTTTTTGATTTAGGTATGATGTTTCAAGGCTTTTTTAATTTTGAAGCAAGTTTGCATTTTGCGCTATGTTTCAAAGATGAAGTATCAAGTTTGTTTTTTGTTTGTTACAAACTTGCGTTAAACTGTCATACGCATGGAGCAAATAATCAGTGTTGCCAGAAGGTTACTTTTGTAACCTTTTAGGTTACTTTTGAACTGCATTGGTTACACTAATGAAAAGGTTACTTTTAGGTGATTTTTCAGAAATTGTAGAATTAACTTTTACAGGTTATTCAGTAAAAATATTAATAGTGACAATTTAAAAATTATGTCATAAACTGCATTTAAACATGAATTTGATTTATTATTTGTTAAAGACAATGAGTTTTAGCAAATGTTTTTTTGATAATAAAACGCAAATCCATGAAACGGTTTTATACGACCGGTCACTTTTCGGTCTTCATGGAATGGTCAAAATTTCGAATTTAGGTAAACATGAACCATCCATGAACAACCTTACACAATCGCTCCCCCCCCCGTATGAAGGTTACTTTTTATTCAAAAAGGTTAAATTTTTTTATATTTCTGGTAATTTCTGACAAGACCCGACTGGCAACACTGCAAATAATCACTAGTGGTCATACGCCAACGTCACTCGCCCGAAGCCATAAAAAAGAAAACAAAAACTTCCGGTTCCGGAAGAAAAAACAGCCAAGTGTTTTGCACTTTTGCAGCATACTCTCTAATCTGTGTTTTGCAGTGCACAAAATCAGTGGTAGAACGTAGAACCTACAAGTTTTTTTGTTTTGCACGCTGTTTTATTTAATAAACGCTTCTGTTGTGCGAATTGGACGCGTGACGTGCTGAAGATTAAAGGTTAGTTCATTTATTTTTACTTTTACAAACAGAATTAATGATAATATGTAGTTCATATCTATCCCTTAAACCTTATTTACCTACTTTCAAACCCAGGCACGTGTTCCAAGTGTTCCTAACCCTAAATAGTTCCTGCATGTTCGATCCTGTTTAGTTATGCATATTACTCAATATCTATTTCTAATTATCTATGTGTAACAGAAAGGTGTTATTGTAAGTTGTAAATGTACATCGTGGACCCTGTCTTGCACTGCAATTGGAAAATAATACATAAATAGAACGTCTAAAATTAACAAATATCCTCAAATAAAATAAATTAATTGCTGTACAGTGACTGACATTGATGGAAAAGTCATAGTTTTTCCTTTCAATAATTATCATGTTGCTATGAAAATGCTACACTCATAGCACTTCAAAATTGTAAATGTAAATATAAAATACCCCCTAAACATCCTATCCACCTTATCATGTACTTTTATCCTACCTCGTTTAATTCTTAAAATTGTTAGTTATGTCTTAGCAAAGGTAACATAAATTTCCTCCTACATACCTATCTATTATTATATAATATAATTATAATTAATAGTGTTATTTGGTTTCAGACTTTGCATAATGGAATCAAAAAAATTTTTTTTGGTTACATTTTTAGATGAAGATGATGCTCCTGGCATAGTTTCATCAAAGTGGTTAAGATACCAACACTTGTTATTACCCTAATGTATGCACTGAAGAAATCAAAAACAAACTTGAAGAAGATGCCTGCACCTGAAGCAACATGGTCACAATATCAAATAAAAATACTTAAAAGTTATGGTAAAATAATTTTCTTTATTTTTGTATTGCTAAGTTATAACTAGATTTTACTATTGTGAGACTTTTTTATTTATTTCAGAAACTTATGGCGAAGCACGATTACATTTAAAAAAAGCGGAAGAAACCTGAAATTTGGACTCAGACGAAGCAGAAAATGATGTTACAAATGAAGTGACAGTGGACATAATGTCTGCTGTAAATTACCCAGTCACCTCCGGTTCTAAAGAGGCCAAGCAAACACAACTCAAAGCTGTTAACTGCCGATCAGGTAACAGGTTTTTATAACATGCAATGAGCTTCTCTCGTCAAAGATGCAATGCGACAAAATTTCATATTTTCACTTGTTTTAGTTATGACTTTTCCATGTTTTTTTATTTGTTACAGAGTGCATTACAAACAAGCAATATGCTATACAGCAGAGTCATATGATTCAGATTGTGTCAGACCTAGCTAACCAAATGGCTGAAATCAATAGAAAATTGGATTTACCGTTAGCTAGGTCCGAAGAAACATTTTCACCAACAGATGACAATGCAGGTCTTTCAGAACTTTTGGCAAGTCTACCAGTAAAGATATTGCAAGTTTTAATAATTTCGATGACAATTTAAAAATAAACAAGAATACAGGCAATAGTATGTATAAATTAAATACTTAAACACAGGGCAAATTTTATTATTCTATGAAAACATTCTAATGCTACTTTAATTAAATTTCAGATGTCATTTTTGTCTGGTATTGGCGGCAGAAATGTAAGAAGCCTTACGACTAATTTGTTGAGACGAATAATTCTAGATGATGTAGCCGAGTTGTATTCGTTAACTGGGAAACAGATGAAAAATTCGAATAAAAAGTCATTTATGAGTACAGAAACCTATAAATTAATCTTTCGTAAGTACCTTTATTTTATTACAAACTTATACAGGGTGTAAATGAATTCATAGGCAACCTTGCAGGGGGTGGCTCAGACCATCATTATGAACTTTTCCTATGACCAATTTTTCCTGTTTTCATACAAAAACTGATCACGAAAATAAAGTTGTTCATAATGATGGTCTGAGCTTCCCCCTGCAAGGTTGCCAATGAATTCATTTAGATACACCTGTATATCTCTCAATATACCTACTACTATTATTTTCTGAATCATTCGTGTTTGTTAGTGTTAATTATTTCTATTTTATTTTTCAGAAATATGTAGAAAAATCAACGAAGATGTAACTGAAGACAGTCTAAAAGAAATTATAAGTGATTGGCTAAATCAAGCTAAAGTTAGACTTTCAAGAAGGTAAGATTTAATTTATTTACATTAGATGTATTTTATTTTACACTAGCGACCCGCCCTGGCTTCACACGGGTACATGTATTATACATATGTATAAAACAAAGTTGCTGTCGCTGTCTGTTCCTATATACATATGCTTAAATCTTTAAAACTATGCAACGGATTTTGATGCGGTTTTCAACAATAGTTAGAGGGATTTATGAGAAAGGTTATATAATAGAACCCCATACGAATCCGGGGCGGGTCGCTAGTTATACATATATTACATTATTATTACACAAGGGACAGACAGACAGCGACTTTCTTTTATACTATGTACCTAGTGATTTACAAATTTTAGATGTGCTCCTTTCAGAATTTTAACTAATAACCCCTTACCCTTATAGTAGTTTTTAAGGATTACTATAAATATATTTATTTCAGACATAGTTCATAATTTTGTAATAGTAGTACAGAAACTTATACAATTAAATGTAAAATAATGTCTTAACCTGTGGTAAATATACTTGTTTCTTTTTGTTTCAGAGCAGAAACACAAAATAAAGAAATAAACCAATAGCGGCGACCATGAAACCGATTTTTTCTCATTTAAAGTAAGATAACATAAAAGTATAAATAATAAAAAAATATATGTTATGTTTGTTGTTTTATTTAATGTCAAACATGCATATTCATTGCAAGTTTGTTAAGGCAAACTTACATATTATTTATAGAAGCAGACATAATGCAAGTTTGTTAAGGCAAACTTACATATAATTTATAGAAGCAGACATAATGCAAGTTTGTTAAGGCAAACTTGCATATACTTTATAGAAACACATTAATGCAAGTTTGTCGCTCGGAAACTAGAAAGTTTGATTTAAACTTGCCTCAAGTTTATATACTTGCCATGGCAAATTTGAAACAAAGCTTCATTTTTGATACATCAAACTTACTGCAAGTCAGATTCCAGTTTAAATTGTTATCTGGGTAAAGCTTACAGGAGTGAAATGGGCGGAGAGAAGATAATTTTCTCTTTGGTTTTACATAGTAGACCCCCTGTAATGAATTCGTAACACTCGATAATTGACACGTCGGCGAAGGTCTAATCTACCCCTGGGACCCTGCATACTAAGATCTTGAGAACTTCTGATATTTCACACACGAATTTTGCAGGGTTACCTTGTGTGGGGACTATTAGAATTGGCCGCTGTTATTTATTATGGAAGGAAACAACAACAAAATAAATTATTTTGAGAAAAAATATTGTGTTTTGTTTATCTTCATAACAAATTGGGCTTTTGGTATTTTAGTTAGGCGGATTCTTTCAGTTTTTAGAAATATTTATTCTTACATCGCGAAATAAAGTATCTATTGGCGTCATCTATCGGTGACAAGCGAATATAACGATGAAATTTTCATCGTCGTCGAACAACGTCGCATGTCTCCATCCGCCAAAATCAGTTTTTGGGCATTAAACTACTCTAAAGTAGCTCTTTTGTAAGTAAACATTATTTTTATTTTTCTAAGTTCATAAACATGTCGATGCTACAGAATCAAACACCGGCGGATGTGATTAATCTAACGCAGTACATAGGCGACCACGGGCTGGAAGACGTAGCGTGGGCAGGCCTTCTACTAGGTGGACCGACGATCTGGTAAAGGTCGCGGGAAGAGGCTGGATGCGGGCAACGCAGGACCGTTCACTATGGAAAACCTTGGGGGAGGCCTTTGTCCAGCAGTGGACGTCATTTGGCTGAAACGAACGAAGACGTGTTATTTTTATCAACCATATCGTCGATCCATCTTTGTTCGAAGACGACGACGTTTTGTAGTATGTAAGAGTAATAAATCTTTAATAATAATGTACCTAAAACAACGCAACTACCAATCCACCGCAAGCTCCCTCAAAGCTTTAATAGTAGAAAACGTAATTAAGTCAGGTAAATCGGATTGGCTGAAAGTTTTCGCGATAACTGGAGCGGAAACGTCCCCCGCCCCCGCGATACGGCTCTGTGACGTCATTAAATTGTAAACGACGTAATTCGGGGTTGCTTGTTCATCATTTTACGGTAGTTTGCTGTTCATACTCAAACTAGATTTACTTATTAAGTAGAAAACTAGTTTTAGACGGTCCAATAAAATGTAGACAGTATTAGGGTATCCAGGCAAACCAATAAACAACCCAGAGTGTTTATTTATTTTATTACTAATTACTAGTAGGTAAGCAATCAGGCAAATTATTCGAATAAAATGCGGTTTGGTGTTGCAAACATTTTTCTTCAAATAATATTTAGCCCATAAACATCTGGCATCGTGGTTTTGGTTATGGTTGTAAATAAAATTAAAAAAAATAGACGTAAATAACTTGCGTGCTTAAAACTTTAACAGTACCTATGAATGTGTCCCAAGAGCCAATTTGACGAGCATGAGTCCTTACACTTCTTATTTTATCCGTTCAAAAACAACACGTAATACAAAAAATAATCCCTAAAAGCTCTGATAATAAAACAAAGGATTGTTTTGGCCTGGCGGGCCAATCGCGCCCCCTAGTTGTCGCGTAATAATATAAAAGCAACAGATAAAAAAAGAAAATTGTTATCATGACCGCGCTAGGTGGCTTGGACGGGGTTGTGTAAGATGAATCAAGTTCAATCAATAGAACTTAGAAATCATAAGTGCTGAAATAATGATCAAAATTGCGTATATTCTCAAAATCATAAAAAAATCAAAATCAAAAATATTTATTCAGTTTAAACTACAAGTGGCACTTATGAACGTCAAAATATAGTAATTATTTACTTTATTTATTAAAAAAAGAAAAGGTAGCCCTACATTTCCATTCAATTTAATCCCACCAAAAATATTTTTATGACAAATGTTACTAAGACAAGGCAAGATGGCTTACACTGCCCGTGAGTTATCGGATCTCATCTCATGCAAATCCAAACTTCTAGGTCTACAAGACTTCACTTCAAAAACTCTACACCCTTCTTATCCGAGAAAAAATATGTAGTTGGGCCGTTTCGCTGCCGTAACATATGTGCATGTGGATTGAGTGAGCCTTGCTTCAATCTTAACAAAAATCGAGGAAGTTTTAGTTAAAATATGTTAGAACATTGCGGTGAAGTAAAAAAAATTGTTAAACCTAGGATAAATGGATGAATATAAGATGTAAAAAAAATTATTCACTTCTCTTTTTTTATTTTTCAATAGTTCTTGTTGCAACGAAAGGGCCAAGCTACATTATTTTGACTTAGGTATGGACTTTGTGAAATTAAAGTTTGTAGTTAGGGCGTGTAGTAAATAGTGCCAGCTTAGATTTTAAGGCTAAAAATTAGATTTTATCACTTATGCAGCCAGTTTAACCTTATTTAGCTTCTTGTAGAAAATATTTACAAACTTATTTCAAACAGCTCCTGGCAGCATCTCGCACGCAGCCGTCCCCGAGTAAGTTGTGTTCTTCGGCTGATAAAATGCAAATTCGCGCGGATTCGCTCAAGTTTTCTTATTACTTGCGCTAATAAACGATTCCGCTTGCGCTGGAGTGTCGGCCCTAGTATGAAATTATAGGTTTTTGTAACGTGTGTAAATCTATACTAATATTATAAAGCTGAAGAGTTTGTTTGTTTGTTTGTTTACTTGAACGCGCTAATATCAGGAACTACCGGTCCGATTTGAAAAATTCTTTCAGTGTTAGATAGGTAGTCCATTTATCGAGGAAGGCTATAGGCTATATACCATCACGCTACGAGTAATAAGTAGGGGCAGAGAAAAAATGAAAAATGTTGCGAAAACGGGTTTTTACGGGTACGAAGTCGCGGGCACAGCTAGTACATAAATAAACACTTAAAAACGATCACGTGATTGGCCTGGCCTTTTTCTTGTAAGTTGTAAAAACCGCGTGGCTGTGGCAACCATAGTGACAAACCATCTTACTTTAACAGTACCTAACTATAACCATGACTGGTGTTTTTGTATGTTTTTTATAATTAAAGTGAGATGGTGCAACCCAGCCTAAGTCATAGGCTCAATGGAATTGTAAGATTAGCTTTTTTGGGACTATTTAATATGAATGGTATCTTTTAAAGACAAAATACAACATTAACATTTTATGCATAAAGATATTCGCATACATTTTCAATTAAAGAAGACATACGTTTTGTGTTAAAGAGATCTCGCTTTTTTTGCTCAGGCCGTTTTTAGGGTTCCGTAGCCAAATGGCAAAAAACGGAACCCTTATTATTCGTTATCACAAGAAGTAATTCAAATTCAAATCTTTATTGCGTACTAAGTGACAAGAAGCGTACTAAGTAGGTTACCAAGAAGTAGGTAGGCTAAGAAAGCATGCTTCCTAGTTTATGTGCGTTGTCACCTATCAAATAATTTTTGCCTACCGTTTATACTCGTATCTAGGCATCTTCTTTTATTTACATTTTTTCTTACATGTACACCTCCACATGTGTACATAGGCACCTGCACGTTATTAGGGGTAGATTTTATCAGCGAGGCTTAAGCAACCACCTCCGCGAATTGGCCGGATTACCACCACCGAAATTGGGCAAGGAGGCCAAATCCTTACTGTAAGCGGTTTTGCAGGAATCAAACTTTACGAGATCTTTTTAAGTTGAAGTAAAATTTTATAAAAAAAAATAAAACCGACTCCAAAAAACCTACACTAAAAAGTTGAAAAATAATTACTAATTACCTACTTATTTATTAGGACGAATTAATATTTATGTAGGTATACCATGATTGATACTTTTGTAGGTTTTTTGGAGTCGGTTTTATTTTTTTTTATAAAATTTTACTTATTTCTTGCTTTTTAGTTAACTAATTATTACCTTGATGTTACCACTGAAGGTAGGCAGTACATTGAGACCATATTTTTCATGTCTACCTACTGTAAAATAATATTCCCTACAAAATACAGGTTACCATATAGGAAACCTAAAAATACCTTAAACCGTCAGCCCACCTTAAAAACATGAAAGAATACAACTGTTGGTCTATTTGTAACTATAATATTTAAAGAATTATCTTCCAACTCCTAAGCATTAAGGAGTTGTACCTACCATGACCAGTTCATCATGATGAGATGATGAATATCTGATGTAAACACTTGAATAACTTTAGAAACTATACTTATCTATAAAATTAAAAGAATTATCTTCCAACTCCTAAGCATTAAGGAGTTTTACCTTCTATCATCAGCTCATCAATATGAGATGATGATTTCCAGGAGCAAATACTTGAATAACTTAAGAAAAAGTTTAAGAAACGATATACGTGCCTATAAAATTTGAGGGTTGCCCTCGATTTCCCTAGGATCCCATCATCAGATCCTAACTTGGTGACAATGGGACCACCTCAGAAGTGTACTCTATCGAACAAAAAAAGAATTTTGAAAATCGGTCCACAATTGACGGAGTAATCGGTGAACATACATAGAAAAAAAAAATACATACAGTCGAACATATAACCTCCTCCTTTTTTGAAGTCGGTTAAAAATGAAACTGTGTTGAAGTTAAAAAGTGCTGAAACAACATTGATTTCAATTTGAGATCGAGATTACAAAGTCTTCAGAAATAATAGATTTAGATTTTATTAAATTTTATCAAAACCAATAGAGTACCTAGCGTATTAAATAGTCTATGTCTACAAAGGCAGATTTAACAAACTTTTATAAAGATTAAAATTTTGCAATTTTTAATTTATTTATTTTTAAATATAATTCAAATCCAAACGATTAAAAAACCTTGTAAAATACACACAGAATTTGCTAAGCTTTTTTGTAGAGCTCGCAAAAATAATACTAACAACCAAAACAGGGAATAAAACAAGTAACTCTACACGTATTTTTCCTTCAAACATTCCAACTGAAGCAAAAACATTTTACCCCGAAATGTTTTAATTCTTACTCCCAAGATCCGCATCAAGCATTTTGTTTCTCCTCCATATAATATTTGTGGAACAAGGTCACTCAAGATAATGTGGCCCTAGCTACATCTTAAGGTAGTGGTAGGGCCCATAAAATTTCCCTTCCAAATGCTCTAGGGTCATTAACCTTTATTTTTATAGCGGGCCCGTACACTTGTAACTAGAGGCACTTTAGTTGTAACCGGAATGACATTACACTTATAAATATGTTGCCCAATGTACGGGAAACGTTCATTCGTTGAGGGAAATCTTATGCTCACAATGAAAGGTAAGTACTGGGTGTTGGTTGAAAACTACTTCAACGTAGCTTTTTCAGTTAATATACAAAAGTGGCAGTCAAATCAAATCAAATAGTTTATTCAGTACATAGGCCCTTTCTAGTAGGCCTAGGATGCGCGCCGCGATAAGTGTTTATCACTCCATTTTATCGATTTAACGCGATATGAGCGCATTTGTCGTCTAAAATCATCGATAAGATTTTATCACGGCGCGCATCCTAGCCCGGCAGGGCGCTAATACTTATCTAGTTTATCTTTTGTTTTTCAGTTGCTAAGTACTTAAAATATACAAATGGCTATAATTATTTTGAATGGTCATTAGATTCAACAAGTTAAAGTGGACTCAATGTCTAAAACGATCTTAATTAAACTTGTTTAATGGTAAACTCTAGAATATTTATTCCTTAAAAAAAAGAACTGTTCCACATTCGAAGAATTTTACATTCCACTTAAAACGGTTCTTTAGCTGCCATCTTTAGAATAACCTACATAAAGGTTCGTTACGGGCAATTGTTCGCTGAACCGTCAGCATCTGGCGCGTACGCGTAATGAGCGAGAATGAATGAACGGCGAACGAGTGAATGAGTGAATGACTGAGCGCCTCCAAACAGGAAAATTAACCTTAAAACGAACGCTTCATAGTTTTCTCAATTTCAATGGAATGTGGGTCAGTCGGTGGATGTGACGAATAACATTTTTTATGGATGACATTCGCTCGCTATTGTTCAGTTTTTCTCGTTCTTTTTATCGTGCAATTTTAGTTTTTATATCTTGGCATAAGCTTTTTAACGCGTTCGAGCGTAAAATAAATGTTTATTTAAGTTTCTGCATTCTTTTTTCCAATTTTGAGTTAAAAACTTCTCTAAGTCATAACGAAGCCATAATTTCTAGCATTAAATAATGAATAGAATGCTTGTTATTTCATTGTGTAACAAACAATAGCGTGAAATGTTAGGAGAGCTTTCAGCTGTTTTAAATTTAATAATTTATGAAATTCACTGTTCATATTGTTTAACATTGGAAGTTCCCTGCATAAACAAACAATCAAATACAATGGCCGCCCACAATCAAAAGTTAAGCTGTTTGCCCATGGGATGGAAAGGGTCAAAGTGAACTACAGGCCAGAATTAGCAGTCCGTTTACGGGCCATAAAAAGAATATGGCGAACAATTTTCACTCTTTAGTGCTGCTGTGTGAACTCAGCCTAACTGCGGCCCGAAATCATAAACTAGTTTTGACGATTATTATTTGGTATGGTATGTTTTTTTGTGTGCTAGTCAGTAAAAATTTATTATTTGATATTTTATTAACAATAATATTGTTACATGCAATTTTTCTTATATCAGTTCGAGGACTGTCTGATGTTTTTCATACTGTGTAAGTCACGAAAACTATTTTATCTCATATTTTAGGTGTAATTTATAGCCACGATAGCCGAACGTTGAATGGGTCGGACTGGCCGACTCGAAATCCGAGAAACGCGGGTTCGAATCTCGCCGCTCGACTGTTGTGATGAGCCCATGCATTCGTAACACAAGCTTATTTAGCTTAATACGAGGGGCTTACGAGACTATTTGTGCAATACAAATAGCCAATAAGAAATCTTAAAAAAAAATTCTCCGCTTTGTGTTTCTAAGTTATTCCAACTTTTAATATTTTCTACTGTTCCATAGTAAAAAAAAACATAACATTATCTGTAAACCATCCCACTTATCAAGTTACATAGAGTGCCACAGTGCCATAGACCATAATTTAGAAAGTCGACTATAATATCTTATTTTAATGCACGTCTATGCACTCTACCTACGTCTTATTTAAGAAAACCCGGCGCGATCTACTTATCATAGAAAAACCTTTTAAACAAATTATCACGAGCAAACTGCATCAATAACAAAAACCAACAGCTTTACGGAAAGAAAACCGCTAAAAATATGAACCGGTGAGATTTGTGTCCCCCGCCCGCGTCTCTGCTACTGTAAAATGCAACACCAAAATATATTGGCAATAAACAACCTTGAAAAAACGTTTGCACCACACTGAAATGGACTTTAAAGTCTTAGGTTGAGGTTTCAGTTTTGTGCTGATGGTACTAACGAAATAATGTAGGTTGGAAATATGTTTCTGGACAGATAAATTCTGGGTCTCCATCGCGGGCAAACAGCGTGGCATGACGTGTGTGCATGCATTTGGTTCGCACCTCGGGGGCAAGTTTTCTTGGAAAATACTTGTAATTGTTCGTTGCTTTTAGACGACTCTGTATATTGCTGGAGTCTTTTAGAATGCATTTTTTTTTTTTTTTTTTTTTATTCAGTTTAGACCACAAGTGGCACTTATGAACGTCAATAGAAAATAATAAAAAAAAGAAAAGGTAGCCCTTATGGGGCACTTTACATGTCTCCTTATCTTTTGGGCCCTACCAGCGCTTCGAGACAAACATATGGCAAGTGCTGAGAAGAAACGCCGGAACAAACTCAGTCACCACTTATTGCCAGGAATTATCTAACGGTAAAAATAGTCAAATTTAAGTACATCAAATATGTGCAGACTGAACTGACCACGCATCCTTGTCATCAATATAGTCTCGAACCTTGTAGTACCCTTTGGACATAAGGGTATTTTTTTTTTTTTTTTTTTTAAAACAAAACAAAAAATAAGATAATTATTCGCTTAAAAAGTGAGCGGGAGAGATACAAGTACGTCCATCATTGCAACACAAAGAGAATAAATCTTATTGAAAAAAATAGGGTTACATCAGTAAGTGTGTATTATTTTCTAAGACAAGGTGGACCGACGACATCATAAATGTAGCAGGAAGGCGCTGGACGCAGGCCGCTACCAACCGGGCAGCATGGAAAGCATTGGGGGAGGCCTATGTTTAGCAGTGGACGTCCTATTGCTGAGACTGATGATGATGAAGATTCGAGTAACGCGCGCCTCCGCTGGACCCACTCGTAACACAAGCGTATTAGTTACTTATTTAGCTTATCACGAGAGATTAAGTTATTAATTCTTTTAAAAAATTACACAGGACATATATTTTGGTAAACCTATTTCTAGAAATATACGAGTATAACGATCTCCACTGTGCACTCATGGGTTTCGTACACACCGTGTGGCAAAGTTTCTAGCCGGCCACAATCAGCCGTCTGTGAGACCACTCGACGCGTTTTTCCACAATTGCACTTTGTTTACTGTCTGTCTGTACGGAAAACTAACATGATAATTTATTTCTTTTTTAGGGAGATGAGAAAAATTTCCTGCAATTTAATGAATGTTTACTTGTCTGCATGTTTATGAAATCAAAACCCTGACTGAATAAATAAAGAATCTAATTTTGTAAAACATCTCCCCTGCCGTAAATGAAAAAATTAAATTAATCGAAACATTATTAACAAATAGTAACATAGAGTATCAAAAGCTTCCTTTAGTACTAATAATGCTGCTTCGCATGATTTCATAACCATGACTTATGTCGTAAAAATGACCTGAGTACAATATTAAATCAAAACTCCTACAGCTAAAGTTGTGTACAGTCTCACACACACACAAATGAAGAAAGCATCCGAATGTCGAATGTAAAACAAAATTCATCCATTAAAATCAATGCATTCAAACGCGAACCCATCCGAATCTATTACTCATATCCAAAACGTAAACAGACAAACATCTTTTCAGATTTGTCGCATTCTGTGCCGGCTTGATTCATGCGCGCCGCGCGAAACTATGAAACGCATCCTAACCTTTGCTACTTCTAAAATTCAACTGTATCTTTTGGAAGAAAGGTCCGTTTTACTTTGTGGGGGGTGCAGTAGAATAATTTCTTTCGTTATTGGGGCAGACAGATATAAATTATATGCAGTGCTTTAACCCCGAGTGAGAGGAGCAGATAGTGGCACGGTTTAGATTATTTTCCATTTAAAACGTCGCTGAAAACGCTGCCGTTGTATTTATGGGCGGGCGTTGGTTAATAGCTGAATGCGACTATTAAATACAATGCTTTTTGGCCATTTGCTATTGTTGCAGTGCTGCGGTGTCGTTAAGGATCTTGGAGTTAGCAGACTTTAGTGGAATAGCTGAATCGGCGGAACTTATAGTTCATTATTTAAGCTCGTATTAAGTTTACTGTGGAATAGGATCCTCGAAAATACAGCAGGTTGATGTTTCATGTGTCGAATAGCAACGCTGTTGAGGATGCGGGTTCAAATCCCAATGGAGGAAAAATTGTAAGTCTGAGTTACACCGTCTTACCTTAACTTTAACCTTTAACCGACGACGTGATTTTTTTGTCACGCCGTCTGCGACGTGCGGTCTGTGGGACCGCTATATTGTTTACTTAAAAAGTAATCATTTTTTGTATAAAAGTATATTGATTTTATATTTTTTGAGAACATCATAGTATTACAAATAAACATACGTATAATTTGTGAGGAATCAATGTATATTATTTATTTAAATATGGCTAAAACTTTTTTGATCCTTAATTTCATTGAAATTACATTAGAGCTCAATAATACCTATATAACTTGTAAATTTGAATCAAACCAAGAAAAACTATAATCCTTCCTAAATATAGTGAATATAATGAATATAATAAAAATAAATGACACGTACATTACAGGCACAAAAAAAATTTTGACGTAGGGTGAACATTAGGCACAATCTGGACATTTTTTTTTACCGCATGCCAAGCATTTTCGGTATACATAGGTAACACCTGTAAGATAATTTCGTTTTCAATTTTAGTAGACTAAAATGTACGTCTTTTTTGCAGCTAGTGCAATGACATCAGACTGATTTGGCATGTCAGAGCCTAGAATACATGTCACTGTTTGCTTTACCACCCGTTTCGCGGTATTTTTTTACAGACTACCATCTTTTACATAATATTATGTCCAAATATCAATATATCATTAGGAAATGTCTTTTCCGAGGTTGTAGTGGCCCAAGATCCATCATTTTTACGAAAAAGGAGTCGTTTAAAAAAAAATTCAAGTTTTAGTATGGTACAAAAAAGTCACGTAGTCTGCGACGTGCGGTCCCACAGACCGCTGTTGAACTTTAAATCGAATTATCTTATTAAAACTGCCCTCATCGATGTAACCACTATCTGTAATGGCGTTTGGGCAACTAAACTCGAAGGTACTGAGATGCCCGGGACACGGGAGTAAGTAGAACATTGCAATCCACAAATTTAAAAAACTGGAGCGGTCTGTGAGACCGCACGTCGTCGGTTAAAGGTTAACTAACGTCAAAAATCTGTCAAACTCCATATACAAAAAGATCGGTTTTTGTTTTTGTTACGGTTAAAATAAGGTGGTGCAACTCGGCCTTAATGTCATGAACGAGTACTAGCGCTTACTTATATTAATTAATTCTTTAATTAATCGCCTTTCGCTTTGCTTAGTTTGGTTAGTACCTACATTTTATAATATTTGCAGCAATTTATTTATCAATCTATGAAATAATTTTCCTAATTAATTTATTATTCGTGAATCTTAGATGTTTAAACTTTTATTTTTACGACAAATACCAGATGTCTTATACTTACTGACATAAGTTATAAGTCAAAAGTTTCATAAATTAACCTTTCAGCTTAAACTTGAAATCATAAATACCAACTTACTTTCCGCGAATTCAGAATCCCAACAATAAAACCGAGAAATTTCCGTCAAATTACAAAACGTATGTAAATCTGTTGCCGTTTTTACTACCCCTTTGATAACAATGGAATGGAAGTTCAACGACAAAGTTGCGAACTACGGCCCAGGTTCGAGTCCCGGCCAATTTAATGCGGGCAGCGCAATTTGCAAGTTGCGTTAAAAAAGTTTATTTCAGTATACTACCTCGGCTCGGATTGGACTTACCTGAAAAAAGAAAAGTAAATATTAGTGAATTTACATACTTAGAAAGGACAGTACGGTTTCGAGATTTTTGTTAGTTTAAAAGTTAGAGACTGTTTAGATTTGCATATTACATTTTAGCAACTTGTAAACGTCCGTGCTTCTAAAAAGGTGTCCCACCTCTTGTATGTATTAGTAATTCTTACAATTTAAATGCAGTAAATAAGCTAATGTTTGCTAGGGTACCAGATATGGTATTTGACTGAGTCTAAGGCATTTAGTAAGTATATAAACATTTATTTGCTGCACACTTTTAGTCCTGAATTTTATTTCTCTTTAAGCTATTAGTGATTTAATTGCGTTTTTTTTTCGCTCTACTCTTACTTCATGATTTTGACTATAAAATATGAGATGTTTTTGTTAAGTCCAAAGATTTTAAAATGTTAAATTTTTACGCAATATGAAATTCTAAAACTATTTCACAAGACTCTAACTGCCAACAAAATGTGGAATCCACAAGCTGACACCATCAGGACTCAAACTCGATACCGCGTTGTCTTTATAACGCTCCGCTGCCACTCGGCACGTGCGTCCCTTATTGAATCCGAATTGTATGAATAAACTGACATGTTTTCATTCAACATTCCCCCACGGTAAGTGGATTTACTTATAAAAATATAGTCATTTGAGCTTATGAAGAATTCACGGGACGATTCACAGAAAAATAAAGCAAATTCATAGCATATTTTTGCACATAAAACAAGGTATTTTTGGAAGCTCATTTAACTAATTGTCTAGTTATTTTAGGATCCGTGGAAATCTAGGCTTTGTGTTTAATAATACGTATATTTATAGCCTAAGTGCTAACGATGTAATTAATTGAGCTGAATGTTACACGAAGTGTGTACACAAGTCCCAAACTTAGCTCTTTCATTTACTAAATATATTTAAAAGGTTCTTGAGTGAACATGACCATGTAGAAGTAAAATAAGACAATAGTATATTCTATCAGACTGATACTTCTTTATAATGCGAACAGCTAGGGACTGGAATTCACTGTCTGCTGCTGTCTTTCCTGAACACTATAATCCGGACCTTTTCAAGGCGAGAGTGAACAGGCACTTATTTGACAGAGTGATTGCGGTCAAATACATGCATTGTCTTACATAAAAAACAATTTAGTTGCTGAATCGCCCCTATTTAAAACTTCATGATGCCTATTATACCCTAGTGTTTAGTTAGCTTGGAGTGCCATCGTCTGTAGATTGAGGATATTATGTTCCACAATTAATCAAAATTTACTGAAAATGAAAATTCAGCAGGCAAAGTCGCGCTCAAAAATCTAGTTTAAGATACCCACTAGTTCCAAATTTACTGAACGCTCAATTTATGTAGTACGAGCAAAGATTAACAGCCGCAGACGGGGCGTTATTAATGCGTTGTTTTGTGCCTAAAATTTGCAAAATGCGAGTCATTTGTCAAACCGGCAGCAATTATTTGGTTATTTATGCACTGGCGTGCCGATAGATTCGTTATCTGCCCCGGGTGAATCATGTACGGTGTTTGGGCTATTACAACAGCTAATATTGTATGTTTATTGTCTTAGTAAGACACAGACAGATCGTGTTTTTTCCTCATTTTAATACGATGAGTTTAGTAGACCTCTGGTTAAATATTGCGGCTAAAGCTCACTTCCATCTTTGACTTTATCATCACAATCTACCAAATAAGATGCAGTCCAAGAGCTTTTGCGTTTTTGATAAAAAAAATAGCACCGTACAAATAAATAAATAGGTAAAAAAGTTGGAACAGCATTACAATAAATAATTTTCAAATGATTAGTAACTAAAATTTTATAAATAATGCGATTTGGTTCAAGTTATTTGCCTGTACCATGTAATTAAAATAGTAAAAAATCATTTAGGATACTAAAATAGATTCCGCTAAAAATATACCAACAATTAGCCAATGAATAAGAGTACGTAATATTTTATATTATGTATTGCTAATTTTCTCTAAAGAATATTTTCTCATCTAAGCGATGCTGCAGAGTTTAATATTCTTCAAGATAAGATAAACATGGGACAAAATAATACAAGTAAAACATCAAAATCACGTACATTTATCACCTATCGCGTATAAGTTAACACTGCGTTTACCGCGTTCCTCGCAGGCATGAATATAATTATGTTAATTTAAATATAATCACTTGGGTACAACATTAGCGTGGAATGATTAATAACTTGTGATAACCGCCATTTTGCATATTGGGGAGGGGAGAAATTTGTCATAGGATTTTCACAAATTCGTTCTGCGGTCGACAGCCGGCAATAGCACGTGCTGCGGTATTTTCAGAGGCTTAATTTTATTGCAGATATCTGAAACTTGTTTATAGTCAACTAGCCGTACCCATAGGGGGTTGCAATGCGTGAAGGTGGAAATAGTTACCAGCATCAGATAACCACCACCTGTCTTTAATACCATTTTTCATTCAAAAAACTCTATATTTTTTACTTTCATTGATCTTTAATAAGACCTTGCGGCTATATACTACCTTAAAAATATAGCGATCAGTGACTGCATTGAAAAAGCGCTAGATCGTTCTTTGGAAGTGTGTGAAAAAAAATGGTGGACGCACACCATTTTTTTTTTCTGAAATCGAAGTAACTACCTACATCATTATTTTATACAAAGAATTACAAACTAAAGTGTAAAGCGTCATCCTACACGTGCTTCGTCTAAGCCTCGAACCCAAGACCCTGCGCTGTCCCGTCTAATTAGACTGCTGGCCGCATCATCACCTGACGCATTCGTCGCCGGCGCAGCATCAATCACGGGATCGGCCGTTGATTAATCACTGCGATGCGGTTGTATTAACGCGTACGTGTGCCCCTAAACACGTGTTTTGTATATCTGTATAAAGGAATACTAAGTTACGGTCAATGCTGTCAACTCAATAAATAATAACTATACCATCTATATCAATGTAAACTCATAAAATGTATATTTTTCCGTGTTTTATCGGCAGACAAAAAAAGTCTGTTATTGGCCAACTTGATTAAGATATTGCTTGTATCATACTGATCGTGATACCAGGGGTGTGGACTGGGCCACGAAACATTCACGAATCTTCCGATAGATTGCTATATATACGTTCAGTAGCGAGAGGGTAGAGGTAGACTAACTCCGCTATTCGCCCATGGTAAACACGAGAGAGCGAGTTCGAGCAGCGATGATTAAATTATGATCAAATGACGATATCACACTGATGATTAAGCCGACTTTTACCTAAACACAGTCATGAAATATTTATTTTTAAATAATCATTAATTTAATTTACCCAAAACCCAGCCTCGTTGTACGTAACGAGACCGGATCGAGTGCGTGCTAGCTGGAACTGTGTTACTAACGCGACGACAGCCGCCAATTAGCGCGTTAATGACTGCCGCTATTTTTAGGTTACCGCTAGTTAAGTTTCATAGGTCTGGTAAGGATCTAAGTTGGAGGAAAATCAGATGCATCATTGAGGGCAATACTAGCTTATTCGTGGCATGGAGGAAGCAATTTCAGTTTTTAACCGACTTTGAAATGGAGGAGGGTTAATGTTCAACAGATTTTTTTTCTATATGTTCACCGATTTCTTTGACACACTATTTCATTTATAAGTGGATACCAAAAGGCATATCTCACGACATTCTGTCACTAATAGACTAGGAAAGGGTAAGCCTCTAAAACAGTGTTAATATTTAGTTGGACGGTCAATTTTACTGACGGTCTTGAAAAAACTGTCAACGGCTAAATTAATTGTTATCTTTAACCTATATATTAACGACCTTATCAGTATCAAGTGCTACCAATCTTTTGCTTCTAAAGAGATAATAAAAAGATTTGTACCGAAAAAGGCCCCTCTGCTATCCACCTGCCTGAAAATAAAAACACTCTATTTCATAGCCACTCTATTAATAGTGAAATAGTGGTGTTAATGTTTATTTGTCGCAATAAATTAGTTTACCGCCAAACACAGAGCTCGCGAAACGAATCCAAATGTCAAAACAGTGGCGCGCTGTCAAAAATATGTGACAAACAACATTGTAATTGCGAAACCGAACTGTCTCCGAGTGTGGGTGTTAATTAAAACAATAAATTTAATAGTGGCTGCGCCGACGGTTGGCGAGCAATGAATATGTCAAACGGCGCCGACACAGGTCGCTATTAAGGCATTAGGGATGCAGAGGTCGGCAACTATTTCAAACAGGGCGTTGTTTAAACTGTACCATTTGAAACAGGGTGCTGTTTAAACTATTGTGAATTTGCCGTTAATTGTGGCTATGAGGAGGGCGGCGTAATTAAATTTAAAGACACGATATCTTGCCATCTGCGAACGGAACGCAATAAGGGCTGGCAGTATTTTGAGGGCTGCTCACTCGTTTTAATAGTGACTAACAGCCCTATTCACAAACGATACTTGCTAAGTGAAGCAGCAACGCTATACGAAGTCGAACTCACAACGTTTGAATAGAGCTCTGTGATTGGATCGCACTCACTCAAGTATTGTCTATGAATAAGTTTTTGGGACCCTGTGCGTCATGCGCACTGTGAGACCTCATAGTAATGTTTGTGAATACGGTGTTGAGTTTCTTGCGATGTTTCTTCTCAGCACACGCCCGTTTATTGTCCCGAAGCAGTGGTAGGGTTAACATTGGGATATGTAAAAGTGCTTTTTAAAAGCCTACTTGTAAAAATAAAATAAGTTTTTTATGATTAAATTTTTACGTTTTATGTAGGTTATTTAACCCTTACCTGCTAAGTAAATGCTACTCACGTTTACCTTGAAAGTTTCCATAGAAAATGAGAAAGACTTACGGGGAATCATTTTATGTCGGTAAGTAAGTGGAATGTCAATAGAGAGGAAGGTTTGTTTGACCTGTACCAGGTTCTAAGAAGGCAAAAGAGGTATGGTTAATTTAATTGTGTTGATAAAGTCTATTATAATTTTTTATCACAAAAACATTTTTTTTCTATTTTATTTGAAAGAAACATATTGTGCTCGTATTTGCCTTATTTCGTGCGAAAGAGAAGGCGCTCTACAATACCGAAGAAATCCGACCGTCTCTTTCTAAAGCACGACTTAGAATTTACTGCTGGGTACCCGGCGTCCCTTTATTTACTACCCCTAACCCCCTCGGAAGACAGTGGGCAAAAACTACCCGGTCGGCCATAAATTCGAGGGCCAAGGTATTCTTGTTAGTGTACTCACTAATTTTGTGTAATTAATTGGTGGAATTATAGTGGAATGGAGCGCGTCGTCTTTGTTTTGTCGCCGTTTTTGAGGGGTTAAATAATTTTGGATGAAACGATTGGGGGGGAAGAATTTTCGTTTAGTTCAATTGTTTTGTATTGGCAAGTTTTAGTATCAGAATCGTATGTATACAACGTGTCCCAAAATTCAACGATAAGCCGGCGCCACAGGATGGACATAGTCATTACTACTTTAGGAAAAATAATAAAAAAAATCTATCTCAATTATTTTTTAAGTTATACAATAAATAATGAAAATCGTCGAAAATTGACACCCCTTATGATATTTTACATTACCACGGCCACAATTTTTCAAATACTTCTGTTTTTTTGTTTGTACCGGCAACCTAAGTAGTGCTGCTGTCCACCCCAATCCTTAAAACCCTCAGAATCCTTGCAATTTTTACATAAAAGTTAATCAAAATATGATATTTCCTTAAAATTTTTAACGATTTTTACTTTCACTCAACTTTGACTCGTAGTTTTGTAAAAAAAAAGTATGAACACTACTGCGGCAAGTTTTTTATAGAGTTGACGCAACTATCCAAGATTCCAAAATGGTATAATACTCTAAGAAAACTAGTCGCAAAAAAGATATGCGTACCATTTTTACAAGCACTTCGCTTGTTAGTTAGTATGGGATAAATCTTGCAACTGAATTTAAAACCAGTTCTCCTCAAACAATTGAGCTGAAATTTGGTATACTTATGTAAGTACGATGACAATGCAATATTATGGTATCATTGAGCTGGATGGAGTCTGGAGGTGACCATAGGAACTTCTAAACGAAACGGCGGAATTGCATCTAGTTTAGGTTCATTGGATTTGTCTTTTCGTGCACTTTAGTGCTAGATGATGTCCAGGGTGCTGATGATGAAGTCAAGAGGTGGCCAGGAGCTGGCCATAGGAACTCCTAAACGAAACAGCGGAAGCTTATCGAGTTTGGGTTCGTTGGATTTGTCTTCCCGAGCACTTGGGCCATGAGATTGAGAAACTACTAAAAAGTTTAAAATAAAGTTATAATCGCGCATGGAATTTATTCCTCTTTTTTTCTGTTTGCGCTACAAGCTTTCGAAATTATTGGAACCTTGCATACAATTATTTTTATCGTTAAATTCTTTCTTAAAATTTCGCATTAATGCTTGTTTTAAAAAAAAAGTTTTTTATTATTATAACTTTATTTTACACTTTTTAGTTGTTTCTCAATCTCATGGTCCAAGTGCTCGGGAAGTCAAATCCAACGAACCCAAACTCGATAAGCTTCCGCCATTTCGTTTAGGAGTTCCTTTGGCCAGCTCCTGGCCACCTCTTGACTCATTATCAGGATCCTGGACATCATCTAGCACTAAAGTGCTCGACAAGACAAATCCAACGAACCCAAACTAGATGCGATTCCGCCGTTTCGTTTAGAAGTTCTTATGGTCACTTCCAGACTCCATCCAGCTCAATGGTACCTTAATAATGCATCGTAATCGTACTTATAATGTAAGCAAATTTCAGCTCAATTGGTTGAGGAGAACTGGTCTTAAATTCAGTTGCAAGATTTGTCCCACACTAACTAACAAGCGAAGTGTTTGTAAAAATGGTACGCATATCTTTTTTGCGACTAGTTTTCTTAGAGTATTATACCATTTTGGAATCTTGGATAGTTGCGTCAACTTTATAAAAAACTTGCCGCAGTAGTGTTCATACTTTTTTTTTACAAAACGACGGGTCAAAGTGGAGTGAAAGTAAAAATCGTTCAAAATTTTAAGGAAATATCATATTTTGATTAACTTTTGTGTAAAAACTGCAAGGATTTTGGGGGTTTTAAGGATTGGGGTGGACAGCAGCACTACTTAAGTTGCCGATACAAACAAAAAAACAGAAATATTTAAAAAATGGTGGTCGTGGTAATGTAAAATATCATAAGGGGTGTCAATTTTCAAAGAATTTCATAATTTATTGTGTAACTTAAAAAATAGTTGAGATATATTTTTTTTATTATTTTTCCTAAAGTAGTCATGACTATGTCCATCCTGCGGCGCCGGCTTATCCTTGAATTTTGGGACACGTTGTATGTTTGGCAGATTTCTATAGGACGAACAGCTTAAACGACTTCTAGAGCCTTAACGGAGTAGTTGATTGATTGAAGTATTAAATGTCCTTACCAATTTATATAAAAAAAAACTATACTATTTTAGAAATTTAAAATAGGGTATATTTCAACTTTGTTATGAATTAATACCATCACTTACCATCAGGTGATCCGTTTGCTCGTTTGCCTCCTATCACATAAAAAAAAAAAAAAAAAAAAAAATAAATAAAGAGAATAAGTATGACTACTATAGTTAAATACCTCACGTATGTCGTGTTATTGTAATTAAGATTCTCGGTCCTCAGTAATTAAGATAACATTATTTAAACGCTTAAAATCATCTTTCAATACCAATATCTTTTATTATCAAACACGCAAATCTAGTCTGAAACCCATGAAAAACAATAATAATTTCCAATACAAACATTTCAACATCCACAACGTTCCAGATTCAAAAGAAACATCTTTCACCGTTCCCTCCACAAATATTTTACATCCAATAACACTCAACGGGCGCTCATGATCGATGATCGAATTTGTTTTGCTATCCCTCCCCATTCTCACTATCAGGCTGGTGAAATACTATTTTTTCTTATCGCATATATATCTCCTCGGCCATTCAATTTAACTGCTTTCTTACGCGCCAATTTATAGAGGTTCAGAAACACAACGGCAGGTGCGCGCCTGTTTTTCTACGTATTTGAATTTTTATTTTTACTGAAATTCAATAGATTCTATCGGCGAACATGCGGAGGTGAACTTATTATCTATTATACGGTTTTATCTATATTTTAGAATAATAGGGTTTGGTCCATGTGATAATGAAGTTTTCGTCTAAATAATGTGATGGAAAAAAATACTTTCTAAACTAAATGTCTTTTTATTTCAAAAATACCTAAGTGTGTTGAAGAAGAAATATTGAGTAAAATATATACCTAGTTATGATGTAACAAAATTAATTTAAGTATTGCGTTTAATGAGCATTGACTATATTTTAACCACATCAACTACTATCCAGACTGGACAGTATGCAATTCAGAACTTTTAATTGTATTTGTATCCTACAATTCGGGAAAGACGCATGAGAATGACATAGCTTTAAAGATTCAAAGATTATTTATTTATGCACAGAGATAATATGATACAAAAGCTGGCAGAATATAATATTTTAATCCGATTTACCTATGTATCTAATAGTTCTGAACTGCCAACGAGATTACGATTAGTTTTCAAAGCGCGTCACTCCTTACGCCCAAAACTTTACTATCTACTAAATTTAATACATCCCTGTTTTACAACTACCTTTCTAGATGAGAAATAAAAATAAAACTCCTTTACGAGCGAACATAACGCTGGCCGACTAAATTGATTCATAGAGAATCGGCATTGGTAGGCGGCGCACGAGCGCTATAACTTGATGTAATGTATTTCAAGTGAGGTGGCTCGTTGGCGGATTAATACAGTATTGCCGGCTAAGCTGTTGCAAGGCGTGCGGGCTGGCTAAGGCGAATTTTCAGCTTTTAATGTATAAATATCAGGTCAATTGTAACTGATAGTGACACTAACTGATAGTCAATTTTGTTTTTAGTAGTGACTATTCACTCTCGACTTACAGAGGACCGGATTATATTGCTCGGGAAAGACAAAAAGAGGCAGGCAGTGAAAAAAAAACCTCTGTATTACGATTTTCACTTCAAAAAGGTTGTTGGATGCTTAGAACAATTTGTATTTACAAATAGACCTTTCTATGCGTCAGAGAGCAAAGCTCTACCTACCTTTTAAAGTTTCTCAAGTACAGAATTGTTACAGCCCACACATTTGAAGAAGAATGTAAACCTTCATCACGTCCTCAATGTTGTGTAAAATTGTGTTTAAATCGAAGACTTAACAAAATTTTATTACTTGTTTAGATAATCAAAACTAAAATTAACATTGTATCTGTTTAATAACTATCAACATCGATGTCTTTGGCATATTTTATTGTAAGTACTAGGTACTATTGTTATAACGGACAAGCGAGATGAAAAATGTTAATCAAAATATCAAACAAGTAAAAAAGGAAAAGATATTTTTTTCAGCTACGAATATTTTACGTACTCGTATTTTAGCTGCTTTAAAATTTGCCCGATCATTTTCTCTCACGTAGCTGTACACAAGGCCTAAGACGAAAATTGTAATGTGCGTTGTGCTCTCACTTGCAACAAGAACAGAACAATTTAAAAATAACGCACGGTGCGCTCAAACGCGTACCCTTTACTTTAGCTCGCTGAACACAAAACTGGAGTTTTCCAGTCTCAGATTCGCCGCAGCCAGCCCGCACCCGCGGGCAAACAGCACCGCGAAATGATGTAATTACTTTAAAAGCCGCGCAAATATTTTTATATGGAATAAACGTCTGGAGCGGTATAATAAGCCGGCGAGAGGCGATAGTTTAAACAAATCCGTTCTGCACACAGCGCTATTTTCCGTCGAGTTTCAGGTTTTAATGGGCTTTCTATAAAATAATGCCGGTAATGGTGGAATAAAATTCAAGGTACTTTAAGACATTAATGTAACGTAGAACGATAACGACGATATACTCATACTTACTTACATAAACATTAAGGTTTTAATAGATGTCACGTTTAGCCATATTTCAGTTTTAGTAAGCCAACTTAAAAATCCCATAATTTTTAGAAACGGCAAAATATTTTAGTACCGGTGACGTCAAGTAAAATTCTGACTGTACGACGAAAACGAAAGTACTTATTTACTTTGTGCATAGTTCGATCTATCGAATAAAGTTCAGTTTCTGTTGAGTAGGTATTTATAAATTCGGGTTTAGTAAATAAATAAATAGAATTTCATTGAAACGGGCTAAAGAAATCACAGTAAATAAAACAGTGACGTTTCTGCCACGGCAATTTATGCGATACGATTATTTCTTTTTTCATTTACATATTTTAAGCAGCTTTTTGAGCTGATTCTCGTCGGATTCTGGCTGCACCCTTTGTGCCAAATTTGATTAATAATTTATACGGTTTCATTAATATACAGATACGCGAAATGCTCAAATTCGTTTAGAATCGAAAGCGTCGGGGTGCACGGAGCTTTACATTTCAATCAACGTTGGAATTCATTAGAGAATACATTCAGATTATTCGTTTTAAGAATAAAAGTATCTTAGGCGATAAATAAAGTAGGAAGTAAGATATTTAGCGACGTCTTCTATATATACGAGTATAAAAGAAAGTCGTGTTAGTTACTCCACTTATCACTCAAGAACGGCTGAACCGATTTAGCTGAAAATTGTCAGGGAGGTAGTTTAGAGCCAGGAGAAGGACATAGGATACTTTTTATCCCGTTCGAAATAAAAAAAAGTCTGCTTATTTATTGCCATTAAGGCGGAACAAAGTTCGCCGGGTCAGCTAGTTTTAGATAAAAATAAACTTCTAATCTTTCTTTTTTCTTTCGTTTCGTTAGTCTCTTTCACTATTTGATTGATAGTTTCTTAATATAAAGATTTATATGTACTTTTTAAAGATTAAACTAATAGATTTTTTTCTCATTATTTATGGCTAGCTTTTGCAGTCGGCTTCGCCCGCGTGAATTTTTGTCTGTCACAGAAAAAGTAGATTGCGCCCTGTTTCAAAAACCGGGACTCAAACTAACTCTATGCCAAATTTCATCAAAATAATTTCAGTGTTTTAGGCGTGAAAGCATGACAGACAGACAAAGTTACTTTCGCATTTCATTCATAATATTAATATCACATTTGTACCCTAAGATTGAGGTTGCGATCTCTGACCTATACAATGTTTCTTCAATACACACAACAACAACAAAAGATTAACACGTTAATTATTCAATTCAATATTATCAATGAATATTTCCCCAATTAAAAGTCTAGATCAAATATTGATCTTCTAGACGCTGGATAATCAAGCCGGTATGAATTGGTAATTTATGAAGATTTAAACAATATCTCTTAAACGCGGCACACCCCATCCCGAAGGACAGACGACAAACGTATAAATTAGATTTTAGAGTTGTCTTATGTTTAAATACAAGATAAAGCACTTAAAATATTTTTCTTAGTTTTTCGTGTTGGATGTTCAAATATTATCGCAATTTTGTGTCCTTTTTCAATTTATTCAATTGAGCAAAATAATATTTATGATACTTGAAGTATTAAACTCATGATTTCTAATTCATTCAAAGCATTTACGTAAAAATGTAATATAATACTTAGTGCTTATTCTTTGCAACGTGTTATAAAGAAGATTACGAATATTTAAATTATTAAAAGAAAGATACGCATATAACAACGTTATTTAACAGGAATGCCTCAATTAATCTTTACAAACTACTCCGTTATTATTAATTAGTAAAACAAAAAGTAACGATTTTTTAAAAGAGTAAATACCATATTTCCACTTCATCTTACTCGTATTTTGTATTTCAAAATGTCAGAAGCAGTACACTCCGAAATTTATATTCCTGCTTTTAAAAGATACAAATAAACCAAGTCCTTGTAAATACAAAATTGAAACGCGTGCTACGACGTAGTCGACGTAGCTGCTACGCGCTTCGTAGTCTCGTAGACGACAGCTCGAGCGGTGACGGCAAAATAAACTGCTGCAAACACTTCAAATGAAGCTTTTCATTTTTCAAGCAATAACTTTTTAACCGACCGCTCGGAGAAGGGTGTTTTTAGAGAGGATAATAAATACAGGTTTGCGAGTTACTTTGTGATTTTGAGAGAAGTACTGCTGTGATTCTTTTTTTGCACGTTATGATTTTATAACTTTTAACTTATTTACTAAGTAGTAACGCCTAGTTTCGTGTGTTTTATTTTTGCAAAATTACATAAATTATAACTCTTAACATGTATAGAATTAAGAGATTAAGAATAATACAAATAATTAACCTACATAGACTAAATATTTACAAATATTTACAAATAAAAAATATGTCCCAAATCGCTGTCCAAACAACAAAATTATTACTTTTTATAAATAAATAATTACATTCAAACACCATTTGCAATCTAGTAATTAGTCAGGTAGTAATTTTTCAGATTGATAAATTTTCAACGTAAGTAGTAATGTAATTAACCTTATTCTTACGTTTGTATCTTATTTCACTAAACTATGCTACTGAATACTTAAAACAAATTGTTTTCAAAATATTAAAGTACCTATTTAATTGAAAAGAATACCCCAATTCTTATCATTTATGTCTATTTCATCCTAAACGTACGTGTAAAGACACAAGTAACTTTGTCAAAGCTCACTTTGCTAGTAAATTGAAATTGCCACGCTCCGATAGCGTCCAAAAGTTCACAACAAACTTACCGCAACTTGTCGCTGGTAATAGGTGTCAAAAGTTCATGCTACACGACCTAAGTCTAAACTACTGTGCTAAACTACCGACGATTCACAACCAACTGAGTTAGCATTGACCTATCCTAGATTACAAACACGATAAAAACTACTAGAAAATACAAGTACAACACTAAAAAGTTCGATGAAACTTTTTGGTGGGGAGAGCGCGTGCTGCAAAGAGCAAAGGCGGGTGAGCACTGAGCTTCGGAGGCTTATACGGCAGGTCTAGATATAGGCATAGAGGTAGACCTAGCCAGCATGTACTGCGCGGTCACGGGAGTGACCTTTGAGGGAAGGGAGAGGGAATCAAAGTTTTGGAATCATCCAATCTGGGTTTGGAATGTTTATTTTGTTGTAAAATGAGGAGGTGTTCGATTCTTTTGTTTTTGAGACAGACGGTTGTCTACAGCGAAAAGAATAAGAAGCATGACCTTTCACTTTTACTCGGGAGGAAAGGCATAACATTTAAATATTGTTGTACTTTTGGCATACTCTTATTGCAGGTATTATACAGAGATCTTCAGATCAGAGGGCATCTTAATCGTAATTTAAAGCAATTATTTTGCAACCAATATACCAAAATATTAGTTTAACGTAGGCCACAACTCATGTAATTTCATCATTATCATTTCAGCCACAGGACGTCCACTGCTGAACATAGGCCTCCCCCAATGACTTCCACATCGCACGGTTGGTAGCGGGCTGCATCCAGCGCCTTCCTGCTACCTTTATGAGGTCGTCGGTCCACCTTGTGGGTGGACGTCCCACGCTGCGTTTTCCGGTACGCGGCCTCCATTCCAGAACCTTGCTGTAATTGTAATTTATTCTATAGAATTTAGAACACGTTTTACCTTTCATAATGAGATTTGTTAGATAAATATTTTTAATTCCATCACAATTCCTGAAACCTGCAAAGTTCAAGAAACGAAAACCATCAATGTAACAAACAAAACAACATCGTCAACACATTTTCGTCCTTTCTAATTTCCTACATTCCCACTTTGAAGTGGGAAAAAACCCGAAACTAAAGATAAGTAGAAAGTTTAACAATCAAGTTGTACCTTCGACGGGAGCTATGCAGCGCAATCGAAAACAATTTCGTCTCCCAACCAATAAACTGGGTTTAATCCGAACCTGACAAAGGCCGATGGTAAACTTTCGGTATAGGCTAGAATGCCGAATCTTGCATTATTGCTTTCGGAGCGGCCACGCAAAGAAATTCGAATTGTGGTCGTACAAAGGGCCTTTTGTGACGGCGTATCACTATGTAGTGACATGGTGACGTTTGTTGATGCCAATAAAGCACTACAAACCGACGAAGAGGACAGCCAATAATGGCCCGATGACATAGTGGCGTATGCCGTGGACATAACAAATCTCAGAGAGCTGAGCTTTTGAAAATATTTTTAAGACTTTTTGCTTTCCTGAAAACAATGAGTCGCCAAGTACTGTTGCATTAATTTAAAGTGTTCTTTGCTGCTGTTAAAATAAGGTAAATAATAACTTTCAAGTAGCAAATAATACATCAATATTTGGCCTCCAAGACCGAAACAATTGTTCCCTGATTGCTTAAGCGCGAGCACAATCGCAACTATTCTTGGGCGCGTCCACAAAGCGCTGCTGTGTCAAAATAAGGCCGGAAGGGCCACCAAGCGTTGCATTGCAGTACAATAAACTTAAGGGCAGTGGTTTCTTCTCCGTAAAAAGTGGATTTCAATCATCATCGTCATCTAGCATTAAAATGTTCTTTCGTTCGTTTCAGCCGAAAGACGTCCACTGCTGGACAAAGGCCTCATTAAAATGTATTTGACACCATAACCAGCAATTCAAGGGCACAACATTCTTCCTACCGCTAAAAACTACAAGGATCTGCATTTTGACACCTCCTCATGTCATGGATAACTTAACTGCCATGGTTCAATCAGACTGGCGTAGTGCTGACCGCGTTAAAGTACGAAATCATTTTGTTTTCCACAGTGATAAACAATATACACGAAGTATTTTTACCCTATGTGTGTTCCACCTAAGAATCGTTCCCCGAAACTCCAGTCAAGATTGCTTCTCTATCTTACTATTCTGGATCACGTTGGCGTTAACAACTAATAAAAATCGACTAAGACTGGGTTACACCATCATATTTTAACTATAACAAACGTCAATAAGTCTGTGAAACACTGGTTATGGTTATAGTCACAAAACACCGGTTATTATTATAGTCACAGTTAAAATAAAGTGGTTACGAAGTGCTGGATGCAGGCCGCTACCAATCAATCAACATGGAAAGTATTGGGGGAGGCCTATGTTCAGCAGTGGACGTCCTATGGCTAAAATGATGATGACGATGGTTATAACTCAGCCTAATTGTGAAAGTCCCAGGTTACTATAAAACCCACTGAGCCCCTATACGTTATGGTTGCATCGTCACAAAGCGTGATTGCTGGCTCGGACGCGTGCCGGGACGAGCGCCATCTCTCCGCGGAAATGGGAACCGCTTACTGGCTGATTGCGATGGTTGCAACCTTTTTGTAAGCGCTGCGAGTTGTCAAAGATTTTATGAAACCTGATTTATGTGTTGACACTACTGGAACGGCTTTGTGAGGTCATAAAGTGGACTAACACTGCATTGTTTCGTTTTCAGCTGTTACTGAAAACTTTGATAAGGAAATCTGGCTTTAAATTGCTAAAAATAAACGAATACTTTAAGGCTGAGTTGCACCACCTTATTTAAACTGTAATAATGACAATAACTGGTGCTTTTTTTATGGAGTTTGAAAGGTTTTTGAAGTTTATCAAAGTTAAAGTAACATGGTGCAACCCACCCTAAAACTCCTAAAGATAACAGAAAGGCGCTGGATGCAAGCCGCTACCAACCGGCCAATCTAGAAAACATTTAGAGGCCTGTGTTCAGCAGTGGAAATTCTATGGCTGAAATGATTACGATGATGAATACTTTAAAATCATGATGCGCACTTTCATACTCAAATCGTCGTCCTAAGAAATATTTGTCAACCGTTTTATTCGCTAAGCACAGTATTGTTAGGATATCTTAGCCCTAACTTTATGTAGTACAGGTGCAGGTAGGCATTAGGCCGATAAGTGTCCCTTATCAGCGCGCGCGGTAGTTGTTAAAGGACATCATCCATTTTGGTCCAAAATCAAAAGTGCCGGCCAAAAAATAAAAGTGCTGAATTCTGATAGAATACGTCCCCCTTAGCATTTATTACTATGGCACCAAAGCTGTAGCACCACTGTGCATCGTAGTATTTGAGTTCTAAAAATATATGAAACGACTGACTTTGATCTCAAATACTACGACGCACAGTGGTGCTACAGCTTTGGTGCCATAATAACAATTGCTAGGGCGAACGTATTCTGTCAGAATACAGCACTTTTTTTTATTGGCCGACATTTTTGATTTTGAACAAAAAATGTATGAATCGTCGATGAATTTTAGATCTCAAATACTCGACGCATAGTGGTGCTACAGCTTTGGTGCCATAGTAACAAATGCTAAGGCGGACGTATTCTGTCAGAATACAGCACTTTTTTTTTATTGGCCGACACTTTTTATTTTGAACAAAAAATGTATGAATAGTCGATGACTTTTAGATCTCAAATACTCGACGCACAGTGGAGCTACGGCTTTGGTGCCATAGTAACAAATGCTAAGGCAGACGTATTCTGTCAGAATACAGCACTTTTTTTTGTTGGCCGGCACTTTTGATTTTGGACCAAAAATATATGAAACGTGGATGATGTCCTTTAACGCGTAATCGCAAGCAGCGGCTTAAACGGTTTGTCGGGTAACTGCTTCTGGTCGCGGACTTATTTATGGACTAATTTAACTGGCTCTTTATGAAAATGGGTTGTTGTGAAAACAAACCTAAAAAATATTTAGAAAGATAGAATGTTCCGTAAAATTGCAATTTGAAATACATAGCAAAAAAAGAGTTATAAATAGAGTCAATCTTTATCATACATATTCGGTCTAAAAAGTCTAAATTATGAAAGTCAACCAAATAAAATACTCAACCTATGCTCAAGATGAATCGAGTTTTGAACGTGGTTATACGGAACCTTAATTATTAGTTTTTTAATACGAGTCTGTGACAAATAAATTAGTGAAATATTAATATTTTAATTTGATTTAAATAGAAATTAAACACACAATATTGTGTTACATCATCTTTCTTTTTCTGTCAAAAATTCGTAAAATGTTTTGTAGCGTTGCAGTTTTGGCTGTTTTCACAAATTGATTTTCTTACTGGATATTTGGATTTAGGATGCCACTAGCGACATCTATTGGCGTGATTCAGAACTAATTTGCAATAGATGGCGCTTTTTGCTCAGTTAATTGAAATATATTTTGATGAAACATTTCCCAGGGTTTTTATTTTGATTATTCTATTTTTTAATAGAATATTTTCAGTTTTCAGGAGATTGTTTTCATCATGGTTTTTATTAGTATTTGCTTTTTTTAATGGGCGGCGAAACGGAACGTCTCGCGACATCTCTATGAATCGCGGCTGTCAGTTGAGCTGTCAAATCACTTTGGAATTTTGGTCGATCTTGCGCAACCGCAATTTTATTATTTTCGGGGATGTAATCCCCTGTGTTCAAATCGTGGAATGCAGAATGCATCCACGATAATTTCTTAATATATTTTAAAAATAAACACACATGAGGTAAGTTCCCGTCGGAGAATTTATTTATTTTTTCGTGGTTGATAATTTTCGTATTCCGGTGCGTGTTGTTTCATGTGATCGTTTCTTTCAGAAATTCCCTAAATCCTGTTCGGATGAGAGTATTGGGATGCTGAAAACTGCGAGTGAGGTTTAAATTAGCGAGCAGTTTTCGTGAGTATTTGTTTCCCATTGCGGTTTTTTTTCATAACCTAATGCCACGTTCCACTTGTGATTCTGACACTAGTATTTTTCGTTTCAGATGCGGGATTTCATATTTTACAATATTTCATAATTCTCAAATTTCAGAATTTCATAAATTTCATAATTTTACAATATTTTGTAGTTTAAACAATTCATAAATTTCATAATTTTACAAATGTTTATAGTTCAAACATTTCATATATTTCATATTTTACGATTTTACATTTCATATTTTAGATATTTCAATATTTCATATTGATTTCTATAATTATTACTCCTTTCTGAACTGCTGATCTCTTCGCATTTCCTCCTTGTCATCAAACCTCTGTCTCTGCAAGAGTTTGAACGCTTACCTGTCAAAGAGATGCAAGAGCTTCACCTGGCACTGCGCGCTTGAGGCCGTGGAGGACGCTGCTTGTAACCTAAAAGTGTGCGAGACCCGTTGGACCCCGGAAGAAGAGAGGAACGTTCAGGGTAACGGCTTATAACCGCATGGCTTCCAAGGTACCCACTTTTCCATCCTTCAAGTAGGAGTCTTTCCGACCTGACATCGCGCAGTTATCTTAACTAGTAGAGTCTTTTAATATTTAGGCTGAGTTTTAAGAAATTTGTAGTGGCAATAATATTCACCAAACCGAACCTATTTAACGACCCTGAATCCCTTGAGATTGGCACTATTACAGTAGTTATTATAATATCGTAATTGTTAACTATATACGAGTATACGAGATAAAAATAAATTGTGTCAATTGAGAGGGAGCTGTTTTATTTACATTTTTTAATTTCACACAAGGAACGGTAACTTATATAAATTTCTGCAAGCCGGACAACCTCTTTTTCACGTGCAGACAATTCACCATCTTCTCCGTCTGCACCGGTGGCGGTTCAATTCCAGTCACCAAGCCGCCAGGAAAAAATCCTTTCTTGCAGTATATTGTGCTAACATAATGTAATACTAAATAATGTGTACTAGGTAACAAGAAATAAAAGTTATATGTCCATATTGACACAAAAGCAAATTGTTACCTAAGTACATAAACAATACTAAAGATTTTAGTTAGCATTAATTAAACAAAATATCCACACACTTTTAGGTTACAAGCAGCGTCCTCCACGGCCTCAAGCGCGCAGTGCCAGGTGAAGCTCTTGCATCTCTTTGACAGGTAAGCGTTCAAACTCTTGCAGAGACAGAGGTTTGATGACAAGGAGGAAATGCGAAGAGATCAGCAGTTCAGAAAGGAGTAATAATTATAGAAATCAATATGAAATATTGAAATATCTAAAATATGAAATGTAAAATCGTAAAATATGAAATATATGAAATGTTTGAACTATAAACATTTGTAAAATTATGAAATTTATGAATTGTTTAAACTACAAAATATTGTAAAATTATGAAATTTATGAAATTCTGAAATTTGAGAATTATGAAATATTGTAAAATATGAAATCCCGCATCTGAAACGAAAAATACTAGTGTCAGAATCACAAGTGGAACGTGGCATTAGGTTATGAAAAAAAACCGCAATGGGAAACAAATACTCACGAAAACTGCTCGCTAATTTAAACCTCACTCGCAGTTTTCAGCATCCCAATACCCTCATCCGAACAGGATTTAGGGAATTTCTGAAAGAAACGATCACATGAAACAACACGCACCGGAATACGAAAATTATCAACCACGAAAAAATAAATAAATTCTCCGACGGGAACTTACCTCATGTGTGTTTATTTTAAAAATATATTAAGAAATTATCGTGGATGCATTCTGCATTCCACGATTTGAACACAGGGGATTACATCCCCGAAAATAATAAAATTGCGGTTGCGCAAGATCGACCAAAATTCCAAAGTGATTTGACAGCTCAACTGACAGCCGCGATTCATAGAGATGTCGCGAGACGTTCCGTTTCGCCGCCCATTAAAAAAAGCAAATACTAATAAAAACCATGATGAAAACAATCTCCTGAAAACTGAAAATATTCTATTAAAAAATAGAATAATCAAAATAAAAACCCTGGGAAATGTTTCATCAAAATATATTTCAATTAACTGAGCAAAAAGCGCCATCTATTGCAAATTAGTTCTGAATCACGCCAATAGATGTCGCTAGTGGCATCCTAAATCCAAATATCCAGTAAGAAAATCAATTTGTGAAAACAGCCAAAACTGCAACGCTACAGTTTTTTGGGGAATAGTTGAAAAAATAGCCATCGTTACAACCAAAATCCGCGCAGCCATTTTATAAATAATCGAAAGCTATTCAATCACGTAAGTATAAAACAAATAGGCTTTACAAACGCAGGCAACTGTACAGCAACTGTACAGCAGTGCAGCGAAAGACAGTTGAATTTGATTGCAGCGGTATCGCCGGCCATTATCATTAGGCGCGCCGGTTATCCGCCGGAATTGAATCGGCGGTAATGAGCACATGCGTATGGATATCACTACAATGGGCTTATACTAAGTACAAAACGTTGTTAGTGAAGTAAATAGCGGTATTTATTATTGGGATGATAATAATCATAAATATCACGTGAAATATCACGTGCATATTTGAGAGAGCAGTCGCCAGCTTGAAACTGTCTTTATCTTTTGAAATAACTTATTACAAAGACACAAGTAATGACATGTAGTTAATACAATTTGTTACAAGCAGTACGGTGCATGAGCTTCCAGAATTTATGTAAATATACTAAACTAGCTGCCGCCCGCGTCTTTGTACGCGTGGACCCCGTTTGAATTTTGCAAAATCCCGTCTTAGTGAGCACCTACGTTCTAAAAGGAACCCCCATGCAAAATATGAGACCTAGCACTTGTAGTTTCTGAGATTTCGTGACGAGTGAGTGAGTCAGTCAGTGACCTTTCGCTTTCAATAGATATAAATATTTTCCTTTTAGACTCTAGGTATACACAATCATGCTCATGATATAATAAATTGCTCCCGATGGAATTCGAACCCACATCCACAGCTGCCTATAGTACAACGAACCACCGGCCGCCAAATAAAGTTAACCCTAAGTTGTTGCTAAATCAGCAAAGTTTATTCTATTTTCGCACACTAACAAACAATATCCAGCTGCAGTGGCACGCTAGCGCCACCTGTCCGCGGTGGCCACCTGCGAACTTCGTCCTCGGTTTAATTAGTATGGAAATAGAGCCGGCGCCGCTAACCGCCGGTTTACCGAGTTTGGATTACAATTCTTCGGCGAAGGTGGGATTTGACTGGAACTATGCTGTATTAACAGTACAGTATTTGGTATCATTGTATTGCTAAAAGTTCAGTCAGCAATACTTTATTGCTTTGAGCCCCATGCCCAAAAAAAGCTATAGTTTAAAAAAGTGTAGGTATTTGGATTTTACGTACAGAACCACCAGACCTTACCTTAACACCAGGTGCGATTGCCGTCAAATACCTGCCTTGTCATGCATAAAAAAAATATTAAACATAAAACTGAGGGTTTTAGCTTTTTTCCTCTTTGACTGTTAAATAAGATTGTTATAATAATAAATAGAATCCGTTATTAGCTGTAACAATAAAATATTCCCTGTTTGTAGTATTTTAAAGAGCTGTGGTTTCTGAATAAATAAAAATAAAATAAAATAAACTAATATAATACGTTAATGTTTTTTATGATAATATGGATTTTATTCGATAACATAGTATCGTTTTGTGAAAAAATACATCGACAACTAGACCTAAAGAAAGCTCTGTATATTTGAAGTCAAAATAACACAGTACAATTTGCATTCGAAATCAAAATATTTGGAAATTTAATTTGGAAAGCTATCAAAAATATAACAAAAGAACCTTCACAGAAACGAAAGGTAAATATGAAAATCAGGGTCTGAAAACCGTACAAAAACCTTTTTTCCTTGGAAACATAGTTTGCAACACTTGAAAAAGTACGAATGTAATATTCGTCAGTCCCACGCGCCCCAGGCGCGGCTCCACCAATATCCGGTCGTGGAATTCGTTCCAGCCACTACTTCGTTTCAGTGACGTTTCGAAGATTTTATAATGACATTTTTAATGGAATTAACGGCTTTCGAATAAATCGAAATACGAGTAACCAGTGTACCTACCATGAGTTTACGTTAGGTGTGCTCACTAGCGAGTACGTCTAAAATCTCTATGAAGATTTTGTTTCTTGAAAGTAGCCGCTAGGGGCGCTGCACAATATGTAATACAATTAATGTCATTTTTTTACGCAGTCGCTAGCGAGCACACCTAACGTAAACTCATGGTAAGCACACTGTTCGAGAAACTTGATGTAATTCACAAAAAAAGGCTAAAAAACTCAATCGTCCTTTTAACTTGGAACTTTTATTTTAGTTAACACATTTTTCGACGAATAAAACACGATTTTACAAACATTTGATATGAGTATATTCGGCTAACAGCTTTCGTAGAAATACGTATACACAATAATTCTACTATTGCAAGTAATTACACAACTAAATCGAATCGGAAATGAGGAAATCCGTAAACGAACTAAAGTCGCTGACATAGCCCGACGGATTAGCAAGTTGAAGTGGCAATGGGCAGGGCACATAGTACGCAGAACTGACGGCCGATGGGTCAGCAAGGTTCTGGAATGGAGGCCGCGTACCGGAAGGCGCAGCGTGGGACGTCCAGACGTCCACCTACAAGGTGGACCGACGACATCGTAAAGGTAGCAGGGAAACGCTGGACGCAGGCCGCTACCAATCGATCAACGTGGAAAGCATTAGGGGAGGCCTATGTTCAGCAGTGGACGTCCTATGGCTGACATGATGATGATGATGATGATGACACAACTAAAAATAAAACTGTAGCTGCGACAAATGAACGCATTTAAAATAATAACCAATCAGCTTTAACCGGGTTACTTTATCCTCCATTTGTACACTCAGGTGAACCGATGCAATTGAACAAAATTGCATACAGAGCGCAACATTGAACAAATTTATAGAGTGGCGCTGACGGACCGACGGACAAAAGGTGCATTTGCATAGCAAATTGATGGTCTACGAGCTGAGGCTACGGGCTACGGGCTACGGACTACGATGCTACAGCGCTACGGCGTTGCTGTGTGTGGTGTCTTTAGTTACATGCGATGTGAATGAGCTACTACGAAAAGTAATACGACAAAATTACTTGTACAAGTTATATTTTTGTTATTGTCTTAGATAAGTATAATTTCGTTACATTTACAAAAAAAATACTCATTTCCGCGACTAATATCAAAATATTAATAGCTATTATGATGCAGCCTAAAGACTAGCAACTGAGTTGATCATTTTATCTTTTAATTAATAAATAAATAATAAATAAATCTTTGGACAATTTCACACAGCGCCAGCTAGCCCCAAAGTAAGCAACTTAATGCTTGTGTTATGGGTGCTAGCTTAACGGATATACTACTTATATACTTTCTCCTCTCGGCATAGTAGTCCGTTCTGAACCACTACACCAAACGGCCGACAAATAATACCCATATAAGCGACTAATATCAAAATATTAATCGATATTATGATGCAGCCTAAAGACTAGCAACTGAGTTGATCATTTTATCTTTCAATTTATAAACACTTATGCTTTTGAGGTACAAAGACAAGGTTTTTGATTCTGTATTACATATCATTACTAAGTGCTAACTAAGTGTTAATACATAATTATAGTTTGTATTATATTGAATCCGTCTGTATCCAAACCAGGTAGTATTTATTGTAATCCGCACAACCTGCGATAAAAGTAAAACCATATGGACCGGAAACAGTGGACAATTAACTGAAAGCGCTTCATGTCGGGCCATTTCGATGCTTATGCCTGTATTATAAGCTTCATTTTACTCGAATATTCAGACAGAATCCTAATAACAAAAAATATTATTAATGTTTTATCAAATTACAATAGGTTGTTTGGAAGAGATTGCTTTATAGATAATACCGCCTGAATTGTGCCGTATTTTTGCATACTTTTTTTGTTTTTGTTTTGTGTGGTGTACAATAAAGTTTTACTATTTACACCTAAGTACAAATGGATGAACATCCTACCAACCGGGCAACATGGAAAACATTGGGGGAGGCCTACGTTCAGCAGTGGACGTCCTATGGCTGAGATGATGATGATGATGACAAATGGATGATACAGTACCAACTTACAACTTCATCGTCGCTATCGTAGTTGCTGTTAACTAATGTATAGTAGAATCAAGTGTTGATTTCAGTAGTTTTTACTGGACGTGTTTAATTTAGAGTTCGAACCCAGGTACCTCTAAAAATATAATCTCTAACCACTACACTACCTACATGTTATCTTACCATGAATCATATTTTAGACCTTTCCCAGGAATATCGGAACTTCCTAAAAATACCGTCACCCAGCAAGTCTGCATTATTATGCACCCTTCTCCCTCGACAATAAAAACTGAAATCAATCATTAACTTGCTCTTCTTACGGATGTACCAGACTGTGTGCTGTGACGTGTATAATTTTAGCTCGGTTAAAATTTTCACAAAGTGCTCTTACGATCTTCTTTCCTGATTCAATTGTTTGGGGTGGGATTATATGGGGGGTTTAAATAAATTGTTTCACAGTTGAGATGTTAAGAGAACAATAAATATTATAATAACAAAGATAGATGGTTGAAGTCATAAGAGGAAAAGATTGTGGGCTATAAATGGAATGCATAAATAAATAAATTTTGACAAAATTTTCACGTATGATGTAATTGTCTAAATATCTAATAAAAATATTTCGATCAAAATATTAGGAGGACTGTCATACAGTAAACCAAAGAAAGCATAATTTTATGAAAATACTCGTTTATTGTAAACATAAATAATTATGTCTAACTATTTTGAAAGTTCTGTACAGTTTACATGTCAACTAATTACCAAATGTACTTAATAGTAATGAAATGCAAATGGCGTCACATTCTCGCTGATCTGAAGATATTAGTCTAATCTAGGCTTAATTTCAGGCTTAAATCTCTCGCATAATAATTGGAATATATCCATGTACAGTCGCGGAATGAAAAGGTTCGTCACCTTAGTGTCGGTTTTCGCTTGCACTAGGTACTGTAAGAGTCAAACCTGCCAACATAACCGTGCAAGAAACGATGCTGCTAACATTTAAATAAATATGACGTTTGCTAATGAATGAGGTTTTGCTTGTTTATTTTTCTATCCCATGAGTGCAATGTTACAAAATGTAGTTTTTTTTTTCAATAGATAATGGCAGGTTGAACCAACAAGAAGGTTTTAGTTTATCAATCATAATAATCTTCTTGACAAGTTAAATCGTCAAACAACTTTGATCTGAATAATTTTGAACTTTATTGACGAACAGTTAAAGATTATTTTCTCTAACTCGAGATTATTCTGTAACATAGTTTCAAAAGGTAATATGTGCTCGCGATTCGTTGAAGGAATCAATTTGAAAACTGACGAACCTTTTCATTCCGTGACTGTACCTAATTAGCACATCTATAAGCCTGTTACCCAAAACAATACATTAATAATAATCGTATGCTCTTGCCTGGCAAGCGAATAGATCACAAAATATATGATTTTTGAAAGTAACTGGTATACAATGTGAGAAATGCAAAACCGTCAAAGCATGTCGATTTACAGACTCGTGTATCGCCGCCTTTATACATGGTGTCCCAAAAAGTAGTGTCAAGCTGAAGCCCAGAGGTAGAGCATTAGTCAAGTTACATGCCTGATTTTTTATTATTTTAGATAAATACTAGACCTAGCTGATTCAGAAGTATTTACATCCATAACACGAATGTAATCTAAAATCCTGTATGTTGTAAAAAAAATCATAACTCGAAAACTATCAAAAGTCACGGTGATTTGGGTAGCCCTAGTGATGCTCTACCTCTGGGCTTCGGCTTGACATTACATTTTGGGACACCCTGTATAAGGTACTTATGTAACCTAATACAAATGTATAAACACACATTCCACTTAATATAAATACGCATACGAGCACCGCACTAAATATCCAGTGACCGAATTTACAATCCGAATGACATACTCCGCGTGTCGCTTGTATGTTAGCAAAGTATAGTTTACAGCGTACGTTTATCGCGCACTCGGCACATAAGTAACTCACCTGCCGGCGAGTCGCCGACAAGGAGTATTTACATAACAAATCGTCAACGACGCGCTCCCCGGCGATTTTTGCGAGCGACTTGGCGATAGGGCTGACAGCGCTGGCTAAAACTATGCCTACAGCAAATTTATGAATTGAGAACATACGTTTGGGGACATTCTTGTGTATTTTAATAAACTTACACGGCATGGATTCGTTTCAAATTGTCAAAAAGTGTTAATATCGAACCATTTCTTCTAACCATTCTTGTAGCCTTTCCAGCCCTGCGAATTAAGACACAATAGATATATTATAGTCAATTATTACGCAGTCATAATTATGCGACCGCTTGGGGATTGATGGAAATGGTAGTGAATCCACAAACTTTTTAAAAACCCTTCGTGGTAAGCTTAAGCTTGTGTTTGCAAGTGGGGTCACCAGACTAGTCCAGCGGCGGCGGTATTCAAACCACGTTCCTAGGATGTCGATTCGGCCAGTCCAACACTGACACCATTGGGCCACCATTTAGTTTCAAAACGTATCCATAACTTTTTGTCATTGTTTAGGATATTTCATTTCAACTCAGAACATAATAAATACCGTCATAAGTGGCAGCCCTAGCCGTGACTCCCGACAGTAACTAGTTGCAACTAGTTTATGGACTAGTGGGACCGAGATTTGTATTGTGCCGTTTAAACATGTTGCGAGCGGATAAAGAGCTAGAGCCCAACGAGGGATGTTTACGCAAAATAATTGTTGTAAAACAAATTTGCTTTGACCTTCCGAGCTTACAGCCGCCGTACTAGTTACGACATCGTTATGTCAATGTAAATACGTGGATAAACAACAACATTTGGACGGTATATTTGAATGTGGCACTTTAAATGGACAATGTATTTTTTAAATGACTCCATGCCAATAAAAGGTTGAAGTATTTGATAGTTTAGTTACAATAATTCGTGTTGAGATCATTAGGCATAAATCCATGGAGAATATTAGCCATAGAAGAGCCATAGAGAACAATACACGATCAGATGAATTTTAACTCTACCGTAATTATTTGGTAAATGTTGTCTTTATTGACGAACATTTTGCATTTTCAGAGAATCGTCATTTGCAACGTCTTATTTTTAAAGAAAATTTGCTATAGATAAAACAGTGTTATAACTTTTGCAGTTAAAATTGAAGGTAAGTATTATAAGCACATATTATTATTATAACAAAATGTTTTTAAAAAGGTCCGATGAGAAATGAATCAAACTTTCGCTACGAGTGTTTAATTTTTGACTGAAAATGTCCTCATAAAAATTTACATAAAACAAAAATGTTCTTAACTACCAAGAAAAGATCCATATTAATAAGAATTCCAAATTATCACAAGTCCATTATCGTCTGCAAAGTTTTAAACAAAATCATTTGCTAATGCAATTTCTTTGTCAATTTACAAAAAAAAATCAAAGAACAGTTAGTAAGAAATAAGAATATAAACTTAAACAAATTCGGTGGGTATCTTCGAGTTTTAAAAGCCTTCTTAGGTTTATTTGGATGATGATTCATTTCATATTCATAATGTAAATTGTTGCCGAGTTTTAAATCGAAATGTACGTAAAATTAGGGACTGGACGAAGATTTTTTCCATTTCTTTCGTTGCCGAGATTATTTGCATTAAGTTTCGGAATTAAGGAGCAAATACAATGATTTGTGGTTCTGTTTCCTTCACGTTAAAATTAGGTCGATCATGTTTGTTGGTATTTTATTTGAACAGCAATATTCTTTAAGAGAACTTCAAAACATTATGAGTAATGGTATGTAGGTGGGTCTTATCAGTGTCACTTATTGTCACATCTTTTTCGCTTTTACGTTATGTAGGTAGGAAAAATCTCTGATATTAGTACCATTCATAATACATAATTGGGAAAAAACATCCCACCTCGATTCAACTCTATTCCGCCTCCGTAATAAGAACTGAATCACAAAAATATTTCATCTTCAACATAATACAATTCCAAAGCGGAAACGACCACGATTTTTACAAAATAATTGCCTCATAAATTCCTCAGAACGAATTATCTTAGAAGAATGATACGCTTTAATCCACGATATGATTCGGTTTTGTTTTGGTAAGATTAGATGAAGTATAAATTGTAAGAAAATCTGTCTCTCAATATTCACAAATAGCTACATAAGGCCCTAAGAGGGCTTTTAAGTTTTAAGTTAAAATGTAAACTATGATAGTTCTTTTTCAGAGTCTTTGGCTAATTTGTAGTGTGCAAATTAACCTCTGCAACTAAGATAAACTATGCTTTTGTTAGGAATGGGTCCACCACAATAGTCCAGGATATAACGGATATCGAACTGCTGACCATGGAATCGGCTGTCTGACACCCTCACTGCTGGGCTATTGTCGCTTATGAATCAGCTCACTGCTGGGCTATACTTACTTAGCTTTGTGCCCAACCTTATGCACAACCGCCTCTGTGGTCTAGTGGTAAGACCACCTGCTTCAGACGCAGAGGTCCCGGGTTCGATTCCCAGTGGGGGCAGATTTTTCTGTTCGGTTTGGTTGGTGGTAGGGCTTGTTCTAAGTCCGCCTGGCTAGCTACCACCATCTTACCTAAGTCTGTCGCCATAACAACAATGTTAACAGCATTATTGTGTTCCGGCAGTTAGAGGTAAGATAGCCAGTTCCTCCGTGGTTGAGGATTCCGGGTAAAGCTCGCTTCCACCTTCGGCCTGATCATCACTTACCATCAGGTGAGATACAGGCCAAGAGCTTCCTCGTTGTGGATAAAAAAAAATCTTCTACTGTTCTATGCTCTGCTACTTTGGAACTATGTATAGCTCGGTAGGTAGGTCGGTAGGTTTCGGCTTGACACTACTTTTTGGGACACCCTACAGGATGTATTGGTAGAGCATCACTAGGGCTACCCCAATCACCGCGACTTTTGATAGTTTTCGAGTTATATTTTTTTAGAAAATTCAGAAATTTTAGTTTACATTCGTGTTATGGATGTAAATACTTCTGAATCAGCTAGGCCTAGCATTCATCTAATATTAGTAAAAAAATCAGGCGTGTAGCCTAACTATACGCGCCACAGTGACCAAAAAAGTACCTAAGCACAGAAAAAAACAATCGTAACTCGAAAATTATCAAAAATCGCGGAACATACACGCCTAGTGATGCTCTACCTCTAGGCTTCGGCTTGACACTACTTTTTGGGACAACCTGTATAAATTGTGTGATTTTTAAAACCTTTTGTTTATAAAGATAAGAAAAATTTAGGCCATAATATCTTTAGCAATTGCTGACACATCCTGACTGAAAAGTACGTAGGGCCTCCACAAATTGGACTCGGGTAGAAATTATCATGCTGCCTGGTATCAATCGTATGCAGAGACCCCGTACAATAGCCAGTTAGGGCAGATCAATTTGCATGCCGAGAGGCGGCAGCCAATGATGATGATTCGACCGATTACCGATTCAATGCGTCCGTTATCGACTGTAATCAATTCGTTCTGAATCGATGATGGTGAATGATTTCAGTGGCTTTGTATGTAATATACAATATGTGATAAGCTGTCTTCGAGATCAATAATATTTTATGGTTATGTAGGTATTTTACATGCACTAAAGATTGATTGACTTTGACTTACGTTATTTAATTATTTTCGGGTAGGATTGAGATGTTTAAGATGATTTTTATACATATTTTCATAAGTGTTAAAATACTGGTCAAAATGTATGGTGGGCAGGCCTCCTACTAGGTGGACCGACGATCTGGTGAAGGCCGCGGGAAGAGCCTGGATGCGGGCAGCGTAGGACCGTTCATTGTGGAAAACCTTAGAGGAGGCCTTTGTCCAGCAGTGGACGTCATTCGGCTGAAACGAACGAACTTTTCTATTCAAATCCCCAGATTGAAAATTTTCTTTCCAGGGTACTTTAACCAAATATGGTCCTACACCACCACTTTGGGACTAATAATATCGGCTGGTGCCGTTTGTTTATCACAAGAAATGTTTATTTATCAATTTACAATCCACTCTTGTCATCTAAAACCTATATATTTTAAATGACCTTTCTTTTATAAGAATTTTCATTATGAAGTTACAAAAAATTTAACTCTGCAGACTTGAGTAAAAAATACACATTGACATTTTGTAACTTGAAACAAAGGTATTCTTATCATGAATTCAACGTCTCTTAGTAGTTATTTATCTATAAAATGACTCCATAAAATCCATAAAGTATTATCGTGCATTTCAGCCGTATTTTTGTGCGATATAATGCAAATGTGGACGCTTTCGCTAACCGCCGCCAGGGGACTCTGTACTGTATCATGCTCCACGCGTTATCTGCTCCTCGAAGAGTCATCATTCAAAATGGTTATCGCCATTTTGTGCTGCTTCCAAAATACTGCAATGATTTTGCGTTAAATTTATCAAATAAACTAGCATTCACGCGCGTGTTTGTCCGCCTAAAATTAAACAAGGCATTGTAAGTACCTACTGATTCTAACACCCGTGCTCACAAACGATGCTTGCTTAAGTGAAGCAGCAAAGCGAACGCACAGCGTTGAATATAGCTCTGTGATTGGTTCGTGTGTGACCCTGTGCGTCCACGCGTACTGTGAGACCTCATAAATGACAGTACCATTGTACTGGGGTCAAAAACAATACAACGAGTCAAATACGATTCTATGTCCAGTTATAGATCCATCTATTTCTAAGGGAAACGACACTCTTTGGCCCTCGAAATGTGATAATTTAATTTGAATATAGATCACAGTACTAGACCATCGGAAAAGAGACTTGTCATTTGACTCAGAAGAATAAAATCAAATAACCTGCCAATATCTATTTTAGATTCAAAATCGCTGGTAAAAACCAAACTCCACGCTCGGAACCCTTAGACGTTTGTCACAAAACAGCCGATCTGCTTATTGTCTGAAGGCATACGCGTCCAAGACACAGCCTTAAACAATAAATCTATTGGCGTCCGAAGGCTTTGCCATAGCTAAAAGAGAACAAACAGCCCGGTTTTCAAATCAGACAGACTGAGATACTTTTTTGGTTCGGCGGTAACTTCTAAAAAGTTCGCTTTTTATAAACTCAAATAAGTAGAAGATCTATCATTTTCAAAACAAGTAAACTTAGGCATTGCATGCACCTGTATTTTTCAACTAGCGGCCGCCCGCGACTTCGTACGCGTGGATCCCGTTTTACCCCCTCAGGGGTAGAGTTTCGTAAAATCCTTTCTTATCGGATGCCTACGTCATAACATCTACCTGCATTCCAAATATCAGCCCGATCCGTCCAGTGGTTTGGGCTGTGCGTTGATAGATCACTATGACAGTCAGTCAGTCAGTCAGTCAGTCATCTTTGAGTTATAATATAACTATTTAAATTCATCTAGTTGGAGTGGACCTTAATGAATTGAAATTGAATTTACCTATTCTATTTTTTTTAACTAGCTAATCGTAAACCGACAGTCATTGGACACTGCCAGTCATTGGACAAAACACCCCTTGAATTTCTTTAAATGAATATTCCTTTAAATGCAAATTTCAACTTAACACCCTTTTGTCCCCAACAGTTGGAACCTCTCAGTTGTTGGAATAGAAATGCTATTTTTGTTCAATAAATAACTGTCCAATAACTCTCTTGAGTGTCCCATCACTGGCAGTTTACCCTATTTGCTTATTTTCAAGATATTTTGTGTGCGACTTTAACATTGTAACATATTCTTAAACAATACATTGAACAATACTAAGCAATCTAGAGCGCTGCATGTTTTCATAGTTTGAGTAGACGACAGAACTAATATTACGCTGGAGCGAACTAATTATTTCCAAAAAAAACAATATTTTGCTTACAATAATTTCTCTATCCTTTATAACTGTAGGTGGCTGTTCTATTCTGCATATGCCCCGCCGGGCCAGCTCTTTGAGCATGCCCCTCCCGTATCTTTTCGCTCGAGTTGCGACTTTATCTTTTACTGTATTCCCGATTGAGGATGTATGGCGACTACCCTTTGCGATTTTGTTTATTTATTCGACGTTTTTATGGAGTAATTGTAGTGGCTGTTTTAGGGTGGTATTAGGGCGGATCGGAGAGCAGGGAAGATGTTGAGAAATTTGATGGTTATGGCTTCATTGATAACAAAATCGGCCAATGAGGTAAATAAATGAAGGTATGTAAAAAATCTTAGGGGAGGAATTAAATCTTATAGAGCCGCTGCATCTCCGCCCTACATGTTATATGCCGATGCGAATGACTGTGCCAGCATTTGCATTAACTATAACAAACACTCGATTTTCTTTCATCATTTCAGCCATAGGACGTTCACTGCTGAACATAGGCCTCCCCCAATGACTTCCACATCGCACGGTTGGTAGCGGCCTGCTACCAACCGTGGTAGGCTTAATCAGGTCGTCGGTCCACCTTGTTGGCGGTCGGGGTGACGACGGGGCGGGGGGTGCTAAGAATCCCCGAAGGAGGAATAGCTACCACTACAACGATTTTTTTTCAGTTTAGTTATAAATACGTAAAGAGAAAAAAACATAAACATAATTGCTCCGCAACTTGGATCATAATTTTAATCGCTGTAATTATTTCTACAGGTATTATACTTCTGTCCCCTTCAGTACCTCATAGATTTTGCAACTCTATCACCATTAATTTAGCTATGCGTGAAAGTGCAATTAACAGTCAGACACTTACTCCCCCATATAATACTATAAATTATTACGCAAATCCGTCACAAGATCAACTGTCCGAAACTGCGAACGCCTGCGCATTCAAATTCAAATCTGGCCGAACGACGATAGCGCCGCGCGGTATATCAATGAGCATTACTGAGATAAGCCGCTTACCTGTCTTGCTGTGCTGAATACTTAAACTTATTGGACATTTTCTAGATCATAAATGAACAATTGAACATACTGCAGGTTTGGATTGGGTGGATGGCTGCAAGTCAATAGAAAAATTAAAATCCTTCAGGAAAAGGGTGTAGAAAAAAACTTAAAGTCAGCCAAATATTATAAGGGATGCAATTTCGTGTTGAAAAGCACCGTTTCTTAAGAAATTCAGACTTACGCTTTTGATGAAAATAGTTTAGTGTGTCAAAGTGAACTTTAGGCGTCATATTCACAAAAATATTTAATTTTATTTTGACTACTATTTTGGCACATAGTAGTTTTCCATCACAGTTTACTAGCAATTTCTCTACTTTAAATCAGACTTAACCGGAGACACGTAGCATGACAAAAACTAACCTAAGAGTGAACCAAGCCAGGAAATAGTTGGGACATTTAAAACCCATCGCAACTAATTACCCCACATCCAAATTTAAAAACGCCAACTGCCGTTAAAACGGTTCCCAAACAGAGCATCGCGACTCCGATTGGTCCGTTTAAAAAGCGAATTGGTCCGCGTCCGGGCACGCAAGAGCGAGCAAACTTATTAGCCGGTCCTCCTTTACTTTTTGCAGAGCGATTGGCGCGCGATTGATTGCTGGCCCCGTGACTCATTTCTGGAGGCTGATGACGCCATGCGATGGCATGGTACAGTCAGCGTCAAATAGTTCGTGACACCCAATAGCCAAAAAGTTAGCAACACGTCTTCGTTACAATGAGGGCTATCGTCTTTATACTTAACAGTTGGCACCCCTGGCGATTGACAGGACCTTACTCTACAGTGGCGCCATCTTGATGAGTGCAAATACGATAGTCCTCCTACCACTTTAGCGCTCACAATTTGGCGCCACTGACTTCGCTACTAGCAAGTGACAGGACCTTACTCTACAGTGGCGCTAACTGGTGAGCGCTAAAACGATAGCCCTCATTGGAATAAGGATGTTGTCTGACAACTTTTTGGCTACTTTGAGTGTCACTGTAGAGACGTGAAGAGTAAATAATGCTATTTAAAATCGCAAATGAATTGATAGAAAGAGTGATAGGGAACATTTCTGAGGTACAAAAAACCCCGATAGCGGAAAATCTTGTTAAAATTAATATTTTATTATTGTCTTTAGCAAGAGGAAGAAAAAGAAATTCCTGGTGATGAAAACATTTTGATGGTATTAAAAAATACTTTTTATGTTCCCGCAAGCCTTGCCATCCCTAAAAATACGTGGGAAAGAATTTTTCGCCTGACTGTGCGAGTAGTTTTGATTGGAAATGAAGATCTTGTGCTAGATTCAAGATCGAATTGGATGTATTACAACTGTTTTACTATAGATTTGGATGAATGTACAAACAATATACGTTACTTATGTCATCGTTAACATCAAATATTAATAATGATCAATATAAAATGTAATAATTAGTTCTAACAAGCACTACACACTAACATTTTTATTTGAAAGAAGACCGCGTCTGGCAAAAAAACTTTTTCGAAAATTTTGTTCTTGATTTATTGGACAGAGCAATTACCGACAACACCTCAGTTCATGAAGCCTGAAACTGCAAAGCTGTAGTCCGCAGAATATAAGGAAATGTACCAGTGTTTTTTTTTTTTCAAATATTGAAATATAATAGGGTAAACTGCCAGTCATTGGACACTTAAAGGAGTTATTGGACAATTATTTATCGAATTAAAAATAGCATTTCTATTTCAACAACTAAGAGATTCCGACTGATGGAGATAAAAGGGCGTTAAGTTGCAAATTTGCAATTTTCCTTTGAAGGAATATTCATTTCAAGGACTTTTAAAAGGTGTTTTGTCCAATGATTGACAGCGTCCAGTAACTGTCGTATTACCCTATGTGTTTTTTGTCTATAATTTATGATGCAGTTTCACACCCTTCCGGGGTTTATGCAGGGCCGCACTGTATTTTAAAACTTCAAGAAATACCTACTTCATAAATGTATGCAAAAAGATTTTTACGGACAAAGCCGGGTGCATTAAAAAGCGCGTGTGTTAACAAAACCCGGCGCGGCGCACACGTCGCGCGGCATTACAATAATTGATTAACTAAACGCAAAGAGAAATAATCGCGATTCAGCGCTTTACCAACTAAAGGCGGGCGCGGACGTGCGATTTTGGATGACTTGTACACAAAAGTCGCAGAAAGATTTTGGGAATGATAGAGCTGGTTAACAACAAATTGTACCAATGAAATTACTTATCCAGAAATAATAAACCCATGTTCTTTAATATTTAACTTAGTACCTTATGAAATAGTAATTTTTCAGTGCTATTACTAAGTACAGCACATTTGTATGGAAGATAATCTTGGGTCGAAACACCAGAACAATGTCATTGCAATATTTAATATTTTTCCAGAGAAAATCATAAATCGTATCGATTTTATTTTATTTTTTATTTTTATTTTATTTTTCTTTTTTCAGAAAACCACAACTCTTTATAGGTACCTAATAATAATACAAACAGGTATTTTTATAGGATTAAAAATGTATAAGATTCATCGTGATTGAATTTATTTAAACATCAAAATATGTATGATAAATTAAGAAAAACTATTCTTTCTGATTTCAGATTGCACCACAAACGTGTTTGTATCTCGCGTGCACCTTTCCTAAAACATCGCCGTGCCAGGAAAAATGATTTATAAAAGCGCGCACCCCATCCGTCTCCCTCCCACCCGTTCCCAATCCCGCTTCCATCTCTCTCTGTTCTAGTCCAATTTCACAGGCGGCTGGATGCCTCCACAGGACCTCTAGTAATGCCTCTATTGATTAAGGAACTTGAATATTCATTCAATTACATGTTAGCGAGGTTTTGTGAGGGACTCCTGTTGGTTTATTTTAAGGGTCGCTTTCGTTTTGGTTTAGCGGTAAATCCGGATTTTGGAGCGAAAAGGCAAAAACTTGTGGAAAAGTATTTTCCTGATTAAGCACCTTCCCAGTGAGATTATTCGCAATATGTGTTCAGAACTTCTTAAAATGGCTACTGAGCTGTCAAAATATTTCTCTTAGTAACGATATGAATGTAACATAAAGACAGATCAGTCAAATCAAGTTTATAAGGATAAAATGTACCTACATAAAAATAGGATATTGTATTTTCAGCAATTTTCTAAGAATTTGGATAACAGAGGCAAATAATATTGATAGATGAAGACCAGTTGACGGGCATGAAAGTCGCCCTCAAAATAAAAACCTATGACCGCCGTTTGATGCCAAGGAGTGAAATCTAAAAATAACGTCTTTGTTGATAGAACTAAATACATAACATCTGCAGATAAGCTTGAATAAATTTTCAACCGCGGTTATTACTTGTTATTACAAGCCACTACAAAAATAACCCTTCATCAGTTATTAAACCGTTCATTTTTGGCAACAACAAACAAACTTCCCAAACCAACAGCGAAATATGAAAAAACAGTGCACCCAAACTAACAGAGCCCAGCCCAGCAATCCCGGATATTAATATACGAATGTTTTCCTTGCCGCAATACCGTGGTAAACAAAATATTCATACTGAGATGAAGATTTCTTCGGGGCGGCGGCTCGCAATCTATCGGCATAATGGACCTGTTAAAGACAATACGCTCGGAAACATATTGGATGCAGCTCGACGAATGTGTAAGCGAGCGACTGCCGAGGGCCGGTGGCGCACTTGGAGGAGGATTTGAGAAACAGTTTTAAGAAAACGCAAAATACTGCCGAAATGAATTAAGAATAAGTGCATCATTTTGATTGACTCTCTGGTTCTATTACTGATAGGCGATTATAAGTATTATCATCCAATACATATAAACTTATCAGACCTACGGCTAAAATGATGATAATGGTTGATGATGATCGTCGGTCGATCTAAAGGGAGGCTTTTAGGGGCTAGATGAAGAAAATCATGCTTTTTGGCGCTCCTTGGCATGCTTATTGCATCCAGCAGTGGACTGAGAAATAAATTCAAATAGGAAATAACTGTAGGAGAGTTAACTGATAGGTAACTGAGAGATAACTTCTAGCAGTGATGTCTTTCAACTGAAAAGAAGAAAAGACATAGAAATATTAAGATAGAGTAGTTTGTATCCTTGGAGGATGCGAAAATAGCAGTAGACGTCTGCTGTCTAAATAAATAGATAAATCATTGGACATTTTACACTACGCTTCTAGTCCCAAACTAAGAAAAGCTTGTACTATGTTAAAATAATAATAATTATAAAAAATAGATATTCGAAGTGATTCAAATCTCAATCTTCTCCCGGTACACCAAATCCTTAGCTCGCGATAAATCGTCGCTACATCTGGGCCGGCGCTCTGTTCAATTTTATTACTATTCCCGACTTATTTGATTCGGCCGTCAAAGCGGGCGAACACTCTGGCTACATTACCGGCGGCCTTATCTCGTCTTTGAAGCCATCTCCAGCTCTCCCAGGCATAATGGGAACGGGTTGTGATCCTGAACAGTTGGGAATCTTTCTCGTATTGTTTTCTGAAAGAAAGAGGTTGTGCGAAATTTCCAAATTAACTTTGTGTGAAAAGAGGAAAAAGAAATAAGGTTTACTCGTATTTAAAGGGAAATTGGTCATTCTACTTCTGGTTTTGCGAATGTTTAATATACGTTTTATAATGGTGTTTTTATTGAGCACCACTAAATTATTATTTTTTCAAAAATCTTCTAATTTATATCAGAATGTCTGGAATTATCTGACCAGAAAAGGTGCTAAGAACCATTATTTTTTTAAAAAGGATGATCTTTCACCATAGCACAAAGTAACAGCTTATTACTGAACAAATACATTTTTTTTCATACAAATAGCATGCCCGTTTGATTCTTCTTGAACACTCTTACTACATTGTAAAAATTTTCAGTAACCACTAACATAAATCACCCACAATTCACTTGCCAATAGATCCAGCACATGGCTGGAGGCATAAATTGAAATTCTACTCGATTTTCGACCACAAGATAGGTAGCAAGAATCTTTGAGGCACTTTCTCAGGAAATATTTCATACAAAGTCACGACAGTTTTACGACAAGATCCTTATAGCTTATCGATGTAACATTTCTGTATTGCAAATAAAATGTTTTACAGCCGTATTTCACTGTTACGCCACTGCAAAAACGGCATTGTCGATATGAATACCCACAAAATATTAGGTAAAGCTTTTTATTTTCGTTTTTATATCCAATAATAATAAATAATAATGCCAGCTATTTTCAGTGGAATTCGCGATTGTGGTGCTCCCGGTTTTATGCGAAAAAAGTATTCTCAATACGGACAGTTTGCGGAAAAAGATCGCATTGGTGGGTTTCCGACGTTTCATATTTGAGTAATTAGTTTTGCGAAATTGAGTTAATCACGATAATAGTACTTTTAACCGACTTAAAAAAGGAGGATGTTCTCATTTGGACTAGGAAATATAACAAATATTAATGTTAATGTTTTAAAGGGTAATTAAAAACTAAGTAACCGAACCGCCTAAAGTAAAATAAGAATCAAAATTAAAAGATGGTACATTAAAGGATTATGCCCGTTTTCACCATCAATCATTAATTTTTAAGTGCCCCGTATGAAAACAAAATTCCTGTTAGTTGTTACCATAGGGGTCACTTAAAAATTAGGGATTGATGGTGTAAACGGGCATAAGACTCTCGAAATTGAGACTAAATGTCGTGATGATAATAATAAATAAGTGACTGTAATTAAATTACCATTCGTTGCTCACCAGGAAGTGCTGAAAGTGAGTCCAGTCAGCACTGTGGTGTCGCCGTTCGCGTTGAGCCTGCCTCTGTGTCAGCTGGCTTCGGTGGCGAAAGGACATGCCAAGGAGGAACTTATGTCTGCCCTCGGGATACCGAGAGAAAGTGAGGTGAGTGTGGAGTAGCTAATAAACTATAAATATTATCGACTTATTAAGTCCTCCCACTAGGTGGATCGAGTTTCTGGTGAAGGTCGCGGAATGCGGATGCGGGAAGCGCAGGACCGTTCGTTGTAGAAATACTTGGGGATATCTTTGTCCAGTAGACGTCATTTGGTTGGCACGATAGAATTAGAATATTTATCCGTAGCCTTCGTCACCGCGGGCCACGGCATATACTGAGTGCGGTCCCGTTGCAGTGGGCATCTTGTTGGTGGATGGGTGGCACTGCTCAGTTTACTCTTGTTTTTATTTTTTTCTTCTTCCATTATTATGTGCCACTGTCATGTCTATGTAATTGCCTGTATTTGTGTGATGTCCATTGTAATAAATGTATCTTTCTTCTTTCTTTCTTTCTTTCTTTCTAATTGCGCATTTTAAATTAACATCATTTTCAGTAACAAACCAATCGCTAGTAGGTAAATAGCAGTACTTACCTTTTTTGTAGTCTCATTTTTTTTATAAATAAATCCTCAATGCATTCGATAGTTAGCAAGCAAGATAAAGTATAAGTACGTGATTTTAGTATAAAATTAACTATTGGCCTAACAATATTTTCAGATTAAAAACTACTACATCAATGTCTACAGAGAACTGTTAGTGTTTTTGAGCTCTACCCTCATGCTGAAGAACATGATATACCTAAACGATAGCCTTGAGGTGGACCGGGCCGTAATGAATGCTTCGAGTTATTACGGGGTCCGTATAGACAAAGTCGGGTTTCGGTATCCGAAAGCAGCAGCCAAGTTTATGAACCATTGGGTAAGTTACAAATACTCGTAGTCACTACAGTAAAAAGCATTAGGATATACTGCTTCAATTTAAGCAAGAAACAACTGACTGTTCTTATAAAAACATTAAGAAAACTCGTGTGTAGTAAAATGGTCTTCTAAAGCGTAAATTCAAATAAATAATTTATGTAATCACGTTATAAAATAATTTTCAGTTCGCACAAGAAACACTCTACCGTGTCGCCACTTTGATTGATGAAGAAGACATCGACATTACAACGTCCATGGTTATACTAAACGGCATATATTTTAAAGTAAGTTTAATTTCGTATAACATTTATAAGTATTTTGGGCTCACTTTAGACAATCGTAGCAACAAACTTATCAAACTCTTGGCGTAGATTTTAGTCAGCATAATAGTAAAACTGATAGTGGGGATTGTCCACTGATCGGCCACATGCTCAGCAGGACGAAGTCTGTTTTAGAAATAAGATACTAACATAGCCTAAGTTTTTACTAACATTATGGATCCCTGTTATCTGAAATAAATACTTTTTATTTTTTTTATTTATTTTATTTATTTATAATTCTTCAAAATTTGTAATTTTTATTTGCATCTCTTTAAAAACCTTTACTTTATTCCAGGTCGCATGGGACCAACCTTTTGACGGTCAGTTTACAAGGCCCCAAAAATTTTATGACTTGAGCAACAAAATTTGGATGATCCCAATGTTTAGCAAAATTGACAGTTTAAAGTTTTTAGACGATGTCAACAATCATGTGAAGGTAAAGAGTAAAAATATCTTTGTTTGAAAATCACGAATTTCAAACACCATAATTAGGTGACTCGTAGAGTTTTTAAATCGAGGTTTATTAACTTAGTTTAAAAAAGTTATTTACTAGACTATACGATACGAAGTACTAACCTGCTAGGACCGATGCCTGCTCCAGTCGAGCCAGCACACAAGATGGCATCATTTTGAGGAGAGATCCTCACTATGATGGGATACCTGAAACAAAAAACGCTTTGGCTTATTTTATGCAACCCAAAATCAGATCTCATTTCAAAAAGTTATTGTCTTCTCTTTCAGATTGTAAACCTAAACCTCATGGCTCCAGGAGCAACCATAACATTTTTCCTCCCAGAGAACAGGGCAGGTTTACCAGACCTCATCAACAAATTCTCCAATGACCCTTATCTGATGAAGAAGATGATGAGCGAGTTACGAATAAAAACGATGCCTATGAGGTTGTATCTCCCAAGGATGAAGATTAAAACGTACGTCGACTGGACTGGATTTATAAGACTGGTAATTAAATGCGATAGGAAAAGTTCTTATGAAATTGTACCAATTTAGTGCCTTTTTCCTGTGATTCGGATTTCGGCACGAGTGCGTGTAAAATTACGCTGCTGGTTGCACGCAGGACAAACATTTCGAATTGTGTACCCGCAGCCAATCCGCAATCGCGGTCTACACGCACGCGGAATTGAAAAACTTGTATGAAATAATGAAATGCAGGCCGCCCGCATGCGGACCAGATCCGCAGGTGTGTCAAAATCACAGGAAAAGGCCACTTAGAGTTTGTGCAGCGTGTATTCCAACCGCTAAATTTGTTTTTTAATAGTTATTTATTTTCGTTATAATGTTCATGTCTTAAGAGTGAACGGGACATAAGAAACCTAGGCGCAGATCACCGACTTTTAGTTGGCCGAGTTGTTGGGCCCGGTTCTAATTTGTATGAAGAATCGGCCAACTAAAATTCGGTGGTCTGCGCTAGGCTAAGACTCACGCTCGGCCGGTTTTATTTACAATTCAACATTTTCAGGAACCTGTAAGTAGCTTTTATATTTAAAATCGTATTATTGCCTTTTCCAGATAGGCGTTAATGACATTTTCTCTGTAAACGACTCTGGTTTGGAAGGGATGCTGGGAAGTGATTCGAGGGGCAAAGTGTACCTGAGTAAGGCGAAGCAAAAGGTCTTCCTGGAAATGGACGAGACGGGGGTGACGTGGTTTCAGAACCCAGTTAATACAGGTCGGTTTAAATAACCTTAAAATTTGAAATAACATCATTTTTACTGTCTAAAAATTATATTATAGACTAAGAGCTAATGAAAGTCTGACCTCCATCATTCTCTCTAGTACCTACTTACATGGATATAAAACTAGTGCACAGTTATAATTAAGTGACGTGAATGTTTTTTCTGAAAGTCAACTGAATTTTAATTAGAAATGATTTACATTTATTAAATTCTTCTTTATACTTTTTTTAAATACAACCTCTGAAGTTAATCACGTCATAATTAATTCAATGACAATGGCATCTCAGAAGAGTTGCCTTTAATAAAAAAATGTATTTTAAAAACCAACACCAATAGTGGTAGAACATTCAAAAGTACCATACATCTCGAGATATTTGAGACAATAAGACTCGAAATGTTAGTTTCATGAAAATCAAAATGATGATGATTATGATTTAACTTTTCTTCACAGACAAAGAACGGGCCGCTCGCGAGTTCGCCGAGTTCGGAGACAACCTTGAACAAGTGGTGTTTGACCACCCCTTTCTGTTCGTGGTACAGTTGGCGGGCAAGGGAGAGCCCCACCATTTGCTGACTGGCGCTTTTTACGGCCCAGAGGAAGAAGAATAACTACCCGGTTAATTCAACTAATGGTGTTTAGTTGATGTTAGTTTGATTAATTTCCCATGACATAATTATTATAATACCTATACCAATTAAAAGATTTTCCCAGCCTTATTTTTAAGACTGTGGTAATAATTACTCGTAAAGTCATGTATTCTGATCCTTAATGCCTAGTTTTACGTCCCTAAAACGACGATAGAGCCTCTTGCTAACTTTGTACGGTAGTTGAAATAGTCGTTAAAATTATACTTACTACCTATCTATGTAGTAGGAACATATTTTGGTACATTTTCCATAAATTCTAGATTTACGTAAACTAAAACGTAGCAACGGCAAACAATCAAAAAGGTCAAACTGTATTAGATAATTTTAGTCAAGTTTGATTAATTACAAACTTTCACTTCCTTTAACCGTAACAGTTTTCCATTCATCACTTAGTAACTAACAATGACAGTTACTCAAACAACGCTTTTTATTTTTATTACAAGACTTAATGGCAATTAAAAACTAAATGCGAGTAAAGGTCGATTGTTGTCACGGCACGCGGCGCGCACGCGTAGGGCGGGCGGTCAAGTGACAAAAGGGCACAATAAGCTTTTCAAATTGCAGGGAATTATGACAATTTGACTGTTCATTGGTGAGCAGTCGGTGTGTGATTGGCTTTAGAAGGGTACATTCTAAATTAGCGTTCTGAAACGTATACAAAAAAAGAGTTAAAAATATTTTTGTTTGAATAGATGTAATAGTAAACACAACGTTTCAGTAGCCGTATTTTTAATGCACTAGACTTCAATTCAGATCTAAGATGTTTTTTTGTCTTTGGAAATCATACATCTACATGCAATTATTCATTAACAAATAGCTTATATAAACTCATATCTATACTAATATTATAAATGCGAAAGTAACTCTGTCTGTCTGTCTGTCTTGCTTCCACGCCTAAACCACTGAACCGATTTTGATGAAATTTGGCATAGAAATAGTTTGAGTCCCGGGAAAGGACAGAGGATAGTTTTTATCCCAGTTTTTGAAACAGAGACGCGCGCGATAAAGATTTTCTGTGACAGACAAAATTTCACGCGGGCGGAAAGCTAGTACCTAATATTTGAAAGCACGTCCTCAGAGCTTAGTAAATAATAGAGCTTCAATGAACGTTGTCTACCGTTAATATAATATTAAATTAATTAGTCTATTGCTACTATTTTGGTTCTATCAAAATGTTTTTGTACATAATATATAATGAAAGTAACTTTCTATTCATGTTAAAGAAACATCGTGACTAAGTTCACAAAACGTTATAGAAATTGGAATTCTGTGTTCCTGGAACCAAAGACTTGGGAATCGGATCAGAATTTTACAGACAACCTTTTTATGATAAAAACTAGCTAAGAACATGGCTTACCAAAGCTCTAAGAAAAATATCTGTGCCAGTTCTGAGAAGAAGCAACAAAACCTATAGTCACTGATGGATGTGACTTTGATCATCCTAAGAGAAAAACTTCATGTGAAAAATGTTATCCTTTCACTCAAACACTGAACTGCTTTATTTCTCTAAAATCTACCAATCAAGAATCTAAAGTACAGAAGACAGAACACCAAGCTTTTAAACATTATAGCATCTTATGTAGTCGTAACTATCTATTTTTCAACAAAATGTATATTCTAATGTACTGTCGTAGGTAGGTACATTGCTGTTCCTTGTCCTAAGACTTCAAGTTTGAACCTCGAAACTGGCAGTCGTGACGTAGCCGGCCACGTCAGCAGTACAAAGTGCCTGGCCTTCAAACATAATTGATTTAAAAGCAAGACAAAGTGGCACAAAACCTATCCTTTAGGCCACAGTAGAGTTAAACAGTAGTCCTCGATGCTATCAGTATAATACCTATCAATATTTAAGTATGTCTAAGAATGAAATTATTTTATGGGGAGAAAAGTTCGACCACGGGCTGGAAGACGTAGCGTGGGCAGGCCTCCTACTAGGTAGACCGACGATCTGGTTGGGGTCGCGAGAGGAGCCTGGATGCGGTCAGCGCAGGACCGTGCATTGTGGAAACCCTTGGGGGAGGCCTTTGTCCAGCAGTGGACGTCATTTGGCTGAAACGAACGAACGAACGATGGGGAGTATCTCTCATTTAGTATAACCAATCTAGAAAAAACCTCTTGTTTATCTACATACCTACACAAATGACAATATTGCAAAAGTAATTATCTGTTTATTACATTTTCACGCCTAAGCCAAAACTACACTACTAGAAAGAACACTACAACCAGCTAAAATCCTTGCTAACCAAGTATTTGCTTGTTCATGAAGTAAAATATTGGAGATCTTTCTACCCTAAGAATAGCCCAGTAGAATTAGATTTTAAATCGGAAATAATTCCTACAAAAGATTTTATTGCTTTAATGGCTTCATTGGTTGCCCATTAAGACTCTCCTAGGTTTTCGACTTCGACGGACTTAGTGGTCTTCCTGACGGTTGAAGGGCATTTACTCCTGCATTAAATAAGACCAAATTTATATGTTTTGGACAAACCGTTCTCGTGCAAATGTTCGGCAAAGTAGAAAATAAGTGTATAATTAATTACCCTCTCCACGTCCAATAGCTCGTCACCCGTAGGCTCCCAAGCCTTGTAAAGGGTCGCCTTAACCAGTGTATCCCTGTCAAGGCTCACGAGTTGGATTCGCTTATCCTTGTTCGTCCCAGTCGTTGCTTAACTGCGGTTGCTGCACCTCTTCCTGGCACTCTCCTGAACGACTATGTGTTACCTAATTTGGCTGCCCCTCTTCCTTGTATCCTCCTGTACGATTGCATTGCTTAGCCATATGCTTGGTCCAAGGTTCAACGTCACAAAATCAACTTCGTACGCCTGAAAATAGTTTAAGGCCGGGTAGCAGAGAAAATGGCGAAAATGAGGTTTTCATTTTTCATTTTTGAGGTACTAAACAGTAAAATTTAAGGCTAAGATTTTTATTAGGCATAGTTGAGGATATTTTCTAGGGCTATTAACGGATGGAAACACGATTTGATGAAGTTGACTCGATAGAATAAATTCCCAAAGTTACCTCTATTCGTTTTCTATTTATGGTTTTATTTTTAAAATAAGCGATTTGAGATTCTAAATCTTTTACTAAACTAAAGTTCAGAAGTAACTTGAGGGCTTTTAACGGATGAAATTTTTATATTGCGTCTTATTTAGTTACTATGTTAAAAAATGTGGAAAAAATCGTCCATGACGGCTTGGACAATCTCAATCAGTCGCGCGGTGGCGCTTACGGAGGACGGACGCGTGTCAGTTTTTTGGTCGTGACAGTTCGCGATTTGTCAATATTTTTGACAATGATGACTTTGATGAGTCACAGTATAATAATATCAGTGTTACTGGAGAGAAAGCTTAAATTCAATTAAATTTTGTCTACCTATTGAAATTTAAATCGTTCGCATCCTTTTAAACGAAGACTCTACTCATGATACATAGTACATTCCTCAAATATGAGACAAAACCAATGAGTTAAAATTACATTTTAATAGTACCTACATACAATCGTCTCTACATACTACTATACTCTTTAGAAGAGCACACTGACACAAATAAATAATAAAAAATACTGTCTAAGGTCTGTAGCTAAAGGTCTAAGCTGCAAGATAGAAGAATCTTCTAGCCAAAAAGATGGCAGATGCAGCAGATGTCAACGGATTTAAAACTGGAGTTCATGTGACTCCTTGTAGACTTGAGTGTCTAGAGCGTCCCTTCCTCCACCATGCGTAAGAATTTTCACAAAAATACTGTCTAAGGTCTGTAGCTAAAGGTCTAAGCCGTAAGATAGAAGAATCTTATAGCCAAAAACATGGCAGATGCAGCAGATATCAACGGATTTAAAACTGGAGTTCATGTGTGTCCTTGTAGTTTTGAGTCTCTAGAGAAGTGGTTCTTAACCTTTAAGTCATGAGGGACCATTTTACCAAATTTCTGTCTTGTCAGGGACCACCTCATAATCGGTCAAAACCAGTTTGACTACAAAAATCAGTTAAAAGTGGTTTTGACCAAGGTGTGCAAGTGCACATCGTGGACCACTTGGAATGCCTCCAGGGACCACCAGTGGTCCGCGGACCACCGGTTAAGAACCACTGCTCTAGAGCGTCCCTTCCTCCACCATGCGTAAGAATGTTTCAAAAATACTGTCTAAGGTCTGTAGCTAAAGGTCTAAGCTGCAAGATAGAAGAATCTTCTAGCCAAAAAGATGGCAGATGCAGCAGATGTCAACGGATTTAAAACTTGGAGTTCATGTGACTCCTTCTAGACTTGAGTCTCTAGAGCGTCCCTTCCTCCACCATGCGTAAAAGTTTTCCAAAAATACTGTCTGAGGTCTGTAATAAAAGTCTAAACTGCAAGATAGAAGAATATTTTAGCCAAAAACATGGCAGATGCAGCATATATCAACGGATTTAAGACTGGACTGGCACCACCTTGCAATGTCATCCTCTCATTGTTATCTGTAATGTAAATTATTTTTAAAATGTATTTAAAAAATAAAATGATCGTTTTATTATTTCAATAATCTGACCTCTCAACTCAACTACACTACACAAACACCTTTGTTTGCAACTGTATTGACGAAACCTCGATATTATACCGTTCATTTAAGATGGCAAGCTTTTTGCTGCGGTAATGCACTCCAGGTAACCGTGTGTGATGTAGGGGTGTCCACTTTGAAAAAACATCGATGTTTTCAATACATCGATGTATATCGAATATCCCTAGTGTGATGCTTATTGCTCATAGTGATTTTCGATACAGAGCCCCGTACATACGTTATACATAAATTATGGAAAGAAAACACTCAGACCAATACAAACAAATATGTATGCAATTTTAGTATGATATTTTTATTTATTAATAAACAAAAAGACTGAACAAAATTGATGCGTGTACTGATTAATGTAATTAACCACATGCAAAGCTTTGTGAATTGCAACAACTATAATTTATTATCCAAGCTCTAAATAATCGCTACTACGAGTAACTGATCATAAAATGTTTTTCCAATCGCTCAAACTCCCGAGGATCTACCGATAGGTCGGGTGACGTAATCTTGAAATTCTTTTAGCCGGCGCGGAACTTCCGGAGGGTCGGGTGACGCCACGCCTCTTTGAACCGTGTTTACTTTGGCAGTTTAATTCTATGTTTATTCGATTCTAAAATATATTCCCAAAAATTTTGAAAGTTGTTTTAATTTGTATCACTTGGATATGATTTGTATTAGAAAGTGCTGTGAGTGTGACGCTTGAACGGAAGGAAGTCAACCTAACCTAACCAACTGCGTATTTCCAAACTGCGTATTTCTATACTGTGTAGCCGCGAGAGCTCTTTGGCGCGCTGTCTTCGGCGAAGTATTGCGCGCGCAGATTTTGACAGCGCGAAATACCTACTATAGCAGAAATACCAAGCCTTAAATACTATTTTCCGTGCTTGCAATATTTTTCTTTACTGCTTCGCCTCTATTAGTCGAAGAGTGATTGTATATATCCTATAGCCTTCCTCAATTTATGAGCTATTCAACACAAAAATAATTATTTCAATCAAACTAGTAATTCTTGAGATTAGCGCGTTCAAACAGACAAACAAAAAACTCTTCGACGTTTTAATATGAACTTGTTGTTGTTGATTTTTTTCGTCGAACCTTAGACCAGACATACGGCTTGGCAACGTAGTCGTGCAGGCGGATACAAGGAAGAGGGGCAGCCACAGTAGGTAACACAGAGTCGTTCAAGTGAGTGCCAGAAAGAGGTGCAGCAACCGCAGTTAAGGAACGGCTGGGACGAACAAGGATAGGCGCATCCAGCTCGTAAGCCTTGATAGGGTTACACTGGTTGAGGCGCTCCTTTTCAAGACTTGGAAGCCTGCGGGTAACGAGCCATTGGACGTGGAGAGGGTCATTAATTATACACATATTTTCTACTTTGCCGAACATTTGCATGAGAACGGTTTGTTCAAAACATATGAGTTTTGTCTTATTTAAGCAGGATTAAATGCCCTTCAACCGTCAGGAAGACCACTTTTCGATAGGGTAAGTCCTTTACGCGGTATAACCGGAAAACCGAAAAAGCGCCCCTTTCGGGGGCCCCCACCACTTAAGCACAACTCCGTCGAAGTCGAAAACCTAGGAGAGTCTTTATGCCATGAAAGCACTAAAATCTTTAGTAGGAATTATTTCCGATTTAATCCATTTTTGTGTTTAATTCTACTGGCCTAGAAGACGACGTAAATCTTCTTATTAGCTTGTGATTATAATCAGGACTTCGAGAGACCAGGCCACTTCTACTAAAGGTACTGAGGACGCCTGTACTATGGCTAAGCCCTGTCCGGCGTTGTCCGAAGCCGGCTAATTGAGTCCCGCAGGACGTCACGTCGGATAAAAGGGCCCGTTGAAAGTTCCCTCACTTGTCAGATCGGGAATATGTTGAAAATCAGTACAGCTTTTTATACTGAACATCATGTATTAGATCAATAAGTTTCAAGAGTAATATTTAGGTACACTTTTCTAGAAACATTTCTAAATCTATCTCTAAATTGCGTACATCTCTGATACTGTACGTACGATTATTTATTTAGCTTGTAGAATAAAAACAAATGCTAATAAAAAAATATCAATTTTCATCGAAAATAACATTTTGTATCAAAATCTTGAAATAAGATCGGTAGTAGGTAATAGAGAAGGGTTTTTTACATACCTACTGTAGAATTTATTACCAAAATCCGCCAAAAAAAAATAGTCAAAAAAATATCATAAAAGTCAACAAGCTGAAGCCAGAACATCTGGGATTCAAAAGCTCTAAAATGCCCATATTTTTGTCCAATCAAAAAACTACCACTGACATTCCTCATCAGCGGCTTTTAAAGATAAATATAAAGCTTAATTTACAGGCTAGCATCTAGGATCATAGAGCTCTACGTAAAGTGCCCATATTTTCGTCAAAACAAAAACCTACCATTGACATCCCCTAATTTAGATTCCCCGCCATCAAGCCCATCGGCGGCGCTCTGTATGCATGGCGCCTAACAGCATCCAAATCGGTAGTTATAACAATCAGAGACAATTAGCCGGCGCTTCGGGTGCGCGAGAGCAAAATATGATAGTGTTGACAGATGAATCTTTAAAATGGCACCCCTTTTTGCGTCGGAGAATGAAAACTAGATAAAAAGTATGCTGGGAATGCAGGGATCAAACGACTAATATTTATCCTTAAATATTAACACACAATAACTCAAATTACGAAAAATTACACTCACTATGAAAACGCGAGTGCAGAGGTCAAATTCAGATGATCATAAAATAAAAATCATAAATGCTTTGTAACAATTTCAGTAGTAAACTCCTCAAGAATCCTATAAAGTTGAAACGGAATAAGTTTATACAAGATACACTGTAACGAAATTGATTATGTACTAACTTCTATGGACGTGTATTTCTGTGAAAGAAATGAATTTGAATACGTCATTTATTCTCATTAGTGCCTATATCGTCCCAATGCGGTAAGCCTAACTTAGTTTTAATAGGTATGCAAATAATAATAATTTAAAACTTAATGTCATTAGTTTCAAATATCGCAACCATAGTTATGTGTTAATAACAATTAGCTATTTATATTTCAGTCCTAATTCTCTAACCAAGATGCCGGCCTATACAAACTGCATTTAGCAAATACGCGTCCCAGCTCCGCGGCTAAAATATGTAGATGAGCAATGTTTACATCGCTGCCGGCTCGAAGGCGGGATAATATATTTTTGGGTCCCGGGGGTAGACGACACAATTCCTACAATAATTACAATGCATTGGATGCAAAATTTAATGAGAATTGTTTGAAGAGTAGTTAGTATGCAAATCGTACGTTTATCAACCCGTTTGCTTGTTAGTTATGCGTGCAAAAAGTTTGCCTTTGATTGCAGCTTCAATAAAATAAAATATTAAATGGCCAGAAATATCTTGTAGTATTGGGGCGCAGGACCGGTCGTTGAGGAAATCCTTGGCGGAGACCTTTCGTTCTTTGTCCAGCAGTGGACGTTATTTGGCTTAAACAAATGAACGAACGGGGGCCGAAGTATGTTCAAACTTTTACGTCTAGTATAGCCGTTTTTTACACACAACTACCGCTACAAATAAATCTATAAATCCGGTTAACTGGGAGACCAGTCATGAGGATTCAGTCCTTACCCCCAGCTTCTACATCTTTCCTTCCACTCTCCCTTTCTAACTACATTGCTTTACATTTCTGAAAATCCTAGTCATAAGGCTAGACAACCAGCCCCAGATCCTTAAACAACTGCACTTGTAATTCGCATAGCCTTTCGTTCACTCCACGCTGTTGAACTATGTATCTGTCAGCGTGAAATTGTGAATTCTGTCAGTTTATAATATAACGCGGTAGATTGTAAACTAACAGTGGGTTAGGTTAGGTTAGATTGTAATTTAACTACGTCAGATTATAATCTGACGGAATTCACAATTTTACGGTGACATATCCAAGGCCTAAACTACAGACTGAACCTGCCTCAAAATATCAACCCCAAGGCGAACTTCGGCCTTCACCTGAATCCAGCCTCACACTTGCACCCAGAGCTGCATCAATTAAGCCGTCCACCGCACGTAGATCAAGTAGTACGGTGCAAAACCCTATATAAAGAATGCTAAATAAGTCAAAATCAGCCTAATCTTGACACACTCAAGAATGACTCGCATCACTATATGTATCTACGAAGCGCTGCAACGTTCAGCAACATTTTACGACGCAGAACATATTGCGGGACTATTTCCACCTATCGTTCCCACCGCTGCAACTGTGAAGCCAGGATCTGCAGCTTGACCGCCAATAAAAACCCAATCAGTGAAGGTCAAGTTTGTCCCGGGGGAAAGTTAAACTGTCATTGGACTCGCAACGAAATAATCAAAAGAACGTAGGAGAAGTTCAAAGTTAAGGTTCGATTTCAATAACATATTACCAGCTGGACGCACGTGCGACTCGCATTGCCTCTCGGATATTCCACGCTGTTCAGCTCAACTTCCCACCATGTCAATAGGTAGGTATGTGCCTAGTGTATTATCTAAGACCGAGCCTGCCTCAATATGCGCCTCCAAAATATCAACCCCAAGGCGAACTTCGGCCTTCACCTCCATCCAGCCTCTCACCTGCACCCAAAGCTGCATCAATTAAGCCGTCCACCGCACGTAGATCAAGTAGTACGGTGCACAGAAAAATCGCGCGCCGCGCGCTCAGTGACAGGGTCATTTGTTAATGCGCTGAAATATGGCGGCGAGCGACGGCTATTCATTATAAGGCCGCTCGTTTGTGCCACACGTGTGAGCCTGTACCGACAGCAGAATAGGCAGGCTTGATTACTGAAAAGCTGATGTGACAGATGTAGACATATTTTAAAAGTTTCTTTAATATTCAAACGCGCTATTTGCGTGCCTCGGCCCGTCAATGAATCCGCTTTCGTTGAGACGATTATTTATTCATAATAAAGAACATGTACAAACACATTACACGATTCTAGTCCTAAAATGAGCATGTTAATATTTCTACTTATAGTAATTTATGTAAGTGCCAACAAAATCGAAAATGTAATCCTAAGTAGGTACTTAGGTACTTAGGGCAGGTGCCCCGAAAGTAAACTAATCAATCATAACGTCATTTTCTAGATTTTTTCTAATGAGACAAAATGACAACAGACATTTTGATTTGTACTTGTAAATTTTACATAGAATGTTAGATATAAAATACGCAAAATGACCCACAGTTTGTATGTGAAACACGATTTAATTTTTCTGCAAATCCTACACGGCCCAAACTTACTGTCACTGTTAATAGTACAGCGTTTTGTCTGCCGACCGTACCCCAGCCGGTGCATTCGCTGCAATGGCCGCTGTACCGAATACTCCCTCTCTTTCCAACTCATTACAACCGTGTACACCTGTCTCTGTTCCCCATGTGCAGGCTTCACTCTAGGCCTATGGGTTAATATATCATATTTTTTTACATCTCCAAATTGCTGGAAAAGTTGCAATTTTTGTTTCCCATTTATTTATATCAAAAGTCATATGTTTTAAAATAGGCCTCTGAAGCTGTACTACCGATCGCTTACACCACCCATGCTTATTCAGTCACGGGACGGTATAAATGTGAAACATTTTTGTAAAAAGACGTACTAGGTATAATTTTGCAATAGCAATTCTTAAAATATTAAAGTAAAACCGCTAAAGTTTTCATTAATTAATTAAATACTCGTAGATACCACCAAGTGTCATTATTGTAAGAAAGTTTTATCAATAAAATCATCAGTCAAAAAATGGCGGAAAATTATGCAAGTTATTTGCACTTACCAATATTGGGTCAGAGGAATTGGCGTTGAAATTCCATAATTTTGATCAAGTCTAGAACACTATCACCGCGCACAGACTCATACAATAATAAAATTAACACTAATTAATTAAAGCACAATAATCAAATTAAACTAAAATCAGCCGTCAGCTCCGAGCGACACCGTTTTGACACTACAAAATGTATAGGAACCCACTTTGCTTTCAATTTATGAAAATTGTGTTTAGTTCCATTTTTGAATTTTTAACAAAGGCATAAAATGCATACTGCCTCGTACGTTCTTCGGTCTCGGCACAAACAATCTGACACATATACATCCAAATTGATTTTTTAAATTTAAAAAAAGAACAAAACGCAAAGACATTGACATTGCATACAGCCTTTCCTGCGCCCGCGCTTTTTAGTTGCGCGCAGTTTTCTTAATTTGAAAAAAGAATAAAATCAAGTCTCAAATAAATAAAATATGTCAGTTAGCCGGCTGTTATGAGAAACGGACTCAGAACAGCAGGCAACTGTTGCGGAGCAAATTGTATGATGAGTACGAGCTTGTTTACCCGAGTCATGGATATTTACAGTTGCTTCACCATTGACTTTACATTAAACGTAATCGCTTACAAGTGCGTAAAAAATCAATAATTTTAGTCTTGAGTAACCGCTAGGAGCCCTGTAATTTTTTTACGCAGCTAATTTTGCTGTAAACTCATGGTAAGCACACAGTTTGTGTATACTTGGACCGCCGTTCGCGTACCGGAATACTATTCCAGAGGTCACGGGTTCGATCTCCTACAATACAAACATTTGTGTGCATGAACAAAATATCTGTTTTATTGGTCTGAGTGTTTTAATGCACAAAAATTTGAGTGCATGAACATTCATCTGTTTTTATTGGTCTGGGTATTTTATGTAAATTATGTTTGTATTTACAAAAACAAAACCTACCAAACTCCAATTTTGCTAAACATCTACCTGTACTACCTAGCTAGTACCTACCTACCTACCTACACAACCTTTACCCACTGGGTATACTCAGCGGATTAGCCCGCCCCCGGGTCATCGGTATGCACCGCCTCCACGGCGTGACATCTGAATAAATGATTTGACGTAATAACAGTCGGCCATTAACGCCCATCGTGTCCGATGTGCCACTCGTGAGCTATTTGCGACGATTTGATGATAGCTATTAATGCAACCAATTAGTTTCAATTCTATGAATTAAGCTTATTCTTGGAATGGAAATGGAAAAAAAGCTGTCTTTCTAATACTGACAAAATTCTGACAGTGATATTAAATGGAAATAGGCTTTTTCCCAAAGATTGCTTGCGAAAACAATGCAATTTTTCTATGGGAATAGCATCATTTTCATTATTTTCTTACACCAATATGTTTTATCAATAAAATGAATAGCTACGTTAATGTCGGTCGTTTGGTGTAGTGGTTCGAAACGGACTACTATTCCGGAGGTAGCGGGTTCGAATCCCGCACAGTACAAACATTAATTTGTGTGTATGAACATATTTGTTTGTATTGGACTGGGTGTTTTCTATGTATAATAAATAAGTATGTATTTACAAAAAAAAGTATTTAAGTATATTTATATCCGTTGTCTAGTACCGATAGTACAAGCTTTGCTTAGTTTGGGACTAGAAGCGCAGTGTAAATGTCCAAGGATATTTATTTATTTATTTAATGTTACATAATATGTATAGGATATCTGAATTGTCTTTTTAGGAATATAATATTTGTAAGGTGTAAGTTTAAATTCATTCGCTATTAATAATCTATTACTAATCCGGGCATTTTCAAGGCAAGTGTAAATAGGCACTTACAGGGCAGATATTGAAATGTACCCTCCTAGACTGCATCTCAGTTAACACCAGGTGCGATTGCGGTCAAAACCTGCCTTGTTATGCATAAAAAAAATTAAAGCTGCTCATGTAACGCACGAAACGTATGCGTGCCTATTAAACAAATGAAACGATACACAAAAGCAAATACTGAACAGTAAACCCATTTGTACACGAGCAAACATTTGCATGTAACCGAGGATGTAGCCGAGGAACAGGCGTCTAGGGCACAACAGTTTGTAATTTGCAAATGAAAGTTTACCCGAACTGAGCTCGTCATCTCAGAGCCTGGGGGCACGTGCGACGCGAGTGATGGGACGTATCGGGTCTTTACCGGGGATTACATTCAAACCGATTTATTTTCATAATTATTATTATTGACGGGATTGCTACCATGTACCTTTACCTTGATTCCGATATTTCGGCACTGTTGCAAGCGCCATCATCACGGAGTAATTGAGGAAACTTGCGGGTGAGATTTTATGCTATTTTTAAATTCAAATTCAATCATTTATTTGCTAGAATATCATATCATTTTAAAGGTGTTCATTCAGCTAAATGACGTCCACTGCTGGAAAAAAGGCCTCCCCCAAGGATTTCCACGACTGGTCCTGCACTGCCCGAATCCAGGTACTTCCCAAGATCTTCACCAGATCGTCAGTACCTACCTAGTGGGAGGCCTGCCCACACTGCCCCTTTTATAGGTGTAAGTAGAATGTACGACACGTACCTACAGTGTGTCTCTGTTGTAGGTACCATAATAATATCTGTGAATATCACAAGATCTATTTTTTCACAATGCTTAACTCAAGCAGTTTAAAAAACTGTGTCAAGGATTACCGAATTTTTAGTGTACTCTTTACTTTCTACAGTGGTCTACCGATATATCATTTCAAAGTTACCGGTGTCAAAAACAGAGCGCACCCTGGTGAGCTCTTTTCTTGAAAGGGATAGGGCTCGTAACTTGACACAAAAAAGAAAACACAAATATCTACCGAAATGCCGGTAATTTACCGGTTTAAATAAATACCGGTAATATTCCATTCGCCATCACTACAAATGAGACAGACGTAACTACCGTGATTTCTGCGGGCCTACTATGGCACACGTTGTCTAGGTTTATTTGAGAAGTGCTGTCGTGTGTGAGATTTAGCATAATTTTAATTGTATAATCCTTGGTTTGTCAATCTTATAATGCAATGGCAGATTACCTATTGCGATTTGCGACTCGTAAAATCTAACACCAGAAACAACAGAAAATAAATGGGAATGACAGGAATTACTTTACGTAATGTTTCAATGATAAATTCCTTTACTTGTAAGTTTTTAAAAACCTGGGAGGTTTGAAGCTTAGGTTTGAAAATTCTAATGACATGCTAAACCTAACGTAACGGCTAGAGACTGAGTAAATAGGTACCTCAATAAGTAAGCCTGGCGATTCCTTTCCCGAATTCTATGCATGAACACTATCACCTGAAGTTAAAGTCAAAATTTCTTTATTTGTATAGACTATTATACAGGGTGGAATTTTGTAATGCCACCTGGAGGGAAAGTACTCTTAATATTGTAGATAGAAAAAATTTCTCAAAGAAAACATCCTTTATTTTTTAAAATAAATAGAACTGCATTCAAAGATTTCCAAAAAATATTTGCCACACCCGGGAATCGAACCAACTAAAATCTGTTAAAAATTACACCCTGTATTTTTATTGCATCGATCGTTAGGGTCAAGTATAAGTATGAAATCTCTCCAACAAACTTGTTGAATCAAATGAAATGAAATCCATAAAATCGTAAATTATTTTAATTATGTACAGAAAATTTTAGGGTATGGTATTGAATTTTCGAAAAAAAATCGAAAATCTATGAATGCAGATCTTCTTTTCAAAAATAAAGGAATGTTTTCTTTCAGTAAAATTTTCTATCTGCAGTATTAAGAGTACTTTCCCTCCAGGTGGCATTACAAAATTCCACCCTGTATAGTGCTTACAAATCGTCAAATATTTTGCTCTTAAGGAGCCTCTACATGTCTCATAATCTTTTTACCCTACTAGCGCTTCGAGACCAACATTTGGCAAGTGCTGAGAAGAAGTGCCGCAACACGACCCTGGCAACAGCTGAGCCTTGCTGAGCAAACACTCTACATTGAAATAATTAAATCAATTAAAAAATCTTGATCTGTGAACTTCCACCTGCAGGTCATATCAATGGCTCCACCGGCTTATGAATAGCGATCTTAGTAGCGTAATGCACCGAAAACTTTAAGTAAGAAATACGGGATTATGTTAATGCTAAGCGGCTTCAACATTCAAATCCGATCTGAAGCTGGCCCCTTGGATCCGCCGAATTTTCAATTGTACCCGCCGGTCTGGACTAATATAGCTAAGTTTGAACAGCTTGGTCATATTTAAAGGAAGCAAGCTAGTATCTTTAATGCTTACTTACTAGATAAGCTAAACACCACACCCAACATTAGCTAGGCTCTCACTGCACCAACACGATTACGAACCTCTATAGTTTAATTTGCAAAAATACGACGACTAATCGTATATTTTGCAAATTACACTTAATAGGTTAAAGCTGCCACAAGCCTGCATGGCAAGTATTACAGACTTTTATACTTTTTTTTTTAATAATTGTATGCATCAGGCAACCCTAACCCGCCATTTTTGTATGACATCAAGTATAAAACACAAGAATTGAGATACATACATAAACAAAAATAAAACTATAAGCGGATGAGAAGCAATTAAAAGCGAATGAACAGGTGTTCATAGGTGAACGTAGGTATGTTTCACAATGAATAAATTTTAGAAGATGGAACGGTTAAAGCGGTTTTTATTTAAATGTCGCAAATGTAAATTCTTCTTTTATGGTGGGCTGGCTGCTCTTCTTGAGCTGCTGCAACGGTGACTAAGTCCGCCAAATCACCTTGTTAGGTAGCTGACTAGCGTCAACTTTGACTTTGTCTGGGGGATGCATTATTTATGCGGATTTTGGTACCTATTTTCAATGATTTACTTCTTATTGAAAACATAACATTGTGTAAACTACTTATTTCTAGGCTTTGTAGCTGATAGAGAATCTGTAGTACATTTTACAAACTTTTAACAATAGTTTGACAATGTAAGAATAAATGATCTAAGTAGGTTTACAACATTACAACAACATAAATATAGAGATTTTACAAAAAAATGCCTACTTATTTATAGATTCTATTTTCATTTTTGGTTTTTAATTAAAGTAAGCCTAGACGCAGACCACCAACTTTTTGTCGGTCGAATTTTACTAAATTACCGAGAAATCACCCTCATAGTTATTTAATTTTTAGCGTTAAGAGTCGCATCTCAAACTAATTTGAAAATTATAAATAACTTGAATAAATCGAACTGCCTAAGGCAGTTCGATTTTTTCAAGTTATTTATAATTTTCAAATCACCCTCACTCTTTAAAACAAAATCAACAGATCTATTTTAATGTTTAAAACATCTGACCAGTTGCAACACCCAACATCCAACATCAGCACATCTAAATACCAAACTGCCCCTATGAATAAGTCATTGGGCATTTATAAAAATCCTATTACTCCGACAACGGAGTGACCGTCCCTCGGGCCCTCCCGCTTAGTGCGCGCCACTGCGCTTATTACTGTGTCGCTGATTAGGTGCCTTTTTATTTTATTTTATTTTATTTTATTTGTGTTTACACAAAACTGTCCTTTGATATTTTATTTGTATTTACAAAAAACTGTGTTCGGAGGGCTAGAAAGAACTTTGAATTAAGATTGTTTGAACATAAAATCTGCAATATACGTTAGATCTGAGTTTAGATTGAAAGAACATTGAGACGTGAGGGTTAAACTGATGGGCAGAATGTTTTATTTTAAAACTATTTTAGGAAATTAAAAAAAATACAAAATAGCCGATTCACTAAAGAATTCACTAAAAAACTATATCAATAAAACTTTTCAAATACTAACCACTATGTTGCTTGCCCCACGTGTCTGTAAAACATCTACGGAGACACACACTTTAATCGCATGATAGAGTTCACTGGACCAAAAAATAGACAGAATTGTAAGAAAAGCTGAATACGTTTTACTTTCACCTCGAAACCTTTCTGTAATTTTGTGTTTTAAACTCACATTTTATTCAATACGGTTTATCCACTACAATACACAATCCTTTTGATCATTTTTCACACTAAATTGAGTTAATTATTTTTCTATCTTTGCAATTTTATAAAGCGTATGAACCCATACGTGTCTCAAGCAGCCTGTAAAAAGACGGCTTCAAAGTTTTCCGCTTAACTGTCGGCCATTTTCCTCTGCTAAAAGGTTCAGTTATCAATTCTCTATCGAGAGATGAGTTCCCATAATGATGGCAATACGGAGCCCCTGCGAGGGAGCTCTTATATGGTATGGTTCAAATTATAGAAATGAGCGGGCTAGAAACGTAATGAATATCAGTAATCGTACTTACTTAAATAAGAGAGTCAAAAAGATAAAAAATAAGTATTTTTAATCATTTATAATATATTTTTGCCAATTAAAATCACAGTAAATAATATTGATATCAGTGGTGTGTAGTACTACAATAAATTGTCGACTAGCAAATCAATCTCTTTATTTTTGTTGCAACATCGTTCAAGTGCGAAATAAGATGCCACATTGTTGTTTACCTTGATGTCATGCCATAGCGTCGTACCTACTGTACCTTTGATAAAATTACAATTTTACAGCGTTAATAAGTACGTCATATACTTTTTTTTTTTGCGATTTTAATATACTAACGAATGTTCCCACTTTTTATATACACATGTGTACATAATCTCTAAAATAATTTAATCTAATTCAAGAACAGTAAGTACAATTGCTTTTACAAGATGCGCATTATTTTATTTCCGCTGGATCCTTTATGTTGGACCCAAGATTAAGTCTTAAGACGGTCATTTGGCCGTAATAATCGCCTAGTGTGGAGCTGAAAGAAACAACCGGCGTGTCCATTACCGGCCCACGTGTAATTGGCGGGGACGCTCAAAGAACCACCCCGTATGCTTTATATTTATTTTTATATAAAACCTGGCTTTGTGAGCAGTAATTACGAGTGTGATCGTGACTTTCCGGGAGATATTCGAGGTTTTCTTACTTTCTAGGTTTGGCTTGACTGCGTAGGAAACTGCGACTAGATTTTTGGTTAAATCACTGGTTAATTATAAGAAAGTAATGGACGGATCTGATAATAATCTCGACTAGTAGGCTAATGGAAAAGTAACTCACTCTTTTTGTTTCGTTTTCACGCCATTGCATTGAATTTTGTTTTAGTGTTAAATTACTGTTCAATGAATTTAATCAATGAAACTTGAAGGGTTGGGATGAGGGTGGAAAGTAAAATAATTGTCGGAATTAATACAAATTATACTCAAATCAATTTTTTACGCCAAGTAATACAGCTGCCGACTCTATGTGCATTTTTTTTATCTACATATTTAAATAAAATAATACTTTTATAACCAGACATATCCATATTGACTGCACTAAGATTAAACCCATTTAGATTAGAAGCAAATCCATTACCGCGCGCAATCAAAGTTGCGAGTTGCAATCGAGTTGCCGACTCGATAGTTGCGATCATCCCGATTCGATTACAGAGCGCCGATCTGTTTGAGTTGCCAGTTTCGACTATTGTATGAGTTTAAGTCACTGAACAGGTTTGCCGATAGTTTATGGGTGGCAATTCATAAAATTGATAAATTTTGAATGTTCAGCCGTACATTGTAGTGATATACCTACCTACGGTGTGTTATTGCTACAAAATAGCTTGACTTTTATCAGTAAACTAATGTCGCTGACATAGCCCGTCTGATTAGCAAGCTGAAGTGGGAAATGGCAGGGCACATAGTACGCAGGACTGACGGCCGATCTAGAGTAGCGGCCACATACCGGAAAACGTAGCGTGGTCCACCCACAACGTGGACCGACGACCTCATAAAGAGGCGCTGCCAACCGGGCGACGTGGAAATCATTGGGAGAGGCCTATGTTCAGCAGCGAACATCCTGTGGCTGAAATGATGATGATAATGATGAGCTTTAATTTGACTTTACGTAAGATTACCCCGTTAAGATTCTCAAATACAGGGATGTAATCAGGGAAAGTAATCTGGCAGTTAAAATGGGCCCAAAAATCTTTTCAGGTAGAGCCCATCTCTAGTAACCACTGAAGAGTGAAGCGGTGATTGACAGGCGATAACAAATTCAATTACATAGTTGTTTTTCTGTAATATCCGATTTTAATTTAATTTAAGAGCCACCGCCAGTCTGCTTGTGACCACGGCTGCAGCATCGCAGCCGAAACGTCAAGCCGTGAGTACTTAATGTAACTCATTAATAAACGTCGCATTAAGACCCGTGTCTTACTATTTTACTTTTCTATAAGTTTTTATTTCAATAGTAAAAATTGGACGAAGATAGATATCTAGACTTTAACAACATATACCCTAATTTATCTTAGATTTATTTGTTTACGTGTAGGTACCTACGAACTACGACGACAACGATCTTTGTCAATAAATAATAAATAAACTAAAATTTGCCCAATAATTTTAGATCCATCAGCAAAAATACAACTAAAACCTATATTTTTGGACTCTTTTGTTCCTAAATATAACCGTGACACATTTCGCCGGTTCAATAGACGGATTTACAAAGCAAACAAACAAACGAACGGGTATCACAATACGGATTAGGACGTCATGCGAACTCCCAATAAGATTTAGGGGAATCCCGTGAGAAAGAGGGGGTGTGTTTTAATAGCATATTACTTTTTTATTGTTTGCTTTTAACAGTGTTTTATGAAATAATAATGTACCAGTACCTACTAGAGGTTTTTTTTATATCAATCACATTAACTTTGTACAAATATTTATTCTGAAATCTAAATATAGTTTTACTATTTATAATAGTCCTTAATATAATACTTTCAATACTTAATACTCAATATGTTTATTGCTTCCTTAAGTACATGAACTTATTCCTCTTATTTATTTCATTTTCATATTTTATAAATTATTGTACTATCAAAAACACTAAAATGAAACATTACTTCTAAACTCTTTAGAAATCAACTCTAAAAAATCAATGAAAAATGTTAAGGTAAGTTAATTATACATTATTAATTTAGTTCTTTTTGAATAGTTTCTACAACAATAAATGGCACACTTATGTATTGTTTTTACAGGTTTTATTTTACTACAAAATGACCAAACCGTTTACGGGAGAATGCAGGACGCGGTTCATTTGATTGCGCAAATTATAATTGGCGTTGTTCGTGCACTTTTCGAGGCGCACGCGGACGGAATACGGGATGAACTAAAGTTAAGGGTACCGTAAACAGAATTATTTATTACAGTTTAGTTCTTAAAGTTATTTGTTGATAGATAGTATCATATTAATTTAGGCTGAGTGGTGGAAGTCGTAGTCGACTGTCTACGTCGTAGTTTATTAACTAATGATCTACGAATTACTCGTAGCTACGGGCTACTTGAATTCAAATCAGACAGACTAGACCTACAGTTTAGTCCATCTGATCTACAGCAAAAGTTTACTGAGGCATTATTAACTATGCACTATAATACTAAAACATTAATACTAAAATATGTAGAGTGTTAAACTATGCACTATAACGTCCACTAAAACATATTGTAACTTTGTACAATATTTTTAGTGACAAATAAATAGGAATATTCAGTTGCGCCCTTCGCACAGTCGGTATTTAAATATTTGTATCACGTAGCAATGGCACCAATAACCAACTTATGATTGACTTGTTAATTGGTTCATATTTTTTATTCTGTTTTACTCCTTTTGGATGTATGATGAATTGATGATGTTTACAATTGTGTTCCACGCATTTTCCTCTACACCGTCGTTAAAGCATTCATTGACTGGACTAAATAATGAAACATGCAAATTGTTTTTCATAACAAACGCAACCAAATTATGTAAACATCTGCATTTATATCCAAAACGCTTACAAATCCGCAGCCCATAATTTCCCATATTCGATGATACGCAGTTAATTTTAAATGCAAAACACTTATCGTCGCGGACCGCGCCGCGTCGCACCGCAACTCAAACAAGCTGATTGGCTGACGGCTGTTTGCGGCGGCTAACTAGTTGACACTAGTCACTAGTCACGATCGTTAATAGCACTATTGGTTTTGATATGGCGACATTTAAATAAGCAGGGTTGCTGAATGGGAGATGATAAGCAAAATAACTCTAAGCTAAGAAGAAATCAAATTCAAATTAATTTATTTAAGGGCCGATTTTTGAATCGTTGGATAACTTTTAACTGAAGAATAAGTTTGGTACATTGACAGTTTCAGTATGGAAAATATGTCAAAATGACAATTTTATTCTTCAGATAAAAGTTATCCGACGATTGAAAAATCAGCCCTAAGTAGACTTTTAGTCTGAGTTGCACCACCTAACTTTAACCGTAACTATAACGATAACCTGTGCGTTTGTCAAAGTTTAAGTAAGATGGTGCAACCCAGCCTTAGAAGCTCTTTTACACGTCCTAGTATTACTTTAAACCTATCACTGCTTCGGGACAGTAAATGGGCCAATGCTGAGAAGATGCAGCGCAAGAAACTCAGACACTTTTTTTTCACACAAGATTTTTCTGCTAGTGACTGGACATTTTTTCGGGACTATTCCCACTTCCCTTTTGCACCGCTGCAACGCCTGTGTAGCTAGGATCTAAAGTTTGACCACCAACACAAACCCAACCAATGAAGAGCAGAGAAGCTAAGTGACTGGTCATCAAAGACTTCTCAGATCATGTATAGCATTCTTTATAACAAACATCCAGCCGGTAAATGCTCTACGTAAGTAAACGTCTATTTGCTCCAAGAAGGATTTCTCGTTCATTCTTCAGCCAAGCCACGCATTAAGTCGTCGACTCATTACGACGCTAACGGCTCTCAAACGACTCCTGCGTCTAGTCAAAACAACAATTTGCAGTCGCATCTAACTCCTTAAGCTGCGAGTGGTACGATCGCGGCCGCTAACTGTTGAATGGCGGCTAATTAAATGGGTTTCGCCTGCCGTCTGCATAGTTGCAGTTTGTCTTGGCCCAGCCACTCGTGAAAAGTGCCGTTTGACGACCAAGTAAGAGATTAGCAGATTAGAATCGCTCCTGAGTTTATGGGCGAAGAGTAGAAATTGCAGGGACGCATGCGCGCCTTGTGTGTGTACAAAGTGACTAGAGACACTTGTGAGTTTTTTTTGTTTGTGGTATGTAATAGTTGTTGTATTTCTGATGAAGGCACAATACTATAGGGACTTGAAAAGTAAAGCTTTACGAACATTTTTGGTTTAAAATTGACAAATTATATTATTTACCAACTGCTTGCCTCATAAATAAAGTAACTATCTAATTTATTGACTAAGAAAGTGGAATCGAAACCTGACACTAACCTAAACGTCAAAGAAGTTCAAGTCGATTGTTCTCTAGCTGTGTGCTGAAATTACGAAATCATCCCGTGTTACCTCAACTGCAACACGGATCATGGAAATTTAAAAATAAATGTCAAATGACCTTTAAAATTGATTTGAAGGTGCAAGTACACAACACATCCAGGTTCCAATTCCAAAAATCTTCACGCGCCATACCTATCCGGAGTCAATCAAGTTGTATCCGAATCGGCCTTCCCGACTCGATTGAAAAGTTGATCCGCGCGAGCGAAACCTCAATCCGAGCCATAATAAAATGAAGTGCTCGCATGAATATTCGGAAAGTTATCGCGTCGAGTGCGATCCGATACCGAATTCGATTAAATACAAATTGGTTAGCGAACTAAAACTTCGCGGGGCAACTATTCGAACTAGCTCGAGCATTCGTGTATCATGAATCACGTCTGACCGCTCGCTGAGAGGTTTTCTTTTTGAATTTGGCTCGTCTGGAGTTTGTGCAACGTTCGATTCCAGATGGGTGACCAAATATTTGCACAGCGGCTGGGTAAGGCAGACGTGTACATGACGCTACACGCTTGCCTATTTACGGACATTTTCCTAGTTCTTGTGAGTCCGCCACAAAGTATACTTTACAAATAAAAATTTATGTCAATATAAGCCGAAATATTCATACAATCCTGAATCAACAAATGTGATAATTAAAACAATCTACTCATACTCTACATAATCAAATTAATCCCGGTCGCAAAACTAAATACCTCCTTCTGGCGCAGTCGGGTAAAAAGATCATTTTGATTTCAAATTCAATTGAATTTGGAATTCTACTCATACCCAATCTTAATACAAAACATATTTACGTCTTTCATAATTTAGTAAGCATATTTCTGTGTAGGCCAGCAAAAGGAATCGTCTTGAGATTTGGACAAAGAAAACAATATCCAATTCTTGTCTAGCATCAAAGTTTTTGTTACACACCACAGACCCTCGAATTCCCTGATATGGGTTAGCAGGGATTCGCAACCTTTTAATATGAAAGAATCAAAACTTTTGATTTTCATTTAGGGCCAATCTGTTCAAAACCACAGTATCACAAATCGTTCACAGCCCATACCACATTTAATTCTAACAATAAAAGTGAGCTTCCAAGTTGAATCCACAAAGCAACATGGCTCCACTCGAATGTTCTGGTTTAATATCACGTGGCAAAGGGTTGCCCTTATGAGTGGCTGCGAAATTAATAACGATTAAACCCTGCATACGGGGGCCGCTGCCTCTGCAGTGGGCAGGGAACAACGATGTTAGATACCCTAGATACACAGTCAACACTCAAAAACTGGCCCGAAAAATAGTTGCTGAAAGTCCGCTTCTTTTAAGGAATCAAGTGGCAGTGGTCGGGGCACATAGCTCGTAGAGCTGATGGCCGATGGGGCAGAAAAGTTCTCGAGTGGCTTCAATGGGCCGAAAGACGTAGTATGGGCAGCCGCCCACGTGGACCGACGATTTGATGAAGGTCGCGAGGAGTACCTGTATGCGGGCAACGCAGGACCGGTCGTTATGGAAATGTTGTCCAGCTCTGGACGTCTTTTGGCTGAAACGAAAAGTCCGCTTAGGTATTCTTTTCTCTGACTTTCTTCTCGAGTGGCGACAACGGACTGGAGAACGTAACGTAGGCAGGCCACTCAATGGATGATGATCTCTCTCTCTCTCTGGTCATTGTATTCTATTTGGGACAAGTGAGGAGAGATAATGTACCTTCATATCTTAAGTCTCAGTTTAACCTTCTCAGCTCCACGCACTCACGTCAGCTCCGCTCCTCCAACAAGTCCGTTCTTTCCACCCCTCTTCACCGAACTGGTTTTCTCTCCGACTCCTTCCGTCTCCAGGCTATAAGGCTCTGGAACTCTCTGCCTGAAGAGACCAGGCAAGCGTCGAGTAAGTTTTCTTTTAAAAAATCAGTCCATAACCATTTCCTCCAAATGATCTCATCTTCATGAATTGTAATTTCAGTTTAACCCAATCATCTATTTTATGTATGTATTTATATATTGTATATTTTATATGTAGCATTCTTTGTTTTTTGTTTTTCTTTCCTGCACTAGAAGTACCGCCAAACAAATTTCTTTTCTGCTCAACCCAAAGGTAAACTGGTCGAGAATGCTTTAGTGCTTTAAGTTCGCCTTATGTACAAATTTATTTTGGCATTAAAGTTTAAATAAATAAAATAAAATAAATAATGTGCTAGAGACCATTAGAAGAGACAAGCAGCAAAAGTTAAAAGCAAATAAAGATATTGTTACCTACATCCCGTGTAACAAAAATATGAGTAGGTAAATTGAAGATAACTCGAAACTTTTTCTTTGACTTAACATTCATTACAAAAAGAGTAAGAATTCCTTAACTTTTGATTTTCAAAGGAAAAATAATGCGTGTATTTTCACGAGAAAAATGAGATTAGAACAATCCGTAAAACTGCGGTCCGTACGTTCCTCGCTAATTCCTCGCACGCCGTATCTTTCCCTCCTAATTTATGGCCTTATTTTAACAAAAATCTGGAAGAACCAGGCATCCAGCACGTCGCGTTAAGTAAGTTATTTATTCCGAACTTTTGGATGTAAGATTACTCCTGGAATTGGTTTCCAGTTGAGAATTGTGCCTTTGTGACTAAAGGAATGAGTTTCGGTGAAGTCATCCTATTTTGTATTGTGTTTTGTTATTTTGAAAGATTAGATACTTTTTATCTTCTTATCATTTAGGTATTATATTTTTTTCATATTATTCGTTAGCAAACATTACATGTAACTAATAATACCGTGAAACCAAATTGTATCTGAAAACGAAACCAAATAAGCAATTTGTTGTGTTGAATCATTGAATGTTGTGCAAGAAATCGAATAAGAAAAAATTATGATGGTTTTTAAAATAACAGAAAAATCTAAGACTAATAGACAGTGCTGTATGTAATAACGCATTCAGATCGCCTTTTGGACCTGTAAATATAAACCATAGAGTTCTAAATAAATAAAGTCTGTGGAGTAAAAATTTTAAAGAAATGTTTGCGTACACCCAAAATGTTGCACTAAAAATCTACTGTCTCCATATTGGGCGGGTTTCACAAACAAAGGGTGACCAAACAAAAAGTTTGACAGCTCGTTACGGCAGACACGTCCCCCCTCGGGGAGGGGACTAATTGGCTACCTGGGGGACATTTTGTACCGATCACGACTTGTTGGCCAGAGGGTTTTTATTGTGAGCTAAGGACGAGCCAGGACGTTTTGACACTACGGAACAAAGGCTTGCCGTACATGCCCGAGTCGTTTAGGCAAAAAATAAATCGAGCGGGAGAACGGATTTCCTTCCTTTAAAAAATAAAATGAAAAACAAATTAAAATACATTTTTTGCAAGATTTTACTAATCCACTGTCAGAAACTTCTGCTCCTTAGGCCCGGTTTTTTTATCCGTAGTTATAACCAATGGTCAAATTTGACAGATGTCAAATGACAAGTGGTTAAATTTCAGAAAAAAATGTTTTTCGAACAATGGTTAGCTTGACTTTTAGTACATTTTGTAACTATTAGTTTACATTTTGTTAATATTTAACCATTAGTAGCAAAATTTAATAATTAATTATTTTAACTATGAATCAAAAAACTGGGCCTTAGAGAATTAAACCAATTATGTTCTAACTAAAACTAAACTGGTATCTCAAAGTTGTCTACAAAAACGTTAAGCTCAAACTGTCAAACAACTACTTATTCAAAAGAGAAGACAATAATATTAGGCTGTCAACGTAAAAAACATTTTCGTAACACATAATCATGTCAACATTTGAGCGATTGCTGCGAGGAAGCCTCGTTCCCGCAACCCTTCGCTTGTCAGCCGTAAACCGACAGCAAATCCTAAGCCCGCTTAATACTATTTCAAATCTACTTGGCAATCTTGCTTCTTTCATTATTATAGAGTACGTTATTCGTGTCATGAACACATCTCGTTTCGAGTTGCATGCAAATACATTCGGCGGCAAAAACACAAGTTCGCGCCGCGACCGCGCTGCACGCAAAATGGAAAAGTTCGCCTTCCTTAGCGATATTGCAATATGTATCGCGGGCCTATCGCGGGCCAAAGAGCAAACGTTGGAGATGAGCCAATGGGCACATTTGGCTCGCAAGATAAAAACAGATAATTATTTTTCATTACACGAAATCGGCTCAAATAAATATTGAGCTCAAAACCCTCACCACTTAACTTATGCTTTGACCACTGAGCATTTTTACACTGAGTTTTTGAAGTGACTCATGTTCGTCATTTTTTTCTGTAGATTATTCATGTGTTGATAAAGTAATAACGTGTAAAAAATTGCACACATAAACAATCCTAAAGAATGCCAGCTTCAGGTGACTGTATTTTCTATTTGTTAAGGTTCTACAATTTTAATTTTCAGCGAGATGCCAACACAAGTGTCAATGACAGATAGATCACAATCATGAAAGACTGAGCAAAGACTTCAGAAATGTTTATCGATTAGGCAAAAACTGAAGCTTTAAGCACTTGTCATCACTGCATCAAGATTGTTCTGTGGCATATACCTACCTTTTAAAAATGAGACGAGTTTAGAGGTAAGCCGCGCCGGGGGTTCAATGTAATTTAATTTCATGAGTGGCCTGCCGGGCCGTACGCGGAATCGTAATAGGCAAACTTTGCGGAGTTTGATAAGCCGTTCTGGCAATTACCAACGTTAAATAACTGACGGCGGTTTTGTGAATGGCTTGCGTTCGGATTTTCGCTCTTTGCGAGTGCTGTTTTGTCTTTCCGAGAATGCGTTTTGAAATCTTTGTTGGGAAGAAAGTGAGTTGAAAATGTGCTTTCTTTTTTTCTTTGCTGCCTCTTTACAGATTGTGGAAAATTTACGCTTTAGAATTGAACGATTTATACAGGTTTATTCCCGCTATACTTTTTAATAGAATAATGCATTAAATGATACTGTAAGTGACTTTACCTAGGCATTTCTTGGAGCGAGCCACTAGATTCTCACGTCTCATAATTCAGGTGTCATTGATATCAGCATGACTCAAACAAAAATTTGTTGTCAAGTTATAATCTATCGCGGACTTTTTGTTAAAAATAAAATGCAGGTAAATCATGCGTCACCCCGCCAAAATATTTGAACCAAAATGCACGCCCTGGCAAGTTAGTGACTGAAAAAAAAATGAAAAAGAAAAATCAAACGCCTCTCATTGGACCGACGCGTTTCCAACCGACAGGACAGTCGCGTTCAATAACAGGCGCCAATCATGCGGCGTTCGAAATTTAAAAAAGCAAAATGGGCGAGCTCTACCGTTGCTAATTTGACGCGTGACGTCACATTTGTTCTGCGGCTGTCAGGCCGTGCGTCCAGTAATAGTGAAAAATTAATTGACCGTTAAAACAACGTTAACAACACGTTTTTTGGTGTATTTTTTGACTTGCAATTGTTACACATTATTTTTAAAAGGGTTTTACGGGAAATTTTGAGTGGAAATTAATGTCCCGTTTTCCAAATAGGTGGTTCATATAGCTGCATAGTGGCTTAGTGCTTTTGAGGCCGCTGTACTTCTTCAATTTTGTAATTTACACACACAAGGATCTCCGCGTCTTCAAAAGGCACGTTTAATTGAAGCGACAAATTAATTATTTATGAATTCAGTAAGAAAGAAAGAAAGAAACATTTATTGCCATGGACATCACAGAAGACAAAAGATGTAAGAAAGAAAGAAAGAAAGAAAGAAAATAATTTTATTTTGACAACAACAGATTCAGGGAACAAAGACATACATAAAAAAAAATTACTTAGTTGCCAAAAAAGGTCACCCACTCAGTAATATCTTGACAGTGTGACTGCCAAGACACTGATTTTCAGTGGGTGCCTTTTTGCAGCGCTATTAAACAAAAACAGAAAGAAGAGTCGTCGTTTCAGCCAAATGACGTCCACTGCTGGACAAAGGCCTCCCCCAAGGTTTTCCACAATGAACGGTCCCGCGCTGCCCGCATCCAGGCTCCTCCCGCGACCCTCACCAGATCGTCGGTCCACCTAGTAGGAGGCCTGCCCACGCTACGTTTTCCAGCCCGTGGTCGCCACTCGAGAACTTTCCTGCCCCAACGGCCATCGTCTCTACGAGCTATGTGCCCCGCCCACTGCCACTTGATTTTAGCAATTCTGCGAGCTATGTCGGTTACTTTGGTTCTCCTACGGATCTCCTCATTTCTGATTCGATCACGCAGGGAAACTCCGAGCATAGCCCGCTCCATCGCCCTTTGGGTGACCTTGAGCCTTCTTATGAGGCCCATAGTAAGCGACCATGTTTCGGATCCATATGTCAACACTGGCAACACACACTGCTCGAAGACTTTCGTCTTGAGACACTGCGGTATTTCGGACATGAGTATATGGCGAAGCTTCCCGAACGCTGCCCATCCGAGTTGGATTCGACGATTGACCTCTTTCTCGAAGTTGGACCTACCTAACTGGACTGTTTGTCCCAGGTATACATAATTGTCGACAACTTCGAGTGTAGAGTCTCCAACCTTCAGAGGAGTGGGTGCAACACGGACATTAGACATGATTTTTGTCTTGTCCATGTTCATTCTGAGGCCCACTTGTTGAGAGGCTCTACTGAGGCCATCGAGCATTGTGCCTAGATCCTCCAAGGTCTCAGCCATGACTACGATATCGTCCGCGAATCGAAGGTGGGTGATGTACTCGCCGTTGATATTTATGCCAAATCCGTTCCAGTCCAGAAGCTTGAAGACATCTTCCAGGGCGGTGGTAAACAGTTTTGGAGATATGACGTCTCCCTGTCTTACCCCTCGCTGCAACTGGATAGGTTTCGAATCCCGATCCTGGAGGCGGACCGACATTGTGGCGTTTTTGTACAAACCCCTCAACACTTCGATATATCGATAGTCAATTTGGCACCTTTGGAGAGACTGTAGCACTGCCCAGGTCTCGACCGAATCGAAGGCTTTCTCATAATCCACAAACGCCAGGCAAAGTGGTTGATTATACTCCTCGGTCTTCTGTATAATCTGCCTTAGCGTATGTATGTGGTCTATGGTACTAAAGCCTTTTCGGAAACCGGCTTGTTCGGGAGGCTGGAAGTCGTCGAGCCTGCGAGCGAGACGATTCGTAATGACTCTTGAAAACAGCTTGTAGACATGGCTCAGAAGTGAGATGGGTCTATAATTCTTCAATAAGGTTTTGTCACCTTTTTTGAAGAAGAGTACCACCACACTTCTGTGCCATGTCGTAGGCGTTTTTCCTTCGAGGATGACGGAATTGAACAGCTTCTGAAGAGCCCTCAGTACCGGCGTTCCGCCTGCCTTCAAAAGCTCAGCCGTGATTCCATCATCACCCGGTGCCTTGTTGTTCTTCAGCTGTTTGAGAGCCATTCTAATCTCGTACAGACTGACGTCCGGGATATCTTCGGTATAGTGTCGGGTCAGTCTAGCTCTTGGGTCTTCGGCTAGATTTGTGACAGGTGCACGTACACTCGTGTATAATTGTCCGTAGAACTTCTCGACCTCTTCCAATATCTCCGGCCCCGACGAAATGGCTCTGCCATCCTCTGTCTTCAGCTTGGTCAGTTGACTTTGGCCAACAGACAGATCTCTTGCGAACACTTTAGAGCCCCTGTTTCGCTCAATCGCCTCTTTAATACGGTCTGTATTAAATTGGCGTAGGTCGCGAGTCAAAGACTTGGAGATCTGTCTGTTAAGGCGCCGATACTGAGCAGCATCTTCAGAGGACTGCAGAACCAAGTTCCGTCTCTCTTCCATGAGTTGATTGGTGAGGTCAGAGATCTTTTTGGTTCCTTTTGAACGACGGGTTTTAAAGAACTTAGACCCAGTCGTTTGGACAATTTCCACGAACCTGTCATTGTATTTGTCCACATTTTCGCAGTCTCCTAGGCATTCGAAACGATTTTGCAACTCGAGCTGAAAGCTTTCGGGGTTTTGGAGTTGGATGGGCGCTGGGCGGAGCGTAGACTTCATCAGTCGACATCTCTCGAGCTTGGGTCTGATATTCAATGTGCCTCTTACCATTCGGTGATCGCTTCCTGTTTTGACCGAATTGATCACAGAGACATCATTGAATATATGCTTCTTCGTCGACAAGATGAAGTCTATCTCATTTTTTGTAGCGCCATTGGGATGCAGCCATGTCCACTTTCGCTGTTTTGGCTTTCTGAAGAAGGAGTTCATCATAAAGAGGCCCTCCCTCTCCATAAAGCCAGCCAGCAGTTGGCCACGTGCGTTCCTCTCTCCGTACCCAAATTGCCCCACTTTCAGCTCATTATCGCTTCGTTTACCTAGCTTCGCGTTGAAGTCCCCCATCACAACGGTAAAATGGGACCGGGAGCCATGTATGGCTCTGGAAATATCCTCATACATGGTCTCCACTTCGTCGTCGGGGTGTTCCGTGGTCGGTGCGTATACCTGTATGACCTTCAGCGAATACCGTTTGGTGATTCTGAGTATCAGGTACACTACCCTCGCCGAAACACTCTCGATCTGGACCACGTTGTTGACAAGGGACTTGTGGACGATAAACCCGACACCACCCTGGGACTGCTGGTCGCCCTCCCGGAAATAGAGCAGGTTTCCGGATTTAAGAATTATGGTGTCCTCCCCCTCTCTTCGGACTTCACATAATCCTACGATATCCCACCGTAACCTGCTCAACTCTTCCTCGAGTTCCATTAGCTTCACGTCTGTACGCAGTGTGCGAGCGTTATAGGTTGCCAGGGCCAGAGGTCGTCGGTGTTGGTAGCCTGGCATCCCCCGGGGATTCTTCGCACCCCTTGCCCCACCGTTACCGTGACCGCTACCGTGGTCCGGGATAGTGGGGCCGCCGGGGACTAGGGGCCGTTTTTTTGTTTTTGCCACCATTTGGAGGGTTTTGCCCTAATCGCCACGCTTGGCAGGCGGGTTGGCGATCGCAGTTTTTTTGCTTGGTTTCGCACGCAGACGCTGCTGCCCGTCCGGTGCTACAGGAGTTTGTCGCCTCTTACGACACGCCTCCTGTTGGCGGTGGGGAAAAGTATTCTTTTACGGCCGTCCCCACACAGCACAGAAAGAAGAGTAAAAAATAATAATAAAAACCATAAATTAATAATTCAATAAATTAATCAATTATACAAACTTTAAATTAAATAATAACAACATACATAATTAATTAAATTAAAAACATAACAATATTAATAAAATTCATACATAGACATGTCAAAACAAAAACCATTTCTACTGCATGGCCATAAAAGTCGAGGCAGAGACAGAAGAGAAAAAAAAAATACATAAAAAAAAAAAAAGTATCACTTGTCATCAAGTTGATTTGACATTTGCCACGTCCACCAGCCACGTAACAAAAATTATCAATCGGTTTTTGCAATACATACTAATTATAATTAACTTAACTTTTATAAAATTGTGATTAAATTAAATTGAGTAGAAATTATAAAATTGTGGTTAAAATAATTAAAAATGTCATAATCAGGTGCCGAGAATTGATAAGAACATAGGTGAGTGGATTTTTCTAACATTGACGAATAATCCCGCGTGTCTAATAAACAATTTACTCAAATAAATAACGTATTTTCAGGGTGTTCAGTAGGGGGTATGTAAATAATAGAAAAAAAAGTAAATAAGACATAGGTGACATAAACATACAATGAAAGTGAAAGTAAACTGAGCAGTGCCACCCTGTCACACAGCGATGTCCATCGCAATGGGACCCCACTCAGCATATGCCATGGCCCCCGGTGAGGGAGGCCACGACGCTGGTTTTCAGTGTGCCCCATGCCGAGTGGGAGTCACGGACACTAACCTATACTGCATAAAATATACATACATAAATAATAATAATAATAGTGCGCGTATAAATTTTAAGTGTAAGTACAGTATAATATTATAAAGAAAAGATGTAATAAGATATATTGTACAGTATTTGTTGAAATTTAACAAAACCCCAAAAATTTCAAGGTTTAGTGAAGCCATCTATATGGTCCGTCCCAGATCACCAATCCAACGAAAAAATCACCCCTATTCGTTTCCAAAAAAACCTGATCAAACGTTCACAAAGCTAAAATTTCTTGTTACACGGGTCACCGATCGAAATTTCCACTCTCGGACGACAAAAGGGCAGTTCACGTGATTGCACTTCCACAATAGCCAATTTAAGTGACAGAAAAAAACTATAAAATGACAAGTGACAATTAGCGCCGCGCGCCATTGTGCGGACGGTGGCGGAAACTGCCGTTTAATTTTCCATTAGGCACTTTGTGACGTCATCGAATGAGGCCGCTCGGTACTATGAGTGGTTTTAATTTGACGATTTGATGGAGCTAGTTACATTTTTTTTTGGCTCTCGTCAGACGTAGAACCGACCGGAATAGCCGTTTAAACCATTTTTGCAATACTTCAAGTATTGTACCACTATTTTCGAAACTACTTATTCTTTTCAGTTTTAGTACCTATATTCTAAATGCAATATTTACTTTGTCAAATTAAACATTTATGGTTTAAAAGCAATTGACTACTTTTACGCAATCACAACTCTACTTTTCAATCAGTAGCAGTTCCGCAGTCTATGACGCTTTAAATCAGCTTAACAGCAACGACATACACCTTATTTAGCTGTAAAACGTATCTCAATAGGGTAAGGGCTCTAATATGATCAGCGCGCTGAACAAATTTGTTAGCGGCCGCAAAGCTCAGACGCGGTTACGCTACGCTACAACGCGATACTATAATTTTATTAAAATCAGACGGAATACGAACGCGAGCGAAAACACACGAAACTGGAGTATGTATTCGTCAGTTCAAGATTTAGGGTCTGAGGATTTTGGGTTTTCAAAAATCTAGCTGTAGATCAGTAAATACCTAATAATATAAATAGTAAGGACTAATGTCATTCAGTTTCCACGCCAATATAATATTTAGAATAAGCTATTGAATCGATGAGAAAAATGATTGATTTTCAATGGAGTATTGAGTTTTGTATTATAACACAAACCTAATTATTTATTTAGGTATAATTACAACTTTATGTATGAGAAAGAATATCGTTTCGCCATCCAAAAAGAGATTGGTAAAAACAAAATTTAATGGCGGGCGCTTTCATATTCCTCAAACGGATTAATCACCTTTTAATTGTGAATATAATAGTTTAGCTAGGCTGTGGGTTATTTTTTTAATTAAAAATCTCTTGATATCAGGATCGATCGTTTGATAATCTTCGTTCATTATTGACTACACATTGATCCCAAATAGGTTTTCACCCTTCAACGCCGAGCAATAATGTTTTGTTTCCCCTCCTGCGATAGATTTCATTAAGGCGATTAGAGTCCTCAATCCGCGTCAAATGGGCATTTTGTAAAGCCTACTCCTCTTTTACTGCTGGACAGAAATAGTTGAAAAAAATATATGTTATACAACAGTTCAAGGACTACATTTGTGACGTTTGAATTTTTGCTACGTCTCTTTGTTTTGGATTAAAAAAATAAATACGGGACATCGATTTTTTACTTAAATTCCCTACTCCTCCAAAACGGCTATGTTAATTTAAAAGATTTTTGCACGAATAGATTAGGAATTCTTTAATCTTTAAATGACACGTTGCGTTTTTCAATCGAACATTAGTTTCATTCATAAATTTTACTTTTGATAAATTCCGAACGTTTTGCTGTTGAGGGGGCCTTCGCGGGGTGCGGGCGGCAGTCGGCCGCTGGCCTTCAGACGGGGAGGTTGTGTCACTCGCTGCAAACTGACATTAGCGATCAAAATGAATTTTTTCTTTGGCTGAGTTGCACCACCTGACGTGACCTAACTTTGACCGTAGCTTTGGCGATAACCGGTGTTTTTTGTATGGAGTTTGACAGATTTTTGACTTTTGTCAAATTTAAAATAAGATGGTGCAACCTAGTCTTTGTTTGACAATAGTTTTTATGTCAGAGTTGTTCATAGAGCACGTTCAGTCAGACGATACGATTGAATTAAGGCATGCTCGGACGCTATTATCTACCTAAATAGAATCTATTAGTGTAAAAAAATCGACTCCAGAAAAACGGCACTAGATAAGTAAAAGTTAAAAATATATTCCGTTATTTATTTACTAGGCCTTTGCAATCAGTATCCAAATTAGGAGCGAGTCAGAATCAGTAACTTAATCGATTTACGTGTAGAAAACAATTTATATTTTTCATACTTAGGCTCGGCGCAAATGGGCCATTTAGAATTAGATTTTCAGTTTCTTCGCGAAAATACCACAGTTAAAAAAAATAAGATACGGGACTATTCCCACCTCTCGTTCCCACCACTGCAACTCCTGTGTAGCCAGGATCTACAGCTTGACCGCCACAAAAACCCAACCAATGAAGGTCAAGTTTGTCCCGGGGGAAAGTTAAACTGTCATTGGACCCGCAACGAAATTAATCAGAAGAACATAGGAGGAGTTCGAAATTAAGGTTCGACTTCCCTCCATTGCAAAGCGGATGACAGGTGACAAACAAAGGTTTAAAACCTTTAAGAAAAAGATTATGCACCACGGACAATAAATTAAATTAAGGGGGCCTATCTTATGAGCAATTAGCAACTACCTGCCAATAATATTTTTCACAAAATCGCTTAAAAGCACGGAAATTTTTCCTTGTCGCGACAAGATCGGTGTAATAAATTGCGGAAACAGATGTATGTTGTATTGAATTAAGCATTATATCACGTTCATGTTTCCAAAGATCACACTCCCACAAGATATGATGGGCAGACTGCTCATGACTGACATCATCAGTGGAACACTCGCAAAAAGGAGACGGAACTAGTTTGAATTCGTGAAGTTTTGTTTAAAGTTGCCATGTCCCGTGAGGAACTGCGACGAGCAATGGTCGATTTCTAACCATCGCCTAGTTAGACGTTCGCGTACATTCGGGAAGAATTTATATAAGTGACGTCCTTTGACTGACGTATCCCATCTTTTTTGCCATTCATTAAGTAAATCTTCTTCAACGACTTCTCGGGAATCAAATAATCGACTTATTTTAGAACGATCGCGGCTATTTAAGAAATCGGAGGTTATATTTTCCCTTGATGCGAAGTACATAGCCGCACGCTTTTGTACCTCTAAGTCGACCGGCAGTACACCAGCCAGGACTGGCAGAGCCTCCGTGCTCACAGTTCTGTAAGCTTTGCAAAGAAAAATCAATGCAAGGCGTTGACTTTGGAGTAGTTTCCGTCGAGCGGCTCCTATAGTAGCTCTGTCAGCCCAAACTGGTGCACCATAGCAAATGGAGCTTAAATAAGTGGCCGAATATATTACTCGGAGGATTTTAAACGTTAGACCCCACGTCGAGGTTGAAATGTGACTTAAGGCATAAAAGTTCTTTTTAGCTTTTTCACCGATCTGTTTAATGTGCTCGACAAAACTAAAGTTTTTCTCTAAAATTAGTCCGAGATAGCAAACAGATTCCCGTTTTTTAACAGTTATTTCATTGAATTTAATGCGAGGCAAAACCTTAAGATTACCTTTTAATAGAAGCTGATAAGTTTTGTGAGGGGCAAACTGCAAACGATTCCTGTCTCCCCATTGAGATATTAAATTCAAGCATGTATCCGCTAGATTTTCAAGCTTTGATCTAGTGTCAGCCTCTATTAAAAGGAGACCGTCATCAGCGTACCCGGTTAACGAACAGCCTTCGGGTAATGGTAATGCTAGAAAATCATCGAAACCCAAATTCCAAAGGTAGGGCCCTAGGACCGATCCTTGGGGACAGCCGCGCGTGAGCATCTTTGATTCAGCATGATGGCCGAGTTTTAATTTAGTTGTACCGTTACAAAAGTACGAGTGCAGTAGTGAATATATATTACTATAGCATCCACGAACTTTCAGTTTTAAGAGCAGGATCGGCCACCAAGCATTGTCGAAGGCACCTGAAATATCGAGGAATATTCCTACAACGTACTTTGCCACCGAGGACGTCACTTTTTGTCTAACAGATATTACTGCATCTGCAGTAGACTTCCCGGCGGTGAAGCCAAACTGCTGCTCGTGAAAAATTGGACCACCCGGTAGCAAACGCGGCACTACTAATCGCTCTAACAGTTTACCTAATGAGGGAAGTAATGTAATAGGTCGGTACGATTTAGGATCTTCGGGCGGTTTGTCACCTCCCTTTGGTATAATTTTAATAAATCCGCGACGCCATATACTCGGAAACACGCCCTCCGAGATACAACGAGTGAAAACATTAAGAATATCCGTTCCGGCTGTTTTACACGCTGCTTTAATCATTTTATTTGATATTTTATCTTCGCCCGATGCTTTGTTTAAGGGTAAACTATTTACTATATCGTAAAACTCATCAAGGCTAGGAATAGAAGACACAGGCGACTCAGGCAGCACCGCAATAGCATTTCTGACGTCCCGATGATAATCGTTATCGTCAGACACACTATCGTCGGGTATAAGCGCGTTAAGAAGAGCACCTGTTGTTTCCTCTACACCCACCGTATGAGTTTTGTTAATTTTTATGTTAGAAATATAAGCAATATCTAATTTACGGTTAGCTTTGAATTCATGATATATCGGAGACCACGGACCCTCTTTTTCTAATCTCTCGACTGTTTTCCGCAGTAACACGCCCTTGGCTTTAGTTACAGCAGCTCGATAATGGGACCTGGCAACCCTCAAAGAACATAAAGCATTTTCATATGCATCCCCAGTAACATTTGCCTTTCGAAGTTTGTTAAGCTTACGGCGAGCCCGGCGAAACTTTTTCCTAATTTCTACCAGCGATTCATTCCACCAATCACATCTACGTACACCTCTAGTTGGAGCGCGACCAATCGCAACATCTGCACAATACGTAAAAGTATCGGACATAATTTCTGCACTATCAGTTTGAAAACAATTTATATTTTTCATACTTAGGCTCGGCGCAAATGGGCCATTTAGAATTAGATTTTCAGTTTCTTCGCGAAAATACCACAGTTAAAAAAAATAAGATAAAGTGGTATTGATAAATTGTTCTATAGAGCTTATTAAAAATGTGGATACTGATTACAAATGCCCGTATATCATTGTAGATATTTTCGGAGTCGGTGACAGCCTACCTTTTGGTGATTCGTTTTGGAGTTGGTTATAATTTTTGGTGAAAATTAATTTATTTCATGCCTTTAGTAGACTATAGTATAGGTACTCAATAGACCTTGTTGTTGCCACTGAAGGTGCATAGGTACACAGTACATTGATACCATATTTTTCATGTTAAGTGCAAATAAACTTCCCTAAATTACCTAACCATGAAACGTTACGAAACCTATAGGCTATAATAATTAAAAAGTTTCGTCGATAAAAACTGAAATCCTCTTATAAGATGATGAATTTTGGGAGCATGTCATGAAACTAAAATTATCAGCATACAAAAACTTGTTTTAAAAAAAAGGCTTTTTCTTTTAATTTATTTGTTTATTTATGATTCGGAATTTGCTGCGGCGTAGTAGCAAAGATTTTTCGTTATGTAGCTCGTAATAATTTCGAAGAATAGGGATGTTTCCTGGGTAAAGCAAGAGTTTGAATTAGTCCGTCGGTCAACTTACCAAAAAAATACTTTAAATGTATTTTTCACTTTTTTAAACTTATGAAAATTTAAAAGATAAAGCGCGCCAAAGTTCAGAAGAGGCCCATGACGTTAAGGCGTGCTTAAAATTGTTGCGATTTGTGACGTCACGCGGAATTTCATCGCATCATAACTTACTTGTTTGTTAACAAATAAAAACATCCCGTGTCCAATATTTTTTAATAGTGTAATTGACGGTCTAAAAGTGTTTTTTTAAGAAACTAGCCTATTCCTACGGCCAAATTCCAGCTCCATCATCAGACCCTGTTTGCCTTTGACAATTGAAGTAGGTAGGTACTCGTGATTTTTAAAGTAGCTTACTTACATAATATTACTTACTTATCTTTATATAAATAAATAAATACAAATCAAACGAGCCTAAACTCGATGGAATCGTTTAATCCCGGAGTTGCTATGGGGCCACTGGCATTCCAGCTCTATCATCAGATCGACTCCATGTCATCACAATATTGCATTGTCATCCGAATTACATGTACATCCAAAATTTTAACTCAATCAGTTGTTGAAGGATTTCTAATAAAAAGACGAGATTAAACACATTTTCAGTTTATTCTTCATAAGTGACACAAAGATAATGACAATAGACAAAAGAAGAAACATTTGCTTTTTTAAACCATAGACAATAATACTATGTGTTCCAATACCTACAGTTGTCGTCAGGAAGTTGGTCTATTAAATTCAGCTTGCAAGATTCCACCCGAAGTTACCTACATATTACATGTTCAAATTTCGAGAACGGCTGAACCGACAAAAACATTAGAAAATTTACGAAAAAAAAATGTCCCGTACAAAATGTTCATGGATTGTGTTATTTTTATTAAATACCTTTACGCCTGAGTTAAATGACACCGACATCAAGGTTCATCAATTCAAGTTTAAAATAATAGGCAGTAATGTCATGAAAAAAGAGCTTCTATTCTGTATCTACCTATGCCCGTGTAATTTTAATCGGTGTCAAATCGGAGTTTTCGTGCGGGGTGCGCGGGTGTTTCGCGCGGCGTGAAGGTCAAACGCCCAAGGTCATTGAGGACTCTAATCGCCTTAAGATATACGGATAATCTCGTATTAGTTTTAATGTATCTGTCAATCAGCAATGACAGCGTTACTTGTGATAATCAAGTTAATGTTCGCATGTGCTGATTACTTTACTTACTGTTACTTTACAAAATTGACAGCTGAACTTAATTTGTGAAATAATTTTCTTTATTTGATTTACATTTTAGTGGATACTGTACCTATTCTTAAACAGACAGACCTCAGATATACTCGTCATCTATTTTAATATGAAATTAAAATAATAATATGACGATAGCAAACCACTAGCCCTGAAAATAATAATTTGTCAAACATTTGCCAAACAACGCCATCATATCGGCCAACTAAAATGTAACTTTAAAACGCTCACTGCGGACTATTAACACATCGCTAATTGCAATTTAATAAAACACGCAAATGTGATAACCAAATAGTCGATCGCGCGTTTGAGGGTTTAATCCGGTTCGGTAGACATTAACCATTCCGCGCGCATATTGTTGAATTGTGCAGTTAACACATAATGCAGGCTAATTGTGATGCAAAGTGGCACCTTGCGGAGTGGAAATCACTGATAATTGTACGTCTGCACGTGCCCACAATACCGTGTTCGAAATGTAAAAACTTATTAAAATTGTCCAGTTGAGGGCCATTTTTCGGACGGACTAGCAAGGGTTAACAATTTACATTTTACAGTGTATCGCAAAAAATCTGATGTGACTTGAATTTCAATGAGCAGGCAAAATTATTTCGTTTTTCATTACTTATTGATTAAATCATGGTTGTAAACACGTTTGCTTCCCATTTTCAATATACGAGTATACCAATCACTAACTAGCCGAAGAATAGGTATTTTACGCTGCGCTATCCAAGATACAGTATCTACTCAATTTTAACCCAAATGGCCATGTCTACGTTAAATTATTATTATCAACTTTTTGTCATTTTAGCTTGCCAATCACCAGAATGTTTTAATTTAAATTATTATTATTAAGCCAGAGTCGCCCAGTCACAACAAATTTAATCCTAAGTCCCAATAGGGTAGCTGTCTGTTATTGTTTTCTTTGTAGACTTACTATATTTCTCTAGGTAAGTAGCAAAACAAGACCTACTTAACCATCAGACGTAAGGTCACGAATTTCATTAGCCCTTTCAAAAGGCCCTCCCCTGGGAGTGGGGACCCTCCTTTTATGTTCAAATATCAATGACCACTGTACTTGGACCTTTAAGAGTTTCAATAGGACAGACGTATTGCAAGACACGTGGACGGTCGTGGGGAGACGGTTATTGTAACTTTGAATTGGCAACATTAACTAAGAAAACAATAAAAAACATAAATTGAACTGCTCTTCATTAAATGAAGTGCCAAAAACTAACGCAGTAATATTCGTACTACGAAAAGCTGTATTTGCACGGAAAGCGACAACGGATGCATCAAGCAATTTACGTTAAATACAAAATAATATTACCAGGATTAATTATCCATTAATCATTTAAAACCCTATACAGAAACATTGTTACAACATACTCATATGCAGACTTTTTAACTACTGCTACAAAAGCCACACTTAATGTCACTCGTATATTTACCTATTTGTTCGACCTTATAAATACCGCCATTTAGGAAAAGGCTATTTCATTACTGTTCCTCTGTTAGCAGAAAACTTAAGGTCTGATGGAATGGTCAAAAAGATAAAATACGGATCGGAGATTACTTTTAGTTAAGTAAGTGTCAAGTTATAATTGTTATTAAAAGACAAAATTAAACACAAACTTCAACACAAATTCCGATACTTTTAAATTTTATAGCTGCAGCCAAAGCATTAATGCGCGGCGTCAAGGGAGTATTATGTATTGTTTGTGTTTGTATGAAAAAGATGTAATAATTCAATAATAATTGTAGGTCCTTTTCTAACTCTTGATCCTAATAATGTTATCATCTTATAAATCCATATTAAAGCTTAGATTATCGCCAAAAAAGATCCTTCAAACAGCGCCTCACGCATCACCCCGCACCGATGCCCCATTATAACCCCAAAGAAATCTATTGACATTTCCAACTATTTACAAGCACGACTGGCCGTAAAAAGTCAGGGGGTCAACCAGGCCCGGGCAATAATCAACCGGCGCCATTGTGAAGCGAACGGGTTTATCAATTCGCAAATAAATTGACCCTTCCGGGCAGTGTTGCCCTGCGACCCGCGTAGGGTTGAATCGCAAAAAAGTTTAGGCGGAGTTTAGTTTTTTTTGCCGCGCGTGTCTGTTTTGACGCCTTTTTAATAGCAATTTTTAAGATACCATCAGGGTTTGATGGTGAAGAAAAAATTAACGAATATTTTTTTACATTTTGGACTTCGTTGCGCTACGTGTCAAAATATTCACAATAAAATAACAAATCGATAACAAACGTTCTCAAGTAACTGAATACAGTGCCAGCTACGATTACCGCTAGGGTCTATCGAAGCGAGTTGCACACGAGTAAGTTTTTATACAATACTACTGCTTTTATATAAGTAGATTTTGACGAACAAACCATTTTAAGAACACCTTACTGTATTACTCAAGATTGAAGCAAATAAATATATTTCATTTCATTACTAGGCTGCATAATCAGACGACCCAAGCTAGTATCGTAATTATGTGCCCTGAGAAGGGTCTATCTACACCTTAGGGCCTAACCGTGAAAATGCAATCAAAGTATTTTCCATAGCAAGCGACACATCGGGGGTGTACTACATGCTAATCAATAGTTTAAATTGGAACTCACAAATAAGTCAGTTTTGACGACCGTTTGGGGCAACACCTGGAACAATGTCAGTATTTTATCAACTACTTATTTAGCCATCGGCAGCCCTAGTTTATAAGGTCCTGGCTAAATAAAATTGGATTTGGGCCGGAGTCCGTGAATCTTCCGCTTAGTTGGCGCCGCCGCGTTACGTCTGGAATTTTCACGTTACCAACAAAACTATGAGCTGAACATGAAATTAATGGAAATACTTTGGAATCTAATAGAAACATCAGTCACACACATGGGTTCTTTATACAATTACTTAGGTACTTCGTTCAGTGGCGGGCATTTGAATTATAAAGGTATGCAATAGGCTCAACTTACATCCAACCGCTGCAGCGCTGCTTTCCTCAATGAAATCACATTTGGCTTGTTGTCACTAGCACATAATATTCTGAGCGACGCGTCTAACTGAAACAAATACAAATTAAATATTTTATTAACTAGCATTTGACCCAGGCGTCCCCGTGAATTTGGGTATGTCAAGGAAAGACTATAGCGCTCGTGAACCCTTTTCAAAAACTTGGTTAAAAATCTTGCCTATGTTTTCCCTAGATTTAATAGATTTTAATAAAATAGTTTTAATTTTAAGTCACTCTGGACTGACTGTTGGCGCCTCTGAACAAGGCGAGCCCAAATAGGTAATGGGAAAAAGGGGCGAGAGTGAATAGGCACTTACATGGCAGATATGTACCATCCTAGACTGCATCTTACTTAACACCAGGTACGATTGCGGTCAAATACCGGCCTTGCCCTGCATAAAAAAAGTAATTATTATTATTCTGTGTTTCTTTCGTATTTATTTAGTTACCTAGAGCAGAGAAGAATGAGAATTTATGAGCACTATGTACTCCTAGAATCCATCAAATAATCACCCTTAAGGCAGTCGTATATCGGGGCAAATCAGCTTACGTGTAATGCTGCGCAGACGCGGCCAATCAGCGCGCGACACGTGTCATTTCGCACCCCTTTCGCACATTCCTTTGATTTGGGCGGAGCAAACGAGCTTGTGAAAAAACGCTTGCAGTTTTTATTTTACAGCGTTTTAGAAAAGTAAGAGTATACGGAAATTCATAAAGGAACCTGGGTGTAGACTATAATCCCACTAAAGACATTTTCATGACGAGACGTGAAGTCAAGACGAGATTTCATGGCTCGCTATTGCCAGCCACGTTATCAGACACTCAACACGTAATCAAAAGTCATCAGATCTCATGTAGATTGTAGAGCGTAGCTCTACTCTACACTAACTTCACAAACTATACGGCTAAGTCACATTTTGACTAAGGCGTATAGTTTGTGAAGTTCTGTTACTACAAGAAATATTGTATAACAGAAAAGGCCAAACCACCACTCCTTAAGTGGCGAAAAAATGTTGGTCATGAAAGCTATCTGCATGTCATTTATATCAATATTATCTCTTTAGTATAATATTCTCTGCTAACATTAATTTTATTTAAGGGCGGTTAAAAAACGCCCGTCTGCACAGCCGAATAAACCCCGTGGGACTCGGCGCGACACATTGCATGTGACGGATTAACATTATCATTTGACACTGCATTTATTTAAATAACAACCTACCAATGTTTGCGAGGCTCGTCAGCGTAGGTGTTTGTTTGTACATTTTGTTACATCAACGGCAGTAGTAATTGGAGTGATAATGAAGGATCAGTATTGGGTACCAAAGGGGTCTGTAAAATCTGACTCCGAATTTGTATTTAGTTGATAATAGCTCTGTAATACAATTCTGGTAATTAATTCGGATGAAAACTGTAACTATTGTTAATTATGAAAAATCTAAAACGTTAAAATAACGGTATCGTTGTGGCTAATGAGATGCTGTCATAGTGACATTGACGATACGTCAATGTCACGCTAGCATCAAATGTCAGAATAGAGGGACGCGCGGGGACGACTCCGCGCGCTTTTGTGCTAAGTGATGAATTGTATCTAAAATAAGGCAATATAATGTGAAAGATGAGTATCCAGTGTTTTATTTATGAGAATAGATCGACCGGCCTTTAATACTATGTAGAACAAACAAACTGTGAATGTGTAACTAGGAATCGACTTAATTAATTATTTAAGTAAGTACTTATGTAGCTGCTATACTCGTACTTACATAATACTTGAGTACCCTCATCATACAAGTGTATAATTTAGCTAGTTTTACCAGTAACTACGTATTTCGTATGGCTCATTAAAAGCCATGTCAGAATATTCGCGCTAAAAATGCGAGAAGTTTCCCGCGCAACCGCCATCCATTCCCGTCACTAACTCAGGAACTAGTTCGGAACTGAGTTTTTTGGGTTTCACAGCTAGGGCCGGACTGGGGAGAAATTATCAAAGCGCGGTAAGCATTTCGAGAGCTTCCTGTAATTAACTATTTTGGAGAGGATTTCATGTTACAATGGAGTTTTGGTAATAAATTTTGTTGAAACTATTATTCAGATAATTAAAAGGCGATTCAACAAATTGTTATGCTTGAAGAACTAAGGGACGGACGCAAATCATCAAGGAAACTATCCTGTTAAATGTTACCATGGGGGTCACTTAAAAATTAGGGATTGGTGGTGAAAACGGGCATAAGACTTCCAATAAAGCCGATAATTAGTAACATATTTCCATGGGAGTCATAAATTCTCTTGCTTCTATCATAATGTTCAGCGTTCTAAGTTTGAAAATGTACCAAGAAAACCAATTTTTTATATGCAGACCAAGGTATTTGATCTCAATCGCACCCAATCTTAAGTAAAATGTAGTCTAGGATGCATTGCCCATGTGCCTATTCACTCTCGCAACTTTCCCATTTCTAAATTTAATTACCTAACATAAGTAATATCACATTAGACTAGTAACTTAAATCTTCGCACAATCAGTATGCAATGCACGAACAATAAAAATAATTACCAACAGCTTACCTCAATGTTTCAAAATTTACTGCCCAAGATTAAATCAAAAGAGTACAGCATGAGTCATTGTTCCAAGTTTCCAGAACGTTCTGATAGCACTGGCAACATTAGGGACGCGGAGCAGTTATGGTAATTTAATTATATTATTGTCTAGATCATAAAACAGTGAGTCAAGTTATTTATTGGTACTGCACCCTTGGATTGGGGAGGAGTTTATTCTAATAGAGGAGTGTGAAAATTATTTTTAGACTTTTATTTGCTGGCGACTCTTATAATAATTTACAGTTGGTTGGTTTTTATGGAATGTTTTTTTATGAAAATGATATTCTTAATTTTTATTTTATGCGTACATAGATAGCTGAAAGTACCTACAGAGCAAATTAAAATAAAAAAATTGATCAAAGAACTAGATTTCAGTCCTAGAATCATCAATCCAGAAAAGTTTAGGCTTGAGTTAGAATACAAATAATTTTGGCTTTGCAAGCATATCACATTTAAGGCTAGGTTGCACCATCTTACTTTAACTTTGACAAACGTCAAAAATCTGTCAAACTCCATACAAAACCAGTTATCGTTATTATAGTTAAAGTTAGGTGGTGCAACTCAGCCTAAGAAATGTAAATTAAACGATGCTTGTAACGTACCTAGATGACTCTACTTTGAAGGTTATTCTAGTTACAAGATACATATTTACTTCCAAACACATAGAAAGCTACAGATTTCTTATTTCCCAACTGTTCCGAAGGCGTGCGCGGGTCGCGAAGCCAGCCGCCCGCCAGGGCAGAACGCCGCCCGCCCGCGTAATCAAATCAAACGCCGTAGAGCAGAAAAATCCGCCCAACGTTTGCATACTCGTTAAACGAAGGTATCCCGCTCATCTTGGGCTGCATCGGGAATTGTAGATGAAGGTGATATTTAATCTTTTGCACGCTTTGCTTTGTGATTTAATAAACGGTTTAGTTAATCCAAATGTGATTTCAGGCAAATAAATTTAACAAAACACTAGGTACTTTAAATTATTATGACTTCAGAAAAAAAACTAATAAACTTATGAAACATGTCAAGAAGGCACTAACGTAAAATCTTTATTTGTTACTGAATTTTCATGAGTTAATATTTCAAAATTAAATTGGTTAACTAAGAAGGTAGTTGTATTTTTAGAGCCCAAGAAGTTAACCCACACAACTAAATTCAATACAAACCTCCAATAAAGATTTTCATAACCAAACTTGAGCCTAAAAATAGCGTAACCCTTTCACAAGCCATGAAATCTGTATTTACAATTTCAAATATTGAAGTAGCGAGACAATCTATTCAATTAATATAAATGTTAATTCCGAAAGTTGGGAAAGCGTGTTTGTTTAAGGATCCCTTCTGTCAATTAAAGATTTACATTTTAGATGACGGCGCAGTGATACCGTCTTGGCTAGAACTTTGATTTTAATTTGGGAAGCCATTCGGTGAGGTAATAAAAGGGTTAAAAATCGTCAGCTTCAGGGGCAGCAATTGGCATATACGGGTAGCTCTGTCATTTATAAACAAATACTTGTAGAGCTCTAGGAGCTTCCGTGATAGTTGACATGGTTTCATAATATTCTAATTAGGCAATACAACATTATAAGGTCACTAATGTAGGTAGTTACAAAACGTTATAATAAGGTTTTCGTCAATTTATCTTAAAGACGATACCGCTTATTGACCTAATTTGTGTACCTGCCATGGTAGTACAAAAAACATGACACATGCAAAGGCTCTTTAAGAGCAAAAATTGACTACTTGTTATAGACTTTCATCCATTTCACGATGAACAGAAAGAGGATTTTTGAACATATTTTTAGGTAATTTATTTCTTCATTTACACATTTTGTTTCCTGGCCTACTAACTCCCACTGAGAGTCAAACCCGCAACCCTTCACTCGATTTATCGCTCCATGTAGGTTATTCTCTATATGAGTTGCCTTATAAGGGAAACTAATTAGACCGACGCGGTGCACGCGCGCTGACGCTGCAAATTTGATCGCGCGGTTTCGGCTCGCGATGCGTTTAGCGAGTATACAGGGTGCGCACAAAATGCTTGAAGGAGAAAGATGGATGTTTCTAAAAAAAATAGCTAAGAAAAAAACATTTTAGCCACAGGCGCCCACTGCTGAACATAGACCTACCCCAAGGTCTCCCCCAATGGATGTCCTGTGGCTGATATTTTTTTTTATGTGACAAGAGGCAAACGAACAGACGGATCACCTGATGGTAAGTGATCAAATCATGATGATGAAGCAAAAAATCATATGCAATGAATCTTACAATGAATTTATGAATTCCTACTTTAGATAAAAATAGGGCATTCTTCTGATCGATGCTATTTTTTAAAGTATTTAAACCTTTTATTTTATTTTATAAATGATGACGTTTACCAACAGGATACCTATTATAAATATTTAGTGTTAAGAGTCGCATCTCGAACATAACTTACAGGTTGAGGAAAAAAATGAGTTTTTACTCAAAAATATCTGAGAGATGTGTATGTTTTCCAAATAAAATAAAATTAAAAAAAAGCCATAATAATTAGATCTCCTAAAACCTAACAGGTTGACCATGACAGGATCTATGTCTACATCCATCATCACGAATCCAGTCTACCACTGTGTTCAACAGACAAAATCATGCAAAGTCAAGAGTCGGAGCAGCCTGTACGCGGCGGGCTATGATTCGCGCGCAAAGAACCGTGAAATTGGTTTATTCGCTCGATCCGATGAATAATTAATATCGTAACGCGTCTAGCCGTATGTGCGTAGGGCTGCCAGCCACCATGACACCATGGGAACACATGAGTCGTTATGTAAACGGAATATAAAAGGTACCTATGAAAGATAGACAGAAGATACCGGATTTCGTCAAAATAGCCAATAAGTAGGTATAATATTTATCATTCAATCAATCGGTTTCAATCAATATCAATCTCGTTAGAATAGCTCTGCAGTCCAATGTCTGTCTGACTATACTTCTGTATTATTATCTGTGCTTCTGTGAAGGAGTTCATGCGGAAAGATTTTTGATTTTTTTTTAAAATAATTCTGTAATTTTAAATGTCTATTTAAAATATCTGAATTAAGGGACAAAAATAATATTTATTAAAAAAATAATTTCCAAAAAAAAAATAGTTTGACTCCCATAATAATCAGATAAATCAACATCAGTCATGTCAAATCTCTTGTACAAAATCGTGGCAGCCCTGCACAGATTAAACGGGACCACATGCATAGAGCATGGGAAACGGTGTGTGCTGTTCCGTATCTTTCTTCTTTCTGATGCATGGTGATGAGGTTTATAGATTAAAGATTATGACCGCACATGCGCTGAATAAAGATACGTGGAAAATATTGAGAGCCACGAGATTGCTTCATTTAGATGAGGCAGCAAAAATACTCTTTATTAATTAACACCGCGGAGGGTTAACGCTAGAAGAAACCGATTTGTTTCAGCAGAAAATTACACAATTTGAGATGTTATGCTGCATATTTTTAAGTTTGCAAATGTGAAACCCTTTTATAGTAACCACCATCGCACTTTTATCATTATCTTAAATAATAAAAAAAAATGTTTTTGTCAATTTACACTTTGGCTCTGTATCTGGTAGTACCAAGCAACAAATACACACCATAGCTTTTAAATACTTTTTTTTTCTGATGAAGACTACTATAATAGTAAATGATCGCAATCATTTAAAGCAACTTTATTTAAGGGCTACGTGATTTAATGAGTGGTTTCCACATCGTCTAACTTCACAAAATAAAGTAAATACCACTATTTAGCTACCCTAATGTCATCCGTCTGGCTGTCAGGTTTACCGTTCAAAATGGCCGTTTAACTGTGCATGATAGTTTTTCGTTCCACTCACTGCACCACCATAAACCTGAATAGTCTATTACCAGGGTCCCCTAGCGTTACCTAGGCTATAGACAACTTTGTACATAGATGCCTCAATCTATGGATATCACCATTTTACCAAGTAAGTGCAATCAGCCCTTAGAACTCCGCTACTGGTCATATGCATAAACAAATTGTGCAAAAAACTGCGTGTCTGAATGCCCCAAACAGTTTCTGCCAAAAGGGAGAGATGGTGGGAGATCGTACGAAGAGCTATATCCACATCTACGATCGTCGTGACCATGGCCTGACTGCCAAGAGTGAAGCGACAGAGAAAACCGCAGTTCACTTTACTGAAATGAATGTACAGGACTATTCCCACCTCTCGTTTCCACCGCTGTAACTCCTGTGTAGCCAGGATCAACATCATTACAGCCAATAAGGTGAAGTTTGTCCCGGGGTAGTATCAAACTGTCATTCTTCCCACAAAGAATTGGATATAGATATACCTATACTATCAATTAATCATGACGTCTACGGACGCAGTGGTCTTCCCCTAGGCCCTACCTAATAAGCAGCAACCAAAATCCGATCCTGGATACGGTCGTCCAGATTAATAGCGCTATATCTCACCTCGCGCCACATTATACAGTTAATCCGGCGGATTAATTCGAGCGCCATCTACCGGCGAAAATGATGGCCGCTTTACGGACGGAGATATTGAATAGTGGGGCTAATTTGTTTGTTTATTGGAAACGATTATGGGGTATTGCTGGCGGAGGTGATTGGCAATTTTTCAAATATCGGACGGAAGACCAAAATATCATAATATCGTAGGTATCATTTGGTCAAAAAAATATTTTTTTACTTGATGTCATAAAGACTGACCAGCAATCTTTTACTATTGTCTAGCCCCAGCTCCAGGTAAAATAACAAAGTTGTCCCTAGTGAGCTTCGAACCCACAATCACTAGCTTAGCTTTTCAGTCTGGATACTTACTTCATTAGGCCAACCGATCGCGATCTAAACAGACTTTGATAAGTTTCATCGTAATTTGTGGAATGAAAATCTTTCACTAACCGAAATGAATAACCAGTAGCGAATACAAATATTGTTTCATACTTAACCAAAGCAAAATAATTTGTATCTCAATCCGAAAGTTGTGAAATAAAATGGCTTGTTAACGCGGAGGCAATGAGAACAAAGATGGCGGTAGTGGCGAGTTTTAATGAAGCCCAATGAATCGTTTCATCTCAACTCTGAAGGGAAGAGACGTGATTGTTTCGCGGATTTAGAACCAGGGTTAGGGTTTGCTGGAACTGACAAGTTCAATAATACAAATAATTATCAGGATCGGTCAAAAAGATAAAGACATGGCATCGATAGAAACAGACTAACGACACAACCTATGAGTATCATAATTGCGTCATTATTAGAAAGAAGATATATTTAATTTGCTGCATTAGATATTAATACAAAATGTCACAAAATTTTCTAGATCTCACATTAGAACTTGAAAGACCAAGCCCTTTGATAGGTATTTTGAGATTTGTTATTCTTGTGTAAAATTATAGAAACATCGAAGTTAGAGGGTGGGTCTGAAAATTGTTAAAAATGCTAGAAATTACTTAATATGTTCCATGACACATTCTGCGCGTTGTATCCACGCTACAATATTACAAGCACACCAAACAAGAAATTAATAAGGCGTGAAGTAATATTTGGCAACATTAAGCGGCATTAGCGCCCGGCTGATTGGCTCAGCCCCACTGTTTAATTAACTTGTTTAAGAAACCGTTCTCTGGTGGCATTGTTTCAAATTAAACGTTTTTCATTCCGATGCGATGCTTACACTTGCGGAATTAGACTTAAAGGGATCGCGAATCAATTTAAATGAAAAACGGATTTAAATAAACTGTATAATACGGCAATGGTTACTTTTGTCCTGATTTTATATTCGTGCTACAGGGATAATTATTTTCGTCACGGTAGGTGACTTTGCATAAAGTGAGTCCTGTAAATGTAAGCCATTGAACTAACATTGGGTTGGTTAGAGTCCCCCTGTCACAGAAAATGTCTAACAAATTGTAATTTTAGATGCTGAAATATTTGGTGAATATATTCTAGCGTACCGGTGCCTTAAACATTTAAGAACTGCTGATATACCGAAATCCTAAAAAGCAATTAAAATCTACTGCACCTCCTTTCAATTTGACCAATTTTCAAAGAAGCAAAGTTGACAATTCAATTTCATGACGCGAAAAGGGAAATGAGAAAAAGTCTTCTACCATCAACAAAAGTGGAACAAAACCCGAAAGAGGGTAATTTGAAAGTCAAAACGGGCAAATAAAAGTCAAATTACATTTCACCCTTTGAAAGGAAAGGAACTATTCCGTACACACCATACATTACAGAGCCTGCGGAATAAACTGGTCGGAGGTGACAATATTATTCGAGCCAAAATTGGGGGTCCCGCATTTATTAAAGTGAAAACCAGCAACAAAGGGATGATATTGAATTGTAAGGAAAAGGGACGGCGAGGTGCGAACGAGCGCTGGATGCGGCATTCTCCAACAATTCCGCCACTTTATTCTCTTGTGTGCGACAGAAGCGGTTAAAGGGAACAAAGAGCAGGGAAATTTCACTCAATAGACCATATTGGTACGTTTCACAATGTTGCCATTGCGAACCACGGGTTGTTCTTTTGAATACTGCTATTGACTTAATTAAATACTTCGCAGGCTTAGTAACTATAGATGAACTACACTGAAATGTCCCACCGACGACATTGACAGAAGGGCGCCACTATCTTCGTTCAACTACATGGTTTCCACCGTGGCAAAAATCGGAACTAGCGATCCGCTATAGACGGTGGCCCCCTGTCAGTGTCAAATAAAGGACAGTTCAGTGTAGTTCTACTATATCAAAGCTTTTCCGTTGAATAATAAATTGGTCATTACCAAAATTGCTGACTCATTCCAAAAGATGTCTACTTTCGCAGGTTACTCGTACTTATCATCCCATCAATCAAGATCGAGCATTTTGAGTCAACTAGTCTACTGATAAGCACACACATGACTCGTACAGGTTGGATATCGTTTCAGCCAAATGACGTCCACTGCTGGAGTCTTCCCCAAGGATTACCACAGCAACAAAACAAAAGTTTTCAACAACAGGTTGGTATTAACACCAAGATCAATATTTAAACCCAAAAAGCATTTTAATGGCGTGATTTTGTCAAAATTGCCACCTCAAAGCCATGACAGCTCAATGATGAGCTGAAGAGATCACAGAGCGCGCGGGTCGGCGGTCGGCGACACGCACAAAGAACCTCCAATTTCTTTCATTGTAGATTAAATTCTTTGCTTCCCGCACACCTAGCCGTAAGCTGCGCTCCATGGGAAGCGATGAGATTCAAGGTAATATCTATGAATAATATACAATTATACATAGGCTAAAATATATAAGATTCGCATTAATAACATTAGTATGCTAACTTTATACCTATGCCTACAAATATACAAGGAATTCAAGGTTTAGATATTGTTGTCTTGTGTTACTGGGATTTCTGCATTTACAATGCTATTTATAAATGTCTTATCTCAAAATATTATGTCACTTTATTGAACTTCAGATTCTTATTTACAAAACTGTAATGTAGGTAGGTTACTAACAATTAATATTTAAGTAAATAGGGTAGATTAACATATTCTGTACATAGGGCCAACCAGTCTGGAATAAATCGTCATTAGAGTAACACGCGTCTCATTTCTTCGGCTCCCTATTCCCGGATACCAGGCTATTACCCTTCCCACCATCCGTACTCACATACATTACATTGGCGACGAACTATTTCGAACCGTAAAGTGCAAAAATGTCCATCGGAAAGTTAAATGAGTTCAACGTGAAGTGCGGAGTGTGGTCGTCGTACATGGACCGTTTGGAAATGTATTTCAAAGTGAACAAGACGGATGAAGAGATGAAGCTTCCTATTTTAATAGCTACTATTGGAGACGAAACATACGAGCTATTGGAGAATTTAGCAAGCCCTAAAAAAACCCGCGGAGTTAAATTTACAGAAGGTAAATGAATTGATGACGCAACATTTGCAACCTACCCCATCAATTTTGGCGGTAAGATATCGTTTTAGACAACGGCGACAAAGCGCTAACGAAAGCATGTCTGCCTATGTTGCGGAGCTGAGAAGTTTGTCTAAACATTGCAAGTTTGGAGACACATTGAACGATAATTTACGCGATCAATTCATTTGCGGGCTATACAGCGACATCATACGACAGCGGCTGTTTGCGGAAACCGATGCGGTAACATTTTCTGAGGCGGTCAAACTTGCAACATCATTGGAAGCGGCGGAACGAGACGCGGCGATAGTCGAGGAGGCGGGATCATCGACAAAGGCTATGCATGCTATTACGTCATCATACGCGCGCCAGCGGCCGGGCGGGCACGACGGCGGCGCAGGAGCACGCTCAGGCGTAAAAACACCGTATCGGAATAATAACACTGAACGAAAACCTACGCAGAATAACTATAACTGCAGCGCTTGCGGAGGACGTAATCACAACTATGCGGACTGTCGGTTCCGGGAGTATGTGTGCAGCAAGTGTCATCGTCCCGGACATCTGCGGCGAGTGTGTCCAGGATGGAATGCATCGGAGGCGTCGCAGGGCGCAGGCCGGCGGCAAGGCCTGGCGCCGGCGGGGACGGCGCAGGCCCGTAGTGGCTTGTACTTTGGGGAGGCCGATCGCGGAACTAGCGAGGAGTGCGGCGGAGACCTCGAAGAAGAACTACACCATTTATGCTTGAATGACTACAAATCAGTAAGTTTGTCAATCCAAATAGATAAAACTGTTCTAGAAATGGAAATAGACACCGGCACAGCCATATCATGTATAAGTAAATCTACATACGATAAATACTTTTCTCATTTAAAAATTGAGAGTGATAATACTGTACTAAACTTTTACGATGGATCAAAAATTAAACCACTCGGTATTGTCAAACCTTTAGTATATTATAATGGCTATTGTAAGGAACTAGAATTATTTGTAATTAGAGGAGGGACAACGTCTCTAATAGGAAGACAATGGTTAGCCGAATTAAAAATTAAAGTACCACTATTTAGTTGTCACCATGTAGCAAATAAGAGTGAGCCCAATGACGATGTTGCTCAATTGGTTGACAGGTTTAAGGAGCTATTCGACGGCGGGCTGGGGCGGTACACGGGCGGGCTCGCGACGCTGCGGGTGCGGGCGGGCGCGGCGCCGGTGTTCCACCGCGCGCGGCCGCTGCCGTACGCGCTGCGCGAGCGCGTGGACGCCGAGCTGGACGCCATGCTGCGCGCCGGCGTCATCGAGCCCGTGGACTGCTCCGACTGGGCCTCGCCGCTTGTGCCGATTAACAAACCGGACGGTACGCTTAGGATTTGCGCTGATTATAAATCTACTTTGAACCCGTCTTTATTGGTCGATCGTTACCCACTTCCTAAAATAGAGGATGTATTAGTAAATTTAAATGGGAATTTATATTTTAGTAAAATCGATCTTTCACAAGCGTACAATCAAATCGAGTTGGATGATTCTAAGAAATATACTGTTATAAATACACACCGGGGTCTATTTCGCTATAATAGGTTAGTATATGGCTTAGCATCGAGTGTAGGTATATTTCAGCGGATTATGACTAATTTATTGTGCGATATACCTAATGTGCAAGTGTTCCTGGATGATATTATTGTGGGTGGGAGATCCAGGGCTGCCCATTTACTGGCTTTAGAATCAATTTTTCAACGGTTAAAATCATATGGGTTAAAGTTAAAGAAAAGTAAATGTGTTTTTTTTGCTAAGGAAGTCACTTATTTAGGTTATGTGGTGTCTAAGGAGGGGACTCGTCCAGATGCATCTAAAATAGAAGGAATTGTTAAAATGGAACAACCTCAAAATGTTCCCGAACTGAGGTCATTTTTGGGAACCGTAAACTTTTTCGGGAGATTTGTAAAAAACTTAAGCCCCATGTTGTCTCCTTTATACACTTTATTACGCAAGGGTGTAGAATGGAACTGGGATTCGGAATGTGAACTAGCATTTAATAGTGTGAAACAACAGCTGTCCGGTGCAAGTGTCCTAGCTCATTACGACCCCGACAAGCCGTTGATAGCGACATGCGACGCGAGCGCGCGCGGGCTGGGCGCCGTGCTGACGCAGCCCGGGCCGCGCGGCGAGCGCCCCGTCGCGTTCGCCTCGCGCTCGTTGAATAATGCGGAAAGGAATTATTCGCAAATACACAGGGAAGCGCTCGCCATCATTTTTTGTATTAAAAAGTTCCATCAGTACTTATATGGTAGACGATTTATATTACGCACCGATCATAAACCTCTAGTATCCATTTTCGGACCTAATACCGGAATACCAAACATGACGGCGAGTCGTATGCAACGTTGGGCAATAATTTTATCTGCTTACGATTACGAAATCGAGTATGTTAAAAGTAACGATAACTGCGCGGATAGTTTGTCGAGGTTACCTCCGAAAAGTAAGCCTGAATTTAATTGCAATGAACAAATTCCGGAACAAACATTTTTACATTTTGCTCAAGAGGCTTTATTATTAGATTATAATACGATTCGGAGAGAAACAATTAGGGATAGAATTTTAAGTCGAGTTCTTTCTTACGTTAGGGACGGCTGGCCCGACCAGTGTGACATCGATGGGTTAAAACCGTATTTTAATAGGAAAACAGAGTTATATGAGGAGCTAGGTTGCTTAATGTGGGGGTATCGAGTGGTCATACCCGAAGCGTGCCGGGATAAGGTGTTAGAAATAATACATGAGCCACACATGGGTATCGTCAAGTCGAAGGCTCTGGCTCGCTCATACGTGTGGTGGGCCGGCATCGACGAGGCCGTGGAGGGGGCCTGCCGCGCGTGCAGCGCGTGCGCCGCCACCGCCGCCGCGCCGCCGCAGCACGCGCCGCGCCCGTGGCCGTGGCCGCGCCGGCCGTGGTCTCGCATTCACCTAGACTTTATGGGGCCTATACTGGGAAAAACTTACTTGGTGGTCATAGATGCGATGTCCAAATGGATCGAAGTGTTCCAAGTTCCCAGCACTTCAGCTAGTTCCACAATAGATAGGTTAGGTGAACTATGGGCTAGGTGGGGAATTCCTAAACAGGTAGTGAGTGATAACGGGCCGCCCTTCACGAGTAGAGAGTTTGAGTGTTTTCTCAATAATGATGGAATTGATCACATTTTCACCGCTCCCTATCACCCAGCGTCGAACGGTGCCGCGGAGAATGCGGTAAAAACATTAAAAAGTGTGATCAAGAAATCAATTGTTGAAAAATCTGATGTTTTAAAATCATTAAATAAATTTTTGCTTTACTATCGTAATACAGAACACTGCTCGACAGGTGAAAGACCTGCTGTTTTACTTATGGGAAGAAGGCTGCGCACTCATTTGGACTTATTAAAACCAGACATAGAAAACAAAGTCACAAAAAGTCAACAATTGCAGGTAAATTCATCAGGGGGGGCGAATAGGAATTTGCAAGTAGGGGAGGATGTTTGGTATCGTCAGTATTTGAAGGGAGAAAAATGGCAACCGGGAAGAATTCGCAGCTCATTAGGTAGTACTGATTATACAATAACAGATAATAACGGTAACGACATTCACCGACATATCGACCAATTAAGACGTAGGTCTAGAAAATCGTTAGCGTTCCCGATTGAAAATAAAACAGAGAGCTCAGATGCTAATACAACAATAAGTTCCCCAACAAAATCAAACACTCAGTCGAAGCAGTCTGTGGAATCGAACATAGCGCCCGCGCACACTCAGCCAGAGTCGCCGGCGCTAGCGCGCAGCGTGGAAGAAGGGGAGGCAGGGGCAAAGTCGGGGGACGACGACTGTTTTGCTACTCCGGAAAAAGTGTTCGATTCACCTAATGTACAGCCAGTAGTCCCCGCTGAACCGCCCCAGTCACGCCCGATAAGGAAGTGTAGGTTAGATAAGGTGCCTAGATATAAGTTTTAGATTTAGAATTTAGTATTAAGGATTAATTAGAATATAGTTAAGTGAATGTATTAATTAAGTGTGGAGGAGTGTAATGTAGGTAGGTTACTAACAATTAATATTTAAGTAAATAGGGTAGATTAACATATTCTGTACATAGGGCCAACCAGTCTGGAATAAATCGTCATTAGAGTAACACGCGTCTCATTTCTTCGGCTCCCTATTCCCGGATACCAGGCTATTACCCTTCCCACCATCCGTACTCACATACATTACACATACATTCTAAATCATGAAAATACTTTTCTCGAAACTTTTTGCATCAAACATTTTCTAACAGCTTTTAGTCACTCGCATCAACTGGTTGACAGACTTTGTTAATATTCTATCTTCCTGCAGCTTAATCTCGGTAGCCACCGCTTTAATACATATTTCATTGGAATATTTCACGAGGTATTACTTCCTTCGAGCCACTTGTTTGTTAAATAGCAGTTTATTAGACGCCGCTTTCTTTGAGACACGCCATTGTCGGAAAGTGTTACATTTTTAATGTATTTCCGCGAAATTGTTAGAATTAAACCTCTGCCGGTATTATGACGTCGTCTAAATAAACAAGTATTATGACATTGTGCTTCTGTCAACACAATATTAACAGCGTTAATGTTCGGGGCGTTTTATAGCCCATTCATTATTAAATTTGGTCTTTTATGAATCCCAAAATTTAATAATGACTGAAAAGTTATATCTTTGATCTGATGAAGTATTTGATTATTTAAAAGTTTTAGAATGTTCGTCAATTCTTTGTAATGACTGTTATAGACTGTACTTAAGCGATTCATTATGCTATTAGACAACCAATGAGAGCTACCTTTAATAATGATTCCCCCATCAATTTCACGAAATGAGCATGACTGTCGTACAGATATCACTACGAGTATAATATCCTGCATATTTCTCTGTATAATTTCAATGCCACTTGCATAGGTATTCGTAATTTCCCAATAAAACAGCATTAGCATAATTAAAATGTTAGATACGAATTCTGAAGGGTTACAAGAACTTTGGTCTCAGATATATTGAAAGTGGAAACAAAGGGCCGTATCTGCTCAGCATCTCCATCGGAAGGTGAGGGCGAATATGAATCAGAGGCGATAAATTAGAGAACAACAAACTTGGTGCGGATAATTACGGCGCTGGGGTGTCCATTCACTCGTACTTTCATTATTCTTTGTGCGCGTGTCCAGTGTGACGGAACTTGTCCACGATCGAATACTTTTGTGTGACGCTTAAGTACTAAAAGCCAAACAAAAAATAAGTAAAAATTCTCCTAAGCATCAAAGATGAGAAACGTAACAATAACTTACTAGATTTTACAAAAACTGTGCATTTTTTATGGTTATCGTCATAGATTCAGTCAAACCTTCTAATGCTCCTAGTTGTTGACATACTTACTCGCTATCGTGTCTCACAAATTAGTTCCGATCATCTTAATTTTCATCCGGTATAACTTCCCCGTTGAGACTTAAAAAAAGCCAATTAAGGTGTATAAAAATTCCCGGACCCAAGTCGCTATCGTATCGTGTGTCAACGGGAACACGCACCAAACTCGAGACGTCCCAGTCGCACGTGTCCCTAATGACTCCCGCGAACTGTTTGATTTAAAGTCGCAACAACTGTCTCCGCGAAACGCACCTCGCCGCTTCTGAACACTTGCCCTGTCCTGTAACACGGTAATGGATGATGGCTATCGCGGAACTTCGGATGGGGTTGCTAAATATTTTGCTTCTGATTAAGGCATTTTCAAGTTTATAAAACTGCCAATGGCATTGCGATAAAGAGGTAAAGGTTTTTGGTTTGGATGTGTATCGTCAATCTTTGCAACAACTGTCTCCGCGCCATGCACCTAGCGCGCTCCTAAACAGTTGCCCTGTAACACGGTAGGGGAGACCGAGAAGAGTTGAGACATTGACGATTTTTTGGAACTTATTGACTATCAGCGAGCTCGCAACAGCACGTATTTGTTAGCTCGAGACTTGAACTAAAAAGCGCGCACTGTTACGAGTCAATGTCAATGTCTCAACTCTCCTCTGTTACAACTCTCCTCGATCTCCCCTAATGGATTATGGCTATTACCGAACTTCAAATGGGGTGCTAAATATTTTGCAACTGACAAGTTTATAAAACTGCCAGTGGCTATGCGAGTCTGTATCTACATTTATACTCGTATTAAAAAGAGCTCAGTAGGTAGGTAAAGTTTGCATGTTTGGATGTGTATTATCAAATTTACTCAAAGTCCAAACTAATAGATCGTTTCGACTAATGAATTTAAGTCGTGACCTAGGAGACATCAACTCGGTCAGTTTATGGCTGAAATTCAATTTGATGAAATCTAGGTTGAACAGTCAGATCTAAGTTAATGTAGTTCTAAACTGTTGGAGCACCTTAACCAAAGCAAATTCTTACATTCAAACAACTTTTTTGTTATTTTAAGATGGTGTTTAACGGAGTTGTGGCAAACGATCATCAACGCCCATTGAAAACCTACGAAAAGCATACGAAAAGTTACAAATTGTAAACGTATCGAGGTTTTCCAACGTCTTTTGAGATCTAAAAACATCCGTTTTACCGCCTGAAGTTCCTATATTTACTAAGTCCAATTCAGGCATTTTGCGAGAGCCAAATATCGGCATTTGCCTATAACACAGACACAGCAAACGCATCGTCCCGTCCGTCAGTAATGGACGGCGGCGCGCGAATACGTTAGAGTAACGCGCGCGTTTGTGACGGTGCTTGCACACGATTTGCTGCCGGCGCGCGGGCCAACTGGATCGTTTGTCTGGACCTAAAGCTCGGATCACACTTGTACAGTGTGACATGGAGAGCCTAAAGTAGCTAAAAGCGGTAACTTCCTCATTGTCTATTCATCATCATCATCATTTCGGCCATAGGACGTCCACTGCTGAACATAGGTCCCCCCCAATGCTTTCCGCGTTGATCGATTGGTAACGGCCTGCGTCCAGCGCTTCCCTGCTACCTTTACGATGTCGTCGGTCCACCTTGTAGGTGGACGTCTCACGCTGCGTTTTCCGGTACGTGGCCTCCATTCTAGAACCTTGCTGCCCCATCGGCCGTCAGTTCTGTCATTGTCTATTAGTACTGATTTTTTTTTTTTTTTTTTTATATCTGCGATCAGCCGTCAGCCTTTATCAGATTAGATGAATTTGCATTAATGACAGTTTAGGTTCTGCACATCCCATGATGTGTCACCTCGTTTCCCTCACAATAACTCTTCAGATGGATGCTATTCGCTTTCTCCTGAGCCTGAATGTAGAGTTCTCAGAATTCAGAAGGGATGCAGCAAGTACATTTTCATGACGCTGAAGTCTCTGTTTGTAAGCCCTACAGGACTTATCCACAACCTCTTGGACGTTTGGTATCTCCAGGTATTCATGCACTTCAGTGGACTTTGTAAACCAAGGTGCACAACTCAAGATTTTCAGCACTTTGTTTTGGAAACGCTGGAGTATTTCCACATTTGAGTGGCTGGCCGACCCCCAGAGCTCAATGCCATATGTCCACACGGGTCTTAGGATGCATTTGTAAATCAGCAGTTTGTTCTCTAGGCTTAGCAGTGACCTCCTGCCTAGTATCCATTGCATATCACGAAGTTGTCTGTTAATTTGCTCCCTTTTGTTCTTGATGTGTTCACGCCAGGTGAGTCTTCTATCTATGTGCATGCCTAGGTATTTCACGGTTTGTTTATGTGGCATAGCGTTTCCGTTGAGTGTTACCGTTGGACAATCTCCTCTTCTCAGGGCGAAGGTAATATGGATAGATTTTGCTGCACTGGCCTTGATCCTCCACTTCCTTAGCCACGAGCCAATCCTATCCAGGTGTTCTTGGAGTTTTGTAGAGGCTCTATTAGTACTGATTATCTTAGTCTTTTGCGAAATGGCGACTAAGCTCAAGTCCCGGAACTAAATTAGAATTTACTGTTGAGTTTTTATAGCGACTATACAAAAGCTGCAGCAACATTTCCGTTTAGGTAACCTTGACTAATACATTTTACCTTTACACAGTGGAAAATATCGAATAGCGAAATGTTATAAAAGTTTGTTCCATATTTACAGTGACCAGTAGGCCTAAGATGCGCGCCGCGATAAATCACGCCATTTTATCGATTTTGTCCATACATTTTGACGTCGATAAAAGTTATCACGGCACGCATCTTAGGCCTACTGATATCTGACCACTATCATCATTCAATAAACTCTTCACAGACCACAAATTTAGAAAAATATATCATAATATGTTTATTTATAGCATCAGCTCGTTTTGATATTTATGTATGAAGTACATACCAACACAATCATACACTAAATATAAATCTTATCTAAAAGTCATTCGGGTTCTTTTGGTGAGGCCCAGGCAGTACGCCTTCTTAAGGTGCAGCCTCACAAAACCATTCACCTATTAGATCCAAACGAAGGAGCGACAAAAAGGTAGGTACATTATTTTTGTATTAAAAGGAGTAGCTAAAATTTATGAATTTTTGCAAAATCGAACCTCCATGACTCTTGCCTCATTGATTGTAATTTCAAAAATTTGATTCTCTCGCTTCCACCATTTCTTTGACTCCCATTGCTATCGGATTTTTCACAATTTCTTCCCCATCTGAGCAGCGTGGGGCGTGTAGACCAAATCCTTCATTTGCCTCTGGTAAATTTGAGAGGGTCGTGCTCCTGCAGTGGAGACTAAATGACCTGATGATGATGACAATTCTACTTATCCTATAGTTCTCTGGGCCCTATTACATTAGCTTCTAAAAGCCGTGTTACACACGAGCGCCGTTGGTGCGGAGGCACCTTAACGCTCGCCAGGCGTCCCATAAGCTGCATTGGACACCAATGGATTTATCGTTTGAGGTTTAGACAAGGAAAGCGGCTTTGTCTTTGATACAACAAACGGACAGTCTGAGAAAAGAATTTATTTTTAAACGTATTGGACAAACATAAGTGGACCCGGCAATACGTTGAGTATTGACGGCGGCTGCGCTTGGGATAAGTATTGCATTTGCCTTTGTGTGTGCCAATCTCAATAATACTTTGAAGGTCAAGAATAAGAATATTTATTTCAGTAAAAAAAAGTATACAGTAAACTGCCTAATACTATTAGGCATTAGTGATTCGCGTCCATCGTCGGTATGTTGATACTAATATTTTTTTCCAATGGAAAAAATACTCTTTATCATCTTTTTCTTTAAGATTAATAATGACTTTGGTTAGAGACTGAAGAACACAAAAAGATGAATCAACTTTTCATTTTAAATCTAATAAATAATCGAACTGAAACTTCAACATTTGAAATAAGTATTTCATTTAAAAAATATTTAATGACTCTTTTATATTCTAATATCCATGTTTTAAAACTGCGTAAATCGTCTGATCTTTATTAAATTCTCGATCATTTTTCTTTTTACGACTTCTACATAAATTTTGATGAAAATTTATTTATCTACCTTTTTACAAATACAATCCCAAAGTCCCTTTGACAGTTCAAGCTGAAGATATAATAAAGATTATTATTTCCATTCGAATTCGCATAGTTGCAAAAATCAACAGTGTCCAGATTTGTAAAGCTAATAACAAAAATCAATAAGGCCGGACACAAATACAATTAGGTGGAGCAATCAAAGGGTGCCGTCAATTGACGAAATAATATCATTATTATGAATTTCCAATGCAAATAGGTGACCAGCCTAACGGCAAACACCAAGCCGCAGAGGGGCCGTCGAGGGAGGATAGAGTTGCTCTTTTTACCTTCAAAATAATAATACAGATATTGCCAGGGGTCATTGTTATGTGTGCAAATATGACTTGACCTTTTTTGGTTGCGGTAAATGAAAAAGAAAATCTATGCATACGATCCCATTTCAGAAAAAACAAACGATGTCGTCGCTTAGTTATTATAGTGATTTGATAACGGAAATTACATTTAATGACATTCATGGCGTAGGCAGGTAGTAATTATGCGTTTGTACGATGTGTAGCAGCAGCCTCTACTTACATTTAACATTTTGTCACTACACAATTCATAGTAATAATCAACTTTCAACAACTTTTCCTGGTACTAACTTCCTCGCGATAAGATCATCTAAATTATACCTTTTCAACTAACTATACTATATATTTTTCATGTCAATGTCAATAATTGTGCATGAGGCAACAAAAAGTAGGTAAGTAGATACATTTTAGATAGATATTTAACTATAAACCCGCAGCGTCTAACCACGAGTATTAATCTACAGTGACAAAATGTAAAGTCGTTTATTGACTCTAGGTATCATAAACAGAATTCAATGTTGCCTAATTCGAAATACCGCTTCTGCGCTAACCTCATCTTCCAACGGCCAAGTGGCCAGTTGTCAGGCTGTGTGCGCTCCCAATAACGGCCAATCCAACTTATCATCTCCGCTTCTCCGCCTCTCCGCCTCGCAGCCCAATGTTTGCGCCGCAACGTCGGCCTCCGCTTATTTCCAATGCGATTTGTTATTTTTGACCGAGGGGTGACGGACACGGTCCAAATATTAATATAAGGATATAAATCATATTTTGGTGTGAAATACTGAAATAGAGGTAGGTATATGTACAAGTAAGTATTTTGAAAACCTAAAAGCCTATCTAAATACAATCTGTTTGGGTTATTTTATCATGGTTAACACTTTACTGTCAAACTTCAAGAAAAGCCACTGAACTTTATACAGGATGTCCCGTAATGTAACGTCAAGCCGAAACTGGGTGTTGAGGCAAGTTGTGCTGGTTATCAGAAAAATATAAAAAAAAATCTATGTGGCATATTTTAAAAATAATAGGCATTTAAAAAAAATCAAAAAATTCTACTCCAGGTGACGGTCCTTTTACTCGTGTTGCCACAAATCTTCACTTTTTCCAAATTTTTTTTTTGTTATGTAACCCTGAATAATGCTTCTCTAAATTGTTATCAAAATTACAAAACCAACTGCTCCAGCTTGGATGAAAAAAATACATTATTCCCAAAAAAAATTTCAAAATAAAAATTTTGCCTAGTTTAAACTGACTGTACTGAAAAAAAATTGTACTGCGCGAGTGTGGCAAGTGACGTCATAATTTGGCGCATTTAGTAAGGATTCCAAAATGGTATAACACTTGGTAAATTTTTGCTGTAATTGTCGACAATTTTTGGTTTTTTGGAAATAGTCCCGTTTTTAACTTTATCTACCTTGGTTAAAAATTATTATTCTAATGTGCCCAAAATTCAAGTTTCTGTGACTGACTACCGTACAGTCAGTCACAGAAACTTTTGTCACCATGACAGTAATTAGTAGTTGACATACTGTGACAAAAGTCACCCGTGTGCGCGCGCCTTTACTACCTGCTCTGCCTGCACTTGTACTTGGTAACAGGGATAATAAGGATATGAAGTTTCGGTTATGGATACGGTTACGGATATTAGAATAATATTATACCGGTTTCGGTTACAGTCACGGATATGAAATCATTTCAGATTATCCGAAAGTCTCGGATAATTTCGGTTACGGAATTATTAGAATTTCAAAAATGTAGGTATAATACAAATAGCAAGATGCTGCATGAGCGTGACCCACATAGCTACTTTATGTACCAACTAAGACGACACCTATGTATGATAAAGGTAAAACAGGCTGGCATATCAGATGGTGCCAGCGAATGCCAGACAAGTTGGTAACAAATATTAAGATTTAAGGTACAATTCCAAGACGGGCCGCAGACCGCAAACTGCAACCGCAAAACTATGAAATCGGCAGCGCGGCATTGCAGCTGCGGCGTGTATACTGCAGATTTCATAGAGTTTTGCAGTTTGGCCTTTATCCGAAACTATCCGTAACTTTTGAATCAGTTTCGGTTACGGTTATGGACATTTTTTTATTTCGGATATCCGATAGTTTCGGTTACGGTTACGGATATCCATAACATCCCTGCTTGGTAAGATGGCCCTCTCCGTCCCGCTCATACCTTTTAAAATGGCTTCTCCACCTCACTTAAGCCAGAAACTTGAATTTTGGGCACATTAGAATAATGTTTTTAACCAAGGTAGATAAAAGTTAAAAACGGGATTATTTCCAATAAACAAAAATTGTCGACAATTACAGCAAGATTTTACAAAGTGTTATACCATTTTGGAATCCTTACTAAATGCGCCAAATTATGACGTCACTTGCCACACTCGCGTAGTACAATTTTTTTTCAGTACAGTCAGTTTAAACTAGGCAAAATTTTTATTTTGATTTTTTTTTGGGAATAATGTATTTTTTTCATCCAAGTTGGAGCAGCTGGTTTTGTAATTTTGATAACAATTTAGAGAAGCATTATTCAGGGTTACATAACAAAAAAAAAATTTGGAAAAAGTGAAGATTTGTGGCAACACGAGTAAAAGGACCGTCACCTGGAGTAGAATTTTTTGATTTTTTTTAAATGCCTATTATTTTTAAAATATGCCACATAGATTTTTTTTTATATTTTTCTGATAACCAGCACAACTTGCCTCAACACCCAGTTCCGGCTTGACGTTACATTACGGGACACCCTGTACATAGACCGCCCCTATACTTAAAAACCTTCCTCTTGAATCATTACTTGAATTGTAATAAAAAGAATGGCGTCAAAATCCGTTGCGTAGTTTTAAAGATCTAAACATATTTAGAGACAGACAGACAGAAAAGCGACTTAGTTTTATAATATGTAGTGACAGTGATTAGCTTAGGGACTTTTTATGTGAATTACTAGTACAAAATAAACATGTACGATTAAGTAAGTACTATGCAGTGAACGAGATGCCTACAAAATGACTGAACAAACAAATGGACTTTTTTTAACTGCAGCCTTCGTCTGTTGCCTTGTTTAAATAATTTAGGCCAACCAAATTTGCATCTAAGAAATTAGCACTGAATGCAATTATCCCTGTTTCACAAGTTGACTGTTGACTCGGCGTCGGCTCTAACGAGTGTCTTGGCAACTGTGGCGCTGCATTTTTGCGACGTGACCGGCGTGAACGCGGTGTTGTTCTTTGAAGGCTTGCTGCTGCAACGACGGAATTCGCTGCAGAGGACTTATTAGGATTTCAAGCGATACAAGTCTTGCATCTTGGTGCTTGCAATAAATATGTAGAATTCTTAGATTTTGACTGAATGATTGAATGAAGAATGTCATTTTATTTGACCTCCTTTGAACAGGAAGGTAGAGTAGCTAGTGTTAAAAGAGAATATAATTGATATACCGCTCTATCACTGATAGAAAACATACATCACTATACCAAATACCATTCTTCTTGATAATATGAATATTTCCTACGGAGCATACAAAATTACGGACCGCGCATGTAGAGCGGAGAAAAAAAACTGTCTTCTAAGACCCTTAAGTGAAAACAAAAGAACAATGATAAAATGAGAAACTACAACCATAGTATATGATGAGCTAAATGAGCTTTATTTACTGTGCTACAACCTACAACTGAGCAAAAACGTAGCCTCTTTAAATAGATGAAATAAAAAATAATGTCCTGACTCCTAAGTTTCCAATCCACCTGCATACCCAAAACAAAACAAGCCTTGATGAGATCTGTAATCCAGGGCCACCTTCTGGCAAGCGGAGTGGCTCATGGAGAGAATTCACTTACTCTATGGCCACGTCGTTACAAACATTCAGGATAATGGCGCTTTCCCGGTAAGGCCGTAGTATTTGACCCTGTTTTATTAAACTTTATATCTTTTAAAGTAAGTAAGTAGAATAGGCACTTACAGGGCAGATAATTATGTACCATCCTAGACTGCATCCCACTTAACATCAGGTGCGATTGTGGTCAAATATCTGCCTTGTTGTGCATAAAAAAAAGAAGTGTAAAGGACGAAATGCAAAATAGATTGAAATCTTGATTTGATTTAGAAGATTAGATTAATTAAAATGTTAAACTGGCTTCGGGTCAACAATAATAACTGTAGGTAATTCAAGTTTACTGTAGTAGCAAACGTGCATAGTATCAAATTTGCAGCATATACACCAAAAACAATAAAAAATAAAACATCAAAAAGTGTAAATAAATATCATAAAGAATACCATTTCTGGACAAGTTGCTTTATTTTTTCGTGACCTGCGTGAGTTATTTATACATTCTATAAATAAAATAAGAACTAATAATCTTAAAAGAACTAGAACCCATTTAGAATGTATCAAAAAATCAGGGTCGAACATCGCGACCTTAACTCGAGTGCACACCTTTACATAAAGCCATAGTTGGTTCAGCGAACGAATTTGCATAGGAATGGGTGATTTCGGAGTTATACCATAGGCGGCTGGACCTGGGTTTATCCAGGTACTCCATTGCTGCTCAACTAGGTTTAACTCGCGGGAATGTTCGGTTTTATAGCGGAGATATGACCCTGTGTGACTATGGAAATTGTTTGAAGAAAGTTAGCTGTGGATAACGACACAGTTCAGGTAGGTAAAGAAGTCTCTAGCCGGACAATAATTCAGACATTTGCAAAGTAAATCTTACCTAATCGACATTTGATTGAGATGTCAGCCTAAATAAATGGAGGTAAGACTCTTTGAGTCTACAGTTTAGTAAATACGAAAATTTAAACTCGAGCAGAATTATGATAAACAACTTGGTATAAATAAACTTAGACGGGTCACATGGATGAAAAGTTTTTCGTATTTATTCATTATCATGGCACATAGGCTGCACTTTTTGTAACCGAATTATAATAAAAATAATATTCTGTCGGTAACGCAGTTCTTGTAGTAAGCTCACCGTATCTATCCTCAGTGTGGCACAGGATGAATATAGAATTAAAGCGTAAACACAGAGTCAAGTGCAAGCTTGAAAGAACTACACTCTAAGTTAAAACACTTTTCAGGAGTTTTCACAAAATTACTTCGGTTTATGATTTCGGTCCGGATATCAGTGTTTAAACAACAAAGCAGACTTTTATTACGGTTAATATTAAATTGAACTTAAATATTTTGCATTCATATTTTAATCAAGCTATTGATCTTGGCTACACAGGAGTTGCAACGGTGGGAATGAGAGCTGGGAATAGTCCCGTGTGGTATACAAATCGAAGGTAAAAACCATTGGAGTCATAATCATTACGAAGACTTTTATTAAAACTCTAGCTTTCCTCCCGCGGCTTCACCCGCGTGGAATTTTCGGTTTTTTATATAACCTATGACATTCAGCAATAATGTGGCTTACTATTGGTGAAAGAATTTTTAAAATCGGTTCAGTAGATCCCGAGATTACCCCTTACAATTTAACAAATATACAAACACACAAACTTTACCTCTTTATAATATTAGTATAGATACAGACCCTTACTCTACCATGGGACTCCATAAATGTCGTGGAATAATCTTGGACGCAACACCAAGACATAAGTAGACATAGTTTACATCCTATACTTGGTTTAACAAGCGCATAGTACACCATAGGTAATTGTCAAGTGTAATCCGTTCAGCCTGGTTAATATTCGATAGGAGCTGTCCCGAGGGCACGCTTAGGCTGGGAGAATGTAGCGTCACTTCTGTGACTACAAAGTAAGTCAAAATCTGATCGACAGAACTGCTAAAAATCGACAAAACCCAAAATAATATGGTTTTGGAATTTATTATGGTTTACAAAATACAATGTTATTATAAAGCCTAAGCAAGTAATTCGATAAAACCAACTTTTTCTTTTTATAACTGCAAGATAGGTACATTTATAGTAATCAAGTTTACAAGAATCTACGAAACTTTTACAAGAATCTGGAAAATTAGATTTCGAGACACCTTATAACCAGAGTTATAAACATAAGACCCTATTAGTAACCAAACTCGAGTCAAGTCCTCGACACTGGCACTCCTCACTCACTTACTCGAGTCACTCGAGTGCTGCAGGGAAGGTAATTGGTCGAAAAATATAAGAGCAGTCATGAGTCCTGTAACATGTTTTGAAAACTTATCTAGAGACGCCAAAGTGGTGACATGAATCGTATTATTTTTTGTTAGGGTAAGAAATATTAATAAGTCAACTTTTTAAATAGGAAAGTAGATAAATAAAATAAACCCAGGTATAAATGCTCGCACTCATTAAACTATCATTAGCCCCCAACAGAATTCAACCCCACAGGACATCCACTGCTGAACATAGGCCTCCACCAATGATTTCCACATCGCCCGGTTGGTAGCGGCATCCTGCATCCAGCGCCTACCTGCTACCTTTATGAGGTACCAATCACAGAACATAGATGTATTTGTGGTACCAACCCCACAACCATAACCAAAACTAGAGTTATACGTGGACTAAGTACCAAGGCAGGAGACTGCTAATAAAAACTCTACTGAAAGATAGTCACAAAAAAGAGGATAGGGCCTTGCATGACCCAACTGAATTTTTTGTCCTAGGTACCTACTATAATTACGGCGCAAAACAATCACGTCACATTGTTTCTCACAAACTAACACCAAATCAAAACAAACTTTCAGTTTGATCTCAAACTTACTCTATCTCCAAAACAGAGCATTCGCAGTGAATCTGTCTATCAGTTTGCATATTAAAGGCCGTAACGACGTCATTTGTCACGCCGCCAAGTTGGTGTTGGACCCTATCTTGGACACTTGGCCACTCTGCAACTTGGCCGGACGGCTGATGGACAAGTATTGGGGTTAACTAGGCAATTGTTTGCTCGATCTTTTATTTATAGAGGTAGCTACGAGTGGCTTTGTTAGTGTGGTATATACTTTACGCCTTTCACCATTTGTAGTTTAGTAAAGATTAACACATTTAGATGTACTGTACGCCACTGTACAGTTGTATGTGCAAAAGTGTAAATAAAATAAAATAAAAATAAATATTTCAGAAGATTTTAATTCAATTTCCAAGTGGGAAATTCACTCTATCCAGATTATTTTCACTTAAAATAGGTCATTCAATGCATATTGAATTAATGTGATACTCTCCGAAAATAAATAAATGATTTCGTGCTTTGAAAGGCACTGTAAGATGTCGAGCCGTTTCAGTCATGCCTGAATTCAGGTTTCCGACTGCAGTAGTCACAACACAAACTATACAAAAAAAAAAGTTTCCAATGTTAGCTACTTATAGCCACCGTCCAACGATCTTATCAATCTATTGTTCAAATAAACTATCAACATTTTCATCCAAATCGACAGTGGATCTCCCCTCAAGTCAAACACTGCAATCACATTTCTCGAAGACAACCGTATGTTTTTTATCTCCCTTTCTATACGACTTCGTATTATATCCACCGTAAAGTAAACAGCCTCCCCAAATAATCGTATTAAGTACATTTGAAATTCAGCAGCGAAATAATAAGATTGTCATCTACGTCACAACTTAAACAGTTGAAAGGGCGGCATTAAAAAGGGAAACCTATATAAAATTAAGTCAACAAGTTTGGGAGAAAAATATATTCATAGGTCCAGATCGCGAGGTGTGAAGTGGGGCTGAGGAAAAACGGGATAACTGCCTTCATGAATTGGAAATGTAATTTGGGCGGGTGTGTGAGGGGCAATTGTTTCTGGAACTGTAGCCTCGATTTTGGTGATAAACGCGCGCGAACGTTCGCCGCCGGCGAGGTTCGCGGTACACGAGTCAACATTTTTGTTTCGTTGTGGGCATCACGATTGGTTGGAAACAAAAAAAGTTTTGTGTAGATAGTGATCGATACCTTTTTAATATTGACCATCACAGTGTTTTTTTTAACTGTACGAATCCCTAAAGATCATGTAAGTCGCTTGTCCTCTCTATGTACCTATTTCATTATAACCTCGCTCGAAAATCTCCAATCCAATTATAAAAAGAAAGCCGCAGACTGTCGTGATAGTAACAGAAGCCGGCTGCGATTGCGTCTAATAACCATACATTCTAATAGTGTCCAATGTCCATGGCCGGCGTAAGGGTGTGGGCACACTCGACTTGTAAACAACACTAAAGAACATCACCTGCATCATAAATACAGTGGAAATAGTCCCATGGCACGGTGGATTCGATATCCTTGGAAAACGCACTATCAATAAAGATTCTAAATTAGTCATGAATTGAGAGTGAGAATTCCCATACCCATCTACCAAGGCTTGCTTAATAAAAGTTTGTTACAGTTTTATTCAGTCACGTCATCTATAGTTATGTTTTGTGAGCACCAAATATTAAGATTATTTGTTGATCAAGAGGCGTTTTTTAAGCATTGACACTAAATTCGCACGCAAACACTATTCAGACTTTATAGAATTGGAGATACGATTATACGACTACCATAATTCCATGTCAACCTCTGAAAGAATCAAGCGTGCAAGCCCTACTAAGCGGCACAATAAAAAGTAACCTTAAATGAATACCATCGTAAGTGCATGTGCAATCCCATTTGCCGATGACGCTCACGTGCCGCACTCGACTTGGAACCAACGCGTTGTCATCTGTCCCTAGTGATGGGGTTATTTAAACATGAATCTTGGACTTATTAATGTCTTAATCTCTACTAAAACCTTTGTTAGTAAAGTCTACGATTGCAAATCTAAGTCAGAGCATAACATAAAATTGAGCACGATCTCAATACGGATCCTAGAATGGCAATAGACATTGCAGTCTAGAATGAAACGCACATTATTTAAAGGTACACTGAAAGTACTGAAAGACATTATTTGTCCATATTAAAATGAGCGAATTTTCACGGTGAATTAATTCAGATAAGTATAATAATGAAACAATTAAATTGATCTAATAAGCATGTCTATGCATTTGTTACATTGTCATCAAGAAGGAAAAAAAATCTCACACTTCGTAAGCAGGGAAAAACAGTAGTATCTTATCAACCGATATCTTCACTGAATTTTTCAGATACAGCATTAAGGATGCCGACCTACTCTATCTTGTAATGAAATAGTCCATAAATAAGCAAACAATAAAATCTTTCTTCAAACGTCTTTTAGTTGAAACGGAAGCAAAGCTTACGAATGAGCGTTGTCTCCCAGATCCATTTTTCTTGACTTCTTTTATTTGTAGACCTTTCAATCCACTTATCGACGTCTCCATCCCATCACTACAGACAGGGTGTGTCTCATTACGTAAAACACACGCTTTACAGTGTTATTATACAACGGCTGCTAAACTACTTTCGGACGGGGTCTGGATGGACGCGAATTTTACTACTACATACTAACAATTGCCGTAATAATTTTCTAACTACATTAGGTAGTTAGGTTAGTAGCTAGGTAATGTCTAGATTTAGGTAGTTACGCATGTGATTTACCTACTTATAAATTCTGTCTATTATCAGGCCTGGCTCACTCCGCGCGGTACATCCGATAATTACCTACAGCGGAACGCCCCGCCGGCGGGTATTATATCAGTCGAGTGTCACGCGCGCGCTCGTCAGGACGCTGGCGTGCGTTGTAGTATGATTATAATTCTATGATCGAAGTATTATTTAAAAATGGACATAAAGAGAAAGAAATATTGTGCGGCGTTCGGGTGTTTAAATTCGAAAAGAAATCTACCGGGTTTATCTTTTTTTTTCGCTTCCCAAAGATGCTGAAAGGTATGTTGGCCATGTAGGTAATCAATAATTCTTAGGATAGTATAGGAACCTAACCTACCATGACTACTGCTCAGAATTCGTTCGTTCGTTTCAGCCAAATGACGTCCACTGCTGGACAAAGGCCTCTCCCAAGGTTTTCCATAATGAATGCATACTTACCTACATACGTACCTCATTACAAATAAGTAGATTAATTATTTTTTCACTACACAGCAACCCTAACAGCGTAAGAAGAGTTCAGAGGCACGCGATAGAAAGAGACAAAACTTGTAGGTGAATAAAATTGTAGGTACGTAGTGCTGTGCGAGCTGAATTCCATTGTATCGCGTCGTAGCAAGACTCGAATTTATTTAAATCGTTTTGCGGAGTAATCCTTCTGTACGTGTACTATTACTTATTCTGTGCTATTATGAAAAAAAACGATCATCGTTATTTCAATATTTTCTTTCTTTGTTCAGGAAAATACTTTTCCGTTTCTAAGAACACTTTTAGTCCATTTTTTTAATGTTTATTTTAATCTTATAATAAAATTATGTTCTTTAAACGAGTTATTGGGATAATTTCACAATCACCCGATTCACGATGACGCGCCAGAAGATTTTATTATCTAACCTTAAAGACAGTGGTTGAATAAATTCAGGAAAATCGACATCAGCAGGGAATTAATTTATCGACGTTTAAAAATTCTATTAAAACAGGAATTTACCACTGGGTTATCAGATTGATATAAAATCGTAAGCAGCGCCATCTTCGGTTATTTCCCCCGCGGAGTGAGGGCCTGCAGACGATCTGCGTCCCCCGGGATTGCACGACTGGCCAGTGATAGATAATGCTAACTGGTACACTCGAGGTCGTGGAAATTGGCCACGACAATTGCGATGTTTTAATCCAGCTAATAAAAATTAAGTAAATAATTTTGTCATATCCCCATTCCCCAAGCTTCTGTGTTATCACGCTATATTTGTTATTGCTGCCTTAGAATATTCCAAAACATGATGGGTCCTTCCCCACAGACTAATGTTAGTTCGGATTCAAATAATATAATAAAATTATAATAAAATTGAATCACCGCCCAAGTTTTTAAGAATATCAAACTCTCTAATTAATAATTAGTACATTAGCTACCATAAGATAGCTTGATACAGTGATACATAAATAAGCACTAACTGCCCCCGCTGCTGGTGGGTATACAAATCAATGTAACATATTTTCCTGACGAAAAAAAAAGTGATACATAATAAGGGTCTTTGAGAATAAAATGAATTCGCATTAATTTTATCTTTACTCGTATAACTCGTATTCCAATATTTTGCCAGGAAGTGTAAATATCCTCATGGTGTGTGCGCTTGATTCTCGGTAATTTTGTTTTTAATTAAAGTTCAGGTTACCGTGAAAGAGTTCTGGATGCAAATGAAGGTTTTACTTAGGAAGTGGAAAATCTAGGTTCGAGCTGAGACTAAAAACCTATCAGGATTTAAATCGAACCTAATTCAGTTTTACAATTGGATATTTTTCTTAGTTCGCTTGCAATTCTCAATGTTTAAGTTTTAAGGGACCAAAGTAGGTAGTAGGTACATACATACTTAGGTTGCTATTAAAAAGAAATCTCTCAACTCACGTTCACGTGTCTAAAATCATTTTTAGTAAAGCTGTGTCAAATACTAAAGTTACATCTCATTTCACAAACACACATTGAATCTTACATCAAAAACTGAATAGTTTGATTGTTGCAGTCTGTTGCGAGTTCGCGCGAACGCCTAGACAATCAGCCGCGGCAACAACTTGCAAACACGCGCGACTCAAATTGTAATCAGGCGCTTGCTTACACAGACACAATTTGTACAAGCGTGTATGTCACACGTACCAAAGCAGGTTGAATATTATACTGCGACAAATCATTGATAATTTAGTTTGGTATTCTGTTGCAATTTGTAGCGTTGCTGAATCAATTTGTACAAGATCAAGGGAGTTACGCTCGATAGTTTGTCTCATCAAATACCTCGTTATCGTGCATATCCGCGTATCTCTTTCGTATAATACAAGCATCTTCCCCAAATTATCCACAAGTGCAGATATCCAAAGGCACAGGCAGGCGATTTTAATGTTTAAACAGAAACTCTCATGGCATCTCATAGAAACTCAATGTAGAGTCAACTTAACGGTAAATTTGCTAAATAATAGCGAATATTGAGCTTATCTATATTAAGTATCTTCTTCACAAAAATACTTCTTAAGTAAGTTGGTTACTTTAAATCCTGCTAGCATTATTAGGTAGGTAATTATTTCGCGATAACCACACAAAGAAAACTTAATGCATCGGAAAATGCGGAATGCACTGGCAAATATGGCGTCTGGATTTCCCGTACTTTACCGCCTAATTGCAGCCTGCATTCAGCTCTTTGACCGCTGGTCATTTCTTAATTAAAAAGGTGGGTAATGGCGAAATGAGCGGCAGATCAAAGGGCGGCTCCCTTTCACCTCACGCCCATACGTTTGCTTTCGTTATTAGCTAATTAAAATAAGCCAATGCGTGATACTGCTCTTGAAAGGCGTAATCAGGGTTGATTGGTCGTGATTGGATTTGTACGGAGCTCGATTTTAACCCTCAACCACTAAACTTGAAACGAAAACTTTGAGCGGCTTGGCAGACACATTTATTAAACGTGTGTGAAAAGATATTTAAAATGTACCTATCCAAGGAATGAGCATTCTGTTGATCATAATTTCATCCATATAAAGCGATCGGTGATGTGATGGAGCAAATTTATCTAGAATCGTGCTCTTGGGACTCATGAACAGGGGGATTTTCAAATGTAGATAATAAATCGAGAGCCTCTTAGACTGGAACATTACCAACACCGTTAAAGGTAAAACCAAAGGTAAGGAAACTAAAAAAATAAAATCTGACCAAAATACTTCGGTGTTCCCTGCGTAAATTAGTGTCGGTGTCTGCCGTCGGTTGTGGGGGCGCTGCTGCGCGCCCGCCCGTGTAATGACCAGCGAACGGATGGGCCGATGTGCACCTTTATAAACTTGATCATTTTTAACTTTATTGGTGGAATCTATCAAAGTTTTCAGTAGGTATGTACTAAGTACCTATTGTCTCTACTTTTGTGATTTTGTTGTTACTTGCTTACACTTAGGTACTAACTTACATGAGCTGATATGATAAGTATCTACTAAACATTTATTAAACGTTTCGTTATCTAACGAAAGCTTCAACAAGAAAATTAACGCAAAAACTTTAAAATTTAAAAAATAAATATGTAATTAAATAGTAATAATTTCTTCTACATACCTACTTAATTTTGTTTTCCTATAATGAACTACGAATTATAAAAATAAATAATTTAATCATTATCACTTGGCCGAATTCTTAAACCACTTTGGCCAAACGTTTCGTTCAAAGGTATCTTCATATTTACCCATTTCTTCCGTAGGTAAACAAAAGAAAACAATAACAAAAGCAAACCCAACAAAATACGGAAGGTAAAAACGCGTATAATGGTCGGTGTGCTAATTACCATCGTATTTCTACTGTCCACTTAATAAACTCATTTAAATCGCACATTCGCTGGCAAACATTGTAAACGCGACAATTCAGACCAATCGGTTTTAATTTGTAATCCGGCCCGGAGATTAAACGGCGACCGGTAAATACGATCGCCGGATTAAAAGTTAACGGTTCATTTAACCGGCTCCCTAACGGAACAGATTATTTTAATGCAGCTAAATAAGTTAAAATTGATTTTAAACATTTTAAAACTAATTATTGGGCGCTCGGATGTCCGCGTACGGGATTTTATTGGTAGATGATAACTGACTTGGTTAACGAATAATGTCTACTTTGTAATAAATATTTGCTTAACTTTTCATGAAATAAATTATGTTCTTTTACATTTTATGCCACAGCAGCAATACCATACCGTATAACGTAACAAAAAAAATTACACTAATGTGCAAATTGTGCAATGTTAAACTAAGCCTGAAGGGTATGTTTAAACTACATACATGTAACGTATTTTCATGAGCGCACTCATATATTAAACGCAAATAGATGATGATAACACATTTATTATTATGATAGAGTTTGGGCAACCGATATTTATTGTAACAGCGCCAGGTTATATGGGATCCAAAACCTGTGTAGGTGGGTCCTATTTGCTCACTGAAAAACTGAAAACCCAATCCTATTTGCTTTTATCCTCGTGGCAAAAGATACCGTTAGAATTTAGAACGACTAACTCGGTAATGTTTGGACAACCAAGGGCTTTCCTTTTAGGAAAAATTGTTTTACATGAAGCAATTGACCGCTGAGCATCAAAAGGGCAGCCCAAAACAGTCGTTCAAAAACCGAAAACACATATTAAAACGTGTTGAAATCTTAAGGGTCGCGGCGGCCCGGCGGAAGGGTTCCGCAGGGATCGAAAATATCGCCGAAGCATTAGCATATGAATTCAGAGAGTGTAATAAAGGTATAATATGCAAATACCAGCTCTATGTTGGGCGTTGTAAAACGTGCTCACAATTTTGTTATGATTATCGTGTTGTAGCATAAATCCAGTGTTAGTGGTTTTTATTAGCGCCAAGGGTAATGTTGTCTGGTTGTTTCGCTTGTCGCGGATAGTTTTCCAAAGGCTAAATTGTAAAATTCTTGCTGTTTATTGGACATTTGCCAAACAGCGGAGTGTCAGATGGGGTCTATCACCATTTACTATCTAATAGGTGGTTTGACATCATTATCAGCAACGCCTTCGTAGATGGGACACAGTGGTTCATAAAGGGTCGAATTGTAGCGCTCTCAAAGAATTTGGGTTTAATTTTCAGTTGACACAAGGAGTGCCAGAGTTTCTTACCGAGTTGAGAAAATAAAGTCTCTGCATGATTATGTGGCAAACCTCGGGCAGCGTCAACTACCGCCCCCCGATAGAGTGATAGAGTATCCTTTGTTAGTTCGTCAACAGAAAATAAATGTATCCGCGCTGCGTCGTAAATTTGTTAGCGGTGCGTCAGTTGGGTATTGTCCCATACATCATTAGGCGTCAGTTATGTTTTATGAGCGTGGCCGACGCCGGCCAATTTCACGGACGAATGCCCCGCGTATATCCGCCACCGGACCGGGCGCGGTGTGACCAGGATCCAGCGATTTGGTAGGAAACTCCTGGTGCATTCAATTTTTTTAATATGTTAATTTGGACCACAAACATCTTCACAATGTGTATTCCTACAACTATGTAGTTTTATAGATAGTGCTTATCATGAATCCAACATCGTTGGTCACAATTTTAAAATTACGTGTTTAATGGGACGGATCCTGTCTAGGCATCCGGCGCACACTCTAGTTCTACTCGTTCTAATACTATTAAAATTGGTTTATGAAACCGCGGAGAAGCCGAAATATTAGCGGTCCCTGTCTCATACAATATCTATACTATATGGCACGCCCTGCAAAACAGTAGAGTATTACAACTGTTACAAGGTGCCACAGTGTTCATCTGCCATCAGCTTTACAAAAAGAAAAGTCAATTCTAACTGAAACTCTCCTTATTTCTTATCCTTCCACAAAACTCAGGACAAAATTGGACGCGACTAACTAGCAAATACCTACTTGATCTCAGAATCTCCATCCCTCATGTCTCTATAAATCCCAAAACCCTGGCGACCCCAACCCTGACCGGGTCGTTTATACCAAGTTGCCGTCTAACGTCGAGTGGCGTCTGAAAGCGTCCTAATTTGCCCGTATATGCATATCCGACCGGCTCAAAAACTGCCCGTGGCGGCCGCTGGCAGTTAGTCTGCGTGCAGTTGCAGCGTTGTTGAACTATCTCAAAATGTTACAGTAAATAAATTTTAAATGGCAACAAATTTTAAGAGACGATACATTTACTTATGTATCCTTAGAGACGGCAAAATAGTCTTTCAGCTATGAATCAGAAATAAAATCGCAACAAATAGGTAGGTACTTAGTCTGTCTCAAATACATTCCACTCAAAAATAAAAAATCGATAAAAATACATTGATACTACTGGTTTTTTAAATAAAATTAGTTTACTATCTAACATTATTATTACCTACTAGCTTAGCTTTTGCCCGCAGCTTCACCCGCATGAAATTTATTTTGTCACAGATCGTCATTAATTATAACCTATATGTTATTCTGGATTATTAAACAATAATACTGTTAAGTTTCATCAAAATCCGTTCAATAGTTTTTGTGTGAAAGAGTAACAAACATCTAGACATCCATACAAACTTTCGCATTTATAATATTAGTAAGAAGTAAGATAAAAACCCAGCTGATAGTTGAACTTCCACCAAACTTCCGCTGACAAGTCCCTGAAAATCCTTTCAGTAATAAGGAAAACGTCTCCGTGACCAGTCGCCAGTCAAAGTGGTTCACCCAAGTTAGCGGGAATCAGCAATCATCTAACCGGCAACTTGCTTCGTTTGCATTTTTATTACCCCCACTTTATCGACAGCTTCGGAATCGGACCCCTGTCCCAAAGTGTAATTAAAAAGAAACTTAGTAATTTTACGGAGTCCGAATGTTATGAAAGGAAGTTTTCTTGTCTATTTAACATTTTGAATTAAAATGTTTGATGAATTATTAATACGAAAGATAAAAATAAGTAGGTACCTATTTCTTGTTTGAATAAAACATTGTGAAACTGAAAAGTAGGTAAGTACTTGCCGGCGAAAAGACGAAAGTTTGTGACAAATTGAAAGACAGCTTAAAAACAACTTCTCCCTAATCATGTACTTATTAGCCCAACCAAATGCCAAGAAAAATACTTTACAAGATAATAATATGATTTGAATTTGAATGAATTCATTCGGTTCAATCGCTACTAATATTAATAAATTGCAGCACTGGCCCATTTATTGTCCCGAAGCAGTGGTAGGGTTAATATTGGGACGTGTAAAAATGCTTTTTAAAAGCCTATTTGCAAAAATAAATGAATTTTATGAATTTTTAACCTAAACCACTGAACCTTTAAAATTTGACAGAGAGATAGTTTCAGTCTTGAGAAAGGACATCTAAAGGATAGTTTTTATCCCGGGTTTTGAAACGGACGCGCGCGATAAAGTTTTTCTGTGACAGAAAAAAAATCACGCGGGTGAAGCCGAGGGTAAAAGCTAGTTTACTATATTATTTTCTACCACTAAAAAGCTCATGTGATTACCTACAAAAAGACGGTGTTTAGGCTAAAGGGCAAGAAAGCAAGGTAAATCTAAGTTTAATTTCCCGTAAACAAGTTCCGTACGCAGACAAATGGTGCGCCTCGCGGTAATCATGACTAATGCGCGCGCGCCTGCCGCCGTTAGCTCCGGGATTTATCAGCTATCACTGCTACAGCTTAACTAGCTTGTTAGTGTTTTGGTCGGGTAATGCAGTGAAGATTGATTCCTAGTATTCGATCAATCGATATTGTTTTGAAAAATGTCCCGGTTTGTTACTTCGTCCATAAGTTTCCTTTGATATTTTAAGTAGAGAGAGACTACAACTCGGTATGTTCTTCAACCCGGCCGGGCCCGGTTTCATTCGTCGCTAACCCAGGCCCGGTGGGTTCCTAAAAGGGCGCCGGGATTCGCAATCTCTAATTTTAAGTCCTAGAGACTATCTAGTAAAAGCACGCACGATTTTGTCAAGACAAAACTAGGGTCTCTGGTCACTGCTCACACGAAAGCGTGAAAACTAAATCCCCAAACAGATTACAGAAACAAATTAATTATGGCTGCATTTATAAAAGTATGGCAATATCATTCACCAAAGAACTTATGGTCAAAAATCTTATATAAAAATTATTATTTACCTAACTACTTTTTGTTAAACCTTCATGTAGCTCTACCAAACCGTTGAAATAAATTTTCAATAATCCACTCCAAAAACAAACACTCATCCTCACCGTGTAAGGATATGCACTCCGAACGCATTAGACCTCTCAGACGAACTTGCCCCGCCCGGGACAGAACCCGCGTCTCGAGAGCATGCTAATGTCCGCCACGGGGTTTGGATCTATTAGGTGCCGATTTGAGAACTTATGTATGTAGGTAGAGGTGTGGTCAGCAGGTTGGGGCGAAGCGTAAGTAAATGACAAAAGCTCTCATCGAATTTAACTGCAATTTCAGTCCTAAAAATTATTTAAAAAATGCAGTATTCTATATATATAAAAGAAAGTCGTGTTAGTTACCTACTCCACTTATAACTCAAGAACGGCTGAACCGATTTAGCTGAAAATTGTCAGGGAGGTAGTTTAGAGCCAGGAGAAGGACATAGGATACTTTTTATCCCGTTCGAAATAAAAAAAAGTCTGCTTATTTATTGCCATTAAGGCGGAACAAAGTTCGCCGGGTCAGCTAGTTTAACATATAATAAGATCAAGGGATGAATCCGTCGGATTAGCAAGCTGAAGTGGCAATAGGCAGGGCACAGAACTGACGACCGATGGGGCAGCAAGGTTCTAGAGTGGAGGCCGCGTACCGAAAAATCCAGCGTGGGACGTCAACCCACAAGGTGGACCGACGACATCATAAAGTTAGCAGGAAGGCGCTGGACGCAGGCCGCTACCAATCGATCAACATGGTTTGGGGGAGGCCTATGTTCAGCATTGGACGTCCTATGGCTGAAATGATGATGATGAAGATAAACGGATAGTAATTTGCTACAGCGCTTCAAAAATCATGATCATTTATTTAAGACATCGATTATAGGATTACGATTCAGGAGTAACGAAACTCCCCACAAGCAGGGTAATCTGAACTCGACCTTCCATTGTGCCGCCTCTAATCAACTTCTAACGAGATCGTTTGATATAGGCGAACAACGATATTACGAGTATATATACTGGTAGTAGATTCGAATACAATCAAAACTTACACAAACAAAGCAAGTAAACTAAAATAACAGGCACAATAAACTTGCAATGAATAGATCCTCAAAATTAAATCGTAAACTACTAGTCACTTCCCATATACCTATATTATAATGTTAGGCAATTGAATGTGACACAAACAAACGTATTAGAATGACAAAACTAGTTAGTTTTACCTGTGATTGTACTTCCTAGTATTCATGTAAAATGGCCAAGAAATCGATAAAAGATTTTATTTGCCGGTAAGTAATTGTAGATACTTTAAAACCGCAAAGAAATTCTTAAGGAACCTCGTTACCTGAACGTATCAAACGTTACTTACAAATCCTTAGAGTCAAGTATGGCCAATTTAATAGTGAAGGCACGGAGTAGAGGCAACGATAAAAATGCGAAATCCTCTTGAAACGAATGGAATTGCGTATTGGGGCTCAGACAGGGTGTAATCTGCCTGCCTACGGACCCCAAACGCTCCCGAGAGTTCCGCGCAGCGAGCACTCTGCACTTACTGCCAAAGAGCAAGCGATACTGTGCGCTTTGACAGAGGAGACTGCATCGTTGCACTTAGTTTCAGAACGTAGTTACGTACCTAACAGCACCTAACAGCCTACAGTCTAACATCAGAGCCATGTTAAACCTACTTCAAGCCTTAGCCTTTTGGAGAAAGAACGCGGCTTATAGGTACCAGAGGAGACCAAGAAGATAAATAGTTTTGATAAAGGGCTAGGTTTAGGCCAAAGTTTATAATTTAATCTTATACTATGCTTTTGATAAATGAAACCGTAAATTAAGCTACTTTCATTAGCAAAATAGCGAATGGAAAACATCGTCCTTTTTGGGGATATTCAACAGTGAAAAATTATACAAAAGCCAAATCAATTGAGAAAACATTGAAATCTTACAAAGATCATGTAGATTCAGAAATCGATGCAACTGCACATCTGAATGTGCTGACGCCGCCTGCTCTTTGCCGGTGCATGGAATCGCGCCAGAACTAAATGAAATTGAAATTAGCTTTCTCTCCCTAGAGCCATTCGCGGAATTTTCCAAAAATAAAAGCGTATTATATTTTAAAATACGATTTCAGTCGCGCTAGTGGAGGGGGAAACTTAACACTGACTTGAGAGATTCAAGCACGATCTCAAAGGAAGTGTCGGCTCATTAATTGGAGTTTAATTGACTGCTGTTAATTTAGGAAGAAATATTAAGATCAACTATTCATTTGGACTAGGTTCTTGTAGATTAGTGAGCGACTTGTGATATTTTCGAAACTGCATCATCAAAATTACTTATACAGTCGCGTTACCGAAGTAATAAAATACTTAATTGCTAACTACATAAGCCTAGGCGCAGACCACCGACTTTTAGTCGGCCGATAGTTGGGCCCGATTTAAATTGTAAAGTGTAATGTGCGCACTTCCATTATTAAACATGCCAATACTGATTAACTGGCCAACTAAACTATCCGCCGACAAAAAGTTGATGGTCTGCGTCTAGGCTAAGTGTTAGATCCAAAGCACACAGGGACGTCATGTTGCTTTGCGACGCCTCGGCGCCACGCAGTCTGGCCTTGCGACCACCGAGACGAGGCGGGCAAGGGTGAATGTGTTGCGACGTCGGAGCGCAGCGTATCGTGTGCTTTGGCTTTTAAACATTTATAGGTACCATGTGGTTGATAGTAACCACAGCACGTAGATTAAGGCAGAAATAACTTTAAATAAAAAGACTCACCTGTACAATAATCTCCATCTTCAAAACCACTCACTCAAACACGTAAAAAGTCCCTACAATCCCTATTATCTACGAGAATAAGTTACACTACACAAACACTGCACACACCATGCAAACACGACTGCCCACATAAATAATAATATTAGAAACGATTATTAATTATTTTATAACAACGAAATAAAATTTCGCGTCGCGTCAACTCAATGGCAGCGAGCCCAGCGAGCCAGTGACCAGTGACATTTTCTTTTTTTTTATCTTGTTGTTTCACGTCAACGACAACAACATTTTGACGTAGGTAATTGTAGAATTCTAAATGACGTCATGTCTTTGCCATATGTAAATGTCCAAAAGGAGTGGGTTTCAAAAATGGAATCACTCGAGTCAACATCTCAACCCGTTTTGAGCAAGTTTTAAAATATCGAATAATTTAGTAGGCTTATTTCTAAATCTTACTTAGTACAGACTCATGGAACCACCACCTTACGCATGTAAAACCTCTTAAAATCTATTTATTTTAAATTATGTAAAGTATCACAATGCTCCCACAGACTAACGAAGAGTACATACATCGTTCGTCGCTCAAAATTCATGAATGCGTGAAGCAGTCGCGACGGTTTGAATCGGAGGCTGTGAGTGTAGCCGGTCTCTTGTTCGACTCAAATACATATTTGATGAGCCAGTGGGAACTGCTTAAACTGCTGTAATAACTGTTAATTTAAATTAATACAAAAATGACTCAATTTTTAATGCCCACAGAAACAATTTGAGATCAAAAATGCCTAGTGCATACACAGCATGAAATATAACACTCGGCTAGCGTAATCTTTTTTTTTTAAAAAAGAGAATCAGCGCTACGTGTTGAGAATGCATTTACTCCAATTAGCAACAACTCAAAAACAGATATAAAATAATTCCGGCCACACGTTGGGCACCAATAAATTCATTGGCGCCCAACACGTTGGAGCTGCAAAATCCAGCAAACGAGCGCCTAACCTAACCTCATCGGAATATTTCGCGCCCAATAAAATACGCGTTGTAAAGGCTTACCGGAACATGTTTGCGTTCGAATACGCGCCGCTCAAAATTCAGAGCCGCGCATACGTGATGAGCGCGGTGGGAACCGAAACGTGGCGCTCGCAAATGGGAATTATTTACTGCGATTAACGCTTTTAAACTTACATTATTCGGGGAAAAGAACAACATTTCATGGAAGAACGAGGCGGTAATTTTGTAGAGCCTAATCAAAAGCGTTAAACGTTCCTGTTTTGAATAATAAATAAACTTATTTATTTTGTCTCATTTTTGCAGGTTAAAAACATTTTCTTGCGAGTGAATAAACTTTATACTCGTTTTAAAATTTTCTGTCAAGGCTTATTATAGCGACTATTGAAAATAATCAAGATAGCGTCACCCAAGGGATTTCGCTTTATCAATATTGTTTGCTTGTATCGTATTTCGCTAATAAGAATTTCTTTTAGTAATACAATTTAATTTTCACAAAGAAACAAAAGCAAATACAATTTTCGTATCAAAGAATCGGGCGATGGTCTTTCTTGGGCGCAATTTTGAGACTTGGGCGGCGTGCGTCGGTGCCGCACGAGCGCACAAAAAGCCGCCCGCCCAAACACACCGTCTGTGTACGCGCAGCAAAGAGTGCGGACGATGAATAGTGTGGACGCGGTATTTAAGTATCATACAACAATTCTGCATTGTACCTACTATATACCTGTGGTACTACTGAGCAGTTTTGTACATCAACGCCTACGGTTACACCAAGTTCTTAGTTGTAAGGATACAACATTCAAATTACTGCAAACCTCCAGGCGATCCTGGCCTCCTATTAAAAATTAAGTAAAATTACTTGCCATTTACGTTCTCGGTGGTTCACGGCCAGTACTAATAGTAGACAAACAAAAATGTAAATTTTTGAATGGGCGTTCAACAAGGTAGCCAAGTTACCTACCAGTTTAACTTACCCACTAACTTCATTGTAATACTTACCTACCTATTTACGAAAAATAAACAGAGCGTTATAAAGATCAATAAATAAATTAGTACCTACCTGTTAGGTTTAAATGCCATATCCTCAATCTCGTGGCTCCCCCGCTCTGCCAATACAAGTCATGAGGTAAATTAGTTACATTTAACTGTATTCCGCGCACGCCGTTGTTTTTCCGCTCGCGTGGCGCTGCCCAAATAGGACGGCTAAAGTATCAGAGGCCACCTTTGGCGAACGGCGGCTAATGTGGTACATGAATGTACTCGAGGGTAAAAATGGCTTTCAACTTGAATCGCGAATTACTTCAATAAATAAGACCACATTCAAAATTGTACGTTATTTATTTTATACACTAAATATGTTACATGTGTATCAAACCGATATCCAAGCAAGGGATGTTCTCATTAGTTGCACAAGTTCTTGAAATGTTCAAGAATATTCTACTACGGCGATGCCTATCAATTCACAAACATATTTGATGTTGGCGCCCAACGTGTTGTTTTAGATGAATATTTGAAAAATATCAAACCGTGTTGAGATTTTTTTGTGTAACAAATGCTTTACTCTCTCAGTTTTGTAGTTATTAAGTTTTGCCAATCTATGAGTTGGGATAATATGTATTTGAGTATAGACTTGCAAGACCCGAATCGACCAAACTTTTATCCGAGATAACTCCTGGTATAACAGACACATTGAAAGTTTCAGTATGGGAAATATGACAAAACTGACGATTTATTGTGAGATTAATATTTACTCTTGTTTAACCTAACCCATCCTAAATCGATGAAGTAACGTTTACGTTAGGAAATACATAAAAAACCATCTTTATCTGAAATTAAATCATTTATTTGATAACAAATAATAACAAAATATACACAGCGCAGATTGAGGTTCTAGTTTACAATAGTTACATTATGTAAATGTAAAAATAAATAATATTTTATCCTTTAAACATAGTATAATAATATTCACTACATAACAAATATTAATATCTAAAGGCATTATGTACAAGCTACATACTAGCTTATTATGATGTAAGTCTCGGTGTTTTCTACAGTAAAACAGTGTAGTATATTCCATTGAAAAAAGTAAGAATGTGTGTTAAAAAAGATTCAAAGTAATGATACTTGTATGATATCAATAGATGACTATTGATACGTATAAACCTATGACGTAGGAAACGTGACGTAGGAAAAAATATAGATGCTATTATTATTGGTCAATTGCTAGTGAAAATCCTTCGACAACAAAATAATATTATGTGAAACAACGTTTGAATGAGTCAAAAAGCTACATCCAATTAATTTAAAGTTGAGTAGCTTATTTTATCTAAATTTTACTAGAATCGCGCCATCTATCGCCGTCAATCGGAACTAACGGCAGCGCCATCTATCGGTCACTGTCGCTTCGACTTTCTATCCTTCAGCAGGCTCGCGATGAAGAACTCCCCAGCCCTATACGAGGACCGAACTAAGGGCCCACTAGCTGTGTAGAGGAAGCCGAGCTCATTGCCTCGGTCCTCCCACTGCTTGAACTTGGCGGGAGTGACGTACTCGAAGACTTTGAGGTGGCGTTTCGTAGGCTGCATGTACTGGCCTAGGGTCACGCAATCCACGCCTGCTGAACGGAGATCTGTAATGAAAGCACATAAATTCATTTATGTATTGGCTACTGCACTTGTCAATATTTACGAAGTGTCGTGAGTCTGTAACACGACTCGACGTGGCACGACGTTACGCAATGCGACTAATCTAAGAAAGAAAGAAAGAAAGATACATTTATTACAATGGACATCACACAAATACAGGCAATTACATAGACATGACAGTGGCACATAATAATAAAAGAAGAAAAAATAAAAACAAGATCTACTCGCAGGTTGCTACCATTTGCAGATAATACCGACAGGTAAGTAAAACCGTTCGTTTCGCGATCGCTAATGTTCATAACACGACCATATTGGTGCGAGTAAGCACAAAACTAAGCACAAATCAGTTTTTGTGCAGATAGTGAAGAACACAAATCAGGGAATGTTTATACCATAAAAAGTAGAATTTATTTGTTTATGATTTAGTGTTGGGATGTTACCTTTCATAGTTTGTTCAACTTGTTGGTCCGTCTCGCCCAGTCCCAGCATTATTGACGACTTCGTCACGAGGTCTGGGTTGATTTCCTTCGCCGTTTCTAACACTTTCAACGTCTGGCGGTAACTGGAATTATGAAATTACAATGATATTTTATTGAAACGATTCTGAAACGTCATGTGGTAAAAATCAGAACTAATAATGCAGTATTGATAGTAGCGCACTCCTGTAATGGCACAGTTTGGAGTTGTCCAACGTGGCAAAAATTTAAACTAATAACCCAGTATGACAGTAATTAGTAGCGCCCTCCTGTCAATGTCATAGCTGGGACGGTTCAGTGTTGGGAAAGTATACTATCTGATTAGGGCACTGTAGCGGTAGCGAGGCTATGTCCAGCAGTGGACTCATAGAATCCTACTAATATCTTACTAATATTATAAATGCGAAAGTTTGAATGTCTGGATGTTTGTTGCTCTTTCACGCAAAAACTACTGAATGGATTTTGATGAAACTTTACAGTATTATTGTTTATAACCCAGAATAACATATAGGCTATAATTTATGACGATCTGTGACAAACTAAATTTCACGCGGGTGAAGCCGCGGGCAAAAGCTAGTCTAATAATAAAGTACAATTTTACTACATTATGCCCCTATATGAGGCACTTGGGAGCTCGTCCAGTACCAAACAAACACATACCCAGCTCTAGGGTCCCGTACAAAGGGCGTGAGTCGCTCGACAGTCTCGATGTTATGCGCGAACACGTCCAGGCCGCACAGCGCGATCCTCTCGATGCTCTCACGGTTGCCTCGGAAGTCTGGCACCAGGCATTCCACTAGGATCTCGCTGTTTCTGGAAATGCATTAAAATCATTCTTTAGTGTCCATGAGGAAACCCCCCTCTAATTTACCAGAGATAAATGGAGTATTTGGCCTACACTCCCCAGGTGGGTTGGGAAAAATTTAATGCTGAAAAATATACTTGTGCAGTACTTCCTATTCATTTATGCCATCTAAATACACATATTTAAAAAACTAGCGGCCGCCCGCGACTTCGTACGCGTGCATCCCGTTTTACCCTCTTCATCTAACTTAAGCGGTTTAGATTTTTTCATACAAATGTTTTTTCCCGCTAACTCCCGTTCCCGTGGGAATTTTGCAATATCCTGTTGTAACTAAGCTTTAAATTTACTAAGATACCTGCATGCCAAATTGACCTCTCTACAGATTTATTATAAAGTATACATAGACAGATGTTACTTACTGTCTCTTGATTTCTTTTACAGTTTCAGCGAAATGTGACGAGCCTCCGTCTGGTAGATCTGCAAAGAAATATGAGTTGTTTTAGTCACTTTCATTCGGTGATTTCTCATAGTCTTCACGAACTCACATGGTCAGGTCATAGCAGATTTGAATAGACTAGTTTTTGAAATAACGACGTAGAAACGTCCAACTGTCATATCTTTATAGATTTGAGTCTCTGACAGTTTTGTAGCAAGAAATTGAAAATTTCAACAATGTTACTGGGTCTGATCAAAATAGTGGTGTAACGAATATCTATTTTGTGCCAGATCCAGTACAGTTTCTGCCAGAAACTGCTCCGATAACAGTCCAAAGTTCACAGCTGAAACAACCTGTATGCAGCACTAGTGTTGTGTCACTGACCGTCTCTATCCACGGAGGTTAGCACGATGTACCCGAGTCCCCACTGGTGGATGGCAAGCGCCGTGTTTCGCGGCTCGTCTACATCCAGCGGCGGCGGCGCTCGAGACGTCTTCACCGAGCAGAACATGCACCCTCGAGTACAAGTGTCGCCCATAAGCTGGGGACAACAATATGAGATGCCAATGAGGGCTGTCGCATTTGCACTCACCAGGCGGGCTAAGGCTGGTTTTAGTGCTTGTTCACGTAGGCACGCGCGGGCGCGGGAAACGTCGCGAGCTCGTGTACACATTGACGACCAGGCGTTCGCGCGAGTGTGACGTACTATCGTTTCTAGCGACAAGTTCAAACTGGTTGATGAACTTACCTGACTGACGTCGCGAGTGAACCGCGCGCGCCGCCGCTAGTTTGACATGAACACACACAAACATCTTCACGCGTCGAAATTACCGCGAGCGCTCCGCGCGCGCCAGTCGCTAGCTTGCCCGCTAGTTAGACCGCACGTGCGTTTCGTACGTGAACACTTGGAATCACTACATACATATGTTTGATATTTCGTCACCGCGCCCGCCACCGCGCCCGCGAGTCAACGTGAACAAGCACGCTGACCGTCAGCGCTGATAGCCGAATTGTATGAAGCGTCGGCGCCGAGCGGTCAGCGTCACTCAGGAACGTTCCTTTCAATTACATACATATTGATCTGTCAGCGCCGACGATCAGCGTGCGGTCAGCGCGACTCTAAAACCAGCCTAAGATGCGCGCCGTGATAAATCTTACCGATTTTAGACGACAAATGTATGGGCTTATCGCGTAAAACGGATAAAATGGCGCGATAAACGCTTATCGCGGCGCGAATCCTAGGCTTACAGGATGGCACTATAGAGTAAGGTACTGTCACTCAGTGATGCCAACTGTTAAGTATAGCGATAGCGATTCATCATCCTTATCAGGTCATGTGGTCTCCACTGCAAAAACATCTTCCTCGCTAATGTGCCACAGGCAAGAAATGTTGATCTTGGCTAGACAGGTTGTGGAGGCCAGAGGTGCAATTGTGCAAAGCAATCGTAGTCATTTAACAGATCAAAATGTACGCTAACTATATTCTGTCAAACGCCTTACAGATGTTATCTGCATATAACAGATTTTATTGCACCTCTGATGTTCATGTGTTTGACCGATGATGAAAGCATGTCTATTAACAGTGGTAGTCAATTCTCTTGTATAAAATAAAGTTCTGAATCCAATAGTGTCCTATATTCAAGTAAGCAGATAACAATGCAAGAAATAATATTATTTTCAGGTCATCCAATGCTATTATCTATCTGCATATATTAATAACAAATATTTGTTAATAGACTAGGTCAGATGTCATTTATTTGGCTTTATTAACAAAATAAACATTCCTGTTTAAATTATTGACAATTTATATTGTACAAAGTGACAGACAGAACCAACAATGTGCACACTAGTAGAACAAAATATAACATAGGATAGGATTTATTAATTAAGTTTTCAATAATTTGGCACAGCATGGATTAAATACCTGGCACACACTGGCTCAGTACAAATCCTAGCATTAGAAATTAAATTCTGAAATATATGTTACCATAATAGTAGCTGTGGAAGTGCCATGTTTGCCCCCACTCCAGCATTCTCCTATGTTCGGACATCGAGCCTCTTCACATACTGTGCTTAACTTCAAAGTCCGGAGCTGTTGCTTTAGTTCACTGAACTTTGAACCTAGAACACAGAAGTCATTGTATTAGAAAGACAATGAGAAACCCTGGTATTTTAAAAACATATGGCCATTTATGGAAAGTAAACAATCATTATTACATCAGCTCATTAACGAGATAAGCAGCTATTATCTTTGCACGTCAACAAGCACGGAAATAAGTTCAAAAGTAATAATGAAACAAATCAAGTTTACAATAATTTACGATACTAATGACATAATATCGATTTGACATTTTTAACAAAGCTTTACACTTATTTTTTTCTCATATTTTTGAAATATAAATAAAATAAAAAAGGTATTTGAGCACTTTATCAGAAATTGATAGAAAACACTCAGAAATATTTATCAAAATATGCCATACCATGAGTAGAAATCAGCATTTATCGCAAATCAGCTGTAATGGCAAGGCCAAGAAACAACACTATGGCTTCTGTAAACAATATAATAAAGAAAATACGGTACAAACCTGTAGGAATCGTCGTCTTCAGCCATGGGGGAAGACGAAGACGCTCTTGCTCCCCCTTTTCTCTTTTAAGTTTCCCTTCATATTCCTCCCAATTTTTCGGTCTGTCTTCTGACACAAATTCTGCTAAGCTGGGTCCTTCCTTAAGTTTTTCTCTGATGGCGTCAAGTTTACTTGATGTATGCTTACATCTTTGAAGCTATAAATTGAGAAATAAATTACATTATCATTTAAAAGTCATTAAAACAAAGAATTATTGATTCAGAATCAAAAGGTTATGAACTTTACTTACGTCACATTTTTTAACCATAAAACAATATCTGGCGTTGTTTCGGAGCATAATTATCGTTTATTACACCGTGCTTACGAATGGAAATCCACAAAAGATGTGAAAACACAACAAATTTTAAAATTAAGTCTTGTTTTTATCGTAACATCGCAATGAAGCTTTGTTTGTTTTTAGTTAACTAATTTTCTCTATTCAACGCTGGTGTTTCCAAATGTATTGAGATTTCTTTATAAAACAGTGGTGAATTTCGACTGTATAAAAATTTGTACCACAATGGAACAAGATTTCAACATCACAATGACAGGCAGTAATTGTCACTGTCAATAGCCTAAAGGGAATGATTCTTGTTTAACTGACCGATTCTCACAATAATAATTTTTTATTCCAAAAAAAGTTGAAGCTAATCAGCGTGCTTGTTTTGTTGATGGCTCAACCAACAACTCTCATTGCGTGATCTATAAGTATATCTTTTTCAAATATTTTCATCCAAGGGCCCCGAACAACACAGCAAATGTTCGTGAAGCGTTTGAGAAAAAGTAGCTTTCTGTCTGCTTTACACAAAGATGCACTTGCATTCCGTTTACGTTACAGCTTCGTTTGTTGAACTAGCCCAAGAATCTATAGGTGTACCAGAATCTCATGGCAAACAAAAATATTGGAAAAGTGTGTTTTTCATATGGCCATTGTCTATGGCTTTACTGTCACCTGTCAAAGTAAATCAAGACATCTGTCAGCCGCTGCAGAAATTTTGTAATCCCTTCATGCCTATTTGTTATTAAACAGTACTGTACCGTTATTCGAAGCCTTTATAATGAGAGTAGTGTCTGTCTTTTCCTGTTTGAGTACTAGTTTTGACGTATAATCTGCCCACGTGACTTCCGCTCCGGTCCCCCACCGCCTAAGCACGCCTCAATTAACGACACTAGCGCCACCAACGGTAGCTCGAAACTAGGTTTCGATATTCTCGCCATTGGTGTTTTAGTTCCCGTTCGAGACGGTCGTAGAATTAGCTCCGCTAGTTCGCGACCCATCTCACAGGTACTAGTCGTGACGTGATTCAGGTAATATTACCATCATAATGTAAGTACTTCTAAATTATTATGTACTGGCTGAAAACTTATAAAAATTACTGTGATTACTTATTTCGCAGTGTAATTTATTTTTACAACGGTGTTACCGTTCGGGGGTAGATTGCATTCAATCTAACTCAGTGTAATTTTAAATAATTATCTTTCTTCTCTAGTAATACTTGTACCTAACCTTTTCTTCTTAGCAATGTTCGTACCTGACGGCGTGTTCCGTTAGATGTGTTTTAAAACTAACATTCCTTTTTAGCAATGTTTGTGCCTAACGGTTTTCGTTAGATGTGTTTTAAAACTAATATTCCTTTTTAGCAATGTTCATTCCTAACGGTATAACACTCCTTTTTAGCTGTGTTTGTTCCTAAGGGTTTTCCGTTAGATGTCTTTATTTTCAAAAGGAAAGAGGAAATATTATGTCCACGTGCAGAAGAGGAGCAAGAGTTGGCGTAGAGGTCAAATCAAAGGATGGTGTGGTGTAATGTGATAGTCGCAAGATGTGATTGCTTGCTACAATAAGCTGTAAGTACCAACTTACCAATACCATTTCAGACATACGAATTCCATCGGACGGATTGTGTTGATTTATAAATCAACAAAATAAATAAACGGTAAAACCTTTATCAATATGCATCCGGGGAAAGTATGAAAACTTCCACTAGGTAGGGTAGCGTACCGACGTACCTATTCTACCGCCATTATGGGAGTCTAACGCATGGCTTATAACCCAAGAGTGAAGTGTGCAGTTTGTCCTATTAGGATACGGTACGTAGGTATGATAATACCTTTGTGGTTTTCTTAAACTATGATTTCAGGAAAACGCTATGCTGTTACTGTGTAGATAAACAGTGAGTCTGTGTAATAAACGGTGAAGGATGAACATCGTCTATTCAGACTGATACGCAGTTTATTTGATGCTAGCGGCGTCTGGAAAATTTTTCGGCAGCAATACGATCGCAACTCTGCTCCGCAGATCGATCTGAGATTTCGCCTTATGCTAAATACCTACAGTGGAAAACTCAAACTGGCTACTCGGCAAGCTAGATGGCAGTGTAACCAAAACGCAGCAGCATAATCCTGTAGCGAGGGTAAGTTCTCTTGGAGCAAACAGGGAAAAACCAGGAGCCAGAACCTTTTCTCCCTCATCCCACCGGGATAGGAGAAAACTCAAACACTCAAGGAGTCTCATATTGAGCCAGGCAACGCCGCTCATTTTTATTTACGACGAGAGGTCTTAGGGCATCGCTCTAAACCCTCATGTCATCCCTCATCCCACTGGGATAGGAGATTACCCAAAGAGAACCGGACTCAAATCATTACATTTAGAGCCGAGCAACCTCGCTCATTTTTATTTACGTCGAGAGGTCTTAGGGCATCGCTCTAAACCCTCATGTTATCCCTCATCCCACTGGGATAGGAGATTACCCAAAGAGAACCGGACTCAAATCACTACATTTCGAGCCGAGCAACCTCGCTCATTTTTATTTACGTCGAGAGATCTTAGGGGATGCCCTAGCCCTTAGAGCGATGGCTCTAAACTCTCATGTTATCCCTCATCCCTCTGGGATAGGAGATTACCCAAGGAGAATCGGACTCAGATCATTACATTTCGAGCCAAGCAACCTCGCTCGTTTGTATTTGCGGTTCAAAGACATGAGGGCATCGTCCTAAACTAAATCCTCATAATTTTGAAGAGTTATAGAACCCAAACGCCTTATTCCACGGCAAACGAAAATAAGTAAAGTTGCCGGGTAGACATGAGGGCTTCGCCCTAAATCCGCATAACTATAAAAGGTTCTGAAATTCTATTTTGCACGGCAAAATTAAAGTGATGTTGCCGGGAGGACATGAGGGCATCGCCCCAAATCTTCATAATTTTCAAGGGTTATGGAACCCTAATTAAAATGCTTTATTTCATGACAAAAGTAAGCTATTTAAGACCTGCCATGGGTAAAAGGTGGAGACAGAGATCATGAGATTACGCAAAAATGACTCGATTCGTGTCAGTTTGGCTTATTTCATTACTGCCGAGATGATACGAGGGCATCGCCCTAAACTTTCAGAATCTTGAAGGATGTTAATTAATCGGGGCCGCAGCTATGCGCTCTGAATTTTTGGTACCGAACAGTTAACGCCTGGAGAAATTAAATAAACTTAAGCCTTTATGCAGCCTCTGCATAGTAAAGTTACAACTATTGACCTGATAGTCTTTTAAATAAGGTTATACATCCATAGACGCTTGGCGGGTACCACAAAGTACTGAATAGTAAAATAAGTATTTTTCTGCCTATACATACCTATAGTACACCGACAGACTCATGCAAATGTTCTGACGGCAATTGATTCGCACAGAAAGAGTCGCGACATTCGCGCCCTTACCTATTGGACGACTTCATTCTGGGGTAACTCAGGACCCATCCTTGCTTCGGGGTCAGATATAACCCATGCCCCTATTGTAATAAAAGCATACAAGTCTGGATAATAAACACAATGAAGTCGGTCCTTACCTATATAAAATAAATAAACAAAATAATAACAGTCTTACAAACTAGTAACAGTAAAAGGTGAACTCCATAAATACAAAATGGTCTAACCGAGTCTCGGTTACCAAAAACATGCAGATCAAGTCACGTAACGTTACAAATCCTAAAGCATTGGCTATTTTCATGTTATAACACTACAATTCATGATTTGCGTGAGGCAAAGAGCATTTTAACCGCCAACTTGAGGCGCTCATGGCACCCAATACCAAGTACTTATGATCCACAATAACCAAAAGTATGAAGCTTACTGAGCTTAAAACAAATTGGACACGCTGCATGGTAACGCATTTCGCAATTGAATTTCACTGTACAACGAAAACAGTGACTTTAGTAAACCGTACTTACTAAATATATATTAAACCGCGCAGGTTTACCTACTACAATTTGTTATTTTCTCATTTACACAAGCCATTACATTCGTTGGAGAAAAGATTGCATACCAAAAGTCACACAAGTCTTCAGTCTCTTAACTGAACTTTCCGTGTGCCCCATTATAGTGTCAATGACTACGTCTTGTCTACTTAATTTAAGTAAATAAATATAATTTATTATTAATGTCATATGACACCATGTCATATTGTTAATTCGACCTTTTGTGCACCTCTGTGGTTCAAAAAAAATTGTCGTATGAATATGAACGACTTTTACGAGGAGTTAAAGGGAATAAATCAAAACCTTCAGTCCAAGAAAGTAATTTAACTCTGTTTTTTCCAATTATCACTGTGACCTTAGGGTCACACAGAAGTACATAAACATGGTTGGAATTAATTTTGGATAATGTGCCGCACTCTTAAGCTCTTTGCTTGGGGCCGAAAGTCCTTCGCCTACCTACATAGTACAATTTACAAAATTCGTATTTGATGTGATTTAAATCCATCAATTATTATACTGTAACGAAGGTAGTCACAAGCAAAATGTTGTGGCACACACAACTGTTTACGAGTTAACTTGTTTTAAGTACAACAGCCTCGTGAAATATTCTAATATATACCTACCCGACTCGCTAGGTCAATAAAGTAATTTATCTCTGCTGACTATTGTCACAAAAATTAGTACTTACCTACCTACTGGCAACTTAGGTATGTACACTTCAATGAATCATGAGTGACATTGGCGATGATATAAAACTTAGTGTTACACAAACATCATTACATAAATATTTTTACATAAATATTATTACATCGTGCAAATGAGCGATCGTCCAACGGCATTCAGGGTGATGAAAATAAATCATTCGAAATTAAATCCGATGCCCACCCTAAGGGCCTTGATGAAACCTGATAAGGTTTAGATCGGCTACGAAACTATCATTTAATTCTAGCTGTGCTTGCGACTTCGTTTGCATAACTTTTCCCGCTTTCGCAACATTCTTATTGATGCTCCGCTACTATTGGTGGTAGAATGATGTTATAGAATTCGTGGTTAAAGGACTCCAACACAAAGATAGTTTTTGTGTTGATGCAAACAAACTCTTGTTCAGCCCTATAACATTATTATCATAATTGTAATTACAATAATACATAATTACATAATATTAAGATTGCTCTGAATTAAGCTGGTTGACTAACCGTCAATAAGCTGATCTAGCTGACAAGTTATCACCGTTAGCCCTAAAGATAATGGTCGCACAGTCTTACCACAGCACCGACGTTTGTAAACCGCAAAGTTTACTAAGTTTGTACTAGGAAAGTCTGTATTATTATAAATTTTATCAATTCCGACTCAAACTTCGCTATCCCTAGCGAACAGCGATAACGCGGAATACTCAGGCAATACAAAAGTATCGTACCTATACATAGCCGGCTAGCTATTGTCACCTATTCATTACACCGTCCACCTAGGCTACGGTCCTGTAAAGGTTTATAAATATTAAAATCTGAGCTGATACCTAAATGTGGGAAATGTTGGAGATCATCAAACGCCCGCTATCGGCAAGCGACTTTAACTGTACCAGTGAATTCTTATCCATACCTAATAATTATTCACTCCTACCGAAGCTTATTAAATTCATCCAACGGTCTGATACTGTGAGTGAGGGTGGACGTAGCTTTTGCGCCTTTTACATGACGTAAAGTAACCGATAGTTCATTATTACATAGTTGTTAATAAACGATGCATTAGACGTGAATTTACGGAGATGCAGATGCAGGTTGCGTTCTGTAAAATATTATAATGTACCTACACACAGTACATTACCACTCAGTAGACAGATAAGCTAAAGTTCTAACTAATTCATAACATTTCTCACTGATCAATGTCTTATTCTTCAATTGATCACATTGGCGATTACACAGCGCCACCAGGAGATAATAGACACGTCTCTCATTATAAAGGCTTCGAATAACGGTACAGTACTGTTTAATAGCGACGTTTTACCTGAAAATAAAACGTTTATTAAACATACTTACCTTATTCGAAGCCTACTTTTTAAATCTACCTGGTGTCATAAAACACAATGGCGAGAATATCGAAACCTAGTTTCGAGCTACCGTTGGTGGCGCTAGTGTCGTTAATTGAGGCGTGCTTAGGCGGTGGGGGACCGGAGCGGAAGTCACGTGGGCAGATTATACGTCAAAACTAGTACTCAAACAGGAAAAGACAGACACTACTCTCATTATAAAGGCTTCGAATAAGGTAAGTATGTTTAATAAACGTTTTATTTTCAGGTAAAACGTCGCTATTTTTGTGAAAAAGTCGAAAAAGCTCAAGCAAATCATATTGTTTTCAATGTGTATTGTAAAATAGGGCATAATTCAAACTCAATCTTTGATTTTAAAGCGCGTCGTTAAGTTGACAGTAAGTTGGAGTGAAATGTTTTGATACATTTAGTTTATTACCTAACTGCGTCAGAAGGAGGGTGGGTTATGTTTATTTTTAAATTATTCTTACCTAATAGCTGCTTTATCGGGGTTTTCAGGTGTTTTATTTTCATACATTGGTGCAGAGGAATAGTGAAAAAGTTATGAGCATGTAAAGAAAATTGAAAAAGATTTCATCAAGCTAGTTTGAGTAATTGAAATGCTGAAAGAGCGATTTATATTATACAGGGTGGAATTACATCCTGTATTTTTATTACATCGATTGGGTTAAGTATAAGGATGAAATCTCTCTAACAAACTTGATAAATCAAATGAAAGGAAAACCATGAAATCTTAAATTATTTTGATAATGTTACAGAAAATTGTATAGTATAGTAGTGAATTTTCGAAAAAAAATCGAAAATCTTTGAATGCAGTTCTCTTTTTTTTTTTCAAAAATTAAGGAATGTTTTCTTTCAGTAAAATTTTCTATCTGCAGTATTAAGAGTACTTTCCCTCCAGGTGGCATTTTCCACCCTGTATAATAAACCTCTTTAACTTGATCATCTATTGAAGAACAAGAAATGCAAGTGGAGTTCTTAGAATCGTTTTCTAGTTCTGAATGAAGTGATAAGTTATAAGTATACAGATAAGATATAAAATGTATAGGTAGCCATTCGTACTTCATGTTCATTAATATTAAAGTCATAAATAAAAAAATAAAAAGTATCAAGATCGTTTAATCCAATTTCCCCAGTATTGCACTCAACAAAGTTTATTTTCCCCATTTGCCATGAGATTCTGGTACACCTATAGTCGTTAATTCCTCTATGGCGCAAAGCGACACGCGTTATTTGTGCAAACAGCTGATTTTCGTTTGTCTTCCAGTCGCAAAGAGCATAATATAAGAGTGTCCAACTGTCCAGTCGCGTTGAATATTTAGTGTAGGGGAAGAGTTTTATGAACCTAATTTTTTATTGTTATTTATCCGAGATTTATTTTGGGCTAAAATCATAAAAGATTCTATTGTTGGATTGTGTTGTGAACTTGTGAATGTCTTTGCTTCATTCAAATCGAAAGGCATAAAAAAAGTTTGTAACTAAGTAAAAAAAAAAAAATGCAGCGGACAGAAAAAAAGGCTTTTTGTGATGTGATTTGAGTTTACCAAATTAAAATTAATTTTAGCTTAGTTATTTAAAATATTTAATATGTGTAATCATTATCTGTTTACAAAATTGCGATGATTGGTACTGTTCAATCAAGATAAATAAATTGTGACCTTGAAAAAAGCAGCTGTCAACCTAACCAAGACTACTTCACAAAAGATGTATTAAACACAAAACTTGTTGATAATTTACCATCATGAGAAACGTGGATTCTCATCTCCTGGATGGGAAAATGGACGAGACTGTAACTCACTACATAACATCGCACCAGACAGGCGAGGCAAGTGTTCTTTAACTTTCGTTCTTCTTACCTATTCCGAATAGCAGATGATGCGGAAAATGTTCCTAATAATTAATAAATATAATTAATGATAAAAAAGATGATAAAAATATTATATTGTCTGTTAAAGTAGAAGCTACATTTTTTATTATAAATTGTTTTATATTTCGAACAGATTTATAGTTAGGTACTGTCATATTTGGTACAATACAATAACTTAATATGAATTACATGTTATCTTACTATTTTGGCACTTCAATTGTAATTTTATTAAATTAAAATTCTGGGAAATAATGTTTATCACAAAATCTAACTAACTTGTTTTCTTGCAGACAAATCCAAACCTGTAGTTTTATACGTAAATTAATTATTGTGTATGAAACGTATTGTATAAAAATATAGTTAACTTCACAGTCGGTGCACGTGGACAGCAATGGCTTACCGCTCAATGTCCAGGAGGACGAAGGGGGTCGTGTCGTCACCGTCATGCACCCGCAGAGCTACTCACACTCTCATTTGTGCCGGTAATTACATTATTTCTTTGATTGTCTCCTAAGTACTCTCCATACCTACTTATTAATTTACCTAAAGAAATAACAAAGTTATCCAAAACTATCCAAAGGAATGATAAAAAGTGCTTATTAGATTTGTATGTTCAATAAGTTTTATTTATTTATTTATTTCCAAGCTTAAGCCTATTTTTACAGAAATCCAATACAATAGACAAGCGAAATATGACAGGAACGTAACAATAGTAATATAAGTAAATTAAATGAAAATATACAAATAAACCTAAGAATAACACAAATTAAAAAGTGTCATCTTTGTGAATTCACCCAGAGTACAATGAAACAAGTCAATCTGTTCAGCTAGTTTATTAAGTTTAAGTTGCCTTGTAGTTCACATTATTTCCTTAATAATTAGTGGTGGCCACTATCTTACACTGGCTACTACTGGCACTTTCCTGTTGCCTAACCAATCCTAAAGAAAGACATTATTCTTTGTTAAAATATTAAAAATGTGATATACTTTTTGTAACTCTTTCTTACATAAAAAACTGTTTCTATATCATTTTTGTTCAAATATTCTGTGGGGCGTAACTCCTACATTAAAGAATGCTAGGGTAAGGATGCTATGCAATGAGGATGTGAGTGATGCTGAAGGATCGGGAGAGAGGTGGAATGATAACGACCAGTTTGAGTGCCTGTTAAAAATACACTGGTTTATTGCTATAACGTATTCAATGCGATTGACGCTAATTTGGGTCAACCGCGCAAACGCTTACTTAGCAATAACTTATTAGCTATATGAAAAGTGGATATGTTTGTACGATAGCTCGTACATATTCTGTTTTATATCAGTTGTCTCATACCCATGGTTCAAAGCATAACAAGGCACAATGTAAAATGCTCTTGGATATTTATTTACTTGCCTGTTGGACAGGGGGCATTTTTGTTCAAATATTTTGTTTATATTAGTTGTCTCAAAACCATGGTTCAAAGCATAAAAAGGCACAATGTAAAATGGTCTTGGATATTTATTTACTTGCCTGTTGGACAGGGGGCATTTTTGTTCAAATATTCTGTTTTATCAGTTGTCTCATACCCATGGTTCAAAGCATAACAAGGCACAATGTAAAATGCTCTTGGATATTTATTTACTTGCCTGTTGGACAGGGGGCATTTTTGTTCAAATATTCTGTTTATATCAGTTGTCTCAAAACCATGGTTCAAAGCATAACAAGGCACAATGTAAAATGCTCTTGGATATTTATTTACTTGCCTGTTGGACAGGGGGTATTTTTGTTCAAATATTTTGTTTATATCAGTTGTCTCAAAACCATGGTTCAAAGCATAACAAGGCACAATGTAAAATGCTCTTGGATATTTATTTACTTGCCTGTTGGACAGGGGGTATTTTTGTTCAAATATTTTGTTTATATCAGTTGTCTCAAAACCATGGTTCAAAGCATAACAAGGCACAATGTAAAATGCTCTTGGATATTTATTTACTTGCCTGTTGGACAGGGGGCATTTTTGTTCAAATATTCTGTTTTATATCAGTTGTCTCATACCCATGGTTCAAAGCATAACAAGGCACAATGTAAAATGCTCTTGGATATTTATTTACTTGCCTGTTGGACAGGGGGCATTTTTGTTCAAATATTTTGTTTATATCAGTTGTCTCATACCCATGGTTCAAAGCATAACAAGGCACAATGTAAAATGCCCTTCGTCTTCGTCTTCGTTTCAGCCAAATGACGTCCACTGCTGGACAAAGGCCTCCCCCAAGGTTTTCCACAATGAACGGTCCTGCGCTGCCCGCATCCAGGCTCTTCCCGCGACCTTTACCAGATCGTCGGTCCACCTAGTAGGAGGCCTGCCCACGCTACGTCTTCCAGCCCGTGGTCGCCACTCGAGAACTTTCCTGCCCCAACGGCCATCGTCTCTACGAGCTATGTGCCCCGCCCACTGCCACTTGATTTTAGCAATTCTGCGAGCTATGTCGGTTACTTTGGTTCTCCTGCGGATCTCCTCATTTCTGATTCGATCACGCAGGGAGACTCCGAGCATAGCCCGCTCCATCGCCCTTTGGGTGACCTTGAGCCTTCTTATGAGGCCCATAGTAAGCGACCACGTCTCAGATCCGTATACCATCACTGGCAACACGCATTGGTCAAATACTTTCGACTTGAGACACTGCGGTATTTCGGACGTGAGTATATGGCGAAGCTTCCCGAACGCTGCCCATGTATATTTGTAAAATGCCCATGTATATTTAATTATCTGTTGGACAGGGGGGTGTCAGTGGGCGAGCCGGTGGGCGAGGGCCAGTGGGGCGAGGAGTTACTGGACACGGACACGCGGCTGGCAGCGTTCGTGGCGCACTTGCACCACCCACACGCGCCGCACCACAAGCACGCTTCTGTAAGTGATTCGATATTAGGGTCGCCACATACGCCACAAAACGCCGCTGCTGCTGCCGCCCCGGCCACAAAAAAACGCCGCCACTGGCGCGGGTCGGGGTATCGCAAAGGGGGTCCGACTCAGACGAATTTTCGGACGCATTTTGTATGGAGCCGACACTTTTTTAGACTTGTAATTTTTTTCAACTTTTTAGTATGGAAATTTTTTTAAAAAAATGCCTTTTTTTTCTATCATTTATAGTATCTTATTGGAAAAAAGAATCTACAGGGGGGCAAATATGCGTTATTTTTGCGCTAAAACGCACCGTTTTCGAAATACGAGCAATTTTAAGAAAAATTCTAGACTTAGCGCTCGGCGGCCGCTGCCGCGGCATGTTCGCTGCGCTTGCTCGCTCACTCGCCTTCACACTGGGTATGGTCACCAGTCTAACCTAACGTAGTATTTTGTAATCCAGCTAGTTTTTTAAATGACCTCGCATTTTCCATACTAAAAAGTTGAAAAATATTCTCAGTCTAAACTCCATACCTACTAAATCCGTCAAAATTTTCGTATGTCGGCTCCATACAAATTACGCTCGAAAATTTGGCTATGTCTCGGACCCCCTTTGCTACACCCTAACCCTCGCGCGCCCACTCTTTCATATCATTCAGTGAACCTTCATAGCGGCCACCGACCACAAATGATGACCACCGCCCACAAGTGGTCGACGCGCGCTTCAACTACAATTTGTAGCCGCTTTTAGCTTCTTTGGCGGCGTTGGTGGCTGTGGCGTGAAGTCCGTGTGCTGCGACGATTGTTGACTAAAGTGCGCCAGAAGAAAAATCTGCAGTCAACTTGCGAGACATCGCCATATTTTTTTGAATCCTGTGATTGTGTTTTCAAAACACTAAAGATTTGAATGAAAACTGTAGCTTTTCTCATGTAAAAAAGAAAAATGTTGCAGCCCTAAATGCTTCATTGGTATAATAAAGTATGTCATTTTAGACGTTTTTTATTATTCTCAGGTACAACCCGGTAGAGATGTGGACACGTCGGTTATATTGGATACTCCAATGAGGCTGTTCAATGGACAGAGTTTGGTAAGTTATTTATTAAATTATCTAACTGATGAAATAGAATACGCCATATCGAGCTCGGCAGGTATAACCCTCTGTTTAGTCCAGTGGTTCTTTAACCTTTAGTCACGAGGGACCATTTTACCAAATTTCTGTCTTGTCAGGGATCACTTTTTTTTTTCAAAATCCTATGAAAGTGGAGGTCGATTTCTCGCCCACTGTGCGCCGTTTGCGTTGCGTTGACTCATCACGTCACGTCACTTGTTTATTACGATGTCTTCGTGGACCACTTGGAATGCCTCCAGGGACCACCAGTGATCCGCGGACCACTGGTTAAGAACCACTGGTTTAGTCTTATTGAATGCGATAGAGCGACGGCAAGTACTTATCCCAGACATACCATGCATGGGCGAGAGGAGACCATTGATCAAATGGAAAATATTTTGTAACTTCTGATGACTTAACTACCTTGTTATAGGAGCAGCAAGAAGGGCTAGTAGTAGAAGTGCCCGCCCTGCCGCCCTTGCCACCACTGCAGGAGATGAAAATGCGCAACCAGGAGGCAGACTGGTTCAACAATAAGACCAAAACTATACTTAAGGTGAGTTGCTCCAAATATCTTCATATTGTCGTAATGGTCTTAGTATTATCACAGGTAGTTGGCATCAATAAATAATGTTGTTTCAACAGACAAAAATGCGATAAGATGACGATTTTGAGATTTGGTTCTGGAGGAGAACTCTCAAAATCTTGGAGGTTCAGTATTCCAAAATTGGTTCAAGCAAACAAATCAATCCAAACTTAATATCTCAACAGTAATTTCATAATATTTTTTTTATGTGACAGGAGGTAAACGAACTTACAGGTTTATTGTTAATCCTGTAAATACAGTAAACTTATCTGTCTTTATTCTCTCAATATTTCATAATTTATCTTTCTTTTTCAGGATGATACGCCAATGCTAACAGATTCGGACGGCCCAGTGCTAGAATTAGGAGCGAGTGCTTCTCCCGCTCAAAATAAGCAAAACAAGAAGAGTTTGCCGCACAAAAAGAGGATCTCTAGGAAATTGAAACGAAATAACGGGAATAGCACTCCGCAGCAGCAGGTAATTGTTTGGTTTTCCATGTCTGAAAAAGTATGATATTTTGAACTTTCATGGGATTTGGCAACAAAACACTTTTAAAAAGGTAAAACAAAATATATTTACCTTCCCGACATTTCGACTCGTTTGCACGAGTCATGGTCGCGGGCGGACTGAAGAGATGCGGCGTCGTCTGCTCGGGCGTGATGAGTTACATATTTACCTTTTTAAAAGAGTTTTGTTGCCAAATCTGAAAAATTATTTTATGCCTTGTCCAAACATGAACCAAGAGTCATTGGAAGTGTTTTTTTTTCAGTTGGTAGTAATAAACTGCTCAGACGAGGTGCAGCAAGAAGAAATATTACCCGACAACTTTGTAACCAGCGTCCAGCATCAGCAGCATATTACGGAAACTCACCATATCACACATGAGGTCAGTACATTCAGTTTACGAAAAATATTCGCAAATCAATTTAATGTAACTTGACTTTTAAAAGTACACATTCAATATTATACCAAAAAGAAAGCCTCTTTCCATTTATGATTACTAAGGGAAAAAATATCCCTATTAGATCTGTTCTGCTGCTCAAATACAACACAAAAATTCTCTCTTTCTCTCTCTCGGTCTTTACTAATGTGATAAGAGAAGTATTTTTAGTTTTGGATGTTGGTCCCATGAATAATCTCCTTTAGGATCTGACATGTTTTATGTATCACATTTTTATCTAATGCTAATTCCTTTCAAAACACCACCTACGCACTAGGGGCTAGCAAAAAGTAATTTAAATCCAGTACCAAAACCATCACCATTCGCCAGATTGTAGGTATGTCACTGTTCAATCTAACGCCAATTCTTCAAAAAAGTCCTACGCCTCTACACTTATGGGCTAGTTTTTAACTTCTATCTACCACCAGGTGCGGCCGATCTTCATCTGTCAGATCTGCGGGGAGTTCTGCGGCGAGGACCAGCTGAAGTTCTACCACCACCTCAAGCAGCATTACGAGCCACACACCATCATCATCGAGAACCCCGTGCCGGATCTGGCTATTGATAAGGTAATTCGTTCGTTCGTTCGTTTCAGCCAAATGACGTCCACTGCTGGACAAAGGCCTCCTCCAAGGTTTTCCACAATGCACGGTCCTGCGCTGCCCGCATCCAAGCTCTTCCAGATCGTCGGTCCACCTAGTAGGAGGCCTGCCCACGCTACGTCTTCCAGCCCGTGGTCGCCACTCGAGAACTTTTCTGCCCCAACCGCCATCGTCTCTACGAGCTATGTGCCCCGCCCACTGCCACTTGATTTTACAAATTCTGCGTGCTATGTCGGTCACTTTGGTTCTCCTGCGGATCTCCTCATTTCTGATTCGATCACGCAGGGAAACTCCAAGCATGGCCCGCTCCATCGCCCTTTGGGTGACCTTGAGCCTTCTTATGAGGCACATAGTAAGCGACCACGTTTCAGATCCATATATCAACATAAGGTATTTATCACCATCTAATCATTTAGCATCCACTGCAGAAGCACGATTCTCTCCTAAAGTTGAAAAGTTGTGACTGCTGAGAAGTAGCAGCACACTACCAGAGTAAATACAAATGAGTAGGTCATCTTCATAGAAACGCACCGAGCGCGGTTTGTATGTGAGCGCGCCAATACGTGTCGGCGCAAGACCCCGCTAATCCCCGCTAAATTTTGTCAATGTGTGCGTGCGCGCCGCATACGTATTGGCGCGCTCACATACAAACCGCGCTCGGTGCGTTTCTATGAAGATGACCTACTTATTTGTATTTACTCTGACACTACTGCCATCTAATTTATCTAAATGAAAATAAATACGATTTAGCATATACTCCCCAGTGTTTTTGTGGTTAGGGAGCTTGCTTTCCTTGTGTAAGTACATCATTGGGATTTCCCTGCCAAAATCGTGGGATCTAAGAGTAGGCGCACACCGTTGATTTTTCGATGGCCGATAGTTTATTCGGACAGTTGATCAGTATGGGCATGTATGGGAGTGCGCAGCACACTACGCCGATTCGATTTGGCCGATTCTTCAACGGTGTGCGCCTACTCTTAGTGTCAAAACCTGACGGTATTCACAAGAGTATTAGGTCGGAACTACGAGCTGGTATCCAGATGTTAAGAGTGCAAACGCACAAACTCACACTACACAAACGTGTAGAACAACTTTGTACTTAATTCATTATCATCATTTCAGCTATAGGACGTCCACTGCTGAACATAGGCCTCCCCCAATGATTTCCATAATGGCCGGTTGGTGGCGGCCTGCATCCAGCGCCTACTCGCTACCTTCTGTCATTCTAAACTTCTCAATTATTTCACAGATGACCAACACCTGCATTGTGGACAACGTAGCAGCCTTACCAGATTCCATAATGGAGCTGTCCCAGTCACTAGAGAACACTGTCCCTAAGACGATGTATCAACCTATGGACAAGCACATCCTGTACACCTCGAGCGATAAGACGCTCAGCTACTCCAGCAATAAGCTGCAGTATACCATAGCCAGTATGGATAAGGTGAGTCACTTGTCTGTCTGTCTTATTGTAAAACAGATGAACATCCACCACTAACCGCCTCTGTGGTCTAGTGGTAAGACCACCTGCTTCAGATGCAGAGGTCCCGGGTTCAATTCCCAGTAGGGGCAGATTTTTCTGTTCGGTTTGGTTGGTGGTAGGGCTTGTTCTAAGTCCGCCTGGCTAGCTACCACCACCTTACCTAAGTCTGTCGCCATAACAACATTGTTAACAGCATTGTTGTGTTCCGGCAGTTACAGGTAAGATAGCCAGTTCCTCCGTGGTTGAGGATTCCGGGTGAAGCTCGCTTCCATCTTCGGCCTGATCATCACTTACCATCTGGTGAGATGCAGGCCAAGAGCTTCCTCGTTGTGGATAAAAAAAATATCATCATCATTTCAGCCATAGGACGTCCACTGCTGAACATCCTCCCCCAATGATTTCCACAGCTTTATGAGGTCGTCGGTCCACCTTGTGGAGCGTAGGACACGCTGAGATTTCCGATACGTGGCTTCCACTTCAGAATTACACTATGTGCCCTGCCCATTGCCACTTCAACTTCAAACAGATGATAATTTTTAGCATTTATTTTACGAAAAAAAAAACAGCATGTCTGCATCTAGAATATTGTGAAGTACATTTTTTTCAATTAATAAGTAGTGTGTAAAAGTTCATCCTTATCCCACAGTAATAGAGTTCAAACGTGATCAATCCACAATCTGATGATCTTATTCTAATGTATTCAAATGTATAGGACCCGGCGGCGCCTACAACAGACGCTGAGAAGGTAGAAATGTATGAGCTGGAGAAACTGGAGGTGTACAGCTGCGTCAAATGTAATAAGTCCTTCAGGAAGCTCAAGCAATGCGAAGCACACATCAAGGAAGTGCATAAGGTAGGATTACTTGTGCCATTTGAAGTTTTTAATCTTTTAGTATACATTTTAATGTTTTATGTTGAGCTAGAGATATCAAGCAATACTGTCTAATTTTGTCATACTTTTAAGTTTGTGATACTAAATCTGGGAATGTTTTGTAGGCTCGTAAAAATACATTAATTGATTAGGGTGTATACTAGTTATGCCATTCACAGACATGTCTCAAGATATTTGGAATTATGAAAAAAACCTTTTTGTCGTGTTTCTATGTACTTATCTACGAATCTTTCGCGTATTATCTGCGCTATCTTTGCAAAAAAGTTTGCGAAACGCGTATAGGAAATAGACCTTTTCCAAACTAGCGTCTTTTGAGCGTCGTCATCTTGTCACCGCCAGCGCAGCGCCGAAAGCGAGGCTGGCTCAGCGCCGTAGTGACGTCAATGCTGCTGAACGCCAGATCTACACAGCGCTGGCAAGACGACTACGAAGACACTAGTGTAGGAGAGGTCTACTTCCCATACGCGTTTTGCAAACATTTTTGGGACCATTCTTGCAATGGTTTGAAAGATGCTAGTGTGGAGGTCCCGTACACACTTGAAAGTCATGTTTGTGTCTTGCAGTATAACTGCTAGCTTGTCATACAAATGTTTCCTTCCCAGCTGGACGACATGAGCGAGTTCAGCGAGCCCGAAGACCTAATGGAAGGGATCCACGTGGCGGTGGACGAGGCGGGCGAGCCCTACGACCACTCGTTGCTGCCGCACCTCACCGTCGAGAACGGGCACGTGCACCAGGACCACATCCGCCACTGGTCAGTTGGTGCACTAAGGGGCCGTCCATAAATTACGTCATCGATTTTTTCAGATTTTAGACCCCCCCCCCCCCCCTACAATCATCCTATCGTCATTTCTTAATGACCCCCCCCCCCCTTCTCTCAAAATTGACGTCATTACCAGTTTGGCAAAATTAAAACATTGCAATTTGAGAAAAATAGGGTATTATATGATTAAAACACTTGGTTATACAGGGTGTTAGGTAAATGGGTATATGAGCCGACACTAGCCCATGTTAACATGGGCATATAAATGGTATGGTGAAGTCAGAAATTTGATATCATCATTTTATTTTTTTTAATTTTCATACAAAATAAATTTTATAAGATCCGATTTGTATGAAAAATAAAATTATTAAAATGAAGATATCAATTTTCTGACTTCACCATACCATTTATATGACCATGTTAGCATGGACTGGTGTCGGCTCATATACCCATTTACCTAACACCCTGTAGAATCACCTTTTATTATTTTTTTTTGTATGTTTATTATGAGTTATTTTAGTATTGTATTGTACGCGCCTTAGCCGCCTCTCACATTTGCAGTCTCACTTACTAGGTGTGCTGGAAGAAATTTCTTTTTAGGAATAATCTTTTTGTAAGTGAACAATAAACTATAAATAAATAAATAAGAATGACGTCAATTTCGAAACCCCCCCCCCCCCATCTATCATTTACCGTCATCCGCAGACCTCCAGATAGATAGATACAGATAGACCAGATAGAATCTCGGGCAACGCATGGCGTCCTAACACATGCCACGCCCAATTTAAGGCACTTTTGTAGCCATCTTGCTTTGCGAAAGGGCGTGGTCAAATCGGGATCAATAAATTTTCTGCCAAATAATTCACATTCACATTTATTTAATTTTTCTTTATCATTTGTGTTTTAATGCCCTTGCGAATTGCTGCGGCGATTACCGCCGCTCTCCACTTTCGTCGGCCGCCGTCTGAAAATCAGCGTCCAGGCATTAGCTTGTGACACATGCTGAGACGGAGACCTTTTGCTGCCGCAACTCTGCTCACATTATTTTATTTTTAATTGTTATTTATTTTATATTTTTTATTTTGAATGTGCATGTTAAATATTGAATTATGTAATCTTGTTAAACTATGTATGTGACTTTGTGTGCAGCAAATAAATGCTTACTTACTTACATCTGATTCAAGTCAAAATTAAAGACACTAGTTTTGTCCCAACTAATCAGCTGTCCATTCCAGGTACATGCGCAACGGCAGTCCGGCCAGCCCCCCCGGGGCGGGTGGGACGCGATGCGGCGGGGACGGCGCCTACTGTCCCGTGTGCCCCGCGCCGCCCGCGCGCGAGCCGCCGCCCGAGCCGCACCAGCTCAAAGGTTCGTATCTAAGTCTAAAGCCTGGTCCGTGAGCACATAGAATTTTGTCCAATGACCCCAAGCTACCCATCCTTATCGCTCGCGCGTAATTATGTTGCTATCGCGCTCGCACACTCACTGCGGACGCCCGTCGCACAGTCGCGACAGCAATATAATTACGCGCGAGCGATAAGGATGGGTAGCTTGGGGTCATTGGACAAAATTCTACGTGCTCACGAACCAGGCTTTACACGTAGCACAAGTGCGGGGGTGCGTGGGAGATACATGCGGAATGACAGCCTGACCAGCCCTTCTGGCGGGGCGGGTGCGGGGCGGGTGGGGCGCGCTGTGACGTGGAGGGTGCCTATTGTCCTGCCTGATGAGGGCTCCTGGAGAATACATGCGCAGTGGCAGCTCGGCTAGTTCTGTTCTAGTTCTGCAGCTCAAAGGTTTCTTCTTATATTCTGCTTGCCTGGTACTGGCAGATAGAATAGCTCATAGCGATAGGACTCAGGACCTCAGTTAAAATGGCAATGCCAGATTTTGTATGGAAGGTGGCGTCTTTTTTTTTTCGCGCGGCCATCGACCATCCATTAAAGGCCCCAGACATCAGTGTGGAGCAGAATCAGCGCAATAAAAAAATGGCGCAATAATTTGTTGCAATTTTTTACAAAACTTGCGCGCAAAAAGCAAATCTAGTATGTCAATCATCAAACTTCTAACGCTCGTAACTCAGTTCAGACTGAGTTTAGAGGTATATATGTCATAGTAAGTTTGGTTTATTACACTACTAGCTGACCCGGCGAACTTTGTTCCGCCTTAATGGCAATAAATAAGCAGACTTTTTTTTTATTTCGAACGGGATAAAAAGTATCCTATGTCCTTCTCCTGGCTCTAAACTACCTCCCTGACAATTTTCAGCTAAATCGGTTCAGCCGTTCTTGAGTTATAAGTGGAGTAACTAACACGACTTTCTTTTATATATATAGATTTTGTAATCAAAAAACAAGGTTTGATCGATGGCCGCGCGAAAAAAAAAGACGCCAATTTCCGGCATTGTCTTTTGTGCGGGCGCCGGCACGCGGATATGTATCGAAATATAGTGAGCATGCGTTATGCATGTGACGCGTGGCGAGAGACGGGCATCAACCGCTGGCCTGCATTTCCATGCTTGAATGGGCGGGCGCACGCGATGGCTTGCACTCGCTCCCTGCACCCGCAGTAAGTTTTAGCGTAGCCTTTGCTATGTGGTGGGGTGAGGGGTGGTACATTATTATCATATTCATAATTTATTTATTAGGTACACCAACAAAGTCACATACATACGCAGTTATTCAAAAGAAAGACTCAAAAGTGCTGTTCCTCAGCCCACTTCCCTCCACTCACCACATTATTGTCACAATGACAGGAAGAATTTGACGGACGTTTTCCTGTTATAAGGCTTATAGGCTAGTAGAATTAGAGCCAGTAGAAATAATTCCTACAAAAGATTTTATTGCTTTAATGGCTTCATTGGTTGCCCATTAAGACTCTCCTAGGTTTTCGACTTCGACGGACTTCGGTGCTTAAGTGGTGGGGGCCTCCGAAAGGGGCGCTCCGATTTAATTCATTTTTGTGTTTAATTCTACTGGCCTATAATCCACGTCGTCTTAACAATTTTGCTATAAAAATACAGTTTCATGTAATGTCAACCTTCTCACAGTAACACTCACAATCCTTTCTTCCACCCACAGAGGAGGTCCTCCAAAGGATATTCGAGGCCGAAGTATCAAACCCAGAGCCATCATTCCCGGAGAACATTCTCCCGGACGCGCCGCCGCCGCCGCTGTCGCCGCCGCCCGCGCCGCCGCCAGACAAACTCGACGCCAAGAAGAAGCCGCAGAAGAAGTTTGAGTGCACGCAGTGCGGCCGCGTGTTCTTGCACAGGTACATACGAGATCTACAGGGTGGTATCCAACCCGGAGCCATCGTTTCCTGAGGACATCTTGTCAGACGCACCGCCGCCGCCGCTGTCGCCGCTGGATAAACTCGACGCCAAGAAGCCGCAGAAGAAGTTTGAGTGCACGCAGTGCGGCCGCGTGTTCTTGCACAGGTACATACGAGATCTACAGGGTGGTATCCAACCCGGAGCCATCGTTTCCTGAGGACATCTTGTCAGACGCACCGCCGCCGCCGCCAGACAAACTCGACGCCAAGAAGAAGCCGCAGAAGAAGTTCGAGTGCACGCAGTGTGGCCGCGTGTTCTTGCACAGGTACATACGATATCTACAGGGTGGTATCCAACCCGGAGCCATCGTTTCCTGAGGACATCTTGTCAGACGCACCGCCGCCGCCGCTGTCGCCGCCAGACAAACTCGACGCCAAGAAGCCGCAGAAGAAGTTCGAGTGCACGCAGTGTGGCCGCGGGTTCTTGCACAGGTACAAATTACAGCCTCCACACAATTGTGGAAAACCTTGGGGGAGGCCTTTGTCCAGCAGTGGACATCATTTGGCTGAAACGAACGAACGAACAAATTACAGTTTTTTTTATAGAGGCCGCGACGCCACAGCTTGTCCTGCGTAACGATGCCTTCCTTGGTTGGAACTCCGCACTTAAGGTAGCCTTTCGAACTAAGCGTCACAAACGCAGCGTCTTTAGCTTTGGTCTTAAAGGTAGCCTTTCGAAGCGAGTTAGTGACGCGGCGTTGGCGGCACAAGACCAAAGTCTGTGACGCTTAGTTCGAAAGGCTACCTTTATGTTTCAACCACACCAACGCGTGCAGATCGCCATCGCCGCGTCACTAACGCCGCGACAGTGTCGCTGCGTTCGAATGTCGTTCCCTAGAATTTCATACATTTGCATAGAACATCTATTTGTCGCTCTGTCGCGACGTTACAGTCGCGCCGCTACTGACGCTATAGACCTTTAAGACCAAAGCTAAAGACGCTGCGTCCTTTAGCTTCGGTCTTAAAGGTAGCCTTTCGAAGCGAGTTAGTGACGCGGCGTTGGTGGCACAAGACCAAAGCTAAAGACGCTGCGTCTGTGACGCTTAGTTCGAAAGGCTAGCGATCCGAATGCCGAGCAAGGAACGCGGACGAATGTTTGAGACGAAATGCCGATAGTGATGTCCCACGTTCCCGACTCATATGGCTACCGAGGACAACGTCAGGTTTTTACTGGGTAGGCCCTGCCTTTCTAGCAGGAAGAGCCCCATATAACTTACTAGCAAAGCTGCACCCGCGGCTGCTGGGTATAACTTTAATTATTTTCCTGACGATAAAAATATTACATTTTAATGCCAGTCACAAACAATACTCCGAGATTTTTAGCATAAGACTAATGAAAAAAAAAAGGTACTTGGCGTTAATCGTCAGGCTGTTTGCAGATTCTATTTCCATAGATAATGCTGAACTATTTGGTTTACAGAAACAGTCTGATGTACCACCTTCTATCGCACAGCGGCAAGCAGCAAGTATGCCGCGATTGCGGCAAGGGTTTCTATACCGCCGCTGCCTTGAAGGTAAATTAGATCTTTGGTTATACACTCGGCATCAAATAAACCTCACCTCCCGCGACAAGCACTTTCAAACGTATGCATCCCCACTTCCCACCAATATTGGCACCATTTAAAATCCTAGTTCTAAACTTCATTTCATTAAAGGAAAGGTTTTTACCCCAAAAATGTGTCTTTCGAAGGGTCCAGAGTCACTTAATCAAAAAATAGGTAGCTACGCTTAAGCCAACTTTTATGGCTATAAAACTGTTATAGCCCGACCAGGAACATAAAAACCCTCGCCATGTTGCGGAAAACTAATGGTACTAATTTCTTTTAATGGCAACAGTAACTGAAAACTTCATTGACATGTCACCTTGCATGTCAGTCTATTGCTGTCAAAGTGTAAACAAACTTTATTTTAAATGTGCGCAATTGATTTTGTGAATTAAATTGCTAAAATATTTTTATAGTCGTGAAAGAAAAGTGGTTCACAATGTGTTAAAGTATTTGTCGAAGAGAAATACTAAGGGTTCGGACAATATTTTCATTGAATAATGTTTCCGACAAAGGTTGTCAAATTGACTGACATGTTTATCGTATAGTACAGTCCACTATGAAAATTAGCTGTGGTTTGTTTCAACTACCTATTTTTAAAAAAATTGTCACTTTCTAAGTGTTGAATTTTATGGAATTGGGAAAGAAGTACCGAGTTTGAAGCGTTCATGAGCAGACATTGCAGTTGAATATTTAAGTTCTGAATTTGATTATTGATGAATAATAAAATAAATCCTACTAGCTTGATTGATGGTTTCATTTAATTTATTTAAACCAGGTTACCCATAATAATATTTTTTCGTTAATTTATGAAAATATCAAATTAGCCCGTAATCCTGAATCCTGATACATAAAGTTAGCCTATTAATTTAACACAGGTACGACTGTACTCAGTGTTGCACTATCAAATGCAATTGACGCGCCTCTATGCCAGGGTTTTTATGTTCCTGGTCAGGCTATAAGTTGCAATTAATCGCTATCCATCTGTTAAAGAGGACACGTGAGATCATTATTTGGTTTTATAACCATAAAAATTGGTCTAATTGATCCCAGAGGTGAGCCCAAAGTGAGGTCTTTTTTCAAGTCACATTTATGGTATATGTTAATAATTTATTAAGAAATGAAATGTGTTATTCTTTAAGGATATTTATTGAGCTTTCAAATAACACCAATGTAGTTGAGTCACCATGATTGTGTCAGAAGAAAACCTTTAAAGTTCGCGTCGCGGAAGGTGCGGTTTATTGGATGTTGAGTGTATTTATGGGCCTTTCATGATTTCTTTCGCGTACTTCTTCGTACCTACAAAATGTGGTTAACCAAAACTCATCCTTATGTGTATTGTGTTTAGATCCACAAGCGGACGCACAGCGACGACCGGCCGTGCAAGTGCGAGGAGTGCGGGCGCGAGTTCCGCCAGTGGAGCGACCTGAAGTACCACAAGACCTCCATACATTCCGACCAGGTGAGTTCATACTCCCTTGGGAGGCCTATGTTCAGCGGTGGACGTCCTGTGGCTGAAATGACGATGATGATGATGATGAGTTCATACTTTGACAGCAGTGTCTTGTTAGCTAGAGATCAAATTCTTCAGATGTGTATTTTCGAAATCATTATAGGTATGAAGCATGGGAGCAGCAAATGAGTGTTTTTGTGACGTCAAACTTCAGACTTCAGATCCCTTTCGTATTTGTATACTCTATCACGTCACAATATGTCATTGCACTGACTTAGCGTATAGGTCGCGCAGCTAAAGTAGACGAACACTTACTCACATTGTTGTAACACATAACAAATTACACATTCAAGTTTAAATACCGTTTACACTCTTACCGTACCTCACTCTTGCTAAATGTGTTCAAGCAATATTCAGTCGAACTACGCAAGACGTTAGCGCGGCGAGCGTATAATCTTGCTTGTGTTGATCGCCACAACTCGCTGCGATACCTAGAGCAGAAATCAATCAACCAATGTTTTAGGTGTTAGTCAAAATTTCCAATTTACCTTTCGTTCCAATCAACAGAAACACTTCAAATGCGAGTTCTGCGGAAAAGAGTTCGCTCGCAAATACTCGCTGAACCTCCACCGGCGCATCCACACCGGCGAGAGGAACTACAAGTGCGAGTACTGCAGCAAGAGCTTCCGCGCCTCCTCCTACCGCCTCAGCCACATGCGCACGCACACGGGTGAGTGTAGTCTCTATGTGGGACGCATGCGAGTGAGCCCGCTCGCAAGTACTCGCTGCACCTCCACCGGCGAGAGGAACTACAAGTGCGAGTACTGCAGCAAGAGCTTCCGCGCCTCCTCCTACCGCCTCAGCCACATGCGCACGCACACGGGTGAGTGTAGTCTCTATGTGGGACGCATGCGAGTGAGCCCGCTCGCAAGTACTCGCTGCACCTCCACCGGCGAGAGGAACTACAAGTGCGAGTACTGCAGCAAGAGCTTCCGCGCCTCCTCCTACCGCCTCAGCCACATGCGCACGCACACGGGTGAGTGTAGTCTCTATGTGGGACGCATGCGAGTGAGCCCGCTCGCAAGTACTCGCTGCACCTCCACCGGCGAGAGGAACTACAAGTGCGAGTACTGCAGCAAGAGCTTCCGCGCCTCCTCCTACCGCCTCAGCCACATGCGCACGCACACGGGTGAGTGTAGTCTCTATGTGGGACGCATGCGAGTGAGCCCGCTCGCAAGTACTCGCTGCACCTCCACCGGCGAGAGGAACTACAAGTGCGAGTACTGCAGCAAGAGCTTCCGCGCCTCCTCCTACCGCCTCAGCCACATGCGCACGCACACGGGTGAGTGTAGTCTCTATGTGGGACGCATGCGAGTGAGCCCGCTCGCAAGTACTCGCTGCACCTCCACCGGCGAGAGGAACTACAAGTGCGAGTACTGCAGCAAGAGCTTCCGCGCCTCCTCCTACCGCCTCAGCCACATGCGCACGCACACGGGTGAGTGTAGTCTCTATGTGGGACGCATGCGAGTGAGCCCGCTCGCAAGTACTCGCTGCACCTCCACCGGCGAGAGGAACTACAAGTGCGAGTACTGCAGCAAGAGCTTCCGCGCCTCCTCCTACCGCCTCAGCCACATGCGCACGCACACGGGTGAGTGTAGTCTCTATGTGGGACGCATGCGAGTGAGCCCGCTCGCAAGTACTCGCTGCACCTCCACCGGCGAGAGGAACTACAAGTGCGAGTACTGCAGCAAGAGCTTCCGCGCCTCCTCCTACCGCCTCAGCCACATGCGCACGCACACGGGTGAGTGTAGTCTCTATGTGGGACGCATGCGAGTGAGCCCGCTCGCAAGTACTCGCTGCACCTCCACCGGCGAGAGGAACTACAAGTGCGAGTACTGCAGCAAGAGCTTCCGCGCCTCCTCCTACCGCCTCAGCCACATGCGCACGCACACGGGTGAGTGTAGTCTCTATGTGGGACGCATGCGAGTGAGCCCGCTCGCAAGTACTCGCTGCACCTCCACCGGCGAGAGGAACTACAAGTGCGAGTACTGCAGCAAGAGCTTCCGCGCCTCCTCCTACCGCCTCAGCCACATGCGCACGCACACGGGTGAGTGTAGTCTCTATGTGGGACGCATGCGAGTGAGCCCGCTCGCAAGTACTCGCTGCACCTCCACCGGCGAGAGGAACTACAAGTGCGAGTACTGCAGCAAGAGCTTCCGCGCCTCCTCCTACCGCCTCAGCCACATGCGCACGCACACGGGTGAGTGTAGTCTCTATGTGGGACGCATGCGAGTGAGCCCGCTCGCAAGTACTCGCTGCACCTCCACCGGCGAGAGGAACTACAAGTGCGAGTACTGCAGCAAGAGCTTCCGCGCCTCCTCCTACCGCCTCAGCCACATGCGCACGCACACGGGTGAGTGTAGTCTCTATGTGGGACGCATGCGAGTGAGCCCGCTCGCAAGTACTCGCTGCACCTCCACCGGCGAGAGGAACTACAAGTGCGAGTACTGCAGCAAGAGCTTCCGCGCCTCCTCCTACCGCCTCAGCCACATGCGCACGCACACGGGTGAGTGTAGTCTCTATGTGGGACGCATGCGAGTGAGCCCGCTCGCAAGTACTCGCTGCACCTCCACCGGCGAGAGGAACTACAAGTGCGAGTACTGCAGCAAGAGCTTCCGCGCCTCCTCCTACCGCCTCAGCCACATGCGCACGCACACGGGTGAGTGTAGTCTCTGTGTGGGACGCATGCGAGTGAGCCCGCTCGCAAGTACTCGCTGCACCTCCACCGGCGAGAGGAACTACAAGTGCGAGTACTGCAGCAAGAGCTTCCGCGCCTCCTCCTACCGCCTCAGCCACATGCGCACGCACACGGGTGAGTGTAGTCTCTATGTGGGACGCATGCGAGTGAGCCCGCTCGCAAGTACTCGCTGCACCTCCACCGGCGAGAGGAACTACAAGTGCGAGTACTGCAGCAAGAGCTTCCGCGCCTCCTCCTACCGCCTCAGCCACATGCGCACGCACACGGGTGAGTGTAGTCTCTATGTGGGACGCATGCGAGTGAGCCCGCTCGCAAGTACTCGCTGCACCTCCACCGGCGAGAGGAACTACAAGTGCGAGTACTGCAGCAAGAGCTTCCGCGCCTCCTCCTACCGCCTCAGCCACATGCGCACGCACACGGGTGAGTGTAGTCTCTATGTGGGACGCATGCGAGTGAGCCCGCTCGCAAGTACTCGCTGCACCTCCACCGGCGAGAGGAACTACAAGTGCGAGTACTGCAGCAAGAGCTTCCGCGCCTCCTCCTACCGCCTCAGCCACATGCGCACGCACACGGGTGAGTGTAGTCTCTGTGTGGGACGCATGCGAGTGAGCCCGCTCGCAAGTACTCGCTGCACCTCCACCGGCGAGAGGAACTACAAGTGCGAGTACTGCAGCAAGAGCTTCCGCGCCTCCTCCTACCGCCTCAGCCACATGCGCACGCACACGGGTGAGTGTAGTCTCTATGTGGGACGCATGCGAGTGAGCCCGCTCGCAAGTACTCGCTGCACCTCCACCGGCGAGAGGAACTACAAGTGCGAGTACTGCAGCAAGAGCTTCCGCGCCTCCTCCTACCGCCTCAGCCACATGCGCACGCACACGGGTGAGTGTAGTCTCTGTGTGGGACGCATGCGAGTGAGCCCGCTCGCAAGTACTCGCTGCACCTCCACCGGCGAGAGGAACTACAAGTGCGAGTACTGCAGCAAGAGCTTCCGCGCCTCCTCCTACCGCCTCAGCCACATGCGCACGCACACGGGTGAGTGTAGTCTCTATGTGGGACGCATGCGAGTGAGCCCGCTCGCAAGTACTCGCTGCACCTCCACCGGCGAGAGGAACTACAAGTGCGAGTACTGCAGCAAGAGCTTCCGCGCCTCCTCCTACCGCCTCAGCCACATGCGCACGCACACGGGTGAGTGTAGTCTCTATGTGGGACGCATGCGAGTGAGCCCGCTCGCAAGTACTCGCTGCACCTCCACCGGCGAGAGGAACTACAAGTGCGAGTACTGCAGCAAGAGCTTCCGCGCCTCCTCCTACCGCCTCAGCCACATGCGCACGCACACGGGTGAGTGTAGTCTCTGTGTGGGACGCATGCGAGTGAGCCCGCTCGCAAGTACTCGCTGCACCTCCACCGGCGAGAGGAACTACAAGTGCGAGTACTGCAGCAAGAGCTTCCGCGCCTCCTCCTACCGCCTCAGCCACATGCGCACGCACACGGGTGAGTGTAGTCTCTATGTGGGACGCATGCGAGTGAGCCCGCTCGCAAGTACTCGCTGCACCTCCACCGGCGAGAGGAACTACAAGTGCGAGTACTGCAGCAAGAGCTTCCGCGCCTCCTCCTACCGCCTCAGCCACATGCGCACGCACACGGGTGAGTGTAGTCTCTATGTGGGACGCATGCGAGTGAGCCCGCTCGCAAGTACTCGCTGCACCTCCACCGGCGAGAGGAACTACAAGTGCGAGTACTGCAGCAAGAGCTTCCGCGCCTCCTCCTACCGCCTCAGCCACATGCGCACGCACACGGGTGAGTGTAGTCTCTATGTGGGACGCATGCGAGTGAGCCCGCTCGCAAGTACTCGCTGCACCTCCACCGGCGAGAGGAACTACAAGTGCGAGTACTGCAGCAAGAGCTTCCGCGCCTCCTCCTACCGCCTCAGCCACATGCGCACGCACACGGGTGAGTGTAGTCTCTATGTGGGACGCATGCGAGTGAGCCCGCTCGCAAGTACTCGCTGCACCTCCACCGGCGAGAGGAACTACAAGTGCGAGTACTGCAGCAAGAGCTTCCGCGCCTCCTCCTACCGCCTCAGCCACATGCGCACGCACACGGGTGAGTGTAGTCTCTATGTGGGACGCATGCGAGTGAGCCCGCTCGCAAGTACTCGCTGCACCTCCACCGGCGAGAGGAACTACAAGTGCGAGTACTGCAGCAAGAGCTTCCGCGCCTCCTCCTACCGCCTCAGCCACATGCGCACGCACACGGGTGAGTGTAGTCTCTATGTGGGACGCATGCGAGTGAGCCCGCTCGCAAGTACTCGCTGCACCTCCACCGGCGAGAGGAACTACAAGTGCGAGTACTGCAGCAAGAGCTTCCGCGCCTCCTCCTACCGCCTCAGCCACATGCGCACGCACACGGGTGAGTGTAGTCTCTATGTGGGACGCATGCGAGTGAGCCCGCTCGCAAGTACTCGCTGCACCTCCACCGGCGAGAGGAACTACAAGTGCGAGTACTGCAGCAAGAGCTTCCGCGCCTCCTCCTACCGCCTCAGCCACATGCGCACGCACACGGGTGAGTGTAGTCTCTATGTGGGACGCATGCGAGTGAGCCCGCTCGCAAGTACTCGCTGCACCTCCACCGGCGAGAGGAACTACAAGTGCGAGTACTGCAGCAAGAGCTTCCGCGCCTCCTCCTACCGCCTCAGCCACATGCGCACGCACACGGGTGAGTGTAGTCTCTATGTGGGACGCATGCGAGTGAGCCCGCTCGCAAGTACTCGCTGCACCTCCACCGGCGAGAGGAACTACAAGTGCGAGTACTGCAGCAAGAGCTTCCGCGCCTCCTCCTACCGCCTCAGCCACATGCGCACGCACACGGGTGAGTGTAGTCTCTATGTGGGACGCATGCGAGTGAGCCCGCTCGCAAGTACTCGCTGCACCTCCACCGGCGAGAGGAACTACAAGTGCGAGTACTGCAGCAAGAGCTTCCGCGCCTCCTCCTACCGCCTCAGCCACATGCGCACGCACACGGGTGAGTGTAGTCTCTATGTGGGACGCATGCGAGTGAGCCCGCTCGCAAGTACTCGCTGCACCTCCACCGGCGAGAGGAACTACAAGTGCGAGTACTGCAGCAAGAGCTTCCGCGCCTCCTCCTACCGCCTCAGCCACATGCGCACGCACACGGGTGAGTGTAGTCTCTATGTGGGACGCATGCGAGTGAGCCCGCTCGCAAGTACTCGCTGCACCTCCACCGGCGAGAGGAACTACAAGTGCGAGTACTGCAGCAAGAGCTTCCGCGCCTCCTCCTACCGCCTCAGCCACATGCGCACGCACACGGGTGAGTGTAGTCTCTATGTGGGACGCATGCGAGTGAGCCCGCTCGCAAGTACTCGCTGCACCTCCACCGGCGAGAGGAACTACAAGTGCGAGTACTGCAGCAAGAGCTTCCGCGCCTCCTCCTACCGCCTCAGCCACATGCGCACGCACACGGGTGAGTGTAGTCTCTGTGTGGGACGCATGCGAGTGAGCCCGCTCGCAAGTACTCGCTGCACCTCCACCGGCGAGAGGAACTACAAGTGCGAGTACTGCAGCAAGAGCTTCCGCGCCTCCTCCTACCGCCTCAGCCACATGCGCACGCACACGGGTGAGTGTAGTCTCTATGTGGGACGCATGCGAGTGAGCCCGCTCGCAAGTACTCGCTGCACCTCCACCGGCGAGAGGAACTACAAGTGCGAGTACTGCAGCAAGAGCTTCCGCGCCTCCTCCTACCGCCTCAGCCACATGCGCACGCACACGGGTGAGTGTAGTCTCTATGTGGGACGCATGCGAGTGAGCCCGCTCGCAAGTACTCGCTGCACCTCCACCGGCGAGAGGAACTACAAGTGCGAGTACTGCAGCAAGAGCTTCCGCGCCTCCTCCTACCGCCTCAGCCACATGCGCACGCACACGGGTGAGTGTAGTCTCTATGTGGGACGCATGCGAGTGAGCCCGCTCGCAAGTACTCGCTGCACCTCCACCGGCGAGAGGAACTACAAGTGCGAGTACTGCAGCAAGAGCTTCCGCGCCTCCTCCTACCGCCTCAGCCACATGCGCACGCACACGGGTGAGTGTAGTCTCTATGTGGGACGCATGCGAGTGAGCCCGCTCGCAAGTACTCGCTGCACCTCCACCGGCGAGAGGAACTACAAGTGCGAGTACTGCAGCAAGAGCTTCCGCGCCTCCTCCTACCGCCTCAGCCACATGCGCACGCACACGGGTGAGTGTAGTCTCTATGTGGGACGCATGCGAGTGAGCCCGCTCGCAAGTACTCGCTGCACCTCCACCGGCGAGAGGAACTACAAGTGCGAGTACTGCAGCAAGAGCTTCCGCGCCTCCTCCTACCGCCTCAGCCACATGCGCACGCACACGGGTGAGTGTAGTCTCTATGTGGGACGCATGCGAGTGAGCCCGCTCGCAAGTACTCGCTGCACCTCCACCGGCGAGAGGAACTACAAGTGCGAGTACTGCAGCAAGAGCTTCCGCGCCTCCTCCTACCGCCTCAGCCACATGCGCACGCACACGGGTGAGTGTAGTCTCTATGTGGGACGCATGCGAGTGAGCCCGCTCGCAAGTACTCGCTGTTAACCTAATGTAATTTTACGTAACGTAAGTGGATCAGCATCGACTCGGCTACTGCTAGATGAGGCCGCGCTTACGGATCGCCAAACGCTTTAATCAGTTTGAATATAATATGAACGTAGAGCTGTAAGCTAACGGACAACGAACCGTAAGCGCGGGGACGACGAGCAGTATGCTAGTTGTAATGCTAGTTGTTAGTAGTGCTAGTTGAACTAGACCACGAATGCACTGCGATTAGTAAGCTTGTCCCGGGGCGAGGCAATGACATCACGATTCCGATTAATGTGCGTTGCAGTAGGGAAGGGAGTATCATACAAAGAGTTACTGAACGGCTCGAGTTGATAAAGTGACGATCCCTTTCCGAGTTGATAAGTGTGCTATAATCTTTACTCATCTAATAGACAGTTTGACACCATACCCCAATAATTCGAAACCACAACTGTTTTAAAAAGACTCTTCATTCTGGTGTTAAAAACCTAATTTATTTTAAATTACCTGTAAATTTCGATTTTTGATCGAATTGTAATTGTAAAAAGTAGTTTAATTGGGTTGACAAAATAGTGACGTCACTTGCTTGTAGTGCCATACAAAATCTATGGGAGAGTTTCGTTTTGACAGTTTTAAAAAGTACGTCAATTGACTGTGGTGTCAACATGTCTATTGTGTTGTCGGCAGGCGACCGGCCGTACAAGTGCAACGAATGCGAGAAATGCTTCCGTGTAGCTGGCGACCTGCGACGCCACACGCTGACGCACGACAAGTCGCGCGCGCGCCTTCGCGACAAGCCTCGCGTGCGCGACCCCAAGCTCGAGCCCAAGCCCGACGTCAAAATCGAAAGCGCCGACCCCACCCCCACCCCCGAAACCCCCGCCAAAACCTTCAAAAAAGTCGCCCTCGCTTCCACCACGCGCCTCCCCACCATCCTCAAGGTCGAGAAAAAACCCCGCCTCAAGAAAAACCCCGTCAACAAAAAGGGCGGCGCCCCCAACGTCACCGTCGCCAAAAACGACACCTTCAAAATCGCCGAGAACAACGAAATCGAGGTCTTCGAACTCCGCCAGCCCAGCCACTACAAGGAGATGTACGGCGATCAAGTCAAGGACTACGGCGAGCACATGTACAAGGACAGCGAGCGGGTCTCCGACGACCGAGATATCATGTTCCGAAACGTGTGTGACGTCGAAAAGCCGTACCGAAGTGAGAACACTGACGGTAAGATGCAAATATACACTCACGTAGAAAAGACTAAGGACTATAGCGGGCCGGTTATAAGTAGTTCGGTCTCTTTGGGCGATATTAGGCATCTGGAGAGGGAGCTGGCTAGGGAGGTCAGGCACGACGGACTGCACGGGGAGACGATCGAAAACGGTTTTTTAGATAGACTGACAGCGTTATACAATATATCGGCCGTATGAGACTTGCTAAAAACTAACAGGAATAGATCCCTGAAATGTCGTATATTATCACAATATTCACGATTTACATTATAATTTGTTGCTGGATCACACAAATTCATTCCTATTTATTTCAAATTAACACAAATCAGTATAAGCATTAGATAAATAACAACAGACAACCGCCGTTCTGTGACAAATATAATACTTTGCTATGTGCGGTAGCGACGGGCCACATTTCAAGACTGCGGAGACGCGCCGGCGTGGTCCGTGGCTCTAATTAATGCACACCCGACTGACTGACTGACTCAGACACTTATTTGAGTTTGACATGAACGCTTACTTTGACGGCGGCTCCTATAAAATAAGTTGTGCTAAAAATTCCCATGACTTGAAATCATAGCAGCACCAGTAAAAACCTTTTGTTTTATAGAGAATTCAAATATGTTATAAAAATTCTAACCCCTTATTAATACTTAACCCAGTACAAAAACATTTTTGAACTTGTTGGGCCTGTGATTAAAGGTTATCAAAAATAATAAAGTAATTCAGCTGGGCTAGCGCATGCGCGCCGTGATAAAATCTTATCGATGATTTTAGACGTCAAATGTATTTTATCGCGTAAAATCGATAAAATGCCTCTATAAACGTTTATCATGGTGCGCATCCTAGGCCTACTGTTTACTGTTCCTAGCGATAAATAATATTAGATCTAATCAGCTAGACGTAAAAAAGCAATAAGTAACTACTTAATTCAACAATAGAAAACATTGCCCCTTTTCTGATGTGGGGTAAAAAAGACTGTCCATTGGATCATGAGCAATAATGGGAGAACATTGTATGTGTACATCGTCTGCCGTGATCACACCGTGATATGATTAACTATAACTATACTTAATAAACTTAATTCTAGGTACAATTGATATACTTAATTATAATAATAAACTAGACAATCCTAATTTATTGTAGAACCAATGTATATCGACCATTAGTACATTAAACGGATGTATACAAAGTTACATATTTATTTTCAATGTGTGGGAAGTGTGATTAGTATAGCAATAATAAGGTGCTAATAAGTTGGCACAGTCGTCAGTAAGCTTGGATTATCTAATTTGAAAACTAGATTTCTCATTTGAAAAAGCTAGGCAATTAATTAAGCGATAATAAATACAGTATAATTTGTTGACCCCTATACACATAACAAGCATTTTGTTTTCATATGGGTCACTTAACAATTAGGAATTGATGGTGAAAACAGGCATTATTCAATTTGCTAGGTTGCAGGCAACATCTTGCATTAAAGGCTAGATGACAAAATTTCTATTATTTGTCCGTCAGACAGATAATTGAGAATGTTACTAGGTATGCAAAATCACTTGAAACCTATGTTACAGTTAAGCTTTTACATTTACAAATACATTAGTTTTTATTTCATTCAAAAATACCCAGTAGTTATGATTTTATAGGCATTCAAAGTTCGCTTAAATATTGAGTCCCGCCGACGGTCACGTGACCCCGCGTGACGTACATTCACAGTGTCCGCTCACTAGAAAACGGATATAAACATACTTAAATACATTTATTTTTGTAAATACAAACTTATTATACATATTAACACCCAGACCCATCACAGAAATTAAAATTGAACCAAATCCAAACTTGATGCGATTGTGTCGTTTTTTTGCGAATTACCTTCCAGCTCCATCATTAGACCCTGATTACTATATAGAATTAAAGTACTCATCAATACAAAACGAACGAGCCCAAACTCGATGGATTTAAGTCGTTTTATTATAGAGTTTCTATGGCCACCTTCCAGCTCCATCATCAGATCAGCTCCATGTCATCATAATATTGCATGGTCATCCAAATCACATGTGTTTGCGAAATTTCAGCTTAATCGGTTGTCCGGAAGTGGGTCTTAATTCAGCTTGCAAGATTCCACCCATACAAATATGAGCCAGTCACTGTAATATGACGTCACGCGCATAAAATGGCGGGCTGGCCGCCGCCCGCACTTTTAAAATTCAATATCTTGGAAACTAATTGACGTATCGAAATAATTCTTTCACGTGTATTTTTTATTTTTAACAGAGAATACAGAAAGCTAAAAAACAAAATTAGTGAACATTCTTCATTAGAAAATATTAGACTCATATTTTTTATTTTCTTTCATAATTAAATATTATCAGTGCTACATTGAGTTGAAATGGCGCGATACGTCACGCTTGAGTAGAATTTTTACTCAAAAGTGACGTCACGCGACATTTCAACTCAATATAATACTGTAATTATTGGATTATGGAAAAAAAATAAAAAATATGATTTTAATATTTTCTAATTATCTGTTTGATGGACTAAATAGAATTTCGATTTAATTACCCAGTCATCATTCCTATTACATTAAATAATTGAATAAGACTACTCAGAATATGTCGCTAGTTAACAAACCCTCATAGCTGTTAATTATTCAAATCAAAAGTCTTAGGCTGAGTTGCACCACCTAACTTTGACCGTAACTTTAACGATAACCGGTGTTTTCTGTACGAAATGATTTTTGACGTTTGTCAACGTTAAAGTAAGATGGTGCAACCCAGCCTTATTTGTGGTAAATAATAAAAGCATAATGCAGGCTCTGAAAGAAGTCGTACTTCGACTGTTAGTATGCATAATTAAACTTAAAAATAAAATTACAAATAAAATAAAACAATTTTTTTAAGACTCATGTTGATTCCATCTATCTTCCTATTTATTACCTTTCTTCCAGATAGTTTAAAGTTGTTAATATAACTGTTATCGAGCTATATGCATAAATATTTATTCAATATCTGTTATGACATGGAACAGAATTAATATGTTTGCAACAGAAATATGTAGCTTAGTGTTACAGCTGCTGTATTTCGAAATCTTTTTAATATAACATTGTTTAAACTCAAAAGCTTTATAATTTTGGTGACTGATCGAGCGAGATACATAAAAATAAAATACGCGTGTTTTTTATTAAATAAATAGTTGTTTAGTACCTGTGATGTACCTGATTTGGAAGTCTTTCAACGTATGGGATAAATTCGAAAGTTTCATCAATATTTTCATCTTCATTTTGAGACTACAACGTGTAGGTAGGCCCAGTAGATCTAATGGTTAACTTTAGTCCTATTTAATTACATGAGCATTTTAATTGACTACCGGTCTGTAACCAATATCACCAAAGGTTAAGTTCTCTAAAAAATACTTTATGTTGACCTGAAAAATCATTGACTTTTTAATTAACTTACCAAAAATTAGTTGCCTTGAAATCTCTAAACTGTTAATTGAGATGGAGAACAAATTACATAATTATCTTTTTGACAGCTTTTAAAAGTTACTTCAATTGATTGATGGCATCAAATACCCATTGTTTTTATTAATTAAACATTATTAACAGTCATAAGTAGTTCTACACAATATACCTATGCTGAGTGCACACTGTTCGACTGATATTTGTATATGGGTGGATGTTCAACTTATGTATGTGTAAATAGTTCATGTAAATATATGTTTTACAGTATTTTAAAGTTTATATATCATAATAATCGACTTATTAGCTGTAGTGTAGTTTTAACTATTTTGTATTTTTGCTATATAGTATGTATATTGTTATAATATAATGTAGTAAAATAACACGTAGCTAGACTCATTTCATAGGTTGTTCTATAAGCAATATGCAGTGGTGGGAATGTTCCTTTACATGTGCTGTTTTACAATAGTTATTAAGGCTGAGTTACACAATCTTACTTAACTTTAACAAACGTCAAAAACCCAAACTCGATATAAAAAACACCGGTTACTGTTATAGTTAAGTTAAAGTAAGTTAGTGCAACTCAGCCTAAAACATTTGTTGTTTAAAATTTATTCCGGTTTTTAAATAAAAACAGTTTTATGAGTAATCTTCCATGCCTCACACAGTTCTATGTATGTTACTATAAGACTTTACTTCTATTTACCCTTACATTTAAGTAGTCGAAACTATTTATTGCAATAGTTATTTTGTACATAATGTACTTGATGTAAATATTTATATTACTTAACAAACTGAAAAATAATAAAAGAAATTTCATATTACAAATATTTTGTATTATTGTTGAAAGACGAGGGCTCAACTTCCATAGAAAATTACCCCACGACCGACATTTATTTATACCAATAAATCATTTAGGAAGAATTTGTGCCAACTAAACATGGAATTCGCGGCGTTTCCGAAATATTTTCAATTATGATACTGTAGCTAAGAATCCTAATAAAATGCTTAGTGTTTTCCATTTGTGAATCACAGCGCTGCAATGACAACTGACAGCGGCATTCGGGCGGCGACATCAAAGCGAGCGCGCGCGCCATTTCCGCTGAACGCACGCGCAATGCGCATGCTATTCAGGGCTAGAGGTGAGTGCGAGTAGTTTGCTGTATCGATGTTGGGGGTGATTTTTGAGCTCTATAATATTGAAACTGACTGACTGAAATCGCGACTACCAAGTCCATTAAGGAACGCCTCTTCGGTATTTTTGAGTCGAGTCATCTCCCTCGCTCAGTATAAGATGTCGATCGGTACGAGTGATTGAGAGGGATATACCTGAAAATACAATGGTATAGGAAAGGTTGGTAAAGGGAGTAAACCCGCCAACATCGAATTTTGTAGGTAAAAGTAGAGTTTCAGTAGAATATTGATAGATGGTAGTATCTTAGTAAAACCCGCACCGTGAGCACGTAGAATTTTGTCCAATGACCCCAAACTACCCATCCTTATCGCTCGCGCGTAATTATATTGCTGTCACGTCTGTGCGACGGGCGCCCGCAGTGAGTGTGCGAGCAATGCAGTTCTATCTTTAGTAAAGTAAAAGCCAACGAAACCACCTTTTAAATTAAGAGGTTCAATTTAACCACCAAAGACTTCAAAGTAGGTTGGTAATTCTTATTTGACGTGTTTGAAGTAACTTCCAATTGAATTAATAATTAATGGGTCATACAGGTTGTATCGATAATTCAGTTCCTAACACTATGAAAGATTCCCTTGTTTAGAATATCGGGAATAATGTGGCGCCGTCCATTGCCAGGAATGTTTCTTGTTGGAAATTATGCCGAACGCCGCTCATTAGTCATTAAGAGAGTTCTTAATTGCAGTATAAATTGCTCTGTTTGCGCTAACCGACGAGAAGAGTTTGCATGTAAGATCTGAAAGTTTAAACAAAAATAACTTCTCAAGTGCAAATGAACTGTAGGATATAAAATATTAAGAATGGCATAAACAGGACAGTTACCGAGGTCGACATCTGTTTTACTTTAAAACAATGGAACTATCACGGAAAAAGTTCTACTTTCCAAATTATGCATATTAACGCCTATCAATAAAAACTAGGCAAAGTCTCATTTCGACAATCCATCTAACACCAGTCGGCTGACTGTTTGAACCACTATGTCCAATGATTGACCAAAGATGTGAGATTGTAGGTCAAACAACGTCATATAACTACTCGCTTGATAATCAAAGTTATGTATCGTCTATTGAGTTTTCACATTGAACTCGTAAGCACTCCCAGACTTCTGGCTGGGTAGATAAAATCTAGCCATGTTCGAGTTTCCTTGCCCCCAAAATAAATGGCTTGTTTTCCGCTCCAACTGCGCAAACTTTATATGTCCATCGGCCCATATCTGAACAATTATAACACTTTCCCAATTCTTTAATTAGCCCACTATTTTTCGCACAAAGAAATGTTGTTTTCGACAAACACCATACGAGTGGGCGCTGAAGATATAATTTCAGATATTTTATTTACATTTACCTGAAGGAATTTGCTTCTGGTAGTTGAGTAAGTACGAAGGCATTTTTCTTCGGGAAACGTGTGCAAAGGCATCGCTTCGTGAATTTCCACTTGTGTGACTGGACCTTTGATTAATGCGACGTTTTCGATTTATTTAGTTTGGATCTGTATATTTTGTTAATCGGTTGTTTAACTTTGAATTTCTCACGTGCTCCTGTTTTGATTTAATCTACGATGGGTCTTATTGCATCATCGATATGCAGGTTTTAGAAGTGACTGTATTAAATGGACCAGGAAGAGTGTCAGAGGATCATCCGGTGAGAAACTTTCAAGGCTCAAGGCTTTATGTAGATAGGATACATACTTAGGTGGTAGACGTGTTCTCAGAGCTTCCGTTCAGAAAGTTCCAAACAAACTAAATCTTTAAAAATATGGGTCTCTATTAGAGACCTTAGAAACTCTCTAAGGTCACGCTATGTCACAACATGGGCATACACTGGTCCAGGCAGATGTCCCAAATTACGAGCTATAAAACCTTCAAAAGTAGACTGTCAACGGGTAGTAGAGAAAGAAGTAATATGCATTCACGAAACGTGATTAAGCTGCAAAAGAGTGCATTCACCGAATAACCTCAAATAAAAGTATAATAAAAGGCGAATTGATGCATTTAAACACTGAATAACATGTCTGTCAGCGAACGTAGCGGATTTACACTAAATCGGTTGTTAGAAAACAAATACGCATTCCCGCTTATGCTAACAAACATAGCGAGCATGAATCTGCCAGGGGTGCCCACGCGCCGCGTAACCGGCTTCATTTGAACATGGTGTTTATAACGGTGTATAAACGGCCCGGACTAAATCCGGAGGTGCAACCCCGAAATAGACTCACGTACGCCAAGTAGTTGTGACGTGTTTACTACGATTGCCTTTTTTGGATATGCATGTGAAACGCACGCGGGAGTATAGATTTTGAGGTGACTTTTGTGATATGAAAAAATTAAGCCTGACTTTGCAACCAATTTAATCAATACCTTATATTGGATCTGAAAATTCAAATTATACTACCTTATTTGGGGTTTTAGAAGCTTTAAAATATTAATTCAGTCCGCCTAACTCTGAAATTACACTGGATCAGCAGATAAGTAAAGCTGTTAAGAAATTTGTACCTAAGTACTACTGTAGGACTGTTTTAAGGGCCATTACTGGTTTACTGGTAAGGTCTGTCAATATGCTTTGTTCATTGTTATACTTGCTTTAATAGTCTAGTGAAAATGCTGATAATATTAAAATGTCCATTCTCACCTTTTTAATGGAGTCAATCGGAGTCATACCACAGAATAATAATAAATACTACGTACAGAAGATGTTCTTGGCGAAGGTATTTAAAAAAAGGATGCTCAATGTCGTTAACAATGTGGTGTAATTTAGCTTGCCTCAAGAGTTGAGCACCATTTTGTTAACAAACGTCAGTGATCGGTACTGCGCCGAAGCCATAGGGCTGACTTCGGTAAAATGATGTGTGAAGTGAGGTGCCAAACTGCGGAAAATGGTGGAGGAAATACCATGAATAAGCATGAATTATATTTTGTGTTTCTATTATTATTCAGGCAGTTAAAAAAATACTGCACAGTATTAATTACACCACCGTTTTTACATATAGTTTATTGTCTTTACAATGCAAATGGGTGAAGAATACACGTGCCTGCGTCAATAATCGCTCGTGATTGTCCTGACGGTTAGGTACCGCAGGAGGGGTAGTCGCACGTCTTTTGTTTTCGATGCAAACACGCGGAGATAAACAGATCTGGTCATACTCAATGATAAGGACTTGCGATTGTTTAAGAGCCATTTTACATTTTCGTGCGAAATTCTAAGATTTTGGAAGCATGAATTACTATCTTAAGCAACACCCAGAGATTATTTAATAACTGCGAAAGATAGGTCAATCCTTGGTGTTGACCATTAATGAAACGGATTTACTAAAATTCTTTTGCTTAATTCACAGTGCCCCATCTCCCACAACCATTTTACGGAAAAATTGCCGCAGACTCATTTTCAAAGTCCTGTATCTATTATTTATGCTCATATAATAAGCTTAAAAATATATAGTAATCATCGGACATATATTCTTGTAGTCCATTAATGAAATAGATACTTGAATTTCATTACCATTATTGAGTAAAATCTAAAAATAATTTGGCAAATTTGAAGATTAACGTCACATTTTGATCGTGGTTTTTGGTTTAAAAACACAGCAATAACTGCAATAAAAGTATCCCAAAATAAAGAATATTCATTGTAGAATTGATTTCTACAGTTATTGTTTAAATATTAGTAACCACTTTGTCAAAATATTGATGTGAATATCAGTATAAATTACAATGCGCAAGCCGACAACGATTAGTATGGCGCGAGCGCCCGTCAAGGCAGGACCTGTGTCATTTTTCCCGCCGTGACGTTTACGTGCGTTCGTGTCGTAAAAGCGGTGATTTGTACGGCGACCAAATACATTTGATACTATGCCGAGAGGCTGTTTCGAGTCGGCCGGCCGAGCAGAAATTGAAATGATGAATTTTAATTTCTTTGACGGATCTGGGTTTAACTATGTATAATATGTAGGTACCATGTATTTAATTTAATAAATAAATTATAAAAAAGTATATCCATTATGCTAGCACCCTTAACACAAGCATATTGGTTGCCTACTTTTGGACTAGATGGCGCTGTGAAATTGTTCAAAGATTTGTTTATTTATTTATCCGCTTTGAGTTTTGTTTCGTGAAGAAAAAAAAGAAGCGTTTTGTTTCGAGAGGGAAGCTTTGTTGTTAAATCTATAGTAATAAAAGAGGAAAGATTTGATTGTTTGTTTGGAGGCAATAGCTCCGAAAAAAAATTCTTTCACGATTTAGAATCCTAATTTTTTTTCTATGTAGGCTATAAAATATTTTCAAAAACTATATTATAGTACAAAATCTTTGATTAAATTCGACGTTTAATAAATAAATTAGATAACATATTAATACTTTTTTTTCAGTACGATTTTAGTACTTGTTTTTCAGAAATTCTACGATTTAACTAAACTTCTAGTGTTTATATTTTATGAATAATTTATTAACTTCTAAAATATACATATATCCTATTGATAGATGACGTGCTTCGTATTTTATTAAAATTATTACCTGACTATGTCAGGCCTGGCTCACTCCGCGCGGTACATCTGATAATCACCTACAGCGAAGCGCCCCGCCGGCGGGTATTATATCAGTCGAGTGTCACGCGCGCGCCCGTCAGGATGCTGGCGTGCGTTGTAGTACCTAATTCTATGATCGAAGTATTATTTAAAAATGGACATAAAGAGAAAGAAATATTATTGTGCGGCGTTCGGATGTTTAAATTCGAAAATAAATCTACCGGATTTATCTTTTTTCGCTTCCCAAAGATGCTGAAAGGTATGTTGACCATGTAGGTGATCAATAATTCTTAGGATAGTATAGGAACCTAACCTACCATGACTATTGCTCAGTACCTCTAGTAGGAAAAACTTTCGAGTTCGTTTCGTTGCGTATTCAGTGTCATCGAAAAATTTTGTATGAAAAATTAAACAGCGCCCCCTAGGGCGGCTATAATATAGGGGGCGCTGTTTAATTTTTCATACAAAATTTTTCGATGACACTTTGAATACGCAACGAAACGAACTCGAAAGTTTTTCCTACTAGAGGTACTGAATGCGTTCGTTCGTTTCAGCCAAAATAAATGACGTCCACTGCTGGACAAAGGCCTCTCCCAAGGTTTTCCATAATGAATGCGTACTTACCTACATACGTACCTCATTACAAATAAGTAGATTAATTATTTTTTTACTAGACACTACTAGACAGCAACCCTAACAGCGTAAGAAGAGTTCAGAGGCACGCGATAGAAAGAGACAAAACTTGTAGGTGAATAAAATTGTAGGTACGTAGTGCTGTGCGAGCTGAATTCCACTGTATCGCGTCGTAGCTAGACTCGCATTTATTTAAATCGTCTTGCGGAGTAATCCTTCTGTACCTGTACTATTACTTATTCTGTGACTATGTTAAAAAGGTGTGGAATGTTATTTTGGAGATAACTTGGTTCCATAGAAATATAGAGAGATGCTAAGTAATGCGCTGAGTTCGAAACTCAGTGTCGTATTAGAAATTCACACACACAAAGAAATCAAATTATGTGCTCATTATCCACTGCGGTATCAATATTCAACGTTCGAATAATCTTTAGTACTATGCAAGCAATATAAACTGTTTACATAATGACGTCGCTACTGTCATCATTGCTTTCACAAGCAATATGTTCCAATTTGTCCCTTGTCACATTTCCCTTTAGTTTCTGTGATCTGTGCTTGTTTCTGAGTTGATATCAATGAAATATTCCTTAGTACTTTTGATTTAATTTTTTTTTGACACGTGTTTGAAAAATCAAGGTCAGATTACAATAAAATAACAAGTGAAAACGTAACATTGCATTGCTACTCGCAATTTCGCAATATTGATGAGGAGATCCCATTGGAAAGTCTGTATTCATTCCTAGGATTCCCCTAACACCATCAAATTCAAGAGAATTCAAGAGAGTGTATTTTAACAAAATTAATTTTCTTAGAGTATTTTAATTCTATTAGAACCATTTTCCACTTCATCGCAGAAGAAGTCGCGGGCAAAAAGCTATAATGAAATATGTAGTATTGCCCGCGGCTTCACCCGCTTGAAATTTAGTTTGTCACAGATCGTCATAAATTATAGCCTTTTTTTTTTTCGACTGGAAAATGCATTGAATTGCATACTGATGAAGTGTGAACGCAACTCGTTTTGTGTTGTCTATGCACATCTCTACTCTCTCCGGTCTATGGTCACGGTGTGCGCGTTTCTTTCGATAAATTATTTTGATAAAATAAAACCAAGTTTATTTCTATCTAAAGATTTATTATTTCATCAGGTTATGGGCCGCCCCACGCCTGTCGCGTAGTATTTTAAAAGTAATTAACGTAAAAGTAAAAAAGTAAAAGTTTCAAGTAAAACATAACCTCACTTTCGGTCCGTGGAAAATTTTCATTTTTCAGCAATTTCAGCTCAATAGTTATTTGAAATATGACTAACAACAATCCAATGATGTCAATTGCAAAACTCACGGGTCGAGAAAATTGGGCAAGCTGGAGTTTTGCAGTCAAAGCTTACCTACAACACGAGGAATTGTATGACTGTATTTTGACTGCGCCAAATCTCGATAAACCTGAGTCAGTGAAGCAAGATACTAAAGCTAAGTCCAAGCTGATATTGTTGATCGACCCAATACTATATGTACACATCCAAGATGCTGAAAATGCTAAAGAATTATGGGACAATTTAGCTCGAGCGTTTGAAGACAGTGGATTGACACGAAAAGTGGGATTATTAAAAGAACTTATAAACACAAACTTGGAAAATAGTTCATCAGTTGAAGAATACGTAAATAAAATAATGACAGCGGCACACAAATTAAGAAATATAAAATTCAACGTAGACGATGAGTGGTTGGGTACTCTGATGCTGGCGGGATTGCCTGAGGTATACAAGCCAATGATAATGGGATTGGAAAGTTCTGGAATGAAAATTAGTGCTGATCTAGTAAAGAACAAACTATTACAAGAAATACAGTCGACAGAATCAGACACTACTTCTGCATTTTATACAAAGAATTATCCCAAAGGCAACCAGCAAAGTACTAATAAAAAAGGACCAAGATGTTTTACCTGCAACAAATATGGTCATCTAAGCAAAAATTGTTGGCACAAGAAAGATAATGCAAAATCTGATGAAAATACTGGTTATTTTGCTGCATTTTCTGCATGCTCAAAGAATGACACAATGAACTGGTACGTAGACTCTGGCGCCTCCATGCACATGACGATGCACCGGGAATGGCTTCATGAGATCAGACCGCCACCTGTATCAAGTATTCGTATTGCTGATAACAAGTTATTGAAAGTTGAATGCTCTGGCAATGTTTTGATAGAAGCAATGGCAAAAAATGGCAGCACAGAAAAAATACTGGTGAGAGAAGTTTTGTATGTTCCAGATCTGAAAACAAATTTATTATCAGTTGGGAAAATAATAAAAAGTGGCTGCAAATTGGCATTTAATAAAAATGGTTGTCAGATTTATAATAAAGCTAATGTTTTAGCAGCAACAGCAAACCTTTTCAATGATACCTACCTGTTAAATGCTTGTAACCAAAAAGATAATGCACATGCTATGACAGCTAAAACTGAAGATACATTTTTGTGGCATCAAAGGATGGGTCATTTGAATTTTGGAGACATAAATAAAATGCCCAGCTGTACTGAAGGTGTAAACTTATCATCGAAAATGACCAAATGCATCTGCATAACTTGTCTTGAGGGTAAGCAAACCAGGAAACCATTTCCTAGTGAAGGCTCCCATGCAACTGACTTATTAGAACTTGTACATAGTGATGTATGCGGGCCAATGAAACATGCTTCAATTGGAGGTGCCAGGTATGTAGTCACATTTATCGATGATTTTTCCCGAAGGGTGCATGTCTACTTCATTAAACATAAATCAGAAGTTTTTGATAAATTCCTAGAATTTAAAAACAGAGTAGAGAATGAATTAGACAAAAAGATTAAAATCATTAGAACAGATAATGGTACAGAATATAAAAATAGAAAATTTGATTTGTACCTCAAAACACATGGCATTTTACATCAAACATCTACTCCATATACTCCAGAACAAAATGGCCTTAGCGAGAGGATGAACAGATCTTTAATTGAGCGAGCCAAATGTATGATTTTAAATGCTAACTTACAGGACACATACTGGGCTGAAGCAGTGGCCACAGCTGCATACATAATCAACCGTTCACCAACTCGAGCTCTCTCTGACATGACACCACATGAAGTATGGACTGGAAAGAAACCTGATTTAAGCCACATGAAGATCTTTGGATGCGATGCTATGGTACACATACCTAAAGAGAACAGAACAAAGCTAAATGCGAAGTCACGTAAGCTAATCTTTGTAGGTTATAGCGATTGCACTAAAGGCTATCGGTTCATAGACCCTAAAACAAAACTTGCAGTCATAAGCCGAGATGTTGTATTTCTAGAAGGCACAGTACAGAAAAATAAAGTTGATGATGTACCTGAAAATGAAACAGAAATTAATAAACAAGAAAAAGAAGTTAATACAATAAACAATGAGAGTAAAGAAGAAAACAAAATAAAAAGGATAGAATACTTACCAATATTTGAAGAACACGTTGAAGCTGAAAGAGGAAGTAATAATTTTGAGACAGAAAATACGTCTAATAATCCTTCTGATGATTCCTGCATAAATGATTCTGCTGAATTTGTGGATGTTAATGATGAAACATACTCACCCGATGAAACACTGGATTCTCCACCCCGTCATAATATGAACTTGAGATCACGGCGATTAGAAATATACCAGAATGATCAATCTCCCACATCTATGATATGTATGAGTGGTGAGTCAACAGAGAGTTTACTATACAAAGATCCACAAAGCGTAGAAGAAGCTCTTAGTAGTGAGAAGGCTGATAAATGGCAAGAGGCAATGAATGAAGAATATCAATCTTTAATTAAGAATAACACATGGACATCAGTTAACTTACCAGAAGGCAAAGCCGCCATTCCCTGCAAATGGGTATTTAAAACAAAGACGGACGAAAATGGATCTGTAACACGTTATAAAGCTAGACTTGTTATTAAGGGCTATAAGCAGGTCAAGGGTATTGATTATCATGAAGTATACGCACCTGTAGTCCGGTATAGTTCAATAAGATATTTGATCAGCTTAGCTACAAAACATGGTCTAAAAATTCATCAAATGGATGCAGTGACAGCCTTTTTACAGGGTGAACTGGATGAAGAAATATACATGACTTCACCACCTGGTTATGAAAATAAAGAGAAAGTGTGTAAATTGAACAAGTCCATTTATGGATTAAAACAAGCAAGCAGGCAGTGGAATAAAAAACTAAACACTGCATTGGTGGAAATTGGAATGAATCGTTCAAAGGTTGACCCTTGTGTTTACTATCGCATCATAGATGAGAAGGACATACTGTTTATAGCTGTTTATGTCGATGACTTATTATACTTCTTTAACAATGAAGATACTGAACGGACTATAAAATCAAAATTAGAAGACAGATTTTGTATGAAAGACTTGGGAATCGCCAAACATTGTGTTGGATTTAGAATAACACATAAAGATAATGAGATTTCAATTGATCAATCACTGTACATTGAAATGATACTAACCCGTTTCGAAATGCAGAACTGCAAACCAGTGTTTACACCTTGTGATGCAAATATAAAACTAACAAAGGCTGAAAATGAACAGGACATCTTGAAAAATGTACCATATCAAGAGGTGATTGGTTGCTTACTGTACTTGTCACAAGGTACTAGACCTGATATCACCTATATAGTGAATTATTTGAGCAGATACAATAATCAACCCACTAGTGAACACTGGACAGCTGTTAAGAGAGTCTTAAGGTACTTGAAGGGTACAGTGAACATGAAACTTACTTACAAAAAACAGATGGAAGAAAATGTACATGGGTATTGTGATGCGGACTGGGCAAATGACATTGAAGACCGCAGGTCCTGCACTAGTTATCTCTTTAAGTTCCAGGGTGCTGCAATAAGCTGGAATTCCAAAAAACAACAGACCATAGCATTATCTAGTACTGAGGCGGAATACATGTCATTATCTTCTGCAATACAGGAAGCTCTTTGCCTAAAACAACTGGAAGAAGAGATCTGGCCGAGTCACAAAGGTATTCCAACTGTTCTCTATTGTGATAACCAGAGTGCGATTAATCTTTCAGGAAACTCAATGTATCACGCGCGCAGCAAGCATATTGACGTGCGTTACCACTTCGTGCGAGAAAAAATTGCTGCGAACCAAATTTCCGTTCGATATCTATGCACAAGAGACATGGTTGCAGATGCGCTGACGAAGGGACTTCACAGACCGAAACATGAAGACTTTACTGCATCAATGGGCTTAACCACAAAACGTTCGCGTCCAGGGGAGCATGATGAAGTGTGAACGCAACTCGTTTTGTGTTGTCTATGCACATCTCTACTCTCTCCGGTCTATGGTCACGGTGTGCGCGTTTCTTTCGATAAATTATTTTGATAAAATAAAACCAAGTTTATTTCTATCTAAAGATTTATTATTTCATCACATACCCAATGGCTCGGGGGGGCCAATGGGTTATGTGGGGCTCTCCCTGCTAGAAGAACAGGGCCTACCCACTAAAAACCAGTCGGGTCCCTCTGGTCGCGCTTAGTGGGACACACCGCGAGTCAAAACAAATTGTTCGGGTTCGTGCCCCCACGCTACAGCCGCAGCCTCTCCCATAAGGCATCTGAATAGGACGCCATCTCTCCAAAGCGCGCGGGGACTCCGCGCGCACTTCGGGTCTCATCGTTAGGAGGCGGACACCCCCGTGTCCACCTCCATAAGGTTAGCCGCCGTGCCATTCTGTGGCACCGACTTAGGCTTTTGCGGCGGCTTTGTTATTCTGGTCGACGCCAGGGATGGATGAGCGTCGCTGTCGCTGGCGACAGGGTCTTTTGGTTCAGGGTTCATGGCGTAGGTCTCAGGCAAAATGAAATCCACTCGTAGAAATTAATAAATTCAGTGTATTCACGAAAATAATTACACACAGCACTAGAGTCGTATCGGAACTGAGTGAACCAAAGGTCTTGCGATAGGAACTTCCGACCCGAGTGATAGTTGAACACAGACTGCCTAGTACTGCTGTACTGTACTGTAAAGTTTCATCAAAATCTGTTCAGTAGTTTTTGCGTGAAAGTGTAACAAACATCCAGACATCCACACAAACTTTCGTATTTATAATATTAGTAAGACTAGTAAGAAGTAAGATAGTAAGATGAATTATTTTAGTTATTTGTTTACTTATAATAATATTTATTTAATTATTTCTTAGCTCTGTCTGATAATGGATCTGGAGGAGATGCAATGGCCACCTCCGTAACAAAACAATAGAACCCTATGGAGTTTGGGCTTGTGTGATTCGCCTTGACGAATATTTCGTATCCAGGGCCCGATGATGGAGCTGTAAAGGGGCAGATTTTTTTTTCACTATGTGACTGTCTTTATTTTGTACTTAATATATATTTTACATATTATACCTATTCGTGTTTCATTATGAATCGAAATATAAAAGACTTATTAAACTCTATTAAAAATTTAAATTAATTTATCAAGTTTGAATACCTCATTCTACCTTAAAATTAATAACTTAAATCAAGTCTTAATACGGTCACGGCTCAAGATTTTTTTGTCCATTTCAGCGTTCTTTTTACTCTTTTGACGTTGCGTTGACAGCTTTTACCTAAATTCGCGCGGAATATTTTTGTGAAATGGCTCTTAATAAAGGCAGAGATTTCTAGGGTTCAAACTTTAATCATCTAGGGGTTCGAAATGAAGTTGATCAACTGGGGTATCATTATACATCCTGTAGCCGCAGACGCAGTCCACGTGGTCGGCCAATTTGAACCCGACGTCCTGTCAAAAGGTACAGTTAAGATTCAAAGATTGGAATATAAAGTAAATAAATGTCATTATAATAAATGTTCATGCAAGGTGTGTGCAGGAAAACATAAGTAGGTACTTACCGGCTTAAATTGATACCACCTCCAGGACAACATAGTGGGGAAGCATGTGAAGTTGGCGTTGTGACAGTTGCCAGAGCACATTTTGACAACGGTCCTTCCCCAGGACCTAGGTGGACTCTGTGGACACCACAGAATGTGACGTGTTAGTTGGTCTACTTTTCTTAACCCTTAATTTGGCAGACTCATTATTTATCAAAAAATAAAAATACATCGTCGGATTTATGTTCTTAGGGTTATTTATAGGTCAGAAAAAAATATATAAAAAATCGGAACTTCACCAAATAGAAAAAAAACAATGTTCATCCCGATGAACACTGCCAAATATATGGAGAATTTTAACTGTTCATTGGGGTGAACATTGCCAATTTAGGGTAGCGGCATTAAATTAAAACAATTATTCATATAAAAAGTAAAATTTATATTATTAAACGCTTTTTGGTGCACAAAATAGTAAGAAAGTAACTATTACCATACAATTTTGTGTGATCGTTGCGGTAAAACAATGTTTAATGTTTTTAAAGAAAAAAATCATAATTTTTTGTTCATGTAACTTAAAAGTGGACAAGTCGCACTAAATAATAAAAAAACAGCTCCCACATTTATAAAATATATTCTTCAGGGTTTAAATAAAAAAGTAAAAATGATTTTAATCAAAAATATTCTTTGGAACTACAAACTTTGAATCTACAAACAACCGCTAAATTAAAATATGTAATTATTTTGCATGAAAATTTAGAAAACAATTATGTCCACGTTTACCAGTAACAAAACATTATTCTGATATTACATTTCATGCAATATACAGTATTAAGCTGCCAACATCCCAAACAAAATAAAAAATTACTCTAAATAAAGAAATTAGTCCACTGAAATAAAATTAAGCAAAAATAAACGTTTCGTAGCCTATTTGACAACGTTCACTGGGATGAACAATCAAAGATTATTAGTAATTTGGCAATGTTCACTGGGATGAACACTCGACTTTGACCTGGTATAACATGGCTTATTTATTAAATGAGCATTGTAAATCAATCAAGTTATTAAGCATGAACACTATGCAATACGTTAAAACCACTGTCATTACTCAATTATAATAAAAAACATGTAAAGCTTGAATAAACACCTTGACACTAAAGCCTGGTCTTCGCTATGGCCGGCATTTTGGCTAAAATTAACACTTTCAGACTGTGACTAGCACATAAAAATATTTTTCTACCAAAACTTAAGTATATTTTCTAGTGAAAAAAAAAAAACTTACCAGAAATTAAGACGTATGCACTCGGCATATTATTTTTTTCAATTGAATGTTCATCCCAGTGAACAAAATCAAATGAAGGGTTAAAAAAGAAAACAATGCTCCAGTAACAAGAGATCGATTTACTGAATATTTTTTCTCGTTGGAAATCGTGAAGGTTGAAGAATAGGTTACATTTTTTGTTTATTTTATCTCCGGTGGTATTTGTTAGCTTTAACTTAAGTGTGAGTATTTATAAGACTCTAACCACTTCATAGTTCGTGGGCAGATCGATGTAAGTCTCCTTGGGCGAGCACGCAATGAAGTCGTGGCGGCAGTGGCAGGTGTCGTGCTCCTCAGCTATTAGCGTTATTTTGTCCTCCATCTGTCAAACAATAAGCAGAAATCTTGACCGCCGCCGTAAAGTAGCATCACTAACGGTTTTCTACAGGCTACACTTCGCAGAATGTGCCAAAGAATTACGCGACCTAATTCAACCAACCCCGTTCCGTCTCCGGGGAACCAGACGCAGGTTAGCGTACTGTCCCTACGTCGACATTCCACCAGCTCGCGCTAAGCGTTTTGATAACTCTTTTATAATGCGAACGGCTAGGGACTGGAATTCGCTGCCTGCTGCTGTCTTTCCTGAACACTATAGGTATTCCGGGTCTTTTCAAGCGAGAGTGAATAGGCACTTACAGGGCAGATAATATGTACTATCCTAGACTGCATCTCACTTAACACCAGGTGCGATTGCAGTCAAATACCTGCCTAGTTATGCATAAAAAATCTGATAAATAGAGAAGTCATTTGAAATTCAAATACTATTTTGTCATGTCTTATTAAATATTATGTGTCATATTCGTAAAACCGATAACGCCACACAATTTAGGGTTGTACAAACGTGAGCGACTGTTGAGAAGAAGCATCGTCAAAACTAGTAAGCAATCAGTTTCTAGGAAAAAATTAGTATTCTGGGATACTTACATAAACTTTCTTGAGAGACACAATTTCGGGCGCGCAGGAGGCTTGCCTTTGAGAGCAGTGAGGGTATTGCGCCACACATCGCTTCAGTTGGGGGAAGTACTTAAAAAGAGAGTTTTGTGTACTATAACATCAAATAATTTAGTGAATTAAAATCTTATTGATAACAGTAACTGATAGATCACAACTGATGTTGTAATTTTTAAGAATCAAACCCATTAGTAGCTCAATCGTTTTAGTAGCCCGTAGTTTATAAAATATACTCGTAGGTACTTAAAAAACTTTATGAGTAACTTTATGAATAGATCAGGTCCAAAAAGTAAGTAAGAACTTACTTACTTTTTGGACCTGATCTATTAAAGTAAGCAATGTTATAAAAGTTATTGGCACTAAGTATAATTTGGTCTATTATGGATTGCTATACAACGAAAACGCTTATAATAGCTTTGATCTTCACTGGTTGGGTTTTTAGTGGCGGTCAAGCTGTAGATCCTGGCTACACAGGAGTTGCAGCGGTGGGAACGAGAGGTGGGAATAGTCCCGTTAAGATAGCTTTGTCTACCAACCAACAAGCCAGGGCTGTAGATCGGTTCGGAGGAACATGTAGAGTTGGGGTCATCGCAGTGGCAGCTCACGTGCTCCTCCACTTGGAACTTGGTGCAATAATGCTTTTTTGTCTTGACATTGTATAAGTGAACCTGCCACAGAATAATTATTTATTAATCAAAAAACGCAATCTTCCATCGCCAGATGGGTAAACGATATTTTTTTTAATCTTGTGGTGATCTGAAACATGTTGTTCGTTTCATCCATGAAGACGCGCCCCACTAATTTTTGGTCGAGGAAAGTGCGGGGAGTTTGATCCGAGCAATCCGAGTGTTATTATTGTATTGTGCGTGTGCACTCATGGATGATTTAGCGTGTACCGATAACACTCAAACATTAGCGGAAGAATGGTGGGGCGCGTCTTCGTGGATGTAACGATCTTTAAATGTGTCAATCAAAATACTGCGACGTACTTACTCTAGCATCCCTGCGGACAATCTTGGCGGGCCGGCAGATGTAGCTAGGATATTCAGAATGTAGACAATCCCCGACGCAGCGGTTCACCCACAAAGTGCCAGGGTAGATCTAGATTGCATAAAGGTTCAGCCAAACCAACGCGATCAGCCGGCGTGCAGCGATGGCGATCAGACTTAAATCCATTGATCGCCATCGCTGCACGCCGTCTGATCGCGTGTGATCGCGTTGGTTTGACTGAACCTTAATTGGTTATACTAGTATCGTATTGGCAGTCACAGACATGCGAGCACGTCGTGCTCATATCGCACCACGCCGTCTGTTTATACCACACCACATATCGCACCACTCATAGCACACCTAGCTTTGTCTGAAGCCAAGGGGAAAAATGCGTTAAAATCTTTTTATTATCTTTATGTAGGTTAGGTACCTCTCTTACATACCGCTTCGTAACTAGTAGGACCGGACAGGGCCATATAGACAGGTTGAATTTGACATCGGGAAGCCAACGTGCGTTCATTTATCAGGAGATCATATTGGGTACTGCAGGGCACTGGAAACAAATCATTGTAATAGAAGGTTCTTGACCTTCATTCCCAATAGTTCTACTGAACAGTTCTACCGTAGAACTAATGGGACTTTTATTTCCCACTAGTTCTACTTTTAAATGGGGCGCACTGAAAACCAGGGTCGTGGCCTCCCTCACCGGGGGCCACGGCATATGCTGAGTGGGGTCCCATTGCGATGGGCATCGCTGTGCGACAGGGTGGCACTGCTTAGTTTACTTGCTCTTTCATTGTATGTTTTATGTCACCTCTGTCTTATTTGCTTTTTTTTTATTTTACCTCTTTTGTTTTTTGTGATGTCCATGGCAATAAATCTTTCTTTCTTTCTTAAATGTAGGTAGGTACTTACCACCGAATAGTGGAATCAGTTTGGTGGGACATGAATGCATATAGTAACGGTATTTGTTTGGTTGCTGTTACTGCCAATAACTAGTGGGAAATAAAATTCCCATTAGTTCTACGGTATAACTGTTCAGTAGAACTACTACTTCGGTCGGTATTCCGAAATTCAGTCAGCGATCAATGCCACGGGCAAAATGATGCCTAAATAAAGCGATAACTGCGAGTCTGCGACCACCGTGAAAGATGGTGATAATAAAACTCATAGCACTTGCATGAAAACTTGGTACAGTTCCATATTAGTTAATCGTTACTCATTAGCTACCTTAGGGAGATGCCACACGGTGCGGTGCGGCGCCGCATTTTGCCGCATCCCTACAAGTGTAAACATGGTGTGATGGTATGCGGCGCCGCAACGGCACCGTCTCGCTCAATCGAAGTGTACGTGCGGTGCGGCGCCGGAACGCACCGTCTAGCACTCTAGCATATCATTGTTCTTCTCTGGCATAACACCGCTCCGGCGCCGCGCCGCGACCGCACCGCACCGTGTGGCTTCTCCCTTATTTAACACCCTTTAAGTTATCTAACAAACCTTGTTTTGGGAGTTGAGCTTCTTCATCGATGTCAAAAATTTGTGCAGCCACCGCTGTGACCAGGATCGCTATCCACACGAAGTTAAACACCTTTGTTTTGTCAGCTTTTCTTCCATACTTCGTAGAGATGTGACGATCCGACCCCATATCAATAACTTATTCAAGTTAGTTTTTCTTATTACAGTACCTTTATGCACAGGGCTCACTGGCACATAAAATGAATGAATTCCGCATCAGTGAAAACGACAAAAAAATAAAATTCAAATTAAAAATTATAAGTTAACTATTATCCGTGTTCATTGCGCTGAATTCGTTTCACAGATGCATTTTATTTTCTATAATTTCACACTGACCTTCGATAATGTTGTTTTTATACTTTATTTTCCAATCTAAGCCTATCGAATCTGAATTTTCTTTGTAAATATATTTTTTCAATCTATGTTTAGGTATATTTATAAACGAGTAAGCTTTACTCATATGGAAACGAGTTAAAAAGTTGCCCTTATGGTAACAAAATACACACAATATCAATGCACTACCCTGTTCATTGCCATTTTAGTTAGTTTAAGGGTATCTCTTATACCCTTAAACTAACTAAAATGGCAATTCGAGTGGTATAAGGCTTAATAGTAAACAAAAATGCAACTAACAGTAAATAAATTTTCTCCTTACCTCCTCTCCTATATAGCGTAACAGTCATACTAATAAGGTGTAGAGTTTGTGTAGGGCTTGTAAAGTTAGAAGCTTGGCTTTACAAAATATTTGTTTGATAACTTTTTGACAATGCGAACCATATGCTCGTCTAGCCACTTTTTACACGAAATAGTATATTATAGATTTTCCTGCTGCTCGTACTTATTACATACTAGCTTTTGCCCGCGGCTTCTCCCGCGAATATTTTTCCTTGAAAACCGGGATAAACACATTTAATGTCGTGTACACTACACATTATGCGATAAAGTATTGAGTTTGGTAGAGCGACTTCTACTTCACTGACTATAATCTACACTCGGCATCAAATAAATCGCACCTCCCGCGACAAGCACTTATCAAACGTATGCATCCCCACTTCGCACCAACATTGGTACCATTTGAAAGCCTAGTTCTAAACTTCATTTCATTAAAGGAAAGGTTTTTACCCCAAAAATGTGTCTACAAGGATCCAGAGTCACTTCTTCAAAAAATAGGTAGTTACGCTATAGCCATTTTTTATGACTATAAAACTGTTAAGTTGGGATTAATCGCTATCCATCTGTTAAAGAGGACACGTGAGATATTTATTTGGTTTTGTAACCATAAAAATTGGTCTAATTGATCCCAGAGGTGAGCCCAAAGTGAGGTCTATTTTCAAGTCACATTTATGGTATATGTTAATCATTTATTTAGAAATGAAATGTATTTTTCTTTAAGGATATTTATTGGGCTTTCAAATAACACCAATATTGTTGGGGTACCATAATTGTGTCAGAAAAAAATCTTTAAAGTTCGCGTCGCGGAAGGTGCGGTTTATTTGATGTTGAGTGTATCTACCTTACTAATAAAACTTACACGCTCGTTGAACAGTGGTTTAAAGTGACGTTTAGTATGGAAATGACATTTCAGTGTTCAACAAGCGTGTAACTTTTTTAGCCAGCTCTATCTACGTAGTTCTGTTACCTTGAGATGCTCTCAATCAGGAATAAAAAACCTTAGAGGAATATCCAGATTAGAATTGCTATCTTTATTTTTATATTTTATGTTGAAGGGCGAATATGTCCATAGGTCTTCGAAACAAAAAAATATTTATTTGTAATTTGGTAAATATTTTTTTTTTCAGTAAGTACCCCCAATAGGAACAAATAAAAACTAGTGTAAAGGTAACACGCACAATGTGGTTATTTATTGTAACTTCACTGTGAACAAATTTTAAATTTATTCTTCCAAAGGGCTTTAAGAATAAGTAAACGAAGATCAATCTTCAGAATCCGCCTCAAGTTTGGCTTCGAGAGGACAGTTGCATTCCGAGTGCTCCACTAGTCTGTATGTGCCGCACGTCCACTTCTTTGTACTTGCACTGAACACTCGAACCTGGCAAAATATAAATTAGGAGTTATGAGTAGGTATGTTTCTTAGGCAACAAGTTATAGATTAAATGGTTAGTTACGTTCGTTCGTTTCAGCCGAATAATGTCCACTGCTGGATTTCAAAAACGGCCGGTCCTGCGCCGGCGCAGCCCTCTTACGTTAGAGCTTATGCTCTTAACAGAATAGATCGGATGCTTTTTTGAACAGAGATATTGCTTACTATGTTAAACCGTAAAATTATGAAAGTTAGTCACTAATTTTATGGTGATATTAAGTATAATGTATTATACTTATCCACAACACCAATGCGTCAAATGCGTGCGAGCCAAATACGTTCGGCGAAGCTTCCGAAAGTTATTAGTCGTCAAATGAATGTGTAGGTAGGTACATTACTACTTTGTATATTGTGAGAAGTCATTTTGTGTCTAATGTTCTGAAAATTAAATAGGTATTCCTATCCGGAGGTCTTGGGACATTCAACACTCTTTTCACCTACTTTAAAATTTACAGTCGCTTTGGTTCCTAGTTTGGTCGCTCGGAACATTCCAGATTGTATTTCTTAACATCAAATTGGTTCAGCCAGAGTGGATTGTTGTAGGAAACTCACAGGTACTTCCAGGTCCTTTGTTTTACTAGCCGAGCAGTGGTCAGAACTGGAGTGGCAGGCCCCGATGCAGCGGCTCACCCATGCCTGGTGTGGTCTAACCTGGACATAAACACTTTAATTATAATTATATAGGATAGTAATTCATACAAGCAATAAATAGTCGAGATCATTTCCATTGTGGTACATTATATTAATATAAGCTGGAAAGATAAAGTTTTGCTCGTTATAGATTTCGAACCGATAAATTCGCATCTTCTTAGTCCTTACACTCTTGATGGAGTCATTACACTCGTCATGAGTTGTGACCTATCTACTATTTTATACGTTGGTTTGGGATGGAGTAAAGCGATCACGATCTCGAATCGAAATCTTTTTTTAGTATTGTTACCCTAGTCACAGTTTGGTCATGGCATTAGATAATAATGGTTAAAGGTTTTGCTCATCAAAAGTATTCTGCATATTTTGATGATATCTGTAATTTTATACTAGAAAAGTATTTTACCAATATATTCAAGGGTACTTTCAGCTTCACTAGAACTAACTTGGGAAAATTACAATCAGACTTTTCCAGTTCAGTATGGTAGTGCATGTCGTGGTCAGCATTGCAAATTTCTGAAAAAAGAACAATGTGTTTACTATAAAAGAACATAAAGTACTTTTTTTTATTTTCTTTCCTCATCCTGATCATAGGACATGATAATACTATTGTAATAACAGACGTTGTTCGCAAAAGTTTCCGACTTACCTTTCACGAAAGGTGGATCCAAGTGATGCAAAGGTTCGGGCTGAAAGAATTGATCAAAGTAAGCATTACGCGTGAAGTTGGCCTGCGCTGCCGCCAGAATCGCAACCACTGTCAGGGCCCACGTTAAATGTGTCATTCTTATCAATTTTCACTCTTTCTGAAATCATAGGGTTTCAGGATTCATAAGAACAAACTACGAGCTTATTGCAGTTATTTGTAATTAGCATCTGAAAAAATGCATTTACCTCTTTAATTTTGAGTCATTTCCTGAACCACTACACCTTTTTGTTTCTATAAAATTTAAGACTACGTAGCTTAAAATTGATTTCACGCTTGCATTTTTTATATTTTCTCGTATTTGATAATAAATTCTAATTTAATTTAGTTATTATTTTGATTGATTTATACGATTCCGATACCTTTAACGAAACAATTCATCACATCGTTTTCTCTCAGTGGTATACCTACTCAATCTATGAGATCTAGTTTCACAACAAAAATTTTTTTTTCAGTCACACTACACTTTCGTAGATGAAAAATATAGAGTATTATAATGTACTTTGTAAAAGTAAATGTGTTTTCTGTCATTGGTAGAGCTAGAAAATTATGGTCACGAGGGGATGGAGAATAAGTGAATTAATAAAATCAAATTCAAAAATATTTATTCAGTTTAGACCACAAGTGGCACTTACGAACGTCAAAATATAGTAAATAATAAAAAAAGAAAAGAAAATATTTTTCATTTTCAAAGAAAAATGCATAGAGAGGAGTGTACGGAACTCCTATGCGCAAGTCTGACTCTCACTTGACCAGATTTGTAGCAAACTACATGATTTCACTCATAGAAGTAAAATTTCATGCATTACTTTTGTTAAATATTTCCAAATAAATCAATTTAGAAGAAGCGAATCTGGCATCCTGACTATCTAAAAAACCTGCTGGAATTTTATCTGCTTCAGCTTATTTTATCAATTAAGTATTTGTGTTTTACTTCAAAGTAGGTATAAGTACCTAAATATGTATAGGTAAAAAAATGTGCGTGTGCCAGTAAGTAGCAGCCAAAATACGCAGACATCATTTAGGTCTAATTGTTGAAATTTAAAATTTGAAATACGTGACACGTGTTTCGGCTTTCGTATATACAAAAAATAATGTTGTATACTAAAAATAACTTTGTATAATTTATGCTACAGGGCGAATATGTCCATAGGTCTTCGAAACAAATAAAAATATTTATTTGTATTTTGGTAAATATTTTTTCAGTAAGTACCCCCAATAGGAACAAATAAAAACTAGTGTAAAGGTAACACGCACAATGCGGTTATTTATTGTAACTTCAAAGTGAACAAAGTTTTAAATTTATTCTTCAATCAATCTTTAGAATCCGCCTCAAGTTTGGCTTCGAGAGGACAGTGACATTCCGAGTGCTCCACTAATCTGTAAGTGCCGCACATCCACTTCTTTGTCTTTACATTGAACACTCGAACCTGGCAAAATATAAATTAGGAGTTAGTAGGTTTCTTGGGCAGCAATTTATAGACTAAATGGTTACGTTCGCTCGTTTCAGCCGAATGATGTCCACATATTTAAAACGATCGGTCCTGCACCGGCGCCGCCCTACGTTACAGCTTATAAAAAAATTGTTTAAAAAAATTGTTTATTTTTTATTATCTTAACTTAAGCTTATGATCTTAACATTCGTTCGGATGCTTTTTTGAACAGATATAAATTGCTTTATAAGTTAAACAGTTTTATAAAGGTTAGTCACTAATATTACGGTGATATTGTGTATTATAGACTTATCAACAACACGATTGCGTGCGGCCAAATACGTTCGACGAAGGCTTCCGAAAGTTATTAGTCGTCAAATGAATGTGTAGGTCTATTATTATATGATCAAACGAACTTACCAAGTGAAGTTCGATCTGAATTATCCTGTTTTCGCCGAAGAGATTTATTTTACCGTGTAGTACCCCTGTACGACAAGCCAATCCGCACACAATATTCAGCGTAGTAGTAGTAAAAAACAAAAGAGCGGGCAACCCCACCCCTACCACGCTGTGGGCTCGGTGTCCGAGCGGTCTCATTATATTTAGAGAAGAGATGACATTGACGTTTACCTCCAGGGAAGAAGATATAGAAATCTTCGGGTTGGGAGGGACCTTAAATCTCTTCGGCGAAAACAGGATAATTCAGATCGAACTTCACTTGGTAAGTTCGTTTGATCATATAATTATCCTGTTTTCGCCTCCGAGATTTATTTTACCGTGTAGATGTTTAGAGCATGGATCAATGTCCATGTTTAATGGTTAAGAGAGTAAATGTCAATGTACTAAATACATAATAAAGCAATATTTTTGTATTATAATCGTATTGCATCACTTATTCATAACAATTGTTATTGTTAGTATCACGGTCTCAACAAGATTTTGTTCATTATAAAGTATTATTATTATACATTTATTTGTACTTCTATTAACTGTTAAGTACGACTACTGATTGTAAAAAGTTGCCAAGACAGTTGACAGAGCATCCTGTCTATCCAGCACACTGGCTAATTGTGTCAACGTTGACAGCGGCGCAAACCGCAGGCAATACTGCCGCGTGTCGCGTGCTGTGTGGGCCGAACACCCTCGTGTCGACACTCCTTTCCTATATTTATCCAGTTTCATCTCAGAACTGAGCTTGACGACGGTAGTGGTTAACACCGAATCGATCACAGTGATTGCAAGGCTAACACTCTGATTGTTGTAAAACATAAGCTCACTTGCATTTTAATTAAATAAATAAATAATGTGGTTAATTAAAACTTATTAATTTATTTGGATACAGTTTGACCAGTATTCCAAAACAGTATTAATTTGGATTCCAAGTAATCTGTTGCGAGGAAAAAGTTTGGTTTCTATTTAATAGCACCTTTTAATAGCAATCTTTTGATTCTTGAAACCTGACCTATAAATTATAATATTTATTTAAATAATTATATATTTCAATAAATTATATGATTTCACTAACGATATTGCTAAGCGGTGGTTATTTAATGTTATTATAGGATGCACCCGACTTTAGAATATGCTAAGAAAATAGAGTAAGGTAGGTACAATGATGTAATTGAGCATTGTAAAAATATTTATTTGTCAGTCATTTGGTGTAGTGGTTTCGAAACGGACTACTATGCCTAGAGGTCCCGGGTTCGATCCCCGGCCGGGCAGAAATTGAATTGATACATTTTAATTTCTGTGATGGGTCTAGGTGTTACTATGTATAATATGTACTTATGTATATAAAAACGGTATTTAAGTATGTTTATATCCGTTGTCTAGGACCCATAGCTTTGCTCAGTTTGGGACTAGGAGCGTAGTGTAAAATGTCGAAGGAAGGATATTTATGTATTATTTGCGGAGTGTATAGCGGAGTCTGGTACGTTTTGTTTGATCCGCGACTGCCAAATACAAAACTCACTGCCAAAGAAAGGTAAGCTTAAATGGGCAATATGGTACTACTGATGTACCTGTTGCCCCAGCATTCTATTTTTTTTATTTTTTATTTATTTATTTTTTAGTGAAAAAACGTATTAACGTCTAAAAAAAAATGGTCGCCATTCTAAGGCGAATTAATTGGAATTAATTCATGTTAATCGTGTAGAAATCTCTACGCCAGACGATAAAATATGAATTATGACTAAATATCAAACAAAGTTCAAGAAACAAAAAATAGGTTTATGTCATGTACTGAAACCAAAGCGTCTAACATTTTCTGAGACAATATTGAACCAAGCTCCTACTCCGTGTCTTTATTCAGACACCTTGATTCAGTCAGCTTCAGTATTATGACTGTGATGATTGAATTTTTATAATCATGCTAAGAAAAAATAACAAATACTAATTCTCAATTTATACTTCATAGAAAGGGAAGAAAGACTCATTCATTATTATGAGTTTGTGGCAGCGTTATCGATTCGCATTATCGCATTATTTTTTGGTATTATTAAAAAATGTCCTTAATCTAAACTAAAGGTTACAAGTAGTGGTAGTACTGGTAGGTACCTACATAATACATAGTTTATTTTATGTGGTTGATTCGTTCTTTGACTAACCAAAGTCCACTAGTCCGGTTGTTATTACAAGCGGCCCGATTTCTTTTTTGATGCGTCAATAATTTTCTATTACATTGATTACAATGTAATTATTATTGTGTTATATTTATAAAGGCATAGTTATTATCGCTTTAACGCATAATAAGATACTTTGCTTGTCTAAAAGATTTAGCAAGATAAGAAATGATTCAATGTATTTCATGATGTCGCATCTCTTCTTATGAGAATTCTAACGTTATACATAAATAATTTATACGAACCAATTGTAAAACAGTACATGAAGTTAAAACTGACCTTTTTTTTTTAGTAAATAAATAATAATAATGATGATGAAGCCTTACTTTGTAAGACTATCAATAGTATTATTAGCATTAATCATACATTGATTAGTAGGTACAAACCTACATAACAATGTTTTTCCAATACAAGAAAAAAATGACGTCATCTTATGTACCGATACTGATACAGTTTAAGGAAGCTCTTAGATTTTATCTATTATTTATAGATACAAGCTGGTGAGACGTCATGAATAAAAAAATAAACTTTGTAAAAATATCAGGGCTAAAGAAAGGCCGCAAAGAGACAAACAAAAATGTTGCCTGTTTGTTCAGATACAAAACAAACATCCGTTAAAATAAGACCATAATTCTATTTGCTTTTCAGTGGCTATCGTGTTTATGTAATAAACATAAAATATTTTATATTAATAAGTTTCTTTAAACCATAAATGAATCTTTTGTTAAAAGTTTAATTGCGGTTAAAATATCATCCCTTTTGAAGTGCTTAAACCACATAAACTTTGTTTAGCATCTTATATAAACGCTATCTAAGTCCACCATCTAGGAACATTTTTTTTTTTTTTAACAAGTGGGTAATCTCAGAATGTACTCGTGTCGACGGATGCGATTAAGAATATTCTTAATATCAACGTCTCTGCGCCGACGTGTATAATTATTTGTTATGTATAATTAATTATGTTTACTCGCATGGTTATGATGATTATGAAAAAAAACATCTGGGTTCGAATCGGGAATCGAATAGGTATCTCGGTACAATAAATTCTGTAACCGGATATTAGGTACATTGCATTTAAAATAACAATATTTTAAGCGGCCAGCACATACCTGTACATTAGTGTACATAGATGGCGCGTCGTCTAGGGACGCGGGTTACCTTGGTGTTCTGGTCGGTCTTTAATGGCGCTTCCCGCGGTGCTCTGGCAGCGCTGGGCATGCGGCGGCGGCGGCGCGGCGCTGCGGCGTAAATAAAGGCGCCTGCGCTTGTGGAAGGCGGCGTGGTTGCGCCGCGGGCGGGTGATAGGTCTTAGCCCATCATACCATACAGCAGGGCGTAGCTTGTCGGTACGGCCTCTGTATAAAGCCTCGATTCACACAGTTATGCGAACGGCTAAAGCTTAAATTATATATTCAGTGCAGCAGCCTGGATTAGTTGTCATATCAAATAAATACCTCTTTTCCCGTTTTAGAGGATTATAATGAGTTATAGTTGTCGACCGTCGATGTAATTGGTCGACCGACCGGAAATGTAGAAAGATCTTTGTAAGTTTCCAACAAAAAAATGTGAGACTGATAAGTACTCACAATCACAATGTCAGTTAATATGAGTCGTTGCATAGAAAAAACGACATATTGTCATACTTCATATATAAAGTAGGCATTTATTTCCACTTCGACTCGGTTCGGTCAACAAACCGGCCTAAGGTTTATTTAGGATCTTTTATTCTGACCTTATAATAGCAAGTAACGAATCTACATAAATGCACTTTGAATTTTGATCTGATACTTATTTCTTTCTTACTAGCCTTTGTATTTAGACCAATATCGATTGGTGTAATGTATAAAAATACGAAACAACAAAATTATTCAGTTACCCTTTGTAGCATTGAACAATGTGTATGGCCACAGGGTCATCGGTCGTTATAAAAGCAGGCGGAGGCTCGACTGGGGCGAGTGCGTCCGCGGCGCCGGGTCATCATGCTCCAAGAAGGTTGATGGTTCATAAGGTGTAAGGCCAAGAAGGCAAGCTCTTAATGTGGGTAGTTTCGTACAAACGCAACATTTTTCTGTATGAGCTCATTATGTTCTGTTTTTACGGCTTTTAAAAATGGCCGAAAAGAAGATACTTAAAAACTCGTAAAAGTGAATAATATTACAATACCTGGCTATCTCGGTAGTTAATATCTCGTTTTTACTCGCTAGAGCAAAAAACGGCTACTGGTTAAAAAATCACCGAACATAAAGTGGCTGCTGGTTAATATCTCGTATTAACGCTACTGGTTAAAAAATGACCCGCAAATATGACCGAATATAAAGTGGTTGCTGGTTAATATCTCGTATTAACTCGCTAGAGCAGAAAATGGCTACTGGGTAACATCTCGCATTACCTCGGAGAAAAAAATGGCTACTGGGTAACATCTCGCATTACCTCGGAGCAAAAGAATGGCTACTGGGTAACATCTCGCATTACCTCGGAGCAAAAAATGGCTACTGGTTAACATCGCGCGTTAACTTGGAGCTAAAAATGGGTCAAAGTTACGCGTCGTGTCACAACGCTTATAATAAAAATGTACGAGCACTTGCACAAAATAGTTGTTACAACCAACCTTGTGTTGGGTCTAATTCTCGTCACTACACTGCACAACTTAAAATAATTACGTTTTTTGTCGGTAAAAACGTCCTTGGTGACGTCACTTAAGCATTTTTCTTATACTGCGTGCGGTCGTTGCGCGTGCGCACAAAGGAATGAGACCGCTCGGACACCGAGCCCACAGCGTGGTAGGGGTGGGGTTGCCCGCTCTTTTGTTTTTTACTACTACTACGCTGAATATTGTGTGCGGATTGGCTTGTCGTACAGGGGTACTACACGGTAAAATAAATCTCGGAGGCGAAAACAGGATAATGAGAAGTCATTTTATGTCTAATGTTCTGACAATTAAATATTCCTATCTTTCGGATTGGTCTATCGGTCTTGGGAAAATTCAACTCTCCTCTTTTTACCTACATTAAAATTTACAGTCGCTTTGGATTCTAGTTTGGTCGGAACATTCCAGATTGTATTTCTTAACATCAAATTGGTTCAGCCAGAGTGGGTTGTCGTAGGAAACTCACAGGTACTTCCAGGTCATTTGTTTTACTAGCTGAGCAGTGGTCAGAACCGGAGTAGCAGGCCCCGATGCAGCGCTTCACCCACGCCTGGTGTGGTCTAAGCTGGACATAAACACTTTAATTATAATTCTATAGGATAGTAATTCATACAAGCAATAAATAGTCGAAATAATTTCCATTGTGGTACATCTGGGGGCACGGCAGTGCCCCCACCAAGTCGAGCAAAAAAGCGGCACGGCCGTACCATCCTTTTCTCGAAGCAATTCAGGCCATTTTCGACTGCCTGTAACTTCGTTGTGGATAAAACTAGAAGGCTGAATTTTCATTAGCTATGCAGGCATTGTAAAGACACGGTATATTTAAAATTTCATTCAATTTGAACCAGTAGTTTAAGAATTATAACGGGTCAAAGTTACTTAATTTTGTCACTCACTGACTCACCGATCATCAAAACTCTAAGGCACTTCTAGCAGACCTAGAAGCTTCAAATTTGGAATATAAGTAGTGTTTGGTGTATGAATCAAGGAAAAACTAAAATATTTGGGGGCACGGTAGTGCAACCACCAAGTCGAGTAAAATTTTTCAATTTCGGTCCAGTTTTCTAGATACATAACTGCTGTCTACAAAATACAAAAAGAAATGAGATTTGGGGGCACGGTAGTGCAACCGCCAAGTCGAGTAAAATTTTTCAATTTCGGTCCAGTTTTCTAGATACATAACTGCTGTCTACAAAATACAAAAAGAAATGAGATCCCATCAAAAACAATACTTGTCAAAAAAACCAAGTCTCGCAACTCAGTTGTTCTACGGTAAAAAGTTGTGAGATCCATGTAATACCAAGTCCAGGCCAGGAAATCTTTAACGTTTTACATAAATACATATATTGACTTGGCCATCGCATGAAAACACGTGTAAATTAAATTATTTAGTGCGATGGCCAAGTCAATAATTTATGTAAAACGTTAAAGATTTCCTGGCCTGGACTTGGTATTACATGGATCTCACAACTTTTTACCGTAGAACAACTGAGTTGCGAGACTTGGTTTTTTTGACAAGTATTGTTTTTGATGGGATTAGATTAATATAAGCTTGAAAGATAAAGTATTGTTTGTTATAGATTTCGATTCGATAAATTCGCATCTTCTTAGGCCCAAAACAGACGGTGAAACGCAACTGCAACGAAACTGCAACTGCTAGTTACTTTTGAGTTGCATATAAGTTTCTGCCATAGCGTCCGTTGAGAGACCACACATGACGCGACCAGTTTGAAACTTTCAGATTCAGTTTCATTCATAAGAATCATCAGAAAGTTGCAGTTTCGTTGCAGTTGTGTTTCGCCGTCTGTTCTGGGCCTTAGTCATTACACTCTTGATGGAGCAGTCGTGGTCGTCATGAGTTGTGTCTTGCTTATTTGCGCATATCTAGCTACTATTTTATGCGTAGCTTTGGGATGAAGCAAAGCGGTCTCGATTTCGAATCGAAATCGATTGTTACTCTAGTCACAGCTTTACGAGTGATGTCATGGCATTAGATAATAATGGTTAAAGGTTTTGCTCATCAAAAGTATTCTGTATATTTTGATGATATCTGTAATTTTGTACTGGAAAAGTATTTTACCAATATATACGAGGGTACTTTCATCTTCACTAGAACTAACTTGGGAAAATTACAATCAGACTTTTCCAGTTCAGTTTGGTAGTGCTTGTCGTGGTCAGCATTGCAGATTTCTGAAAAAAGAACAATGTGTTTACTATAAAGTAGGGATGTTATGGATATGTAGTTTCGGTAATGGATACAGTTACGGATATAGGAATAATATTATACCGGTTTCGATATTTTTTTATTTCGAATATCCGGAAGTTTCAGTTACGGTTACGGATATCCATAACATCCCTGCTATAAAGGAACATACTTATTTTGAATTTCTTTCCTCTTCCTGATCATAGGTCACTAACATCCTGAATTTTCTTCCTTGGGTCATGATAATACTACACTGGTCATCACAAAAATCGACCCTCCCGCAACAAGCACTTTCAAAAGTATGCATTCCCACTTCCCACCAATATTGGCACCATTTAAAAGCCTAGTTCTAAACTTCATTTCATTAAAGGAAAGGTTTTTACCCCAAAAAAGTGTCTGTAGAAGAATCCAGAGTCACTTCTTCAAAAAATAGGTAGTTACGCTTGAGCCAACTTTTATGGCTATAAAACTGTTAATTTGGGATTAAACGCTATGCATCTGTTAAAGAGGACACGTGAGATCATTATTTGGTTTTATAACCATAAAAATTGGTCTAATTGATCCCAGAGGTGAGCCCAAAGTGAGGTCTTTTTTCAAGTCACATTTATTGTATATCGCGTTTATGTTAATCGTTTATTAAGAAATGAAATGTGTTTTTCTTTAAGGATATTTATTGGGCTTTCAAATAACACCAATATTGTTGGGGCACCATGATTGTGTCAGTAGAAACGAGTTTTCCTGTAAAACGTAGGTGGGCCGATTTTTGTGATGACCAGTATATTGTAATAACGGACGCTGTTCGGAAAAGTTTCCAACTTACCTTTCACGAAAGGTGGATCCAAGTGGTGCAAAGGTTCGGGCTGAAAGAATTGATCGAAGTAAGCATAACGCGTAAAGTTAGCCTGCGCTCCGGCTGCCAGAATCGTAACCACTGTCAGGGCCCACGTTAAATGTGTCATTCTTATCAATTTTCACTCTTTCTGAAAATCACGTTTGCAGAGCGTTCATAAGAGTAAACTACCAGCTTATTACAGTTATTTGGTTTTAGCATCTGAAAAAATGCATTTACCTCTTTAATTTTTACTCATTTTATTTCGAACGAGAAATATTAATCGACCAGTAACCTTTTTCCTGAACCACTACACCTTTTTGTTTCTATAAAATTTAAGACTACGTAGCTGAAAATTGATTTCACGCTTGTATTTTTTATATTTTCTCGTATTTGATAATAAATTCTAATTTAATTTAGTTATTATTTTGATTGATTTGTACGATTCCGTACCTATAACGAAACAATTCATCACATCGTTTTCTCTCAGTGGTATACCTACTCAATCTATGAGATCTGGTTTCACAACAAAGAGGAAATATCAAAAAATGTTCAGTCACACCCTTTCGTAGATGAAAAATAGAATAATATACTTTGTAAAAGTAAATGTGCTCCTGAATCGAATGTACCTACTACTGCTATTTCTATTTATTTATATTAACCGGCAGACAGTGGTGACTGAGTTTGTTGCGGCGCTTCTTCTCAGCACTTGCCAAATGTTGGTCTCGAAGCGCTGGTAGGGTAAAAAGATTATGAGACATGTAGAGGCTCGTTAAGAGCAAAATGACGATTTGTAAGAACTATTTATTAGTCTAAACAAATAAAGAAATTTTGACTTTGACTTTGACTTTGTGTTTTCTGTCATTGGTAGAGCCAGAAAATTATGGTGACGAGGGGATGGAGAATAAGTGAATTTTTTTTTCATTTTCAAAGAAAAATGGATAGAGAGGAGTGTACGGAACTCCTATGCGCAAGTCTGACTCTCACTTGACCAGATTTGTAGCAAACTACATCATTACACGCATGGAAGTAAAATTTCATGCATTACTTTTGTCAAAAAAAAGCGAATCTAGCGTCTACGACTATCTAAAAAAAAAACTTGGTGGAATTGTATCTGCTTCAGCTTATTTTAACCTTTAATAACTAGGTATCTTCAAAGTTTAAGTGGTGTAATGGTGAAATGTATAGGTGTAACGAAGCCTTCACTCAGAGGCTTGGAGCAGCCTGCTTACTTACTGATAAAGGATCCGCTCGTCTTGTATTATCGATATTCTCACATCCTAAATAGATTTCAGATCTCCAAATAACTTCGAACTTTTTTGATCCCTTTTTCCTCTTGTCTTATAACCTCACATACAATAATAAAAAAGTTAATGATCCTGCCAGATCAATTACAACAGATCTCTGATGATGACTTGCAGGTGTACTGTAGCACGTTACAGCGTCATTGACGGTTCCTAACTGGACCTGCGCGTGTTACAAGCAAAAACCACAAGGCCGTGTGCAGGGAAATACCAAATTTCATACGGAGCGGATTGATTATGTACCATTTATAGAACTGCAACAATGATGACCTACTAATTTAAATACATTCTTTATCCTTATTTTTACATCTCTTTGTTTATCTTTCTTGTTAGCTGTGTGCATGTTTCATTTAGGTATCATCATCATACATACTCATTGTTTTTAGCAGGGAAAATAGCAAGTAATTTTTCTGACTCCAAATTCAGGTAAAACAATTATTATTATTACGCTGCTTCAATGGAAATATGACTTACTAAACTAAATGAGGCAATATAATTTTTCGTTAGAATGCATTCGTCTTATCGTTTCTCCAATATCCAAGGATTTCGTCAAGTTAAACTGACCTTACTACACCATGAGATATTATCACAAAACAAATACAATACATTCATTTTGTTTGCACTTTGAACGCGTAGAATAGGTAGGTACATGTCCATTGTTGTTTCAAATGAATTGTGTAGTATAATAAATCGTGCATCCGGTATTGTTTTCTTAGATATTGTATTGTTTAAGTAATTTAATTTCAAGTTTTGTTTCGGTTCAATCGATCCGAGACGAGCTTTATCGGAAATGCCAGTTTACACCTGTTGATATAGATAAAGAAAATAGTTGTATTGTAGACATGGTGTATCATATCATACAGCATAACATGTTGATCAAATCGTGGCTGGCACGTGTTATACAAATTGGTCACCGTAATTTCACACTATCATGTCGATGTTGACATGTGATGCGTCGACGACCGATTGTGTTGGGATTCCCTCGAACACAAATATGAACAGATCTGTCCATTGTTATGTTTACAAATAATAGCATGACATCTTCCTTGTTTAAATAGCGGTTAGAGAGAAAGTTGGGTTATCTCCAAGGGGAAATTCGCAGTCTACAGGTCTGTTTTACTTTACTTAAATATGAACCTACCTACCTACATATTGGAGTTCCAATTACATATTCTTTACCGCCGTTATTTAATTCTACCTGTTTGTCTTGTAATTGTCCAAAAAAAATCACTTTCAACGATAATATCTGACTTGTGCTGGTTCAAGTAAATTCTATTTTGTGTAATTGGTAACTTTGTGTGGTGTAAAGAGGATGGCATATCTAGCTTAACACTGCAAAACAGTTACTGGCCATAATCTTGTACTATCGGCAGCAATGTTAACTACCCATTGCCGGTCATGTCATCTCGTTCTATCCCAAAGAATCAACATTTGATGAGAGCGAGAGCAAAAATGGAAACGGATAGTTAACACTGTGTCCGCCGCGATAGTACAGTCGAAATAAGTGCGATTTCTCAGCAAACATGTTTTTACAGACAGTCATATTATATCTCTGATGTGCTCTACAATAACGTGTCTACATATAATTTGTTCTCCAAATAGTAAATAGGTACTCAAGTCGCTGTATCCACACAAGTGTGTAAGAGTACAATAAGACAATGCCGTGTCGTCACGCCTGGTACGTTGGACACGCGTTCACAATTAATTTGCGTATCTGATCGCCCAATTGAGGGATAACCCACTGACATAAATAGCTCGAAGGCTGACCACACAAAAACCAGCCGTAATTCTTTTCCGTTTTTTACCAGATCCGTCTAATGGGGAAATTACTAATGAGACGTAGTGTCGTAATAATGGGGAAAATATATGTAGATTCACAATAATGGGAAAATTACATTTCTACCTTAAAGACCGGAAGCTGCGTACAATTCGTGACACTCAAATTGGCCAAAAAGTTGAGGCCTCAACCATATTCTAATTGTAACAAAGACATCTTGCGAACTTTTTGACACTGACTGTGCAACACAAGAACAGTCATACTTAGTTATAAAAATACATGTAGGTAGGTATAAATATTTCACCTATAAAATGATGCTTTCTTATCTGTATTCGTTTGTTTGTTGCTTGGAGTATGAAACAAGTTTCAGCGCGTATACATTTTGGCATTCATAGAAAAACTAGAAGGCTAGAAAACTAACACTAACTATATTAACTCTATCAGTAATCTTTCAGTCACTACACTATCACTGAAAAAATAAAAACAAATTGTAACCACTCATCAATGAATTAACCAAAAAATGGTAAACTTTAAATATATCTAGTTTTCGGTTCATTTAATTGAACGTAATCTGTTTATGGATACAGCAACACTCCCGCCCGGGCGGGTTTATTGCTACGAGTCGTAGCATCAGCGACTACGAAAATGTAGACTAGGCTCCTGGCTAGTTTCTACGCTTGCTCCAAAACAGCACTCTTTTTGGCTGCAATGCCTATGGACAAAGTAATGCTCGTGGCAGTTTTTGTAAACATACTCGTAGTAAATAAAGTACAAATAAGAGTGAAATATAACGTCATTGTATTTAGACGCACGTTCTCCTATCGCTTATCGATTACATCAAAAACTGATTGATAATTTTATTTGAAAAGTTGTATATGTATTTTTTGCGACGTATTATAATGTACCTACTATTTAGATAAAAAAAAAATTACACAGATTTTTTGGCCAAACGTTTACTCGGTTCGGTATCAAATTGGGATTACTAATGTTTGGCCAAAAAACGTTTCCCAAATTATCACATCGCAAACAACGTTTCGCAAATTTTCATTTGGCAAATTCTTATTTGGCAAAACAACTTATTGCAAACTTTTAATTCGCAAATGTCGTTTTTGGCATATTATTGTTTAGCAAATTATTGTTCGGCAAAGTATGTTTTGCCAAATGTTTCATTTGGCAAATATACAGGGTGTTAGGTAAATGGGTATATGAGCCGACACTAGCCCATGTTAGCATGGTCATATAAATGGTATGGTGAAGTCAGAAATTTGATATCATATTTTTTTTTTTTAATTTTCATACAAAATAAATTTTATAAAATCCGACTTGTATGAAAATTAAAATAATTAAAATGAAGATATCAATTTTCTGACTTCACCATACCATTTATATGACCATGTTAACATGGGCTAGTGTCGGCTCATATACCCATTTACCTAGCACCCTGTATTTCACGATAAACTATTTACAAAACAATTTGATTGGTGCATAAAATGGAATACAAATTAGCTTGTGGTTATTATTTTGTTTAGTGGGTAGTTAATATAAAATTTGTTCTTAATTAATTTTCATATTTCATTCTTTTTATCGAAATTTCCAAATGATTTATTAACAATAGAGGTGATTCTAGCGCTCGGCGGCCGCTGCCGCGGCACGCTTCGCTCGCCTTCGCGCGTTAAGGATCACTGTTCTAACCTAACCTAACCTACTATTTTCTGCAATACCTACTTTCTGCAACTATACTATTTTCTGCTATCTCTTTGTTTTACATAAAATTCTTGTGAAAACCACGAACATGTGCCATATTATGCTTTGATTTGTGGGTAACGGTGGGTAAGTATGTGAAATGTCAATTTGACCAAACAAATTATTTGGGATATAATATTTGGCAAAATAAAACATTTGCTATATAAACATTTGCCAAGTAAAATTTTGCCAAATGATAATTTGACCAAATGAAATAGTTGCGAAAAGTACAGTTGCTAAAAGTTCATTTGGGAAATGAAACTTTGGCGATAAGTTGTTTGCGAAGTGAAATTTGGCGAAAAGTAATTTGGCCAAACGGAAGGATACCATCAAATTGACATTCAGGAAAATCTCGTTTAGTCCATTTGTGTACTGTCCTTTGTGTCAATTGCCTAATAGATTTCGAAGCAGTAGAAAATCAGTGTCAAACACTGTGTACAAATGATGGTTTTCAACACAGTGTGGTTTGATTGTGGAATCAATGTATTTTTATGTGTAGTCTTCATATTTGCTCATATGTTTACTTTGTATTGTGCGTAAGATACATCCGTAATATACACCAGTACGGAACTGTTGCTGTTTTATAATATTAAGAGATAACTTGGAAATACCAACGACTTAACTGTCGGTAATTCCGCCTAAGTACATCTAAACAACACGCACACATACAAGCTCGTCTCCATGACCACTGACTCATTTGCATCATGGAAGAAACTGAAATATTTCCATAAATAGATAGGTTATTACCCGTGTTGATGCATTTTGTTTGAAAAATTGCGTAATTATTGACAGAGAAGGTATTGTGCATTGTTACCTATAGTTACTTACTTAGTAACTAACAATTAGTAAGACAAACGTATGCGTCCGACAGGGCATATAGTTAAGGTAGTCTTTACCTACGTTTCGGCTAATGGTCAGATCATCTGGGTCATGTAACAGTAAAATCCACAAACTGTTGTAGAACTAGCCATTCATAAATTCAAAGCACATATTAAAAGTACCTTAATGAAAAAGGGCTACTATAAAGTCGATGATTATTTAAAAGATAAAAATGTTTGGGATGCGTAACTGTCTAACTCGCATAAATATTTATAACTAGGTATGTATTTTTAAAGCCTGTAAACCTTTGAAAAAGAGGCTGACAATAGTGACTGTGTTTCTTGCGCTGCTTCTTCTCAGCACTGGCCCATTTATTGTCCTGAAGCAGTGGTAGGGTTAATACTGGGACGTGTAAAAGTGCTTTTTTAAAGCCTATTTACAGAAATAAATGAGTTTTATGAGTTTTAAATGTAAAATGGTTCAAACGTACTTAGGGACAAATAGGTAGAGTCCATCGGGTAGTCACCTGGCCCTCCTCTGTCCAGTCCGTAAAGGCGAAGAGCATACTCTCACTCAGGAACTCGCTTTGTCGAAGTTCTGACCAAAAGAAAGTTTAAACATGACTCGAGACATAATACAAAGTCACTATAGAAGAGCCTAATTGTAAAGTAACAATAAATATATGTAATTCATTGCATAGATACTCGTATACCTACAACATAATTTATTCAGTACAAAATCTGCCATTAAATGGTGTAATCAAGTTGATAAATTACATATTATTTAACCGACTATAAATATGAGAGGAAAATGGAAATTGCTCGATAAATTTCTTGATAGGTAAATCCCCGAGATCTAAACAAATTCTAGGAAAATGCTGCAACTATTTCCTATGTCAGGGGTAGTAAGCCTAGTGCCTACGACATAAAATGCATTTAAAGTAGAGTAGGTGCTATGCTATTAAATATTAACCGACGGCTATAGCGACCATAAAATAAAAATAAAATATATTACTGTAAAATTCAGAAACGTGCCTTCTTGTCGCTAATAAACTAGTTCCGTCTCCTTTTTGCGAGTGTTCCACTGATGATGTCAGTCATGAGCAGTCTGCCCATCATATCTTGTGGGAGTGTGATCTTTGGAAACATGAACGTGATATAATGCTTAATTCAATACAACATACATCTGTTTCCGCAATTTATTACACCGATCTTGTTGCGACAAGGAAAAATTTCCGTGCTTTTAAGCGATTTTGTGAAAAATATTATTGGCAGGTAGTTGCTAATTGCTCATAAGATAGGCCCCCTTAATTTAATTTATTGTCCGTGGTGCATAATAATCTTTTCTTAAAGGTTTTAAACCTTTGTTTGTCACCTGTCATCCGCTTTGCAATGGAGGGAAGTCGAACCTTAATTTCGAACTCCTCCTGTGTTCTTCTGATTAATTTCGTTGCGGGTCCAATGACAGTTCAACTTTCCCCCGGGACAAACTTGACCTTTATTGGTTGGGTTTTTGTGGCGGTCAAGCTGTAGATCCTGGCGACACAAGAGTTGCAGTGGTGGGAACGAGAGGTGGGAATAGTCCCGTTCTTCTTGTCGCTAATGCTTATTTTCGATATCGGAATCTAAGTTAAAATAATCACTTGCTCTCTACTACCTAAACTAAACGATCTCCATGCAATCAGAAAAGCGATCTCTTTATCTCAACAGAGGCCTAGTATCACAGAATATTTCTATTTAAAAAAATTAAAATGTTTTTGTTTACTGTCACTTTTTATCCGTCCAATTTAAAGAAAATGTGACAGTGGCAGTTCTAAAAGGCTGGTCATCTCTGACCTAGGTCATGCGATTCCGCTGTCGCCGACTGATACATTTATTTACGTCATTGAAAATATTGAAATCCACTATTGTGGCTGTAGTGATGTTGTTAAAACGGTGGACAGCCTTAGGTAGTTTCATAAATAATAAATAAAATCTATACTTCTATACTAATATTATAAATGCGAAAGTAACTCTGTCTGTCTGTCTTGCTTTCACGTCTAAAACACTGAACCGATTTTGATGAAATTTCGCATAAAGATAGTTTGAGTCCCGGGAAAGGACATAGGACATTTTTATCCCGGTTTTTGAAACAGGGACGCCGCGATAAAGTTTTTCTGTGACAGACAGTCGGGCGAAGCCACGGGCGGAAAGCTAGTAGGTTATAATTTTAATAATTTTTAAGAGATAGGTGATAATCGAATATTGATGGTCAAAAGAAGCTTTTGATTCTTGCATTTCACTGTTTCTACATTTTCAGTTATTTGTTACTAGCTTTGTATGCAACCTACTTATCTAGTTCTTCAAATTAAAAACTTTCTACAACTTTATACGTCGCAATTCTAGTGTCATAATTTATGAGCCTACCCTTCTTCACGAGTCTGTCATGGTTGAGTCGAACGGACAGCTTAAATAAAGTTCCTTCCAAAGTATTATTTCTTTATGTATAAACAGAGAAGACAGGCCTGCGTTGAAAGGCCTTGGATCATTAGTTCTTTCACTGAGTTGAAATTGTCTATTTTATTTTATCGTTTATAGAGGACCAATCGAACTTGTATGCGTATTATTTACCTAAATTGCTGAAGATTGAGATTATTAGGTATCTAGGTACTTGATTTTTTTTGTATGTACCTACAACAAGGCAGGTATTTGACCCCAATCGCACCTGGTGTTAAGTGGGATGCAGTCTATGATGGTACATATCTGCCATGTAAGAGTAGGCTAGACGCACACCGTTGATTTTACGTCGGCCGATAGTTTAGTCGGGCAGTTGATCAGTATGGGCATGTATAGGCGTGCGCACACTACGCCGATTCGATTTGGCCGATTCTTCATACAATTAAAATCGGGCACAACTATCGGCCAACTAAAAATCAACGGTGTGCGCCTACTCTAAGTGTATTATTATTTGTTCCAAACTTTCAATTGACTTTAATTGTTTTAAAGTGGGGAATATAGAAAGTATAATCTTGTTTTCGTTGTTTTGACTAGCAGCATGATATCGTCGGTCCATACATACTTGCATACACGTACTTGTGAACTGTCACGTATACTCTCATCGAAAATCATCGGTATACATGTGCTAAACGTGACTAAATGAATATTTGGTCAGGCGATATCGGACGATATCCATGATATTATTTTTTTCACTGAATCTTTGTATTGATACTACTTTTATTAGATGTTATGTATTTATTAATAGTTGTTATATTGTATTAGATACGAACTTATTTTCAACCGCGTGGAATTAATTAGGAAACTATTGAAACAAGATATTATAAAAATAAGTATGAATTTTATTATTCAGCTGTTTTCTAAATTGAGATAATATTCGACATAAATACAGTAAATAATCGAAATGTCGTGATTTCATCACTTAAAGCTTCTTAAGCTTAATTAATACTAAATAAGTTAAAATAATAGGAAATATTAAAACCTATGAGATTCGATGCCTTTGGCACTATAGACTAAGTCCCATAGTATTAATAAAATCTTGAATTACAGAGGAACTATGCCCAAAGCATCATGGACATAAGCAATCATGAAAATCATGAGCACATAATAATAAGACATTACAATAAATTAAATTAACTAAAATTCGTATTACTTAAAATAAAATCATAGTGAAAGAGAGCAATCGGTAAAGATAGAGACGCACTCATTAGTTTAAAGAACCGTCTGACTAGTAGCAAATACTTTACAACCTAAGTATTGAACTAGATAAATGCTTACCTACCTTACATTATAGAAAATGGAATAACAACCTACTATATCACAAATTTAGGAATGGCGCAAAGGCAAATTTACGCTCGATCACTTAACTATACGTATAAAAATAACTAAATACTGAACAGTGATGTCAATCGTACAAATGTGCAGCTACACAACTACATAATTCACAAATACATTGGAGAGTCCATTATCTAAGTACAAATGCCTATTTACATTAAACACCAAAAAGTTACGAAACAAAGTGGATCACTCACAGCACCTTTTGGCCCCAATTTTCACTATCCTACAATAAATAAATTAGCTAGCCTACATCTAAACATAATACTGTTGTGTTTTCTTTAATACGAGCTAAAATAAGACACACGAGTCAGTCAACATTAGAAACTAGTCACATAAAGTCTATAAAATTTCACAACGCGTTCCCATCTTTGATGTCGACTAGGCACCTATTCTGTCTTCTTCACCGACTGTCTTGAGATTTGGTTCACCTTCGAGCTGAGTTTCACCGTGTCACAGTTTGTCAGGGATGCTCACTTCAGCGCTCGCCTCCGTGGCTCGCATGCGCACTTAGACCGATTCCACCTCAAATTCTGGTTCCGCTGTAACAAAAAGAGAGGACTTTGCTGACTTTGCTTCTAACCAAGCGCTTAGATAACAAAATATAAAATAATAGCCTTAGACGAGATGCTTGTTGGTTACAAACGCCACAAGTGTTAATAATGATGACATAAACCATCGACAATCTATTAAAACAGACAGTCAGATGCGATTTAATTGCAAATAGTGTTAGCTACGAAAACATTTTAGCGTCGATAAGAGTTTAAATAGGAAAAGATAGCGTTTGAGTCAACAGAAAATGATTTCACAACTGGTCTAAGGCGGTTCGTACATCAAAAGCTCAAGATCCGAAGATAATGGATGTCTAAACGCAAACAAAATCAAAACGAGACATCTCGCTGTAACACGTCGAGGATTTACTCGGACGCGTTAGCTCTGACGAGTTGCACTATATTCGATTGTATCTGTTTTCTCATCCACCAAAAGATGCTGGCAAGACGAGAAATACAAAGAGAATCGATTTAACGTAATCAATTTGCAAAGTAGACTTCTGCAACAGTCACAACATCGAAAACAAAAAAAAAGTGAAGGAGAAGCGAAATGTTAAAAGAAAAGGAAGTGCTGACGTTTGCGAGATGGTACACAAATGCATGCGTGTTTCCACACCTACGTTAGTGGTGACATCCATCATCTTACAAACCTTGCGTAGGCAACTCCGCCTCTCCTCCATGTTCGGACACTGACAGGAGCACTTACGAGGATTGAACACTCTATTCTCCTCGCACTTCTCGCCCGACGCCGAGCAGCAGCCGCAGGCCTCGTGCTCCTCCACTCTGTACGTGGAGCACGTTGCTTTGTTGGTCTTCGCGTTGTATATTCGAACCTGCCAAAAAATTCACGGTTAGAAACGACTGAATCATCAAAGTGCGTTATGTCATTATTATCATTAAGTTGCGCAAGAAACACAGGCCAACAAGAAACCGTGTCAAGGACTCGTTTGAATTAGCAGAGGAGAGATAAACAGATAATGTGATAAGCAGTGTCATTTGAGCTGATTACTTTGACGGTGGGTAAAAATACAAACATAATTTTTGGGTATGTGTCCTTGGGCTATTTGTAATAGGGAGTGATATTCACAATAGGTTAGTGACTTGTGTGGTTAGATAAGTTGAAATGGGATGGTTGAGGTTGTAGGTACTTACGGGTATGTTCCTATGGACGATTTTGGTGGGCATGCAGCGGGAGCCGTATGCGGCGTGGTCGCAGAGCCCGACGCAGCGTTTGACCCATACCGCGCTTGGGCTCACCTGGGGATTTATGATCACGTCAGAACATTGTCTCGGATTCTCATCATCATCATCATCATCAACAGCCCTTTACAGTCCACTGCTGGACTATGAGCCTCCTCCACTATAGTTGCCTCGGATTCTCACGCGTGCCTAACGATGCGTATACACGTTATCACTGCCCAAATTGGAATCTTTTCGCCCCCAGGAAAGGCTATCGATGCTGATATTATAATAAGGTGCAGTTTTGTATTACGATTTTGATATTCAATTTTCACTACCGTAAGTACACATACGGCAGGTAGTGTTCTTTTCCAGAAGTGAAAACTTTGCGAGTAAAAATGCGGGTAAAAGTTTTGATTAATGTGCATATTAAATCATCACTAATTTGGCGATTGTATATCAATACGTGCCTGAAGGTGCTTATCAGAAAATTATCTTAACAAATTGCACAAAATCTATTTATTTATTCTTGAAGTTTAAAAATTTCTCTTGGTCTATATTATAAAAGAAAATCGTCGTGAGTATCTTGTTGATATTATGTGTCACAGCTCTAGAATACACTGATAATGTCACTGTCATACATCACGATCTGACACGCTGAAGGCGCTAATTGGTTTCTCAAAGTAACATTTTTCTAAGTTGCGAAATACTCTAATGCCTATCGTAAAGAGTTCAATGAATGGACGAATTAAAACCAGAGCGCCCATAATGAAGTTATTATTTAAGTAATTATTTAATGACATTCTTAATAAAATACTTATCTCAAGTAAATTGAAGGCATGATAATGCAATAATTGAAATATAATCAAAATAATTTACCAGTTGGGCAAAAGTCTCACTGTTATCAAGGTTCAACTGCCTAATAATGTCATACAGCTAATAGAATTTTCCGTATCATGATTGTGTTTTTAACACCGATATTGCACCAGGTCAGAAAAATAGTGGGCGGGGACAGCTGCGGTTACATTAGATTACATTAGATCAAAGAGCCAGCAAAGCATATTAACCGGCTTAAAAAATCAGTTCATCAAAACAAATCCGTAAGCTTGCAGTCAGAGAATAAAAGTTTTAAATTGTTATTAAATATTTGAAGATGTACCTGTTCATATGTGGCTTGAGGGGCTAGATGTACGAAAACTTCTTTGGGGGCGCCACAACTTGACTTGTTCATGATTTCATTTCGCTCTCGATCGTGATCATTAGAGCAGGGAACTAGCAAAAAACAAAAAAAAAATCGTTAACACAATTTTCACAACAATTAAAAAGTTTTTAAACTTATTGCGAACTTTTCAAAACTTTACAAACAAATGTTACAAAAGCTTTAATTGCACGTTTAATACTCTCAAATTGTTTTAATAAAACTGTTTATATTAAAAGTTACATCTAAAACTTATTTCAGGTTGCGGAAAAAGTTTTGAAAACTTTCGACGTACCTTTCTTGTAAGCGGACGACTCGTACTCATCCGTCCCTTTCCGGAACTTGGAATGGTGTACATGTGCAGCTTCCACTACCACCACTAACGCCACGAACCACAGTAGTTTGGCCATCGTTATCAATATCAAGTAATCACTGAGCACTGTATTCACTTATCACGAGCGTGTAACTCCGTGCGTGTTGCTTCGGACGCGGTCTGTTGTGATCTGGTGGTGGCGGTGACGGGGTTTGGTTTTAAGCCGGCGCACACCTGCGGTTGCGTCACCGCCCTACGTAGCGGCGACGTAGCCGTGGAGGTTCGCCGAACGCCGCCAGGATCGAGGAAGTGTTACACAACGTCACGACACGACACGCCTGCTCCTTTCTACTTTCTTCGTTACGGTTAGAGTTATCTCTTTAGCTCGCGCCAATTGATTTTGACAATCTTTTGTGTCATTACATCTCGAGTACTCGAGTCTATCTCACCGCATTCCTGTAAATTCTGTTTTATATCGGGGGTAAATAGTATTTACTTTAGGAGCATGTTTGATCTTAAAGATGCTTTCTATTATTTCTATTGGTTGAGATTGGGGTCAAACTTGAACTTAGTCTCCTATAAAACAGATAAAAACCAGACATCGAACAGTCTCAGTGATCTTTTCACTTTACAATCAAAGATGGTCTATTCTCATCACTAGAGATGTAGACTTTTATCAGTGTTTTAAGACTGCTATTTTTGTATTGTCATTATGATTTTAGTTATGATCTAATTACCGAACGGAGAAATCTGGCGCCCGGTCGCTGAAATCTTATCAAATTGCCTGAAAGATACGAAAAGAATTCGATAAGCGTAATCCATTATGACGGTTAATCAGTGTAAGTGTGTTCCAAATGATGCAATTTATAGTCATATATTTTACAATTACTCTAATCTTAATCGCTATTATTATTGATATTATTACCATCTATTTGATGTAAGCTCTCGATATAAGTTATTAGAGATCGCGACTACTATCAATGCAGTTTACATTCCTGGAAAATTTTCCTCGTCCTCTGTTACAAAAGCTGCATGAAAGTGAACAACTGCTTCTTAACTACTAAAACTGTCATTTCGTTCGGTCGTTGTGGAAATCTTTGGGGGAGGCCTTTGTCCAGCAGTGGACGTCATTTGGCTGAAACGAACGAAAACTGTAATAACTGTTAATCAGCCTGTGAATATTTAAGGAAGCAAGTATAATGACTTACTTATTTAACGCACGTCACTAGATAAGGAAAATTTAGTTCCTGGGGCGAAGTATACCGACAGCATTACATTATGTATTTCTGTACATAATACTCAATTTTACTGACTAGTCGTACAATAACCGAAATATGTAAGTTCAAAGTCCTTGTGGATAAAGTGATTCATTTTGTCATATCTCTGCGTGACTTTATAGCTTCGAAAGCCTAGCCCTTATCACTCACCTGCAAATAATATTTTAAGATTACCTACATGTTATAACACATTAAATTGTTCTTTTTTCCCACTAAAAGAAGTTTTATCGACTTTACTATTCCTAAGTTCTAAATGTATTTGTAGTTCCTAGAATAAAGTAGAGAAAATCGAAGCTTAGATACCGAAACCTAAGCTTAAAGTTCACTGAGGAACTTAAAACCAATAGATTTTGATTCCGTACAAAACTTGATAGGTAGTAGCTCATAACGAAATCACATGACCTAACCTAACAGAATGCTCGGCATGTCACCGTATTTACGTAAGATTAGTATTATTTTTCCGCTCTATGTTTGTTATAAAAGGTTATCGAGGAATGTTTCAAACAATAATTGTTAGTAAGAACTTTCCAAGAGATGTTTAAGTATTACCACTGCATGTTTATTATACAAAGACACCCGTTTTCTTACGCTTCTATGACCCTTCAAACGCCACCGTGGTTATGGAGCAGAACTCGGAATCTTTAGAGGATAGATTCAATTCGTAGATCATAATATGAATATCATTGGGTAGTTTCCAATTTAAGTGTACTTAAAAGAGGATATACGAGTACCTTGGTCAAAATAGCACAGCAGGCGTGTCTGAGTGTTTTGTATCCAATTCTTTTCTGCGACCTGCTTGGGTACCTACACCTGCAGGTGCACCTATCTACCAGGTGTACCTGCAGGTGTAACTATCAAAACTCATAAAACTTAATCAGATAAACATAGCTATACTAATTGATTCATTCAAAGAAATCTTCTCCAACTCTTCTTTAAAAAGTGAAACGTCGTTATTAAACTCGACTTTTACTAAAACAACATTAAGAGCAGTTAAGTATCAATTAAGTAATTGTATTTTTATTTATAAATTAAATAGATCTAAGTAATTACCTACTTAAGTGCTTAATTAGCACAGCATCGATTAGGAAATTATACCTGCTTGTTATTTATTAAACTTAATAATAATTGTTGTCATTAACCGAATAATTAGGTGTCAATTAAATTGTTGATATTTAATATTTAAGTATATTTTCGTATTTTGTTCATGTATTGTGAATAATTAGTATTTCGCTATAAATAGATTGATTGCTGCATTAAGTGGTAATTATGCTTTTTAATTTGTTTGAGCTGCTACGGGGTTAAAATGTACCACTTTCAAGCGAAATAAAGTGATTTGATTTGAAACAGTAGTCAACTTAATAATTATGACGTGCTCGTACTAATGAAGTCACAGGAATCCTGTGACTCCGTCAACCATTTCGAACGAATCGCCTGCAAGTTAATCACAGTCCTACCCTGCAGTTAAGCTTAACGAGCTTTTGCATCCTATTAATTAATTTCGCAGAAAGAACTGATTAAAACAGCATATAAAACGTACATTCTAGGAATGAAAATGCTATACGTCATGCATGGTGCGCGTCACGAAGTCGTGACGTCACTAACTCGACAATGGTGTCGTAGCGACGTGTTCACAAAAGCTCACGGATGGTTACGGTTCAAGTCAACGACTTATGTTTAAAGTTGTACAGTTTTCATACTGACTTTAAGTAACTTTTGCTTTGAAACGGTTTAGGATAGTAAATCTTATAAATATTGTGATCAAGCTATAATGCCGTTTAGAAGGATAGAGTAAGTATAATGACCGCGAACTAATAAACGCAGCGTTTCATGAGGGCACCATCCGATATAAGGTATTATCCGATATGGATAATTTGGATATAGATAGTATATCGAAGTCGACTCTACCACTCTACGTTCACATTTAATTTTTTATTTTAAATTTAATTGAAGCCAATTTCATCAGATTCAAGCCTAATCTTAAACCAGTCGGGTAAAGAGTGTATTGGCCATTATTTGCGTCCGATCTACGGCTCTACCTTTGAAGCGAGAGGGTCCTACCTACTCTCCACTAGACAACACAGGTGTATTTATAGTTATTAGCTATTAATGCGCTCTATCACATTGTTTTGACTGGTTCTGCCAGTCACGTTCCTTAACTATGCACTAATTAGTTATTGCATAATTCGTCTTTCTAGAAACACTATTTTGACTTTAGGTTGACTGATTATTTTCATCCTTTTATTTACACACCTAATGATTTATTCTCTTGCTTTAACTCGTCATCTTTTTGTATCATTTTTTACTGTAATAATTTAAAAAACAGCTTCATTGATTCTACAGGAACAGTTAGACAATCGGACCAACAATTTTCGTATCAAGAGAGTCCCAATAACTAACACATAGACCAAGGATTCTATTTTTGTTTGGGTTTCTTTAACGGCTAAAGGTATAGGTAAGTCTTGCCTATAGGACTTGCAGTACTGGCAACGAGAGTTGGGAATGTTTGAGAAGAAAACACAGATCACTTAAAGTATTCAAAGTACCAGTTCTTATGAATAAAAGGTTCAAACAATCCTCGCCAGCAGAGGTGGCAGACAGCCCGGCTCGTTGGCGTCGGTATTCAAGTAGTAACTTCTAAAAATACCGGTCATGCGCTCAGGTCAGGTGCTCATTCATCGCTGTGGCGATCATCTGATACCACGTCGAGAAGTTTCACGAGACAATCGCATTCTAAAGAGAACGAAAGTAACATTAAGAGTATGTACCGTCGGTGAATGGTGGAATATCGCAAATTCTCTATTAAGTACATTTAATGTACAACAATTGAAAAATGTCCTGATAGAAAGCTTTAGTGAAAGATTTCATCTGAAAATTAGGCCATGCCTTCATAAAATTGTTAGATTGAGAAGAGCCATGCTTCTGTGTTTATTACTGTAAAAACATTCATTTCAGTTTCAAAGCGATTACCTACAATCTGGAATAGAATGCGACCATAAGGTTAAATGTTCACTGTGAAATACCAATAAACTCATAATGTACCTATAATGCTAATATTATTGGCTATGACTAACTAGCACATACTCTTTTTTCTAATTTAAAAAATATGTCTATTATACAATAAAATCAGGCATTTAAAATGTAAATTGAAATATCGATATCCGTCTGCTCCTTTGATTTGGGCAACTTTAAACATCCTTGACCCCAAAGTTTTGCACTATCATGGCTATGACGTAGAGTCATTGAATCAACGGTACCCTCTATTGGCCTTATACAATTCAAATAGAGTCCACTTTTGGTAGAAAAATATTGGGTATATTGTAAAAGGCAATGACGCGTATTTCAAGATGACTACGAGCTGTTCAAACAAGCCTGTATAAGGCACCATTTGTCATGTGTGATATGAGCGGGTTTTACTGTAACCTCCGTAGAACTTGCTAGGTATATTATATAATATTATGAAATAAGGTAGCATTTTCCTTCAAGACATATAAAGTAACTAAAGTAATTTAATACTTTGGGTATAGCGAAAACAGGAGATTATTATTATGCCGATTCCTGCAGTAGATTAAAGTCGCCGGATTTCCATAATCCTGCGACTTTAATCTACTTTAAGATCAACGTGTAAAAATACTTTTCCAATCCAAAAGGGGTGATTGTAGTGGAATACATTACTATTTTTTTTAAATCCTCGTATAAATTGACAAATCAAATGTTGCATTTTGTGTGAAATGGAATTGATTTTTACAGGCAAAGGATGGACGATATTTTTTTTTTTTTTTTTTTTTTTTTTTTTTTTTTTTTTTTTTATGCTAGACAAGGCAGGTATTTGACCGCAAATTTTAAATTTATTTTCCTGGTCCTTTAAAAGCCTACTTATTTAATGTATCCTTAATACAATAATACCCAGATTGGCTTTGTCATTCGCAGAAAACATAATAAACTATCACTTAATAGTCCAGTCAATGAATGCCTTAACGACGGTGTAGAGAGAAATCCGTGGAACACAATTTCTGACCTCGGGACTTCATTTAGACTAGTTAGGAGATGAACATAGCAAAAGTCCCCGCCCTTAGCCCTTGAGCCGGCAGGGAGAGGGGGGTTGAAAGGTACCACTTTTCGGTTTTTCGCTTAATCCTCGGAAACTATGTGATACTAATTTATGTGCATTAACCTGAATAAGGCGTTGACCCCACTTACAATAATTCATGGAAACAGGTATATTGCTGATAGCTTAGTCAACCAGTTAGCTTGTTACGTACGATGGTGAAATAGCTTCAGGTTGTACCTATGTAGGCTACATACTCGTATTTATGACCATAACATTTGCAATTCGCCTATGGAATAGTGTACAACTTGTTTAAATTCGCATGTTAAATACTCTCTAATACTCTAAACGGAAAGCAGCAACTTTCAACGAATCCATTCGTTGAAAGTTTTGGTTGAAAAGCTTGAACATTTTCATCCTGCTAGACATCCGGTCCGTTATCGCAAGCTTTTAATCCCATTAACGTTTAATCCTGTTTATGAAAGAGAGTTCAAAAATTTAAAGAACGATTGGAACGAGTTTCCTGAATAAGTACTGTGTGTAGAATTCCTGGAACTGGTGTAGTAGATTTAAGAACATAATATTGATTTCATTGAAACAAAGCTATCGTAAATACTAACTACCTAAAGAGAACCGGGTAACTTATTGCCGTTATCACTATTATCATCGGATATCAAATATTCCATAGAAAAGTAAATTCTCCGGGTTTTTTTCTCATCGTCTTATCAGACGATGGCTGCGAAAGCTAAATACCTGTTTATTGAATATTTTTTATGATATGGCACAAATCTCGTGACCACAATATTGGCGTGTCCATTACGTTCACTTAGGGAGCTTATAACGCGCTTGCTTCGTGCATGTAAAAGTACATTAGTCTAATTCGTACAAACTACTGGGGCCGATGGGGCAGCAAGGTTCTGGAGTGGAGGCCACATACCGGAAAACGCAGCGTGGGACGTCCACCCACAAGGTGGACCGACGACCTGATAAGGGTAGCAGGAAGGCGCTGGATCAGGCCGCTACCAACCGTGCGATGTGGAAAGTCATTGCTGCGCGCCTTCTTGGCTGGTAGCCTCAATATGGTCTCGATCAAGAGGGCGCGCAATCCGCGATCCTCGTCGTATAATGGTTCCCGCTGAAAACCAGCTTCTCGACATGGCGCTTGCTATGTCGCGAATTTAGCTGAGCGGACGCCACTTCAGCATAGTTTATAGTTTAATGTTATGTACTGTATTTTTATTTTATTTCTTTCTATGCTGAATAGTGTTCTTATTCTTATTCATTGGGGGAGGCCTATGTTCAGCAGTGGACGTCCTATGGCTGAAATGATGTACAAAGTACTACAAAGGGACTATTCCCACCTCTCGTTTCGATCGCTGCAACTCCTCTGTAGCCAGGATCTACAGCTTGACCGCCAATAACATCCCAACCAGTAAACGTCCCGGGGGAAAGTTAAACTGTCTATTGCTATCTTGTTCGTATATGGAATCCTTAAAGGTTGGTGACTATTCATCTTGGCACGCTTCTTTCATGATTATTTAATCTTGTGTAATATCGAATACAGACAACTGAAAAAGATAACGGGTATTCTGATCGATCAAGCATTAATCCATTTATCGATCGGTTGGTGAATCATTTCTTTTGATGTCACCCGTTACTGGTACATCTTGATTAGTGAAAGTCAGAGTAAAGTCACATGTTTGTAGGTACCACAATTACATGATGTTTATACCGCTAGATTGTGAAAAATTTTTCATGTTTCAGTGATTGTTCACGTTTCTGCAATACATGACTCACAACACAATCTATTTTATAGCAACTTGTACGCAAAAGCTGTCAACTGATTTTATTGTGTCTTTGGTTCTTATTGACAGCTTAGCGATACCGATGCTTCCTTTTGCGTAATGCGCGCTTTAACTTTTAATCCCTTAGGGCTGATTTTTCAATCGTCGGATAACTTTTACCTGAAGAATAATTTTGGCACATCGACAGTTTCAATATGGGAAATATGCCAAAAATACAAGTTTATTCTTCGTTTAAAAGATATCTGACGACTGAAAAATCAGCCCTTAAAGTTATAAGACACTGAAGTAGGCTAAAGTCTTTGATTGGGTCATTTAAATATTGAAAGTCACTCATTACTGTCTCAAATGATCAGACTTTCGACTATTGTAATTTTATATTGGTGTTCAGACCAGTTTATAAATTAAAACAAGGCTAAGGTTTAGCGTTATTAATTCATCATCACCATCATCATTTCAGCCACAGGACGTCCACCACATAAGTCTCCTCCAATGATTTCCACATCGCCCAGTTGGTAGCGCCTTCTTATGATGTCGTCGGTCCACCTTGTGGTTGGACGTCACATGCTGCGTTAATTCAATTAGTTTAAATGGGCACTTTCAAATTATATAATTAATTACCAATATTTATGTTATTAAGTTTATCGATTAATAGCAAGTCAATACACCTCTAACACCGCGATAGCCCTGTGTCTATTTCAGATCGTTGTCCAATAAGCAGTACAAGGGGTTAGGTCGAGATCTCGAGAATATGATCGATATTACCTAGATTACGGTTCTAGAAACAATCTTAGACGTGACTTACTTTGTCTTTTTGTAGCAAACAATCCAGAGCGAATAAAATAATACCTACTTGTAATGAAAACATATTTGTATAGTATTTGAAAATCATTCGTTCCAACATTAAACGCTCACAATAACAATTACCAGTGTATTAGACTCGAATCTGTACCTGTCTGTCTCAAAATTGTCGGAGAAAATCTTTTAATGTGAATAGATGTCCATGAATTTGCATTCCATTAACGTTTCCTTAACAAACAAACATGAAGCAAACTCCACCATGGGAATTCCTATTCCATAGATTTCAGTTAATTAAACCAATTAATAGTTCATTTATTCTAATATTGCGTCACTTGTTACACTAATTAATCGTTAAAACTAGCAATGCAAACTAAACTGAATGATTGCAATTTTCTAGAACTTACATGTAGGTAAGCTTATTTTTCCTTAACTTTATATTATACCAGACAACTTATAAAATGAGCATAAAATTCTTTTTTTATAATTTAAACAGAAAGCACCCAGAGTGTGTGAGGATCGAATCTGCGATCATTGGCATAATAGTCAGGTACCTTCTCAAACCACTTCGTCAGGCTATCAGGGAGACGGTAGATACCTATCATCATCGGTCGAAGTGACCTAGGAAGAAGGTAGATGTTTAGAATAGTTGACCCAAATCCTTTCTTTTGGGTGAAGGCGTGAATGAATAATAAATTAGAAGCAAGTCAGCATGACTCTTACTTTCATATTCGAAGATTTTGTAAACACGAAAACTTAATATCATGGTGATTCCAGTTTTGTTAACTAAATATTATTAAACATTCATAACGATTTGTCACAAAAATAAGTTATTGTGTGACGCCCCGGTTAAAATTTTACGATAAATTGTAACACAGTGTGAAACGACACTCGTATTTCCAATGACTTTACGGCGAGAACTTCCTAAAAGGTACATAAAGATAAAAATCTCATGACAATAGGTAAACTCAAATGGGTGACTTAAATATTTCAATCTGCTTATAATCCGTAGATAATGCACGTGTTTTATTCGATTTAAGCCTGCAATAAATTTGCCGTTTCATAATAATAATAACATTTTATTATGCACCACACAAAACAAGAAAAGGAAAATTTCCATTATTTCACTTATTTAATCCTAATATTTCAGACTAGGTATTAAGTCCGGGAGGTGCAAAAAACCTATTTATTAAGATAAGTTTTTCTTTGTGTCGTACCCAGACCCACACTGAACGCAACGAATTTTTTTTTCCCAATTTAAGTATACCAATTTGTAAATAAATCATTACAAAATCGAATTTGGTATGCACGGGTGATATTCCTTTACCCTTTTACCCAGGACTTCATTAAAATAAATCTTACATATTAATTAATATTAAGCCCACCAAGATCTAAATTAGTATTGTTTATAAACACACTGGTATCCCAATAACCGGCGGCCCCGGTGGCCTTCCCCTCAATATATTAATTGATACTCGTACACAATCACAGTGCGTAAGATGCGAAACTAGGCTGTTGCTATAGCGACCGAATGTAAACATATTACATTGTAATAACCCAACAAGCCTTTACTTGACTTACTGGTATGACTAATTAAAAAGTTTTTGCTGGGAAAACTGCCTGTGCCCGTACCACGAAGTGATGATGTGTGATCGTATCGCTAAAAACGTGGACAATACGTGCTTGGTAGGTGTTGGGTTCGTGTTATCAAGTGATAGTTAAGTTTTTTCACTTTTAATAGCTATCAGCAAATCAGTCGGGCTGAAACTTCGATTAGTAGCAAATCTGATCCATATTAAATATATCCACTAATATTATAAAGGCGAAAGTTTGTGACTTTGCGTCTAAACGGATGGAGCGATTTTAATATAAATTGGTATAGAGTCAAGCACCCTAGATTAACACATAAGCTACATTTTACCGCGGGTAACACCGCGGGGCACAGCTAGTAGATCCATATAAACGAAAATTCCAATTAGTTTCCACCATCAATTTATTTATTTATACTGGAGAATTTCATGTGCACGAAGTTGCAAGCACACCTAATATGGCAATGGGCAGTTCAACTCGACTCTACCTCTAACTGAAAGTTCCTGAAACCGGCGCGTGAGTCACAGCGACCTTCTACTTACGCCCACAAAACTATTGTACGTTCGCAGGGCTGGCATTGACCTAATCAAATTCTGAATTCATTTCATCTTAAAAATGTTCGTTCGTTCGTTCGTTCGTTTTAGCCGAAAGACGTCCACTGCTGGACAAAGGCCTCCCCCAAGGATTTCCACAAAGACCGGTCCTGCGCCGCTTGCATCCAGGTACTTCCTTAAAAATGTAATAGATGTAATTTTAGACTTTTCATAACATTATGGTGATTGACATTGTGAAACTAAAAATTGAATGATTTACGCTATGGCTGAATGTGATCTCAAAAAGTTTAGATCCACACGTAAGTCATAATTTTATTGTTAATCGGAAATTTATGGAAATTGTTTATAGAAAGTACGAACTTATAATTCATACATTCGTAGCTCTATTAATTATGTAGGTTAGGTTAATAGATTTCAAGGATTTGTCAAAAGTGAATGACCTGACCGCAGACCGCATCTAGTGTGGCAAATGTATCAATCTAGCCGTTTGAAAGTATCGTTTAGCTTGTCATGCGCCAGCCCTACGTTGCGAGAACAAACAGTAGTTTAGTAAATGAAAGCTTTCAATACACCGGCATGATTAACGGAGCTTAGCGCCCCGTCATCACTGAACAGCTGTTTTTCACACATTGTTGAAGCTCGAGATTCGCCGGAACTGTAACTTACTCATTTATTAAAAGTTCATAGGGGAAGTTAACTATTAAGCTTTTTAAGTATGTACAATAACAACTTAAGCTTTTGATGATACATTGTCAGTTGTATTGTACTCTACATAAGTAACTATTACTAATTACCTGCTAGACTAACATAAACGACACGATATAATCTTTTCATAGCATTATATCATATTAATCCGATATACCCTAGCTATATCCTCAGGAAAGAAACCTTAGACATAGAAATAGACTAGTTCCACCTTTCACTAAATTACATCTAGTTAGCTCAGGAACCTATCATATGTCGATAAAAATATATAACATGACACCTAAGGAAATAAAAGGCATTGAAAAAGATCATTTGTTTTTTAAAAAATTAAAAGAATGGCTACTAAGTAAATGTTTCTACACGTTAAAAGAATTCTTTGATCTCAACTCTAGATAAATAAATAAATATACCTAAGCAATTGTCTGTAATATTGTTATTTTGATCATTTAGATTTTAATATTGTATGTACCTATAATGTTGCAATGCCCTTACAGGGCCATGTTTCGGGACTCTGTATTAATATTTAAGATCCAAATGTACCAACATGATGCAATAAACATATATGACTATGACTATTTTTTGGAGGGGCCATCTTTGATGTAACTGTAAAGTCTTACTTCCAGTGGTATACTACTTAAAAGTGCCTTGGTAAAGATAGCCTCTGAGTTTAAAAGTTTGGGGTTTTCAGGCGGTTTTATGTTTTCATTTTTCGATTTACATTGCAAGACGACAAAATTCACATATTTACTGGGAATTACATGGTTTGTTACATTCAACCAAATAATGTTAAGTTTTATGCAGTTAAGTTCCCTTTTCCCAGAACTATGTTTTTACGATCCGTCACAACACTTATTTATTTATAGACAGCGTTAAAAATACAATGCATATCTATACTTAGCTTCCCTGGCGCAAACAATCATGATTCATTTAATGAGAGAGTTCTCATCCAATACATAATGAGCCAGTCAATATTTACTTCATCAACGTCTATTTTCATCCCAATCTTCACCTTTTCAATTTCTAGGAAGAATTCCTTGTTTACGAATAGTGAGGTGATTAGCACATATCGATATCGGTGAGTCGACAGGTTCGCAATGCTGGACAATTAATATAAACATTCGCTTCAGATGAACTTCCCACGCTGCGTTACTCACGCTTGAGAATAAAAATGATTTATTCACTAATTACAGCGGTATGGTTCAGAGATAATAGTGGTTGAGTAACTAATGATAAGCGTCTGAGGGTGCATTGACAATGCGATATGTTTTGTCATTTGGTAAATGGTTGATTCATTGTTTGATTAAAAGTCTACTTAGTTAGGGCAAACATTAGTCAGACGAGTGAAAATCCCGACAATCTAGGCGCCTAGTTTTGGTCGCATGCTAAAGGGAGATAACACTTTTGCTCACACCTTAACCTACGAATGTTATTGGGTCAAAGAAAAATAAACACAGTCAAAACAGAACGTATGATTTTACAATTTTCTTTTTAAGTTCATGAGCAAATACGAGTGAACAATTTTACTTATCAAGCGTGGGTTTTCAATCATCATCATCATAATCATTTCAGCCACAGAACGTCTACTGCTGAACATGGACCACCCCCAATGACTTCCACATCGCACGGTTGGTAGCGGCCTACCTTTATCAGGTCGTAGGTCCACCTTGAGGGTGGACTTCTCACGCTGCGTTTTCCGCTACGTGAGTTTTCAATTCCAACGTTAATTTTAGCTGTAACATATTTCTTTTTGATAGAAATGGAAAAGAAAATGGTCGCCTTTAAAAATTAACTTAAATAAAAATAAAATAAAATAAAAGAATTATCCTTGGACATTTTACACTGCGCCGCTAGCCCCAAACTAAGCAAAGCTTGTACTATGGGTGCTAGACAACGGATATAAACATACTTAAATACTTTTTTTTTTGTAAATACATACATATTATACATAGAAAACACCCAGTCCAATACAAACAAATATGTTCATGCACACAAATGTTTGTACTGTGCGGGAATCGAACCCGCAACTTGATTTGATTATCTATGCTGATTAAAAATCATCTTTATGTAATATTTTACTAACTGCATCTATTTTTGATGTTGTTCACGTAAAATTGTATTACTTAATACACACGAATTCAACACATGGCTACTAATTTTAAGAAGTTATAACCGTAGTAGGCAAAAAATGCCAAATCTGTTATCGCTCTGCGCCTATCTGGTGTTTGGGCGGGCACGCGCGGCTGAGTCAGCTTCGCGGAACACCGCCACTTGAGGCATTCGTGAGCGCCGGCCTTTGACTCACGTGGTTCGTTAACTTACCAGCTGTCACATCGGAAAACTGATCGCAACGAGTGGGAAATGTGGAAATGCTTTTCAATTGACGCACCGTAGAAGAGACTAATAAATACTAATGTGATTCAATACTGAGCTGTCGATATTTACGGGACTATTCCTATCTCTGATTCCCATCACTGGAACTCCTGTGTAGCCAGAATTTACAGCTTGATCGCCCCTAAAAACTCAACCTCCAAAAAGTTAATAGAATTTATTTGAGTACTGTTATCCGGAAAAGGAAAAGCGTTTATTGACATTACATCTACATTACGTAGTATAGCGAAACCGTATTGAATGGGTGGGCACATCAATTCATAAAATATTTCTATGAGTGGCTGAGTAATAAATAAAGATTCACGATTATGATGACATAGTTGTACAACGATGACGATTACCTATCGCAAAAAACTTGCCCGATTCAATATCGTCTGGCCACACCAAAGTTACGTAAAATAGGCTCACTCTCTACTGCTCTATTATGATGGTCTAAGGCCCGGTTTATGATTTAAGATTTCTAACTTGAGTGTGCTCACCTTCTCATGGATGAATTTAATGTAAAACATTAATACTTGATTAGAAGATGAGCACGCTCTAGCCAATTCAGAAACTGGGCCTAAGAATTGGTGCATCCCTAACGTTAGCTACAGGTCCATGTGACCGCCACGTAGCTCCACCGCATCATGTCATGCACTTAAAGTGTCTGGCACACAGCCGGCACGTGTGTGGTGCAATGGCACTGCGTGACATACCATTCGATTTGACAATCGTTCGTCACCTCGCGCCAGATCACGCTACTACAAAATCTACAGATCTGCCCACGCGGCTGTCGACAGGTAGTCACGTCACCGTCACGCCCCCAATCACGTCGCGATGCAGTTACGTATTCGCTTAATTTAAACGCTCGCGCTCTAAGGCTTCTGTTCACACCTCCATTACATGACGGAGCATTTCTTATGCCCCGATTTTTTCTAAGTTCCGACATTATACTAGTTTGTCATACTCATTATTGGATGGTCCAACTTACGTCACGTGCTAAGTTGCCGCCAATGCCAACAGTGATTCATGACATAGTCTATTGCGGAGTTTTTGTACGTGAACTGGGTTATTTCGGGCACTTACTAACTACCGGTGTTCTGAGAAGCGATCAGTTATAATTGGAGACACTTTTAGCTAATGATCAATACCAATTCATTTTTTAAAACATCAAAAGTAGTGTCGAAGATTTGATCAATAAGACGCCGAAAGATAATCTCACCTATCCTTATCCAGGCTGGGCTGGCTTCTCTAATTACATTGATCCCAACTATGACGTATTCACGAGCTTTAACGTCATCAAATTATTATAGTTACTGTAGCTTTGTAGGGATTTTACATGATTCGATCCTTGTAAAAGCTCAGTAATCATTGCTATTCGGGACACACCTCTTTAAAATGAGATAATTTATGAAACTGAACTCAAGTTTTTTAATTCACTATCCTAGATCATCATCTCGTTGAATTTATAGTTCAAGCGAGAATGATCCAAATGGGATGGGAACTACGATGAAAGTCGTCCCCTGTAAGTGCGTGTTGGCGAAATACTCGCGGTTCATGTCACTCCCACATTGTTACATTAAACACGGCTATTTCCTCCATTCCAGGGATCCACCAACTCATTTACCAGGAATTTGTCTGGAAATATCAAAATTACAATCTGTATGAAAATAATTTTCTGCGAAAAATCACAATTTGAATCTAATACTCGTATGTACGCAATTAAGCATGAATGTTTTCGCGCACATCTTTGGTGCAATCTTGATGTCCTAGATGTAGGTATGTTTTTACTATTGTGAATTACGTAGACTGCTTAGTAGTGATCAAGCCCAAGAGATCAGTCAAATTTGTTGGCATTTCTTCTTTATTTTTATTTTTTCTCCCCTTCGATATTTTGATAGTTTTCTGCAAGACGTTTTGTAAATCAATCCGGACTACATTGTTGTTATTGTGATTTCACATTTGTATTGTCGAACTCTACCATTTTACCACCTGCCTACTTAACAAATAAAGTATAAGATTAAAAATACCCTACATATAATAAACAGTTCGCTCTCTATTTACAATGCAATAACATACCACACATTGACTCATTGGTAGGATGTGCTTTATGACGTTCAAGTCATTATAAAAATATTGGATTAAGATAAAATTCCAATGCGGATTTTGCGTCATGTGTGTGTCCCACAATGCGGTTCTTACCGTCACGATGACGGAACTTCAACTCTTCAATGTACACGGTGATCCGTCTGCTCGTTTGCCTCCTGTCACATAAAAAAACACACTGTTAAATACGTAATAGAAACTCTACATCACACACACAATCTTGTTAACACGTTGAGTGCGAAACCAGGTCTATAGACCTTGTGTACGTCTCGCTTACCGTGCGGCTAAGAAAATTATAGTCTTCCTTGTCGTGCGAAAGGCATAACTTCAATTGGGTCCAGTGTAGGAAAGTGATGAATATATATCTATGATGTATTCTTAAAATATAATGTAATGATGTACCTACCTTAATACCAGGTTTTTAGACCGCACGGAAGTAATAAAATGTCTTCACAATGCGAAACCAGGTCGAAGCACCTTGTACCCTGCGCACCTGGTACCGCACCCCACGCTAGCTTCGTGCAGCCAGTGTTGCCTCGCATTCGTAAGAAACGCACATGTCGACATGGCGTCAAGAGAAACAAACAAAATCAAAACTGCAAATTGATTATAATTTAATTTGCTACAAGATTTATTGCTAATTTAAGTAATGTTTTTCGTGACAAACATTTGAAGTTGTAACTAAATGTTATTAAATAATATGTTTTCTTTAAATATAGCTTATTTAAGTATTTATGCACGTATGTCTTATTTGTAAAATATTTAGACTAAATTATTAAAACATCTTTGTTTGTTACTTTTTTAAATTTTTATTAAAACTTAATTTAAATTATCGATATTTGTATTTCACATCCCTAGAATACCCACCAGACTTCCCTACTTCAGTGCGGCACAGGGTGCATAAGCCTTGTATTTTGAATATAGCTATAATTTTTATACTAAACAAGTTATTCACGAACGCCTTCAGGTGTATGTCAATAAATGCATTATTATTAATATTCAAAGAAAAAAAACACAATATCTATTAACATGAAGCCAAAAATAAAATTAATATATCTTAAATATTACAAGGTCTTTAAGCCTTGTGCCGCCACAATGTAAGTTTTAATACCAGGTTTACTGACCTTGTACCGAAGGAATGGAAAGTATTAGAAAGTTACTGCCGCAGCAAAGGTGTTAAGACTCTCCGTCGCGTAGGCTACAGACCTTTAGTCGGCCGATAGTTGGGCCCGATTCTAATTTGTATGAAGAATTAGCGGATATCAATGTGCGCACTTTCATACATGTGTTCATACTGATTAACAGCCCGGCCCAACTATCGGCCGACAAAAAGTCTGTAGTCTGCGGCTAGGCCAATGCACGTTTACACCATCAATCCCTAATTTTTAAGTGACTCCTATGTAAACAAAATTCCTGTTAATAGTTATCAAAGGGGTCACTTAAAAATTAGGGATTGTTAGTGAAAACGGGCGTAAGAGTCATATAATATTCATCTTACTTTTGTTAGTTTGAGTCTCTACATTTAAAATAACAGCTCCACCTGAAGGCAACCCTATCCTATCACTGGTTGATAGGTTAGTTTATTTTACTTACCGGTACTAAAGTCCGGTTCCATATGCCGGATCTAAAGTCCGGTTCCATATGCCGGATCTAAATAATATCTCTATCGTCTCATAGACTAGTTCTTGCTTCCACCAATGACCGACCGATGCCCTTAGACTTCTAATTGAGGTCTGTGAAAAAAAAACCATCACTGATGTTTGGAAATGCTCTTTTTACTGAATTTACAGTGCAGTGGCGGATGCGAATAGTGGGCATATCACTTGACCTTTTGACTACGAGACTTGTGGCACACTTTAACGCGTAGTTACTTTCAACGCAATTTTGTCATTATCTTCATTAATTTATCGAATAATACTATTCCTTGACCTCAAGTTATAAACATCAATGGTTTCTTAGTATTCTAGTAAGACCTATGATATGGATCAGGTCATAAGATTATTGCGTTCTGCATTTGTTCAGTTTTATCTTGATTTCATTGTAAAGTAAGTAGACTTTTCATTCCCCTATTTATTAACGTGTGCTGTAACTTGTAACTATACAAGCTTTGTTTAATTTGACATTTGATACTAATAGTAATTTCATATGATTGTTTTAAAAATCTATTCATATTATAATTCTTACTCAAACCCAAGTAACACGCAATCTGTATAATCACTGAAGTTAAGATTGATTTACGTTTTAAAGTCAGACTATCACTTTAAATCAGTTTTGACTTAGTTTAAATGCTTTTGAGTAGAATGCGGTAAAATTTACAATGCATGAAGCTATTATATGGTCTAAAAAAATTAAGTTAATTGGCTTATAATCATACTAAAACATTAATTACTTTTAATAATATATGTGGGTTCTGGGGAAAATTCCCAGGGGCATGGCCCTATGCCACCCGCCGCGTCGCAGGTTGCGGATAGCGAATCGGTCTCCAGATATGGAGGCTAGCTGCTTTGGCAGTCGCGGACAATTGGGCGATCTATCTCGAGGGGTGCTGGGAAATACTCGTGGCGAGGATTTTTCTATAAAAAGGCACGAAACCCAATGACGGAGGATGACAGTGGCGAGCAGGAGCCGCCACTCAAATCAAAGCTCTGACCCGGGGAGACCTACCTCGTTAGCCCTGGAACGGCAATTGGTCTAGGAGATACATACTCCTGAAATGAAACACTCTTGTAGGTTGTTCTAACTTGTATTTCAGCACCACTGATTTACACAATTCCGACATTATGACGTCATCTTAAGTACCTCTTGCTTTGAACGCTCAAATCGAACTGACTGTCCAGCGGCATGCCAGCGATAAGGTAACTTCCCCTTCCATCAGTGAAAGTCGACCGGTTCAAAACGACTTATCGACGGCATGCTCCGGAACTAGTCAAATGCAATACTTATTTCATAATTAGCCGTTTTCTTAATTTTTAAAATACTAAAATGTATACAATAAATATCTAAAATAATTAAATTAAATAATAAATATGAAATAATTGGATTTAATACAAATTAAATTCTAAAATCATTCTAATGTCTGCAAAATGCCTAGGAAGTAATCAAATAAAGTATTTTAATTTAATAATGGGTTTTTGGGTTCTTCTAAAATACAATACAAATACTAAAATTGTTGCAATAACTATTTAAAAGTAACCAATAATCGTATAAAATACAATATAAATTCTAAAATCATTACATTCGGCCATCCGACACCGTGATGCCTCCCGGCATTCACGTCTAATAAGGATTTATTCTAAAATCATTAATATTACTTTTCAAACAATATTACAATATGAAGCATATATAGTAGAATGATAAACAATTCTATGACAACTTGTTAACAAGTGTTTTAACATTAATAATGCATTTTAGAAACTATTCTTCATATTAAACCAGTAACAAATGTTAAGGGAGAAAAATCTTGTAGGCACTTATACACACTATACATTTTCACCTAATCTATATTATTCGTAATGACTTATTTTATAACCAATAACGGATATTTGCATGAAATTCAGATATTAATCGTTTTACTTCATAATTTTCTCAAAACTACCATATCGAATATATTGGAAACTTCTCTTTTTAAATCCAAATTTTTATTTCACATAAATACACGTCCATTAGATGTTAGTACATAATCAATTTAATTACAGTGTATCTTGCCATGACTGCCATGTGAAAGTTATTAAGTTTATAAGAACATGTCAAAACGTTAATATTAAGTATATCCAATTATATCCATTTGTAACCGTAATCTGGCAAATAATGAATTATGGTCACGATTTATGATTAACACTAAAGGTACTTTCGTCAGAATTATGTATTCCTAAGGCCTTAACATAATTTTCTTCTTTACAAATTTTCCAAGTTTTTGAAACCAATAGGTACAATTACAGTGTCCTTATATTATGTGTTTCTGAATGTCTGTGATGCTCGATTTCATCACGATAAGCGCAACATATTTGCCATCTAGCTGTACGTGGGACCACTAAAAATAATTTGATAACCTTACTGTATCTGCTATTTGAAGAGATTATGATGTTTGGATGGGTTGTCGTCAGATTCTATGACTGAATTTTGGTATTTGGACTATTCGCGGAACTAAATTTCTTCTCCTTTTTTTTTTACGTGGTTCTTAAGGCAGCATAACCAGTAGAAACTTTTAAGTCGTAAAAGACATACTTTTTTTTTTAGCACACACACCACAGCTAGTGTCTCTAACTCATAGAAGTTGTCTTTCATTGAAGATATCTTTCCTCAGGGGTCGTCTGTCTGTGGGTCGACTAAAGTAAGTGACTGCTACAGAACTTTGAAGACTTTTCTCTTTATCATCAAGATCTGACTTAAATATGATTTAGAGTCCTGAATAATATTGATAATCATAGCATTGGATCAAGTTAGTCATCTATGGTTTTCTGAACCCTTTTCCCTTTTGTAATGAGATAAGTGGTAATGGTGGTATTTGCACATTCTTTTTCATCCTGACATCAAAGACTGCACGTATACGTCCTATCTCAGTCAGATTTATAGCAATACAATCGCGATAATTTCACAAAAGAGTATAAAGCTTATAATATAACTAACCAGAACATGTCGGAACTAAGTCCGGGCTTAGTCATAATATCAGCTCTATCGAGAGTATCCATAGCTGAGGGGTCTTTTTTCGATTTACATGACATATTGGACATGCTCCAAAAAGCATTGAAGTAGCTATTAAAATATTTGCTTTAAGTGTTATTGGACTAGGAGACAAATTACCAAAAACGATTTCACCTTTGCCGTTGTGAATTAAAAAGGCTCTTTTAAACACCCGGTACTTGGCCCCCAGTTTAATTTACATACATAACATACAAAACAAACAACTGTGACAAACAAAATTCCACGCGGAAGAACCCCCGGCGGAAAGCTATTCGCATTATAAAATATCACTTGAAAATATAGAACCGCCTAAGGCGGGAATCGAACCCACGGCCTTAAGCTCGCCAGGTGTCAAGTTATTTTAAAAATTTAAATCGAAAGGCAACTGTAAACGCCAGAAACTATCCTCTGTAAAACTAGAAATTTATGTTAACTGGTATTCACTTGTGTCCGTCATTTTCGTGGCTCTCGAAAATATTCTGACCAGGAATTTTATAGAATGTCAGTATTCAAAACCGTGAGAAATTGCAGTTGCGTGAAGTTTTGACCAATAGACGTGTTGACACCGCCAGTTAATTGACGTACTTTTAAAAACTGTTAAATCAAACTCCCATAGATTTCGTATGGCACGACAAGCAAGTGACGTCGCTATTTTGTGAATTTAATCAAACTACTTTTCTTAATTACAATCCGACCAAAAATGATAATTTACAGGTCATTTCAGATTAATTAAGCTTTCAAGATCAGAATGTCTTTAATAAATTGTAATATCGAATCAATATCCGTGTCAAATCGTCCATTGTCAGTGAAGTCTGCTATACATCATCAATCACTAACACTTCTATAACAGCGTCAATCTCATCAACATTTTTTGTTTATATTAGCTCTATACTTAGAGGTATGACTGATGATTGACCACAACTTTTACAATTGGAATTGATATTGAAATGATCTGCCAAACTATACTTAGTTTCAGCATCGGTTTTGCGTCAACAAGTGCACTCACTACCAACACTTAAAAGGATTTTTCATTTACCAAAACAGTCTCATAGATTTTTTTGTCATAAAAATAATTACGTAAACTGTTCATCCTTTCAAGTAGCAGGATTCAAAATTTCCTCTAACAGACGTCCGTAGTTCTCTTAGCTAAGCCAATTAACTTCTGCAATGTCTAAGTCAAAGACAAAATTCTCTTATTTGCATTAGCTATTATATTAGCGCTCACAAAATTGTCATAAAATGAAAGACTACTAAAAGAAAAACTTTAAGCTTCTGCTCATTATGGAACCTTGACGTTTCATATCTTTTGCTCTACCAAAAAAAATGACTAACCTAACCTATGAAACCTTGGTACAGGTACTAAGTTCTTTTTATAGTTACAAATTGCATGACTTTTTTTTATGACTTCTTACAGTAATATAATATTGTGTTTATTTGAGCTCGCTAACTGATGTAGTTCTTTGAGAAAACTAAATTAGAAGAAAAAGCTTAATTCAACTAGAAACTATCTATCTAGGTCAGACTAATGTAATCAGAGGTCAGAATAATTCGAAATATATTTTTGAAGTGGAATTATAGATCTATTGACAAGATATTGTACTTGGCAAAAGAACCTACCGAAAGTCCGAACCGACGACAATTTTAAAATAAACGAATCATTAATTAATTCACTTTACTTGTGTAAAAATATTTAAAAAAATAATTTTTTTTAGCACATTCACTTTAACGTTAATTTAAACGTTATAATCGAATACTTTATCATTACCTTTAATTATTACTATTAAAGATTTACTACATAAGCTAATATTCCCATTTTACTGTAGGTATGCGTAATATTTCATAATGTGTGCGCAATAAAAAAAAAACTACCAATAAAAAAAATAGGCACTTTTCTTCACTAGAGTCTACCAGAAATTTTACGAACCTCATGTGGCACTGCTCTTTCAGTAGAGCTGGAAGAAGATGAGCTCCTTCGCGTATTTTTCTTCAACCTTGGCCCCATAGAAGACGATCGTGGTGGCGCCTTCTTACTGGACGACGACGACAACTTCGTCCGCTTAGCACGCTTATTTCATCGTCAGCTGACGGGTGTCCCTGGCGGCATACGAGCTCCATCTTCAGTAGTCGTTGTACTCAACTGTGAAATAAAGTACTCGACGAAATAAACTGTGTCTGACCAGCATCAACTCAACATCATATGGAAGCTATGTTCATGTTATATTAAGCAAAAGTTTGATTTGTGTCTTTTCCAAAAATCTAAATCTCAAAAAATAAATCTAAAAAATCTTTTGTTTGACAATTAATATTATGCTCAAAGTGTAGTAAAATACCATTGTGACATGTTTCTATTATACATATGCATCACAAATAAAGATTTTGTATTTATACTTGTATTTTATTCAGTGCGACCTTCACACACAACTCATGTGACAACTGGACGGCTTGCTTGTTATGTCAGTAATAGAAGGCTTTTCATTCTAGAGACTATCCTAAACAATGGGGTCCTTAAGGCGCATCTAGCCTGATAAACTGGAGGCGCGTCTGGCCTCGTCATACTCAGTCATAGTCCAAGGCGCATGTAGCCTGATGAAACTGGAGGCACGTCAAGCCTCGTTATACTAAGTCACAGTCATAGTCCAAGGCACATCTAGCCTAATAAACTGGAGGCTCGTCTAGCCTCGTTATATTTAGTCATATTCAAAAGCGCATCTAGCCTGATAAACTGGAGGCACGTCTAGCCTCGATATACTAAGTCAGTCATGGTCATAGTCATAGTCATAGTCTAAGGCGCATCTAGCCTTGTTATACTCAGTCATAGTCAAAGGCGCATCTAGCCTGGTAAACTGGAGGCGCGTCTAGCCTCGTTATACTAAGTCTTAGTCATGGTCAAAGTCATAGTCATAGTCTAAGGCGCATCTAGCCTATTAAACTGGAGGCGCGTCTAGCCTCGCTGTACTGAGTCATAGTCAAAGGCGCATCTAGCCTCGTTGTACTGAGTCATAGTCAAAGGCGCATCTAGCCTTGTAATACTGAGTCATAGTCAAAGGCGCATCTAGCCTTGTTATACTTAGTCATAGTCAAAGGCGCATCTAGCCTTGTTATACTGTGTCATAGTCAAAGGCGCATCTAGCCTTGTTATACTTAGTCATAGTCAAAGGCGCATCTAGCCTTGTGCCTTGTTATACTTAGTCATGGTCAAAGTCATAGTCATAGTCATAGTCTAAGGCGCATCTAGCCTATTAAACTGGAGGCGCGTCTAGCCTCGTTGTACTGAGTCATAGTCCAAGGCGCATCTAGCCTTGTAATACTTAGTCATAGTCAAAGGCGCATCTAGCCTTGTTATACTGTGTCATAGTCAAAGGCGCATCTAGCCTTGTTATACTTAGTCATAGTCAAAGGCGCATCTAGCCTTGTGCCTTGTTATACTTAGTCATGGTCAAAGTCATAGTCATAGTCATAGTCTAAGGCGCATCTAGCCTATTAAACTGGAGGCGCGTCTAGCCTCGTTGTACTGAGTCATAGTCCAAGGCGCATCTAGCCTTGTAATACTTAGTCATAGTCTAAGGCGCATCTAGCCTGATAAACTGAAGGCGCGTCTAGCCTCGTTTTAAAAATAACTATTTCATGCATTAAACGAAATATTCATACGTTTTTCTACTTGAACTTTTAAAATCAATTACTTTTTAACCAAATAAATAAAAACGTACCTTATGAGCTGTAGATCACGTACCACTTCTGAGTTGAAATGAAACACTCTTGTAGGTTGTTCTAACTTGTATTTCAGCACCACTGATTTACACAATTCCGACATTATGACGTCATCTTAAGTACCTCTTGCTTTGAACGCTCAAATCGAACTGACTGTCCAGCGGCATGCCAGCGATAAGGTAACTTCCCCTTCCATCAGTGAAAGTCGACCGGTTCAAAACGACTTATCGACGGCATGCTCCGGAACTAGTCAAATGCAATACTTATTTCATAATTAGCCGTTTTCTTAATTTTTAAAATACTAAAATGTATACAATAAATATCTAAAATAATTAAATTAAATAATAAATATGAAATAATTGGATTTAATACAAATTAAATTCTAAAATCATTCTAATGTCTGCAAAATGCCTAGGAAGTAATCAAATAAAGTATTTTAATTTAATAATGGGTTTTTGGGTTCTTCTAAAATACAATACAAATACTAAAATTGTTGCAATAACTATTTAAAAGTAACCAATAATCGTATAAAATACAATATAAATTCTAAAATCATTACACTCCGAAATTAAAGTAACCGCTGCCTTGTGGAAAGATGTTGGTTCATCAAAGGCTAGGGCGTCACCCCGATATCCTGATGTGTAGTGCCTTGGGAAAGCACTGCACTATTCTCCCAACTACTAAAAATGAGAATGAGTACTAATAATGAGAATGTTTTGCCTTGCGAACCGGTTAGCACCCGGCGCTTGCAGGTACCCGGGCCTGCAAGTGAGAAATTGGTTACCGAAGACTGTAAGAGGGTGGGTACCCAGGCCCCCTTACCAGTAAATGCTACTGGTCTAAAAGAAAGCCACAAGGAGCTAGTACAGCAAGTCTTCCACCCTGGCCTATTCCTGGCCAGACCCAGAAGTGTATCCCTGAGCTCCATAGCAGATACTCAAAGCCAGATTACCATCTCCAACAATGAGGATACCGAATCCGAAAACTCGAATCCCCCCAAGTGGCAGAGAGTTCCAGTGCTACACAATGCCAAAAAAAGAAAAGCGGTTTCTTCACCATCGCCAGAAAGAATTATAGTCACAAATCAATTCAGCTCGCTTCCTGTAGACCCAGAGGAAAATAACGAAAGTGAAAACCCTCCCAAGATCTCGAAACCACCTCCTATAATCCTTTATGGAATTGAAGATCTCTCTAAGCTCACTGAGCTACTAGAAAATGTTGCCAGCAAAACCGACTTTATATACAAAATAATTAACAAAAACCAACTTCGCTTGAATTGTGCTGATGTAGAAGTATATAAATCCATATTAAATGTTATCCGAGAGAAAGGACTCATTGGACACACATTCAACAGAAAAGACACCAGACCTTTTAGAGTTGTTATTAAGAATCTTCATCACTCAACGCCTATTAGCAGTATAATAGAAGCTCTTGAAGAAACAGGGAACACAGTTATTGGAGAGATAATAAATGCAAAATATGGACCTGAAAAGAAACCCACCTCCACATTTTTTGCTACCCTGCAACAAAACCCCAACAACGAAGCCGTTAGGAGCATCAAATACATTAATCATCAATCAGTTGTCATAGAACAACCACGAAAACGAAACACAATTATTCAGTGCCAAAAATGCCAGCAATATGGACACTCCAAAAACTATTGTATGCGACCATACCGCTGCGTAAAATGTGCCCAAGGACATAGAACAGCAGACTGTCCTAAAACCGATCGGAATACTCCTGCAAAATGCGCCCTATGCTTTGGTGCACATCCAGCCAACTTCAAGGGTTGCGAGGTATACAAGGAAATACTATCCAGGAAGTCAAACAAACAGGCACACATAAAGGCTAGAGGAAGAATAATACAATCGGAAAACACAGATAACCAGCAAGTGTTAGTAAATCGGACACTTGGTGCTAAAACCGACAGAAAGCAAAAAACACAACCTCAAGAACTAACAGACAGCAACAGAAATGAGAGAGTAAGTTACGCAGATGCATTGAGAAGGAATAAGAACGAAGAAACAACAACATCAAATAAAATCGAAGAAATGCTCCTCAAACAAGCAGAAAAGTTTGACATCATATTACAACAAATGAGCACGTTAATTAACCTCATAACAACCTTGGTAGCTAAAATGTCACAATGACTTCGTTAAAGATGGCTGCGTGGAACCTAGACGGGCTATCTCCAAACTTAGCTGAGGTAGAGGTTCTTTTACATTCACACAACATAGACATCTTACTGGTGTCTGAATCCCACTTAACTGATAAAAGTAGTATCCGTATACAGAATTATAACATTTACACTACAAACCATCCAGACGGCACAGCACATGCAGGTGCTGCCCTAATTATAAAGTCAAATATTAAACATTATGAATTGCCACAATTTAAAAAACCACATATACAAGCAGCATCGGTTGCAGTAGATGACCAGGATGGAACATTTAATGTGGCAGCCATATACTGCCCCCCCAAACATACTATAAAGGAAGAGCTTTATAATGAACTGTTCAACACACTTGGAAAGCGCTTTATAGCTGGTGGTGACTGGAATGCAAAACATGTACACTGGGCCTCTAGACTCACCAGCACGAGAGGAAGAGAGCTCAAGAAATCTATAGACAAGAACAACTTGACTGTAATCTCGCCCACTGAACCGACCAATTGGCCGACTGACCCTAATCGCCTTCCTGACGTCATAGACTTCTTCATCGTCAAAGGGCTATCAAGATTCTCTCATGACATACAAACTTGTTTGGACTCTAACACTAATCACGTTCCGGTAATCCTGACTATCGGCAATACAGTTCTAAACATAGAACATAAAGCAAAACTCTACAACAAGCGTACCGACTGGAACTCTTATCGGGAATTGGTTCACGAAAAACTGGATATGAAAATAGATCTGAAAACCAAATCAGATGTTGATAATGCTGTTCGTAAAATAACATCAGTCATTCAGGAATGTTGTTGGTTATCCACGCCTGAAGATTCAAACAGACATCCACAGAGTAAAACGTACTCTGATTTGATAAGGCAGAAGATACTTGAAAAAAGAAGGCTACGTCGAGTATGGCACACTAGTAGACATCCAAGCGACAAAAAGAAGTTGAACAGAGCCATTCGAGAACTTAAGACACTCATAAAAGACGCTAACGATGCTGCACTGGATAAGTACTTGGAGGGCCTGTCAGCCACGAAAACGACCAATTATTCACTATGGAAAGCATGCAAAAACATTGATAAACCAAAACATCAAAAACCACCTTTACGAACAAGTGACGGTCAGTGGATAAGAACGACTCAGGATTAGGGATTGCAAATATTCGATAGTTTTCTATTTCGAATATTCGAATATTTTTTTAGTGATATTCGAATATTATTCGAATATTCGAATACTTTAAAAAAATAAAAATTACTTAAATTATCAATGTTTTTATTGCTGGTTTTATTGCTTTAGGAAATATATTTCAACTATTAAACAACATAGTTTTTAAAACAGTTATAAAATTCTCATCATCATCATCATTTCAGCCATAGGACGTCCACTGCTGAACATAGGCCTCCCCCAATGACTTCCACAATGACTGGTTGGCAGCGGCCTGTATCCAGCGCCTTCCCGCTACCTATAGATATGAGGTCTTTGGTCTACCTTTGTGGATGGACGTCCCACGCTGCGCTTTTTGGTACGTGGCCTCCACTCCAGAACCTTGCTGCCCCATCGGCCATCATTTCAGCGTACTATGTGATCTGCCCATTGCCACTTCAGCTTGCTAATCCGTCGGGCTATGTCAGTGTCTTTAGTTCGTTTACGGATCTCCTCATTTCTGATTCGATCTCGTAAAGAAACACTGAGCATAGCCCTCCCCACAGCACGCTGTGCAATTTTGAGCTTATTTATAAGGCCTATTGTAAGAGGCCACGTTTCTGAGCCGTGTGCCGTCACTGGTAGAGGTAACACACACTGATTGAAGAATTTCGTCTTTAGGCACTGAGGTATTTTGGACGAAAAGATGTTGTATAGTTTCCCAAACGCTGCCCAGCCGAGTTGGATTCGACGATTTACCTTTTTCTCTAAATCTAGCCAAATCTTTTGTCAGAGGAAGACATACTTGTCAACAGTCTCGAGAATCGAGCTCCAACCGAAACATGGACGTTGGACCTAAGCTTCGTTTTGTCCACATTCATCCGAAGGCCTGCCTGTTGAGAGACTCGATTAAAGTCTTCGAACATTGTGCCGATGTCTTCAAGCGATTCTGCCATGACCACAATATCGTCAGCAAACCGAAGCTGAGTGTTGTATTCGCTATTGAAAGGTAATTATGCCGAATCCTTTCCTTTCAAGGAGCTTGAAAGCGTCTTCCAATGCAACGGTCAACGGTTTCGGAGATATAACATCTCCCTGCCTCAAGCCTCGCCGCAGAGGTATCATCCTCGTGCTTTGCTCCTGTACTCGGACCAACATGGTAGCGTTTCTGTACCACCACGCTTCTATCCCTTGCCTCTGGCGTTGTGCCCTGGAGTAAGACGGTGTTAAAGAGTCTCTGAACGAGTTTCGGTGTTCCACCTGCGTCCAGAAGCTCCGAGGTTATTCTGTCATCACCTGGTGCCTTGTTGTTCTTTAGCTGTTTGAGAGCCTTCCTAATCTCGTATAGGTTAATATACGGGATGTATTTGGTATACGAGTAGTGTCGCGTTAACCTAGCTCTTGCGTCTGTCGCTGAACTATTAACAGGTTTGGAGGTATATAGCTGTCCATAAATCGTCGTCATCGATCTCACCTAGAACTTCGGCTTTTGTTGACGTTACCGACCGCCGCGTCTTCAGCATCAGTCAGCTGACTTTGCTCAATAGAGTTGTCTCTTTCAAATTATTTGGAACCGTGGTTTCGCTCTATCGCCTCTTCTATACTATTTGTATCAAAGTTGCGAATAATAAAAATATGATTGAAAAAACAAACAAAGAAAACTCAACTGCGTAAAAATGAACAGAAAAGATAGAAAGAAGACAACTTAGTGTTCACAAATGCATTCGGAAGCAACAATGACTAGTTATTTTAGTTGGTGATATGTATTTAATGCCTCCGACTGCATTTGCAAACACCAAGTTGTCTTCTTTTTATCTTTTCTGTTTATTTTTGTAATATTCGAATATTCGAATACATGTTAATTTACTATTCGAATATTAATTTGAAATTAAAATTCGAATATTCGAATATTCGAATATTCGATTGCAACCCCTACTCAGGATAAAGCGGAAACCTTCGCAAAACATCTCAGCCGAGTGTTCACGCCAAATGACGCTGTAATGAACATGGATGAAACTGAAATCGCATCAGTACTGAATCAAGATTTCCAACTTGATCTACCCCTGAGACTGGTGACACCAAGAGAAATACACAGAAACCTTAGGTCGCTCAAAAACAATAAAGCTCCGGGGTATGACCTCATAGACAAAAAGGTCCTACAAGAGTCCCCTCGTAAAGTGGCTGTGTACCTAACAATGGTATTTAACGCCATAATAAGGATTGGATACTTCCCAGACCTGTGGAAGGTATCGAGTATCATAATGATCCATAAACCTGGGAAACCTATTCACGAAGTCACATCATACAGACCAATCAGCCTCTTGCCGATCATGTCAAAGCTACTTGAAAAGTCTATACTTCAAAGAATGATGAAAGTGATAACGGAAAGATCAATAATCCCGGAACATCAATTTGGCTTCAGAGAAGAACACGCAACTATTGAACAGGTACATAGAGTGTGCAGAGTAATCAGATCTTCAATGGAGAAAAAAGAATACTGCTCATCTGTTTTTCTTGATATCCAACAAGCCTTCGATCGAGTCTGGCACAAAGGCCTATTGTGTAAGATCAAATCAATATTGCCACACACATTCTACGGAATCCTGGAATCGTATTTGTCTGACAGAATCTTTCAAGTGAATGAGAATGACTGCACCTCCAACTTCTATCAAATATCGGCAGGAGTCCCCCAGGGTTCTGTATTGGGACCAATCCTATACACCCTGTACACATACGACCTACCGCAGAGCCCAGAAGTCACCGTCGCAACCTTCGCTGATGACACGGCTTTACTGACATCCTCCAAATGTCCTATCGAAGCTTCTCGAATCCTGCAAAACATCCTGAATGAAGTTCAAAAATGGCTGGCCAAATGGAGAATAGCAGTCAGTGCATCCAAATCGGTGCACATAACCTTTACCCTCCGTAAAGGAGACTGTCCTGCAGTTACCCTAAACGGCGTCCAATTACCACACCAAGAAACTGTAAGATACCTGGGCATGTACTTGGACCGTAGACTTACGTGGAGTAAACATGTACAAACCAAACGAGACGAAATTAATCTAAAATACAAAGGTCTCTATTGGCTGCTGGGGCGCAATTCAAAACTATGTTTGGATAACAAGCTGCTCATATACAAAATGATTCTGAAGCCCATTTGGACCTACGGCATCCAGTTGTGGGGCTCTGCAAGTGCCTCTAACATCATGATAATTCAGAGAGTGCAAAACTACATCCTGAAACAAATATCGAATGCACCATGGTTTATAAGAACAACAGAGCTGCACGAGTTATTGAACGTGCCTATGGTGAAGCAAGAGATAGACACCCATGGAAACAGCTACAAGCTAAGACTGTCAAAGCACCCGAACCAGTTGGCTGGGCAGCTCACTATCCCAGAAACCATACGGCGGCTTAAGAAGCGGCGAGATATCTTCGACAATGAATTAGTCTGAAAATAAACCTGAGATTAAGAAAAATAAAGGCCTGTTTCCGCTGGGAGCAGTGCTCTAAATGACGAAAAGAATCCACCCCATCTGCTTATAGTTTTTGAGGACTGATCGCATGATTAAACCATAAAACAAAAAAAAAAAAACAAAAAAAAACTTTTAATATACAGCACCTTTAACAGCATTTACACTAACACAAAGGTTAAACCCGTATATTAGTAAATAAGAAAACCTAATGCATTAAATAAACGTTGTCGAAATATTCTATAGTGCATTCAGATATATTAACACATTTTACAGATTGAACGCATTTTTATGATCTTTTCTTATGCTTATTTACTGCTCAGCATTAGCCAAACATTTACTAAAGTTTTAGCTCTGTTATCTTCTTATTTTATTGTTACTTTAAAGTTTTTAGCACTATTTAGATAAATTAAAAAAATATTTTATTACTTTAGGTCATAATTTGGCCATAAAACCACGAGCCGTATGATTATATTCATTTGTGCGTTAGTAGGTCCTGTATATTCATTAGAAAATTTATGTCGAACGTGTCACGTTATTGACATGAATAAACAGTGGAAAAAGACTTAAGGCCGGGTTGCACCAACTTACTTTAACAAACGTCAAAAATCTGTCAAACCCCATACAAAAAACATCGGTTATCGTCATAGTTACGGTCAAAGTTAGGTGGTGCAACTCAGCCTAAGAGAACAGGTGGAGTAAAGAGAAAGATAAAGACGGAATATTCAAACTTTATATTTGGTTTAAGAAATGCAAAACGTGTTCCAAAAAATGATACACCTCATACACAAAATACAGTACAATCGGTTGTTGTGTGAGTCAAGAAGTTCCGTAGAACATTCCTTCATCCCTTTCGGTCGTTTGCACTATTTTAAAAGGCATCTGAAAAAAAAACAAATAAGCTTATTTATGACTTAATAGAGAAGTAGTTACCTGAAAACTAAATAATTACCCGTATAACGCATACCCTTAAAAAAACGACTAGTACAGCAACACTACTAACTAGTTACAAAAAGTTCCTTTAAATTATTACTATTACAATGAGCGAAAAATAAGATAGGTAGCTATATCGTGTTTCATTACAAATTACATTTGTAGTGATAATGATTTTATACTTAACACTTGTCAAACTAGGTACCTACCTAATTGGAGACAGATAAAATTGAAAGACGTGGAGTAGGGGATCATGACGTGATTAAAGGATTCTAAATTATTGTTTCGGTACCCTGATTAACACTAAAGCAATCCATTTTTATGACGTTTAAACCTAATGAACATTATAACATACCTAAAAAGTGATACAGTAATGCTAAAGATATCACTTAGATATTTTATATGTAGGTTGAATGACTTAACCATTTTCTTTTTACTATAATAAGACTGACAACATTAAAAGACACTAGTTGAAAGTTTAAAACATTAATATTATCTGACGCCATTTGCTTTCTGTTTTCTCTAACATAGAAAATAAAATTATAATACACATATGCATGAAATACTACTTATTATCCTTTTCTTACAAGCGGAGTATCGATAGAAGCAATTTTATAAGTTAAAATTAATCAAATCGTTAAAAAAAATCACAAAAAGTGTCATATGTCGATTCTAAATTTGTCCCTATTTTATTAAAAAAAGGATTTCTGTGAGGGCGCGTGAATTATAAACCACAAACATATATATATTTTCACATAAGACTAATACTCCCAGCTCATTTTCATTCTTGAAACAAAAAAAAAAGATACTTACCTTATGATAAATTATTTTAAATAAAGACATTAAAACATCTCCTCACAACACCATTGCACTGCAATACTCTAAACGAAAAATAATCAAATCGGACAATAAAATGCGATAAGTTTTTTCGAATACTTTCAAACAAACAAAATAAAACGTTCAGCCTTAGAATAAAACGTAACTTTGGCATTGTAATTCTGAAAGCTGTTTCAAAGCTGTACTAACATCTAATAAAATGCTTTTTACATTAGAATATGCTGTCTAACAACTTTACTAATGTCTGTCTTCAATAACATTATAAGCGCTGGTTAGCAGCACTAATAATATTTAATAATGCTCAAAGCCGTATTATTTGGGGCCCAAATTGCGCTTACAAGACACTTATAGACTTTTATACGGCTGATATAGCGCTACATATGCTGCTCATATACTGCTCTGCACGTAGGTTCATGCTGTTGTACGCTTCTTATAATTGTGTTTTGTGTTACTTGGGAACTTCCGCATTGAGTAAAGTATGATAACCTCATTTTGAAGTCAGCGTAAAAAAACTAACTTACGCATCTTATCTCTATTTTAACGCAAACAGACTAGATAAAATAACAATGGAATCCACGCTGTGTTAATTTGACAATGTTAAACAATACAACTGAACTTGTACGTGTACCGCCGCATTGTTAATTTTGACCTTTATGCGGTAGGACATACGAAAGCTTAATACGCAAGCAATCTCAGCCGCGTACTGTACGGTTAACACGCCAATCAAGCGTATCGTTATCAGCTCATTCATGGCTCGTAGTTTGTACTACACCACACGATAACGATAACTCGTCGACTTTCATGAATGAAACGCATTCGATTCAGAAACGCCACAAATCTTATTTTGTTTTAAGGAAGTTACAACTTTATATCTTTCACAATCGAGTTCGAATTAACTTGGCTACAATTTGCAAAGGTGAATACATAAAAAGTTACTTACAGCATTTGGAAATAGGTAGAGTTTCGTGTGATGAGTCAGAGGTGCGCATGAGTTGTTTTGGTTGTGTAGTGTTCCGACCATGATTTGGCACGTGCTGTAAGCGTGCCAATGTCATTGGTCCCGAGACGAGTGTGGGCAGACGCGTTCTCTATGTCACAAATAGGCCAGGGGCTAGATATTCGCAATTGTTTTCAATCATCTTACTCTACCTTGTTATGTAGCTATTGTTATGTAAAGATTGTATGTGATTTAAAAAATTACTTCGTAGAGGTATCATAGTTTTATTTACGACTAGTAACTGATTGTGTGGGCTTTTGTTCTTGACTTAGTAAGATAGATAGATATAGAAAAAGCTTTACTGAAACGTCATGAAAGCATAACAACGATTATAAAAATTGGAGCTTTCAATTTTGGAAATAGTGTAAGCAGCCGTTTATATTCGGATTTCGATCGTGATAGTTTTCGGAACCATTTAATTACTCCAACTGTGTCCCCTGGACTACTCGATTCATTAGGACAGATTAGTAGAGCGAACGCATTACATCTCACTCATATGATAGCGCTCTGGGTGTTAGTTGCATCAGCCCGGTGAAAGTACTGCGTAGGCAAACGTTATTTTTTATGAAATTAACGAATACTTACTAAGATGATTACATTCTGTACTACTTACACAGATATTAATTATAAAGTACTTGTTGTGTAGAGGTAAGATAGCTGTTCCTCCGTAGTTGAGGAATCCGTGTGAAGCTCACTTCCACCTTCGGCCTGATCATCACTTACCATCAGATGAGATACAGGCGAAGAGCTTCCTCGTTGTGGATGAAAAAAACTTAATAAATTAGATATGCTCACATTTTAGTTTAGGTAAATCTTGTTTGTTAACGTCCAAATATTTCCATAAGATTTTCACAGGAGATATAAACGCACCAAGCTCTATCTTGGGACGCAGAGGACGGCCCTGAAAGAGTCTTTTTAAGCAAAGTTAAGAGCAATAACAAATAATAACGTATAACTAAGATGCATGTTCATGCACTAAAGTAAAAAGATTTTCCTTGCCTGCGACTGATGGAGATTGCACAAAAGTTGCATCACCCCATGGAACAAACATGGGTTATAGCGAGGAAATATTTTCTCTGGCCGATTAGACATGCCCATGCGCCTGGGCAGGAAAACAGGAAGCTTATCTTGACACTTATAGCGGACGCCGGACATAGTGGATTTTAAGACAGAAAGATCCCTTCTTCAGTAAAAGTTAATAAACTAAGGAAAATAATTAGTTCTGTAACTCAACTGATTGACGTAGAGACAATCGTTAAGTCTTACAATCCTAAAATATACTGAGACAAATTAAAATTAATGACTTGGAAATTCCCTGTGCCATGGTGCAATCTACTCGTGCATACGTTATCATAGCTATTGGTATTTTATTGCTAACTAATTTTGCATAATTTGCTCTTATAACATTTTAGTTAAAAAATATAGAAAGAAGATTAAGATTTAATATTTTCTGTTAATACGATCTTTGATGAAATATCATGAATCAAAATCAAAAATATATATTCAGTTTAGACCACAAATGGCACTTATGAACGTCAAAATATAGAAAAAATAAAAAGAAAAGGTAGCCCTTATGGGGCACTTTACATGTCTCCTTATCTTTTGGGCCCTACCTACTAATACTTGCTATCAGGCATATGAAATCATATACCAACTTGTTGTAATATCAACTACACGTCTTCAACTTAAAAATAACAAGTTTCTTTTAGACGCGTACCTTATAGTCCAGTAGAATTAGCTTTTAAATCGGAAATAATTCCCACAAAAGATTTTATTGTTTTAATGGCTTCATTGGTTGCCCATTAAGACTCTCCTAAGTTTTCGACTTCGACGGAGTTGTGCTTAAGTGGTGGGGGCCCCCGAAAGGGGCATTTTTTCGGTTTTCCGGTTATACCACGTAAAGGACTTACCCTATCAAAAAGTGGTCTTCATGACGGTTGAAGGGCACTTAATCCTGCATTGAATAAGACCAAATTCGTATGTTTTGGACAAACCGTTCTCGCGCTAAAGTTCGGCAAAGTAGAAAATATACGTATAATTAATGACCCTCTCCATGTCCAATGGTTTGTTACCCACAGGCTTCCAAGTCTTGAAAAGGGCCACCTCAACCAGTGTAACCCTATCAAGGCTTACGAGCTTGATGCGCCTATCCTTGTTCGTCCCAGCCGTTCCTTAACTGCGGTTGCTGCACCTCTTCCTGGCACTCACCTGAACGACTCTGTGTTACCTACTGTGGCTGCCCCTCTTCCTTGTATCCTCCTGCATGACTACGTTGCCTAGCCGTATGCCTGGTCTAAGGTTCGACGCCAAAAATCAACAACAACAAGTTCATATTAAAACGCTGAAGAGTTTTTTGTTTGTTTGTTTGAACGCGCTAATCTTAAGAATTACTAGTTTGATTGAAATCATTATTTTTGTGTTGAATAGCTCATACATTGAGGAAGGCTATAGGATATATACAATCACTCTACGACTAATAGAGGCGAAGCAGTAAAGAAAAATGTTGCAAGCACGGGAAATAGTATTTAAACTATTTTCACTCGTACGAAGTTGATTTTGTGGCGTCGAACCTTGGACCAGGCATATGGCTAAGCAATGAAATCGTACAGGAGGGTACAAGGAAGAGTGGCAGCCACATTAGGTAACACAGAGTCATTCAGGAGAGTGCCAGGAAGAAGTGCAGCAACCGCAGTTAAGGAACGGCTGGGACGAACAAGGATAAGCGAATCAAACTCGTGAGCCTTGTTAGGGTTACACTGGTTAAGGCGACCCTTTACAAGGCTTGGAAGCATGTGGGTAACAAGCCATTGGACGTGGAGAGGGTCATTAATTATACGTATATTTTCTACTTTGCCGAACTTTAGCGCGAGAACGGTTTGTCCAAAACATATGAATTTGGTCTTATTCAATGCAGGATTAAGTGCCCTTTAACCGTCATGAAGACCACTTTTCGATAGGGTAAGTCCTTTACGCGGTATAACCGGAAAACCGAAAAAACGCCCCTTTCGGGGGCCCCCGCCACTTAAGCACAACTCCGTCGAAGTCGAAAACTTAGGAGAGTCTTAATGGGCAACCAATGAAGCCATTAAAGCAAAAAAATCTTTTGTAGGAATTATTTCCGATTTAATCAATTTTTGTGTTTAATTCTACTGGCCTATTAGCATGACAAGCAGTTTTTATAGAACAGATTTACAAATATTTCAAATACTTTTGTCGACATAACAGAATATGATATTTATAGAAGTAAATACCGAGGTATACAAGTATACAATTCACGATAACCTACTGACGTTTTCTTGTGTTGATAGTATGTTTTAGTATTCACCTTTCCTTATAATTTGTTGACTAAAAAGTCCATGATTACTTTTATCATGATTTCCAGGAAAATTATAAAACTTAGCTTTAACCGCGACATGCTTCGGTTTCGGTGATTAGGAACTGTACTTTGGGAAATAAAGTACATATCTTTGGGACAAAAAGGGTACCGTATGCTTTGAAAGACTGTAAATTGAAAATACGGCATTTAATTACAAGTACTTGTAACGCCCCCAGGCTTGCGGATGTCTATGGGCGATGGCAATCATTTGCCATCATGTGATCCGTCTACTCGTTTGCGTCCTGTCCCATAAAAGAACAAGTTTACCCTCTATAATAAATTTAAAAGGACAAACAAACATTTTACTGGTTCAAATACTTATAAGTAGAGCATTGACGTAATGTGTATCGGAGGTATGTTTCTGATTAAAATATTATGTAGGTAATTTTCAGGTGTTAAAAATGTTGATTAACTGCATATCTTAAAGATATCTAGGTAATCAGTAAAAACGTCAATTAATTATCTAGTTTAGGAATTCAAATCATAACCAAGGAATTTTTCGATGTGATATCATGGAGCCATTTGGGTTTCTGACCTGTGCCGCCTTTTCGTTTTCATATCAATCCATCAATTATCGTTTACTTGATAGTTGATACTAGTTAATCAAGATATCTAATAACAAATCGATGTTTCCCACGTAATAAAATGTTTTTGTTGCCCAGTATTTGACAAACATTTATAAGAATTTACCCTTCTGAAGATGAACCTATAGGTACATATTTAGGAATAGAACCTACACGATCATATCAATTTTTGCAAAATGTCAAATGAATAAAATACAATTTTGCTTTCATGATCATGCTGTATGCTTCTACATTTCGGGGCAGTGTACTTGATTCTCCATTTGGCAATAACAAACAAATATAATCGTAATCAAAAACTTTCCGTGTGGGAATGATACTGACACAAATTAAATATACAAAATAGTCGCTGAAATATTTTATATAACTTGCAATATCTATAAATAGTACGACTGATAACTGGAGTGCTAAACCAAATAATGGTATCAGGCCTATTTTTATTCCTACTTTATTTGCTTTGTGATGTGTGATCGTTGACCTGTGTTTGAATTTCAATTTGTGACGCAATAACTTATATTACGTTTCTAGTTTTTTAATTAATATTTGCACACCAGTGTCTATGACGTTCATGTGTGTCACGGTTAACAACTCAAAATATCTAGATTAAAAGTTCTTGTAGATCTTAGCAGTGTCTGATACAAACATGTAGGTTGTTTGCTGCGTTTTATGTTTAAAAGAAAGGCACATAAAAGTGACACTGCCGTAGTTCATTAAATAATTGTCATCTCAGTTGATCAGTCGACTCTACTAACTTACACTCAACGTCGCATTTTCTGGATATATTGTTTAACAATCACGTGCATGAAAGATAAATTATTTACTTTCGTATTTGAGCCACTTCATCTTTTGTTTTTCATAAATTTTGGTTACGTCAATAATACGTCAACAATAAGCAAATAATGATGTACGTACGATATTATATTTGCATAGTTCTGGCCATTTTCTTAATAATGTATACTTTGTTACCTACATAAAGTTCATACAATTAAATATTACGTAAATCACTATTTACCTAATCGACAAACGAAATCGCTAAAATATTCTCATCATCATCATCTATTGAAATACGTAAGCGATATACGTATTTTCAATCTTGTGAATTTTGTTTGTACCAAATTAATAACATCTATCTCATTAGGGTGGGCTTACAATAAATACGTGTAAGTGAAAAACAAACCACGCATGTCTGAAACTTTCAGAGTAATAATAAAGCTAACGTTTACTGCTTGTGCTTATTTATAGAGATGTAACAATTGCTCGAGAGACCAGCTTAATAAAACAGACACCTAGTTCATAGGTACTGACTTCTTTTTGTTAAACCTTTAGTTTGTTAGACGTTTCAGTTTCAATTTATTAATAGAAGACCCTGATCAATATTTCCAATTTTCAATCTCTGATCTGGCTCATATTTTGACTAAGGTAGACAGCTAGAGGCTTGACTCTACATCACTTTTTCACAGTGCGAGACATACACGGTTCGTCATGGGAACATTTTATTCAGTGTTTTTGGTGGGTTGCATTTATTTTGAATTAATCCGTGATGAGAAATGACGCCTCTACATTCTTATTGTTGGCGGGCCACATTCCTCTTGCCTGATGAAACTAGTGTGCGTCGACGCATCATGCGCGTGCGCCGACAGCGCCAATGCTTTCTAGGTCAGAGAAACAGGTGCTAGTGATCTACCAATGATCATGATGCAAGGACTGGAAGGAATTGCCTTGTCTTTATCAAAGGTTATGAAATAAGGATATCCTTAGCAATTATTTTTATTCTTAGCAAGGATTTTTACTCCTAAAATCTTAAGGTTTTGCCCCAAAATGGGAACGGGGTACATATTCCTTATCATTATCGTTTTTCAGTCAGTCCTTTTACTTAAATTTTCAAGATCTTCATTTATTAATCAATCAAAATTTAGTACTTGAATCAAAAGTAATCAGAAGTCTTCGAGCTTAGATTCGTACCCTTAATTTTTCAGGATCCCATTTATATTTACGTAAAATGTATCGAGGTGTCGTGGTCATAATGTTTGTTCATCCTCTTTTTCATGTCACTATGATTGTCTTCCATAGGATAAGTGAGTAACTGATCCCAGTTATGCATTAAGCACAGGGAAAAGTCACACGTTTCTAATTTCTAAACAGATGTACCCAAATTCTAGTCAAACGAGGATAAATTTGGCTATTGCATTCCTATCAGATGTTTCACGGATCGTGCCGAATGGCACGAGGACACTGAACAGGTTTGGAGTTCCGTTCGGCGCGTGAGGCTGGCCGTGACGTCACAGCGCCCGCGAGGTCCAAAGGCCGCGGTAACGTTATGTAGCGTATCTCGATTCACGCCCAATTTGGGCGGCCATTATTGGAGTTAATTATACCCGCAAATTACAGGTGCAGATAAAAGTTTACCAAAAATAGACATTGGACCGAGACTGATTTTATTGATGTTAACACAATACCCTCGATTTCTGAAACACTTTGGATTGGTGTAGAGTTCTGTTAAGTTGCTGTAAAGGACAATGTTCGTTCTCCATGTACATTGTTCGCCGTTAGATCAACAGTGCCGAAAAAATACTTTCTAGGTTCTAAATGACACAAATCTTTATGTAAGAACAAAATTATTCCTGGCGGACCAATTCTATAAACTTATTGATAGCAATATTGTTATCATAACCTCTTACTAACTAGTATTGTATTATAATATTGTATGCACATCGATTTGGGAGATGTTCTGTATTGTAGTTGTCGCAGCCAAATCTAAATATATAAAAGGAGAAACTGACTGACTGACTGACAGATCAACGCACAGCCTAAACGGCTAAACGTAGGCACTTGAAATTTGGAAGGGACGTAGCTTAGGTACCGTAGAGGTGCACTAAGAAAGGATTTTCCGAAATTCCCACGGGAACGGGAATTAGCGGGAAAAACGGGATTCACGCGTACGAAGTCGCGGGCGGCCGCTAGTTGTATTATAATATTGGACGGGTTTTGGAAATAGCTCGGCGTTCCACTTTTATGATTTACTTACATTTTGCACGTAAATAAATAACATTAATCCTATGTTTACTTTCCACTCTTGACATTTAACACGTGACTTACCAAACTAACTATCTCCATGGTTACCGTCTTAGTCTATGCATGACTAGGGATTGAACAACTTTTAATTGAATATTATTAACAATTCTAGATAATTATTATCGATTGAAAAATATTCGGTATTTGAATCGAAAGGTATATTCAATTTTATCAATATCAAAATATTCAATTTTAATAATAAAATAAATATTATTTACTACCTATGAAATGTTCTGAAAATTGCCTGGAGCGCTCCCCCAATCCTGGGTTTTCCCTTTCCAAGGTGAGAGGACATCATTTTGGTTCTATCGATACATTATAAAGGTACCTACTTAATATTTGAAATGTATTACCAATTATTGTTATAAGCATTTTGAGCGAATAAAACTTTCAATTCTATTAGAACTTTAGACATTTCTCTCACTTTAAGCGGCATTGGATTTTTCATCGGATTTTGAAACTGTTACAGATATATTAAAGATGATCCCATATTGTTGTCATTGTCATCAATATCAGTATTATGATCACAATTCTTTTTATTTTATTCATGACCTTTTAGACCAGTTGGACACATTAGATAGCTTCTTGTAGTTGCAATTTGGACGATTTATTTTATTTACAAGATCGGTATCTTATTGTCTATGATGACCGCAGTCAACATCACTATTACGTGGATTCCTAACAATGAAGTACGGCATTGCCTTGTGCCGATTTTACATAGATTTTATCGACACAAATTATGGAACTTCATAGGATATGGAGCAGGCCACGCCCTAAAATGTCCGGATGTCGTCATAGTATTATGGAATACATATAAAAGACTTTTATTATTTCATTTTCTAATCCTCAAGTGTCCATTACAATCTAATTAATATTTATGTATTCAAAAAGTAAGAGATTAATTTTGATACTTTACTGCTGTGCCCAGGAATCTAAGGCCGTTTCTGACAATGTCCTTTACACAAGAAGAAGTTGATAATATCTTTTTAATTTTAATATTTTCTCTACTAGTCAGCTTTGATTTGACGTGTGCAAAGTAAGTATTTTTAATTAAACGGATTTCTTATGACAACCAGTACAAAGTTACACAAAAACCTCTGTCCGGAACCAAAACAAGAATTGCTCGACCCGGAGTATCTCGGAGCGCAATGTCATCTTTGACGGCCACTAACTCTTGATCCATTGCTGTTTGTGACTCATGCCTTCGGCATTTCCTACATTCTGCCCTATTTTTAGCCGACGTGGCCCAAAATAGTCCCGATCAAATAAATCAGCCTACACATTCCTTGTGTCACCCGAAATAGTCTGCAAACATCATCACATGACTCCGAACAGGAATTTATGGGGTTGTTGATGTAGTAAGATCTAAATCGAACATTTTCGGTGGGTAGGTGTGTTAATAGCTAAACATTGTGGCCATGTGATTTTGAACTTCAGTCCACATCGTTGTGCTGAAATATTGAAAACAGAAATGAATGATGGGCGTTTTGGTCCTATTGTCCAATCAAGATCGAGTGACATGTCGTTGGTTAGCTGTTGAGTAGGTCACATCTTTATGTGCTACCTACTTAATACACCTATGAGTGAAGTCAGTAACAGCTTCTTAGGTACTTTGTTTTTCGGAAAAGTTTGTAATGAGTTCCAATAAAGAAATTGCAAAAAGTGTCTGTTAATAAATTGTGTGATACCATGATTTATACACTCAATCAACACAATAGAAAAAGATGTTTAATTAATTGCACTAATTAAGATAGTAGTCTATTAACCTTTCCTGATATACAAAATAGACACGTGCATAGCACATAGACAAAACATAAACCGTGAAGCACAAGTTACTGACAAGCGCATAACCTTCAACCAAAATAAAAGTTGAGATAACACCATTTTTTATAGTCCAACAAACTGTCATCGACTCGATTTCAATTACAAATGGCATAGCAACATGTACAAGCGGTAATCGTGTTGTAATCGTTGCGGGTTCAAAGAGCAGGTAAACATGTGACGATCGGAGGAGTGACGAGAATCGGTAACACGTGGTAGACTAGAGCAAGTTTTAACAAGTATCAGTTCTTCAAACACAGGTGTTTCGTGCAAGATGCCGTCATTGGGCACTCCGGCGCCGGACGACTTGGTGACACAGCCTTACAATTTATTTACTTACCTACTTACATGTAGTTACAAGTTTTCAGCGGAAAAGGTGTCTCTACCTTTTTGGGACGTAAAACCCTACCTATGAAAGGGCGCTAATTCTCTTGCAATTTCTGTCGCTTATTAAAATGTAAACGAAAATGGGATGCCATCATGATGAGGTGATACAGATGTACCTACCTACTATTTTGTGTTTCGAGTAATTCATCCTGCATAATGCTAGGCTTGGCATATTAAGTTACTAAGTATCCATCATCATCATTTCAGCCACAGGACGTCCACTGCTGAACATAGGCCTCCCCCAATGACTTCCACATCGCACTGTTGGTAGCGGTCTGCATCCAGCGCCTTCCTGCTACTAAGTATCCAATGCAGTTTTTTTAACCAAAGCATCAAGTGAAGTCGCATTAATGTGTGAATTGAAATAATCGGTAAAATTACTGACTCTAACGTGATACGTATTGCATTGTCATTCTGCCTTGCATAGTTATGTTATTGTAGACAATGAAACTTCGGGAAGTGTTCTTCTTGACTTACTCGGACACCAGAACAGGTGAAGGTAAATAAAATCTGGTAAAAAGGGCTCGGAATAGGTGTTTCGTAATAACCCGTGCCGACAAAACTGTGATTGATGATCCCAAGTCTACTTGGCAGTGTTATTGACGGGTGGCAAAAAAAGAGCAGGCAATGACTGCATCAGACGGGCTGTCAGACGGCTCGGCTCTGGCGGATGACGTTGTGAACTATTTTAGGCTGGTCTTTTGTAACTATATTATGAATTTGTATGCCGTATTGATGGGTGATTTGAATTTTGCGGTTAAGGATCTTTAAAGCTCAATTTCAATGAGTGACGGTTACTCTAATTTGTTGCGCTTGTTAGATTTACTTACTCTATTCTCTATTTCAACCAATTAGGTTTGAATAGCATTTCTGGAAAACAAAGTTGATCCACAGGCTGCCAGATACATTTTTACATGATTACATAAAATGCTTTTGTTCCTTGTTAATACTGATAATCCCTACTGGGCAATCTGGGCATATGCCAACAAGCTCAGTAAAAACTTACAGTGTACTTTACAACATGTTATATTACTTACTAGCGGCCGCCCGCGACTTCGTACGCGTGGATTCCGTTTTACCCCCATCATCTATCTTACGCGGTTAAGATTTTTTCATACAAATGTTTTTTCCCGCTAACTCCCGTTCCCGTGGGAATTTTGCAATATCCTGTTGTAACTAAGCTTTAAGTTTACAAAGGTACCTGCATGCCAAATTTCAAGCGTCTAACTTAAGCGGTTTAGATTTTTCATACAAAAGGATTTTCCGGCTAATTCCCGTTCCCGTGGGAATTCCTAAGTATACTATAACCTGCCCAGGAGTATGAAGAATAATTGTACCAAGTTTCGTTAAAATCCGTCAAGTAGTTTTTGTTTCTATAAGGAACATACAGACAGACAGACAAACAAAAATTTTACTGATTGCATTTTTGGCATCAGTATCGATCACTAATCACCCCCTGATAGTTATTTTGAAAATATATTTCATGTACAGAATTGACCTCTCTACAGATTTATTATAAGTATAGATTTGCATTTTTTGTCCCAACCGCAAAAATGATCCACTGTTTTAACACACTGTGGTTTTAGAGCGTACATTGCATAATCTAATCTAATAACATAAATGTTTAGTTGCTATTTTTAGCTCAACAGTGTTTTAGGAACCGTTGCACCACTAGCACCGCCGAGGTCGGGTATAAACGTTCCGGACTTTGGAACCAGTTGAACTGTATCGTGAATCAGATTCTTGTCATGTCGGACGTCTAACGTTTTCGGAATTGAAATCACGTAGATCCTTATCGCCTGCTGCTTGACGTTAACCATGACATTACGCCAAGCATCTCCGACGCTCTCGTGCTCGACGGCACGTATCACCTCGAGTTAGATAATAAGACCTTCCGAGAGTGGCTTTTATTTTGTTCAACTTAGAACTATATCCATAGGTCGAACTTTAACATTTCCTTGTATTATGTCTCGTATTTAACTATTCTCAACCTAAGGATTGCGCAAATTCGTCGAAAAGCTCTATCTACATAGAAGTAGTTATTAGACTATCGCGCTAATAATATCAGACAATGATGATGTACCGAGCTTTGAGTCTCACTCAGCTCAACATCGATTTTATCAATTTACGAGAAATCTGGATTTTGGCATATTATTATGCTAAGAACATAAGCTACGAGTATTACTAAAAAACAATTAACTGTAGCCTAAGCAGGAAAGTTCTTTCATCTTCTTCTTTTTGTCGTGTCGATAACAAACCTACACAGTGTCAGCTCAAAACTCTGCTACAAGAGTTCTTCGATTGCTCTCATTGCTCTACCTATAAAGTTTATACCTAAGTGAGAGGCAAGCACAGAGGTAAGTATCTAGGCCTTCAGACGTCATACTAAAGTTCCCCTGACTCATCTATACATTCGAATAAGAAAAGGTTTCTATTGTACGTCAAGCAACAGGATACTAAAGACATTGACATTTCACAAATGGACTTTCCAGCTGAACTTGAAACGTTCGCACCCGCTAAATTTTCGCAGAAGTGCAGATTGCATCACTGATTTTACGGTATAGATAGTATAAAATACGTGACAAAGACACGATTTGCAAATTAGGTACCTGCGTAACATGAGGAAAAGACGTCTCAGACCTGAAAAAAAAAACAGGGGATTTTCTAAGTAAGAGCACAGAATACTCAGTAAGAGTAAAGTGCAAAGAGAGCACACAGCAAAGGGCGTTAGTTTCAATTCATTTGACATTAGTTCGAAATTGACTACTTACAACAAACTGGCCGATTTAGGGGTCAGACAATAGTTCAATCCGCAACTTCGCTGGATTATTGTGATAGCTCACATGACTCCTATAAGCATAGCTTTAGCTCAACTAGAGGGGTTAACGATAAAATTAGTAGGTAATTTGCGCACTAATAACTAATACTATTTAAAAATCCAAGGCCAGCGACTACATAATTACAAATCATCGATAATTTTTTACTTACAGTGAAATCTTAAATTAATTAATCTCAAAAATGTCGCGCGATCTACTGAAACTGCTTACAAGTAGGTAAATAAAGTGTCACGTTTCGATCATTTTAATCAGAAACTGAAGTAACCGTCCCATTAATTACGAGTTTACTGATAAGACGAATATTTCCATTGATCCGTTGCCAATAGTTGCCATGGAACTTTGCGAAGATTAAACCGGACGTCACATGACATTACGAAAATAAAATCGGCGCGCGCGCCCCTCGCATATTAAAATTGACCCTAGCGATAAGCACCACTTTATTAATTTCATCCGTGACTCATTGTATGTTTTTGATGTTATTTCGTAATAACTTATGCTTGGCCCCGAGAACCTGTTACATTTTGATATACTTACACTCAACTATGTTTATGCGTCGCTCTACCGTCAATCTGTAATATTTCTGTAACAGATCAGTCGACTCTAGCAAACCTATCTCTCCCAGGATTTGATAATAAGGCCCGGTTTATACCAAGGAGACGAGAGGAGAGATGTGTTTAAACTTATGAATAATGGATCAAATTTCGTTCTTTCCACATCTCCTCTTCAGAAAAATACTGGTGCATTGAGGAAAAAGTCATGCAATACCAATCCTGATATAAAAATCACGCCATTTCACTTGAAGATTAGAGCACCGAGTTTTCAATCAATTTCATAAGTCTATCTATGTAAATTATCTTCTGAACCAAAGTAAATCGGCGCATTTTTATTCAAATGCCATTCCAACGTGCTTAGAAAGGCGTAGGTTATGTCTGTAATTTATATGGAAAACTAGCTTTTGCCCGCGGTTTCACCCGCGTGAAATTTCGTTTGTCACAGATCGTCATAATTATAGCCTATATGTTATTCTGGGTTATAAACAATAATACTGTAAAGTTTCACAAAAATCCGTTAAGTGGTTTTTGCGTGAAAGAGTAACAAACATCCAGACATCCAAACTTTCGCATTTATAATAAACTAGCTTTCCGCCCGCGGCTTCGCCCGCGTGGAATTTTGTCTGTCACAGAAAAACTTTATCGCGCGCGTCCCTGTTTCAAAAACCGGGATAATAACTATCCTATGTTCTTTCCCGGGACTCAAACTATCTCTATGCCAAATTTCATCAAAATCGGTTGCGAGGTTTAAGCGGGAAAGCGTAACAGACAGACAGACAGACAGAGTTACTTTCGCATTTATAATATTAGTTGGGATTAGTAGGATGGAAACCGCATTGAACTTTACTTTGAACCTGACATTAATGAAAATTGACACCACTCCACTACGACGGTACAAAAGTAATTAATAAGATGATAAAAGATAAGTTTTTAATGAACATGTGAATAAACATGGGTATTATGTATGCCAAAGGACACGTCATTAAGCCTTTAATGTAACTGTTGAAAGACCTAATTGTTATGTTCATGTAAGAAAACTCCTTAGATATTTAATTTTCATAGAAGCTCATTCATTTACACTCGTATTATCTTAATGTAATCATAATTATTAAATTACTTAATATTTAAATCTCTAAAATAATGCAAATATTATGTTAGAGACGGTAAAATCAGGAAAATTTGCTAAACCTAGATTGGCTTGATTGATGGATATAACGTTGTTTGGGTCGATTATCTTGGTTGATAATTTATATCAAATTTTAAAATGCGCATAATCTTACCGTGGAATTCCCTACTACGTGTGTGTTACGTCGATGTGACGATCCCCTTCAAGCACGTTCTTTTATGTGCAGGTCACGTTGCGAAGACCTAGCTGACGGCTGATGGTGAAGTAGACCAGACTACGAAAGGATACAAGTTGTCTAACAGCCCTATGGATTCTGAGGTTAAAAACTGAATGAAGGTAAGTGATGGACAGCTTTTTTATCCATGGATAATTTATACTAATGGAGGGATGGCTATTTTCAGCAGGGATCACATAGTTGAGAAAAGAAAGAAAACCTTTTCCACATATTTATTTAGAGATAAACCAATGACGAGGATACTGTCCAGGTGTCCAGGTAAGTACCTGTGTGGCACACTTTATGGCATTTTAACATCTTTAACGGGGAGATACACGTATGACACACTTATATAGTAATTTTATGTTCATGCCTACTAGTTCGCTTCACTTCACACAATAAGTCATCTAATAAATGAAAAACGAAATAGTACATTTAGTAGCTGAAAGAAACTTGATTCGCTTTTTCCGACAATTACCTAGTTTGCTTGCAACTGTAAATTCTGATCTAAAGTTGCTAACCTTTAGAACTTCTAGAAGGGTTTGTTACAACTCACATGGTATACGAGAAAACTCTAATAAAAAGTTTATTAGCTTTGACTTATTTGACTATGCAATGCTGAAATGCTAATCGTGCAATAAATAGAGCTTTTATTTTCTTCAGACAGTTCGGGACTGTCCCGTTGACACCCTGAGATCAAAATTGTCAATTTCTAAGACATGTAATGAATGACATTTTGATATGCTATGTAAGTAGTAAGTACCTATTTCATCTACTTAACATTAGAATTTCTCGAACGTCTCAAGAATAGTTCTCCACCCGTTAACGGTACCGCGCTTCCCAACCCATGAACCGTGTCCGACCACAAAGACGCGGGCAAGAGGCGCCGCGAATATGCTCGCCGACCGCACGTTATCTACGTTAACGGCGCGATCTGACCCGCGATACGGACGCATCCGGATCCTGCTTCGGCTTGGGTGATGGGTCTTCCCCGACTGGGGGTTCTATTCTGGAGTCGCTCGCTTTCAGTCTGGTCGAATTCTGAAATTAGTTTAATTATTTGATTACGATTGTTGGACGATGTAGAGTCTTTTCAACTTTATCAGCACTTACTTGGCATTTATTATGTTTGTTGAATTCCTGTTAGCTTATCAATTAAACCACCAATAAAATAAGAGAGACCTAATATCAAAACTGTCAAACGAGTGACTCAACATGGCTAATAAAAGTTCAATTCTAATTCGGTAAAACCCAAACAATTGTCACTACCCCGGAACAAAATCCTACTGTTTCAAATAATGCAATCGATTTGATAATAAATAGTATTCTAACTGTGCACAAAGTTCCGGTACAATTACTTCAGTGATTTACGTTCGCAATGATTCATAAAACCCACATACAGTACATACAAATTTAGTTTTTTGAGCAAAAAGATCAACGTGCTAGATAAGAAGATGCGCGTGCGCACCCGTGACTAGGGATTGCAAATATTCGATAGTTTTCTATTTCGAATATTCGAATATTTTTTTAGTGATATTCGAATATTATTCGAATATTCGAATACTTTAAAAAAATAAAAATTACTTAAATTATCAATGTTTTTATTGCTGGTTTTATTGCTTTAGGAAATATATTTCAACTATTAAACAACATAGTTTTTAAAACAGTTATAAAATTCTCATCATCATCATCATTTCAGCCATAGGACGTCCACTGCTGAACATAGGCCTCCCCCAATGACTTCCACAATGACTGGTTGGCAGCGGCCTGTATCCAGCGCCTTCCCGCTACCTATAGATATGAGGTCTTTGGTCTACCTTTGTGGATGGACGTCCCACGCTGCGCTTTTTGGTACGTGGCCTCCACTCCAGAACCTTGCTGCCCCATCGGCCATCATTTCAGCGTACTATGTGATCTGCCCATTGCCACTTCAGCTTGCTAATCCGTCGGGCTATGTCAGTGTCTTTAGTTCGTTTACGGATCTCCTCATTTCTGATTCGATCTCGTAAAGAAACACTGAGCATAGCCCTCCCCACAGCACGCTGTGCAATTTTGAGCTTATTTATAAGGCCTATTGTAAGAGGCCACGTTTCTGAGCCGTGTGCCGTCACTGGTAGAGGTAACACACACTGATTGAAGAATTTCGTCTTTAGGCACTGAGGTATTTTGGACGAAAAGATGTTGTATAGTTTCCCAAACGCTGCCCAGCCGAGTTGGATTCGACGATTTACCTTTTTCTCTAAATCTAGCCAAATCTTTTGTCAGAGGAAGACATACTTGTCAACAGTCTCGAGAATCGAGCTCCAACCGAAACATGGACGTTGGACCTAAGCTTCGTTTTGTCCACATTCATCCGAAGGCCTGCCTGTTGAGAGACTCGATTAAAGTCTTCGAACATTGTGCCGATGTCTTCAAGCGATTCTGCCATGACCACAATATCGTCAGCAAACCGAAGCTGAGTGTTGTATTCGCTATTGAAAGGTAATTATGCCGAATCCTTTCCTTTCAAGGAGCTTGAAAGCGTCTTCCAATGCAACGGTCAACGGTTTCGGAGATATAACATCTCCCTGCCTCAAGCCTCGCCGCAGAGGTATCATCCTCGTGCTTTGCTCCTGTACTCGGACCAACATGGTAGCGTTTCTGTACCACCACGCTTCTATCCCTTGCCTCTGGCGTTGTGCCCTGGAGTAAGACGGTGTTAAAGAGTCTCTGAACGAGTTTCGGTGTTCCACCTGCGTCCAGAAGCTCCGAGGTTATTCTGTCATCACCTGGTGCCTTGTTGTTCTTTAGCTGTTTGAGAGCCTTCCTAATCTCGTATAGGTTAATATACGGGATGTATTTGGTATACGAGTAGTGTCGCGTTAACCTAGCTCTTGCGTCTGTCGCTGAACTATTAACAGGTTTGGAGGTATATAGCTGTCCATAAATCGTCGTCATCGATCTCACCTAGAACTTCGGCTTTTGTTGACGTTACCGACCGCCGCGTCTTCAGCATCAGTCAGCTGACTTTGCTCAATAGAGTTGTCTCTTTCAAATTATTTGGAACCGTGGTTTCGCTCTATCGCCTCTTCTATACTATTTGTATCAAAGTTGCGAATAATAAAAATATGATTGAAAAAACAAACAAAGAAAACTCAACTGCGTAAAAATGAACAGAAAAGATAGAAAGAAGACAACTTAGTGTTCACAAATGCATTCGGAAGCAACAATGACTAGTTATTTTAGTTGGTGATATGTATTTAATGCCTCCGACTGCATTTGCAAACACCAAGTTGTCTTCTTTTTATCTTTTCTGTTTATTTTTGTAATATTCGAATATTCGAATACATGTTAATTTACTATTCGAATATTAATTTGAAATTAAAATTCGAATATTCGAATATTCGAATATTCGATTGCAACCCCTACCCGTGACGTATCATGCGCGCTGTGCGTGACATCACATCTGCTTCGTCACATGTGTGTGCCCATTTCGGGTATGCCGTCATACATTCCGTCATGTGTTAGCTCATCGGTTTATCATTGTGTCTTTCCACGATAGTTAGAAATACTACTCGTACTAACATCCGACTATCTACCCGCGATGGAGGCAGGAGCCTTATCATAAAATAAATAAATTTCTTCAAACAACTTTACTACGCAAAATTCGTGGTAGTACAAAACCGACAAGATCGTTGATGAAAAGCGATACGAGTAGAATTTTGATAGATTTAATCATATTTTTTTCTATTTTCATCACTTTTTCAGCATGTTTATGCTATGGCTCATTCTTCTATTTATTTATTTATTTATTTCAGCACTACTAGCATGCTCTGTATAAAAGTTGAGGAATTCCTATTTTCTTTAGGTTCTCCAGGTGACAACACAAGACAATCGAACTGAATAACTGCCTTTATATAACCTTAAGCACTTACAGGGCAGATATATACCATCCTAGACTGCATCCCACTTAACATCAGGTGCGATTGTGGTCAAATACCTGCCTTGTTATGCATAAAAAAAAATAAAAAAAAAAAACCTTCTTGATGAAGATTCAGACTTTTGGCAGCACCATTATGAATGCAAATACACAGGTAGACTTCCCTACGTGTTGTATTGCCGCTTGTTGCAATCAGAAGCTAGATTGAAAGCAATATCATTATAAGAGCGTTTACTGCAGTGTTGCATTGCACAACACGGCTGAATGTTTTAATTTCAGTTCCCTTTCCTCCTTTCTAAGCGGATACTTAAGTTAGGTACCTCTTAAAAGTAGTTGAATTTAATCATATTGAACTACTTAGGTAGCGTTCGTTGTCGTCGTCTCGTTGATGATCACGCATAAATGACATACGAAAGGACAGGCTGATAGAAAACTGAAAAGTAGAAAACCCCCATAGTGACTACCGTTCAATTTCACATAATACTTCGTACCTATAAAATTGAAAGCATTATTTACAGAGTAGCTTTATGAAATTTTAATTTCTGACATTATTCCTGTTTTGGTGAGATTCGAGTTTAGACGTATTATTATACTAAATGCGTAATCAGTTGTTATTTTGTAAATTCCGGTTCATCACAACAGGTGACCTACATAATACAAGTAACTATGTACTTTCTTACTGAAAAACTGAAAATAAAAGAAATACCTACCTATACCGTATCAAATGAATCGACTGATAGGATTTTACTGGCCTACTTACTCTCCGTTACAAAATTTCCCCCAGAGTCAACCAAATAACCAATTTATACGCGAACTAGTTTAGTTTAGTTCACATCTAACACGTCGCGTAATTCCCCAAAGGTTGCTTTGTAAAAAGTTTACTGCCCGGACCAGAGCACTCATTCTCTCAGAAATCAAACAAAGTTGAATTTAATGGACCGACAAACGGATGCGGAGGCGGAGGCTGAAGTGGCCGACTTGGCTTGCAGGTTTTAGAGCACAAAATGATTTCGCTGTTCCTATTTTTTTATTAACTTCATCCTTCTTTGAATGGTAGAGACGATACGTTTGATATCGTTTCCCAGAGCAGTAGAAGGAGTGTTAACGGTGGTCGGTCCTGGTCGACAAACCATGGAAATTGTTGCCAGTCTGTCACAGGGTACAGGGTAGGTGGCTGGTGTTTTCTGAAAAAGCTCGCGTGAGCTTAGGCAAAATCTCAAAACATTCGATGGCATGTCAGTTGATATACATGTCAGTCAAGTACCTAACCTGAACCATACTATTTATGATGTGCCTGAACTCCAGGTTTGGTGTAATTAATATAAAACAAGACAAGCGAATGCTATTCTTCAGGTACCTAAGTAAAAGTTAAATGGAGGCTTTTGAAAACTTGGTTGCGAGTAGGTATTAGGACTATTATTAAAGCGGCGAGCTACTGCCGATCGCAATGGGTCGTGAATCACTTGCAGGTATGCGGCCCGCCGCATCAATATTTATAATGTCGGTCTAATTTAAACGTGCGTAAAATACCGCGGCCGACAGATATTCGAAAATAACCATCTCAAATTGATCCCGTGATTCATTGTTCTAATACCCCGCATAGTATCTAAAAATATTTTACACATCGTTCATCGCTTTCATAAACCCATCCTCAACACCATCCCTTGCATTTGTTACCCCCATGTCAAAAGCTGATTAATTTTTCAATCTTTTAATGTTCAGTTGGGTTGAACAATGCCCTATTCAAACGTGGACTTCCTATGTAGTTTAACTTTATGTTATACCTTTCTGACCAAATTAAAAAGTTTGAAAATTAAATCCTTTTCAATTTCGCTAGGTATAATAGCTAAAATCATCTAAAATTAGTTCGCAAAACCAAAAAGCCAACATCACGCGGTGTTCCCAGGCGGTCACCCATCCAAGTACTGACCGCGCCCGACGTTGCTTAACTTCGGTGATCGGACGAGAACCGGTGTTTTCAACGTGGTATGGACGTTGGCGGTGAAGGTGGTGAATTTAGCCATAATATTCCAGCTTAGTTACTTTAGTTTGAGTAATAATAATATGTTTATGAATACCGTAAAAATACTAACCTACTTTTTGTTTTTTTAGATAAGGCAAAATATTTCAATCGATGCTTCGTCGTCGTCGTCGTCGTTTCAGCCAAATGACGTCCACTGCTGGACAAAGGCCTCCCCCAAGGTTTTCCACAATGAACGGTCCTGCGCTGCCCGCATCCAGTCGATGCATACCCATAATATTATGATAAAAATGTATTTATGTGTTTAAAACTTATTTTTACACAGGGCACAAAAGGCGAACTTATTTATGTCATTGGCATTATCCTCCAGTTACGTTAGTCGAGTTTTTCTTTTCAAAGGAGAACCTGTACACTTTTAGATTCCTGTTTTAAGTAATTTTTCCTCCTTCCATTTTCCATAAAAATCTTGAGCGATTAATTTGTCTTTTTCCCCAACAAACACAATTACGAGTAAGTAATAATCCTTGTAAAATTGTTCAGCTCACGTGTTACGGAGAAGTGATATTGCTAATATTATAGCGCAGGACAGCATAGCTTATTTATTTAACTAACTCAACGTAAATATAAAAGTTTGGTCTTATTCTATAAACTATTTAATGAATTATTTGCTTATTTTAATGTTATGTTACAAACAAATATAATGTCAGTTTATTACCCGACTGCGTTATTCGTTGCCGTTGCCGACAAATATTTTTTTAAACATTATTTGACATCATTTTTTCTTGTGGCAACACAAACACAATTTGAGTTACACGTCAAATGGTTGATGGTGTTATCCGAATAAAATGTACAATATTTGTCGTAAAAAGTGATAAAATTTAATTATAGTGCATTGTAATTTAATTAACAAACACGCGGGATCATTTGGATGTGTATACGTAGTCATACAATCATTCCTTAGTTATCAACTTTTATGTTTTAAAATAGGCTAAGCTTATCACAAAATGGGCAAGTGTTTTATTCAGTTTGTATGTGTTTTATTGCTTGAAATGCGTGTTTTTACAATTCAGATAATGTTTTCTTGCAGGTGGTTTGTTCAGTTACTTTAGGGGGTTGCTAGGCGCCAGGGAAATGAGGATTTTGATTCTGGGTTTGGACGGCGCCGGAAAGACAACAATTTTATACAAACTTCAAGTTGGAGAGGTAGTGACCACTATACCAACGATTGGCTTCAACGTAGAACAAGTCACATACAAAAACCTTAAATTCCAAGTATGGGATCTTGGAGGGCAAACAAGTATCAGGTGATTATTACATTTTGTTTTGTAGGTTATGATCTTTTCCTTATCATGAAAACATACTTTTTAGGCTCTAAAACGATAACGCACACTTAGATATTGTATTAAATTAATAGAAAACCTTTATTAGCACAACATTAATTGATGTTTTATTAGTAATTTTATGAGGATATTGGTACTTTCAACACACTTTCTAATTAACTGTTTTTAAAGGCTGTCAATTTACATAATATTATTTCTTGTGAGTTCTGGCTAATTTATATGCAAATCAATTATTAGTTTGTTATTAACGCATTAGTTACAACATTGTAAGTAAATACATTTAAGACAGGAATGGAAGTAGAACAACAAATGTTTGACGTTCATAAGTGCCAAAATACTGGTCTAAATTGAATAAATATTTTTGACTTCATTTCATTTGAAACACATCAACATTATTGATTCTAACTACAAGAATGCATGTAAATTTTTATATTTTACTATTATTTCAGGCCTTACTGGCGATGTTACTATGGGAACACAGATGCGATAATTTACGTTGTAGATTCTGCAGATAGAGATCGAATAGGAATATCAAAAGATGAACTTGTGCATATGTTAAGAGTAAGTATCTTTCTTGAACATTTATACACTATTTTGTCACATAAAAAGATAGTTTGAGATGAAGTGTTTTGGCAAAAATTAAGACAGGATGTATTTTTTATCTATACTTCCTTCTTCCTCCTTGAAATGATTAATAAAATCATTTGTGTGACATTGAATATTTTTCGATGGTTCATCTGCATTCAAATAACTTGTTAGGTACTTGTTGAGCATAGTTTGCAACATACACTTGCAAACTTTACCCTTTACACTTGCGCTTAAGATTCGTATTAGGTATTACAGGTTCTAATAAGAAAAACAAATTGATTAAAGTGACATGATCTTTATTGTGACATATAATATAACGTAAAACATTCAATACGAGTCCAATGAGTCATCTTTTACTGCATGACTTTTTTTTAAATCCATAATGAGATAGAAGACAAAAAAATTATTCACAAAAAAACACACATTGGAGAGAGCTCTTTTCTTGCATGCTCATTCCCACCATTGTCATTCCAGGAAGAAGAGCTAGCGAACGCGATCCTTGTGGTCCTAGCCAACAAGCAGGACATGGCGGGCTGCCTGACGGTAGCCGAGGTGCACCAGGCCTTGGGGCTGGACGCGCTGCGCGACCGAACCTTCCAGATCTTTAAGACGTCGGCCGTACGTGGCGAGGGCCTCGACCAGGCCATGGACTGGCTGTCTAACGCGCTGCAGGCCAGGAAATAACAGCGGATGTAGGTGAGATATGGTTAATAATAAAAAGTTAAACCTAAGGGTGAGGGACATTTTTTAAGTCGGGCTTAAAATATTCTAGTCACGAAAGAACTTAATCGAATTTACTTAGTTTAGTTTATAAGTCTAGGTTATTTACGTCGGGCTTTGGCTAATGAGGTCGGTCAGTGAGTTATACAGGGTGTTAAGTAAATGGGTATATGAGCCGACACTAGCCCATGTTAACATGGGCGTATAAATGGTATGGTGAAGTCAGAAATTTGATATCGTTTATGCTCAGAATGCCAACTTCTCAAAATGCCAACCGCTCGCAAAATGACAACTTCTCAGAATGCCAACTTCTCGAAATGCCAACTTCGCGAAATGCCAACTTCTCAAAATGCCAACTTCTCAAAATGCCAACTTCTCGAAATGACAACTTCTCATAATGACAACTTATAATTATAATGATTGCAGGAGCAGTGAATGCTACCACAAATAATAAAAATAATTAAAAAGTCCATATATTTACAATATCTCAATATCTTTATTTGTTACTATACAATCAATCAATACACTAGGGCTGTATCGCATCAATCTCTCATCTCAAATGTCGATTGAATGACATACACCTATATAATTGTTACAATCATTGTCAAAATCGGATAAACAAAAACCAGATAAGGTCACAGTTACACTTTAAATCATAAATTAGTGTATGGCGAAAATAATGGTACGTTATGAGGGTAGTTGTAAAAAATGCTCAAGTTATATTTGTCAAAACTATATCGCCCTTGTAATGTGTTAATTTATCTAGTAAAATAATTGTTTTGCTGTTACAGACCGTACCTGGTTTTTGTTTATCTATTTTTGACAATGATTGTAACAAATAGGTGTATGTCATTCAATCGACATTTGAGATGTGAGATTGATGCGATACAACCCTAGTGTATTGATTGATTGTATAGTAACAAATAAAGATATTGAGATATTGTAAATATATGGACTTTTTAATTATTTTTATTATTTGTGGTAGCATTCACTGCTCCTGCATTCATTATAATTGTAAGTTGTCATTATGAGAAGTTGTCATTTCGAGAAGTTGGCATTTTGAGAAGTTGGCATTTTGAGAAGTTGGCATTTCGCGAAGTTGGCATTTCGAGAAGTTGGCATTCTGAGAAGTTGTCATTTTGCGAGCGGTTGGCATTTTGAGAAGTTGGCATTCTGAGCATAAACGTTTGATATCATCATTTCAATATTTTTAATTTTCATACAAAATAAATTTTATAAAATCCGATTTGTACCTATGTAAATTAAAATAATTTAAATGAAGATATCCATTTTCTGACTTCACCATACCATTTATATGCCCATGTTAACATGGGCTAGTGTCGGCTCATATACCCATTTACCTAACACCCTGTAGATACAGACTCCCCGACACATGTGTTGGGCATACCCTCTAAAAATGGACACTGTCTTGTCCGACTTTGGACATTAGTCCCCGGAAATGGAGCCGCGTTCCATTGTTCCATTTTTTTTCCTCAGGAAATGCATTTTGTTTGATATGACCACCTATCTACAAAGTACAGTAAGCGACTATTATGAGCACATTCGATAGCGAATTTTTAAAAATATTAAATAACATACCTCCAGGTTGAGAAAGTTAAACTTTGTGACTACTTGACCACGATGTCCGCCGTGGTAGGCGCGATAAAGCGTCACGGACATTTCCGTTGTAGTCAGAACTGCTATGAAACTATTATGCGTGGCTTCCACCAATTGTCAAATAGTGTTCATAAGCTATTAATGTGCAGCAATAGCATTTTTTTTTATAAAAGATTATTAGTAATTTGTTATTACACAAATTACTGATAGTCCTGGTACTAAGCTAAATATGCTTGTATCACGAGTGAGCTCACCACAATAGTCGAGCGGCGGCGGGGACCGAACCCGCGTTCCCCGGATCACGAGTCGGCCAGTCCGACCCCTTCACCGTTCGGCTATTCACCACTATCAGAGTAAATACAAATGAGTAGGTCATCTTCATAGAAACGCACCGAGTGCGGTTTGTATGTGAGCGCGCCAATATACGTATGCGGCGCACACGCACACACTGACAAAATTCGGCGCAACCACGACTGGCTCCCCGCTAATCCACGCTAAATTAATTTTGTCAGTGTGTGCGTGCGCGCCGCATACGCATTGGCGCACTCACATACAAACCGCGCCCGTGCGTTTCTATGAAGATGACCTACTCATTTGTATATAGGTACTCTGCCACTATCGATTTGAAGAAGATTTGCAAGAATATTATGAAGAAATCTTGTTATTTTTGTTTACAGGCTATGTCTGAGAACACAAGAAACAAATGGGACTTGCTGGACTGAGTGTGTGAGAGGGGCAGA